>NC_091435.1:86538638-87138638 GCF_964237555.1 Oryctolagus cuniculus
CTCATTTGAGGATATCACGACCTCATGTCACATGACGCCTGAGGAAGCTCTCAGAAGGGTGAGTCACTGATGGGAGGGGTTGGCCCCTGTTGGGAAGTTGGTCACCGGCAGCTGCTCTGTGGAAAGCACCAAGGTGGCCAGGAGAAGTTTACACTGCAGGTGACAGCCAAATGCCATCGTGCAAATTAAGCGGGACACCAAGTGGCAAACTCATCTTAATCTTCTTTGAATGCTTACCGTTCATTTGCAAAGGTTCTAAGTAATACAATTTCAAAGGTTCAGAGGTGTCTAATACAATTTCCCCCCCTCTGTACATAATTCTGTGCCCATTGTGTAACTCTATTAAAGACATTAGGGTAATTATAGAGCCACGTTCTGCTTTTGCGTTGCTGTATTATTAGCCCTGAGTCCGCCTGTACTGGCCACATTAATAAGCAGTGACTGAAAATTAGAAATGGTTCAGCAGACTCCTAACTGCAGATTTTTTTTTCTCCCAAGTGATTATGTGCTGTGGTAGGCAGGCAGGGGGGTGCATGGGATGAGCTCTGGGGTAAGTGTTCTGAAACCCAGTTTCTGAGTGTTGCTCTGAAAAATGAGAACAAGGTTGTGTGCACTCCAAGGCCCTTGTGCATGTAGGGATCGATCAGTGGGCCTGTTGGGGGTGACGGCACCTTGGGTGCTGAAGGTGAACCATAGGATGGACTGCACATAGATGAGAGGTGGGGGTTGTGAGCACAGTTCCCAAGGTGCAGGCAGCAGGAGCTCCCAACCCCCAGTGGTCTTCATGGGTCTATTTCATGGAATAGACATTTCTACTTAGGATTTGGACTAATAAACACATTGTAGTGTAAAAATGAAGTTGCTCTAAAATTCCATGTAGTCTTCTTGTTTTCACCAGTTCTACAAACCAAACAAGGAAGGTGCAGATATGTTAAATAAGCTGTTTGAAAATGATTTGTTGAAACTTGTGGCTTGCATTTATAGCTTTCTGAGTTTTCCTCTTACCGCATTTTACTCTTGCAAAGGGTTCCCATAACCTTTATAACAATAATAACTGGCACTTATATATGTATTTTAAGATTTATTTATTTATTTGAAAGGCAGAGTTAGAGAAAGAGATCGTCCCTCTGTTGGTTCACTTCCTAAATGGCCCAGGAGCAGCCAGCAGGGCTGGACCAAGCAAAAGCCAGGAGCCTGGAATTCCATTCAGGTCTCCCACATGGGTGCAGGGGCCCAAGCACTTGTGCCGTATTTTACTGCTTTCCCAGAGCATTAATAGGGAGCTGAATTGAAAGTGGAGCTGCTGAGACTTGAACAAGTGTCCATATGGGATGCTGCTGATGCAGGCCGTGGCTTAACCTGCTGTGTTACAACTGATGCCCTGATACCTGACATTTAATGAAGCTTGGTCAATGCCAGCAGGTCTTACAGATGAGGAACTGAGGGAGTTGGGAAGTAGCTTGCCGAAGGGTGCGTAGCTAGCGTGGCAGGCCTGTCGAAGCTTTTCTTGCCCTAACAACAGCAGCCGCAGCAACAGTGGCATTTCTTGACCTTATGGTTGGTGCCAGGCGCTGTGTCAAACACTTGCACTGGGAGTCTCACTTGGTGTCCCAGGCAGCTCTGGAAGGTGCTCTCCAACCAAGGAGTTCCCCAGCCCCCCCCCCCCCCACCCCGTCTCACAGTGGATTCCCAGTACCCTCTTCTTGCTTCCCTTGTCAGTGCCTCTGAGAAATATATTTCTTTTTGGTTCTCTTTTTGCAACTGTTACCTTAATCCAGATGTTACAAATCATGTTTCAACCTGAATTTGCAGTCCTATCTTAAAAAAAAAAAAAAAAGATTTGTTTTTTTTTTTTTTTTTTTTTTTTTGAAAGGCATAGTGACAGAGAGAGAGAGAGAAAGAGAGAGAGAGAGAATCTTCCATCCTCTGGTTCACTCCGCAGATGGCTGCAATGGTCAGGACTGTGTCAGGTGCTGGAAGCCAGGAGCCTGGAACTCCTTTTGGCCCTCCAGCCCTATCTTGTTTGGCTCTTATCATATTAAAAAGAAGCACATGATGAATGAGATGGCAACAGCTAAAAATTCATGTGACTATATAAAAATCTGTATTTATGGTCTATCTTAAAATTGTGGCAATTCAGGGTCTGCTTATTAGCATACCAGCATCCAGCTGCTCCCTTTACACTGGAACCTATATTTTTTTTCCCTGTCTCCTTTTTCCTTTTCCCTTTTCCCACCTAACTAGCAGACTGAGGCCCCTAGGAGTATATACTTTATGTAAGGTAAAAAATAAGTCAATCTTGGCATGAGAAAAATTCAGTAAGCGTATGCTAAATTGAGTTGAAGTTGATGGCTTAAATAATAGGCTTAGTTGGGTAACAGTATTTTCTATTTGCAAGGTAGCTTGATTGCATGGTATTTTTTTGTGTAGATGGGCATTATTAGGCTTAATCTGTTGTACAGGGGAGGATCAGGGTGCTGGCCTTCTAGCTGGAAAATCTGTGATTCTTCAAAAGGTGATTCCCATAGAGCACTTTTTGTAAACATTACTTTTATTATACTGCTCAGTGTTTGGGAATATAAGGACGGTGTTTTTCAATAACAAGCCATAGATTGGATGAGTTAAATGGGATTATGTAGATAAGGGCACTTTGTATGTTGTTGGGTATGGAGCCAGTATGTTGATGGAAATGTTTTGAGAGCACTATCACCTTGTGTCATTTCAAGCTTAGGATGGACTTTGCATCTTTGCTCTCAGCCCTTTGTACCTGGCTGCACCTATCATTAACCTTTCTGAGCCTGTTTCATACGTAAATCAGACTAATGTTATTTCCCAGCCCCTAGTCTGGCAGAGGAGATGCTCAGTGTTTATGTGGGATAAGTGAATAAATCACAAGGGGCTTTTTGAGACTTCATTGATCTAACATACATGAAACATCAACCAAAATGTCAGCATGTTAGACGGCCTGCAGCTTTTATTTGTAGGTTGTTTTCTACAATTTTCTCCTGGATGCATGCTGAGGACTGGTTTCTGGTCTTGGCTGAAGGGACCCAAGGGTTGGCACATGTGCCTGCAGGCAGGGGAAGGAGGCCCCTGTGAGGCAACACTGGGTGGATAGAAGCGGAGATGAGTGTTTGTTCCTCAACCAGATACCAGAGCTGCCCTGATGCTGTTTTCATTCTGATCCCTGCACTTTCTTATCCAGGACATGCCATAGGTTAATGTTTAGGCAAGAGCAAGATGAGTCAGGCACATGGGATTGTGGAACCTGGCGATTAGGGGTATTAGCAGCATTACAGTGTTAGATCGGGAGGGGCCCTTAGTCATTGCCAGGCCCAACACCTTCCTTTACTAAGAGCAAACACGGGGACTTCTGAGTTGAGCAGTCCTTGGTCTGAGTCCCTGTTCTGCCTTTTCCTGTCTAATTGCTACCATGCTTCTTTAGCTCCTTGACGCAAGGCAGCTCACTGGGTATTGTTGAGACTCACACGAAGTGTACAACGTTCTTAGCACGATGCCTGGCACAGAGTGGGTACTTCAGAAACATGGCAGCCATCATGGTTGCAGGCAGGCAGGAAACAGAAGCCCAGAGAAGGGAGTGGTTGGTTAAAGGTACCCGCCTGGGGTAGGACCCTGGGATCTGGGTGTGTGCTGGGGAAGAGAGGGTGGAGTGGGGCAAGTTGGATTTGTCCACGACCAGGGTTGAGAGTGAGCCAAGATAAAATTGAGGAATTCCAAGGTAGTACTTTACCTATTTAGTTGAACTAAAATGGCTCATCCAGTTCACTTGAGCAAGCCAGTTCTCTTGAGCAAGAGACTGCTGGAGGAGCTTTGCACAATTCAGAAGATAATGTGTATTTTTGTGGCCTAAGAAAATCTTTTGTTTCAACTTACCCTGAATGGTATTCCTTTTCTTTGAGATTAGTTATTAAGACCTGATAAAAATGACCTCTAGAAATACAGTAACTTCAGACGTGGCTAGAAGATGCCTTCGTCCTTTTTTCCTACCCAGGACATTCTTTGGGTTTGTATTATTAATATTTAAAATCAGCACTCGTTCTTCCTTTCTCAGTTGCTCTGCTTGGACATGATATTTAGGGACTCCTGAGAGGCAAGTACATCTTACATCAGTAACCACCTGTCATGGAGAATGTGTGGATGGCTATTATGACTTAATGCTATTTTCTCATAGCATATATCATTTTTGTGGAAATTCACTTGTTTCAAAAGGTTTTTACAAGATACATGATCACTTGACTTCATGGCTTTCAGAATTTATGAGTTTGTACCTGTGTGGTTGGGAAGAGGCATGGATGCCAACTTTATAGGTTTTTTTCTGTCTGCATCACTGACAAAACAGATTGCATCAAACTTTTTTCCATACCTAGGAAACTGTAACGCAGGAAGTGTAGGTTTACCTTGAGTGGTGACAGTCCATCAGGTGTTGAAAACCAACCCTGCCTCCCCATAAAACTCGTACTGTCTTTAAAGGATACCAGACTGTCTTTCTGTTGGCTTGAATTTTCAAGATTCACCCAAATCATGATTTCCCTAAACATACAGAAGCTGAAAACCCAAGATAAACTATCTTTTATAGTCCTTATATTTCTGTTGAGAATTTCCCCTGGCATTTGTGATCCATAGAAATAGTTTATCTACAAAATTAGAAGGATTTTTGTTCGTTTGAGTATTACTTTACTATTAAGAGAAGACTTACATCATTTGGTCTTCATACCTATTCTTCTTAGCAGGCAGGGACGGGCTTTAGCTATGTATTCCAAGGACAGATGTCAAGTAAAAGTTGTTCTTGGTTCTTCTTTGTGTTCTTTTTAGTGAAAATAAATAGAAGTGAAAAGAATTATTCTGAGTAGCTGTAGTTTCAGAAATAGCATTACACACTTCTTATTTCCCAAAATCTGTCCTCTTCAGGGAAGACATCTGTGAGGTTTACTCTTGGATTTTTGGGGGAGTTTCTTACTGAAAAAATATTTATGTTATTTTATTTTGCTAAATTAAGTGTTGGCTCTTGGGATGTGGGTTTTTAGGACATTAAATGCTTCTGTTTGAGGTCTTTGGACTTGGTATAATCATAGGAATAATAAAAGTTATTTTTAATTGTGTATGAAAAATTTTACCATAGTATTTTACTGTTGCACAGTTTGCCAATATTCACAAAACACTTTTGAAAGTCATTGCACACTGGATATATATATTTTTGTTTCTTCATTAGGTATTTTGGGTGACAGTTTTGGTGTGGGCTTGAGGTGCTCTGGATACTGTACATATTTCTTTATCGTCCTGTGCCCAACCAGTTAGGGCTGGGAGGGCCCAGCCTGAGTAGGTGCCTTGTAACTTCCCTGCAGGCAGTAGTCTTTAGGAAATGCTTTGAGGCTAGGCTCAGTGAGAATTTTTTTTTCTTAAAATAACACATGTTAAGTAAAAGTTAAGTATTAATGCAAAAGTAGAGATTCAGAGCCCAGGTATTTTTGTAGAAAACTTTTATTTAATAAACATAAATTTCGAAAGTACAACTTTTGGATTATAGTGGTTCTTCCCCCCATAACCACCCTTCCACCCCCAAACCATCCCACCTCCTACTCCCTCTCACATCCCATTCTTCATCAAGATTCATTTTTTTAATGTATATTTTTTTCTTAACCAAAGACAACAGTTCTCTTTTTTATATTTGACAGGTAGAGTTATAGACAGTGAGAGAGAGAGACAGAGACAGAGAGAAAGGTCTTCCTTCTGCTGGTTCACTCCCCAAATGGCCGCTACGGCTGGTGCTGCGCCAAGCCTAAGCCAGGAGCCAGGTGCTTCCTCCTGGTCTCCCATGTGGGTGGCAGGGGCCCAAGCACTTGGGCCATCCTCCACTGCCTTCCCAGGCCAGAGCAGAGAGCTGGACTGGAAGAGGAACAACTGGGACTAGAACCCAGTGCCCATATGGGATGCAGGCGCTGCAGGCGGAGGATTAACCAAGTGAGCCACGGCGCCAGCCCCAAGATTCATTTTTAATTATCTTTATGTACAGAAGATCAACTTAGTATATACTAAGTAAAGATTTCAACAGTTTGTACCCACACAAAGTATAAAGTACTGTTTGAGTACTAGTTGTAACATTAATTTGCATAGTATAACTCATTAAGTACAGAGGTCCTACATGGGGAGCAAGTGCACAGTGACTCTTGTTGTTGATTTAACAATTGACACTCTTATTTATGACGTCAGTGATCACTGGAGGCTCTTGTCATGAGCTGCCCAGGCTATGGAAGCCTCTTGAGTCCACGAACTCCGACCTTATTTAGACAAGGCCATAATCAAAGTGGAAGCATGTTTCAGAGTAACCAGTCCATTGCAACCATTTCTTCCCAGTGCCGCAGCAGTCTGTGTCTCCACATTCCAGGCTGTTCAGTGATCTCACTCCTTAAGTGCGTCAGAGCCTTGGCCATGTTTACCCTTTTGTATTATAATAAGCACCTTTCTTTCAAAGGCGGGCCCCAAAAGCATCTTAGTGGAGACTTCTTAACCTTTTTGTCTGAAGGATTTCTTCTGCTTGCCCCAAATGGAATGTGTGTGTGCGTCTGCAAATGCGTGTGTGTTAATTGACTCATAAATTTAATTTTTCCCTTGGGTGACTTTTGCTCTGGATTGCCAGCTCGCTGAAGGCAGGGGCTTGTGTGGGTTTCTCCCGCCCCTTGCAGCGGCTGGGCCTGGCATCCTGTTGCACCTGTGTGGACTGTAGGGGTGCTGTTTGAGTTACTCCCCTGGACTTCCCAGGGCGGAAAGGGTGGTACCATCTGCTTCACGTCATAAGCAAGGATGAACACTGTGTGGAAAACAGTTGCAAAGAAGAGAGAGATTAATGAGTCACCTAGTGTTGGCCTGGTGCTTAGCAAGCACAGTGAAGTGTGATCCTATGATTGTAAGATAACCGTTTAACCCCTGTGTTCTGAGCATGTGTGGTCTGAACAGATTATAGCGTGCTCTCCTAGGACATTTGACTTTGGTGATGTCATCCTGATGGCCATAAAAAATTAGAGGGAAAAACCATATTTTGCAGACAAGATTTTTTTTGATTGGTAGAAATTCTTTTTATGTTGTCATTTCTTCTGCGATGCAATGGTTATTTTTTTTTAGACCTTGCATATTTAAATGAATTTTCTTTGCCAGATTGATTTACTAGTGTTTCCAAGACATTTTGCTCTTTTAAACTTCTCTGTTTGTTAATGATTCCAAGTTTGCCTGACTCTCTGAACTTTGACCCCTGGACATGTCTCTCTGGTTTAGTCATTACTTAATAGATATAGGAGTAGAATCTGGGAGGGCAGGAATTCCCCATGGATTGTGAATGAGTCTGGGTGGACAAGGCAAGCCCTGATGGAATAAACCTGGTTGCCAGGGCTCCTCTGTTTTTTGTGCCCACTCCGTTTTGGTGTTGCCACTAGTGAGTAGTGAGGTTATTCAAATGCAGTTCAAGTGCAAGGAGCACTCTCCTTTCTAGAACCACACCAGGTGAAGCAGGTCTTAGAACTGTTAGCATTTGAAAATATGCTGCTTTTTATTTCTACTTAAAAGCGAAATGAAACTTCTTGGTGGGTAGGGCTACACCATTATTTAAAAGTTTTATTTTGGAGAACTTCAAACATTATAAAATTAGGGAGACTGTCTGTATCATGAAACCTTACCTCTCCACTCTGTAGCCCCACCCTGGATTATTTTAAAGCAAATCCCAGACTTGTAATTTATACCTACATATATCTCTTTCCTGTTTGAAATAGTTGCTGCAAAATACACATAACCTGAAATTTCCCACCGTGCCCATTTCTCAGTGTGCACTTATGCAGCGTTAAGCCCATTCACTCTATCGTGCGTTCAGTCTCAAGACCTCTTTTCATCTTGCAAAACTGAAACCCTATAAATATTAAACAATATCTTTTGGCTTCTTAACCGCATTGCCATTATCATACCTCAGAAGTAAAAAAGTTAACATTAATTCATCAATATCATCAAATATCTGGTGTTCAGATTTCCCAGATTGAATTTTGGCTAAAAGAAACCAGCGTGTTTATTTTGGTGCCTTCTCTACAGGAATCAGTGGCCCTGTTTGTCAGTAGGAAGAAAACATGGACTGTTGTGTGAGAATTAAGTCTGAATTACTCATTACGTCTTAAAATTGGGAGAGCTATTTACTCTTTTATCATTTTGGCCACTAGATTACTATGAAAATTGAGTTAGGTTGGAATACATGGAATGCTGGCTTTGCAGGCTGGGGTTTAAGCTCCTGCATTACAGCACCGCCCCCCCCCCCCGACATTTTTAAGTATCCCTTGCATGCATAGATTTCAACGTTTTTGTAGTAAAATAAACTTACCTTTCAATTTCATTTTCTATGAACTTTTTGAGTTACTTTCCTGTATTTCCAACATAGATAAACCTTAAAAACATAAAGGTTACCAGTGGAAAGGAGGGACCATCTAAGAAGGAGATACCTTTCTCTGGAGGGAGGAGAGAATTTCCACTTTGCTTATGGCCCTTTCTAAATACTGATGGAGTTTGTGGACTCAAAGGGCTTCCATAGCCTTGGCAGCTCATGACAAGAGCCTCAGGTGATCAGTGACTTCACAAATAAGTGTTAGTTGTTAAATCAACAACAGGAGTCACTGTGCACTTGCTTCCCATGTAAGACCTCTGTCCTTAATGAGCTGTATTATGTGAACTAATGGTAAAACTTGTCTTTAAACAGTACTCAATGAGCTGTATTATGTGAACTAATGGTAAAACTTGTCTTTAAACAGTACTTTAAAAGCCAAGACACTCTGGCAAAAAAAAAAAAAAAAAAAAAAAGAAACACCTACATGAAAGATCTCCCCGAGTGAGATCCCAGTGGAAAGAACAGGTCATCAAAGAAGGAGGTACCTTTCTCTGAAGGGAGGAGAGAACTTCTATTCTGACTACGACCTTGCCTAAATATGATCAGAGTCGGTGAACTCAAAGGGATTCCATGGCCTTGGCAGCTCATGACAAGGGCCTACGGTGATTACTGATGCGATAAACAGGAGTGTCAATTTGTTAAGTCAACAACATGAGTCACTGTGCACTTACTCCTCATGTAGGATCTCTGTCCTTAATGTGCTGTACATTGTGATTTAATGCTATAACTAGTACTCAAACAGTATTTTTCACTTTGTGTTTCTATGTGGGTGCAAACTGTTGAAATCTTTACTTAATATATGCTAAACTGATCTTCTGTATATAAGAGAATTGAAAATGAATCTTGATGTCAATGGAAGGGGAGAGGGAGCGGGAAAGGGGAGGGTTGCGGGTGGGAGGGAAGTTATGGGGGGGGAAGCCATTGTACTCCATAAGCTGTACTTTGGAAATTTATATTCATTAAATAAAAGTTAAAAAAAAAACAAAAAAAAAGTACTTCATACTTTGTGTGTGTGTGGGTGCAAACTGTTGAAATTTTTACTTAGTGTAGAGTTGATTTTCTGTATATATAAAGAATTAAAAATGAATCTTTATTAAGAGTACGAGGTGGAACTGAAGTGAGGGTAGGAGGGCTGGTATTGGGAAGAACTGCTATATTCCAGAAGCTGTACCTATGAAATTTATATTTATTAAATAAAAGCTTTCTAAAAAACCCAAAAGTTAGAAAAGCAAATTGTAGAGGGATTTGTACAACAGGACACCATTATTTAATGTTGAACAAACTAGCATATAAATAGTTAATGAATATACACAGGTAGTAAGATGAGAATGTTTCTGAGAATGACACCCACACGTTTCGCCTCCCTGCATGACAGGAAGGTGGAGTGGAATAGCTGTATCTGTAGGGTTTTTTTTTTTTTTTTTAATTCAAAGACCTGAAGGAAATATGGCAAAATGTCAAGGTTTGCTAAAGCTGGTTGACAGATGAAAAATGTATTCATGCTATTATTACTATTATGTATGTTTGGAAATGCTGCAGAAATACTTTTTAAAAAATCCATTTATGTGAAAATATTTTGTAAGCTCAAGTACTCAAAAATGTGAAGTGTGCTTTTAAATCACTCCCTCATCACAAAGAAATTTGAGACCACTTGTACAGTGTCCTGAGCCTCAGCTGCCTTGCCCACCTTAGCACTGTAGGCTCAGGTGAAGGTGGGAAGACATGGAAGGTGGGTCAGGGCCAACTTGGTCAGTCTTGAGACTTCTGATGTCCTGGCCAGTCCCAGCTTGTGATGGCCTCGACAGCATGTGATGCTCAGAACCTGTAGGTTGCTCTGTGACTTGTTCTCTTCCTGTCTGTCTCTGGTCAGCACTGCTTCTGAGCCACCCGAGAGGGTGCTCCAACGAGCACCAAGAAAAAGATTGGTGGGACTCTTCCTCTCCCCCCAACCCCCACCATTATGTGTTTTTGAAAGGCACGGTGACAGAGAAGGAGAATCATGTGCTGGTTCACTCCCCAGGTGGCTACAATAACCAGGGCTGGGCCAGCCCAAAGCCAGGCACCTAGAACTCCATCTGGGTCTTCCACATGGGCCCAGGGACACAAGCACATGGGCCATCTTCTGCTGCTTTCCCAGGTGCGTTAGCAGGGAGCTGGATTGGAAGCAGAGGAGCCAGGAGTGGATCCTGTGCTCTGACAAGGTATGTCTGTTTTGCAGGCAGAGTCCCAACCTGCTGTGCCACAGCACAGACCCCTGGTGGACCTTCCTGGAGGACTGTTGGACATTTCATTACCTGTCCCTTCGAAAGGCCTTCCTCACCCCAGGGATTTCCTGCTGAGCACACAGTGGCTGCTGATCAGCGTTCTCATTATAATAATCCTTGCCTAGAGGGTGTGATAAAGGTCACCAATTTGATATTTATTCATGAGTATGGAAGGGGAAACCATTCGCTGTGGATGTTCTCTCTGCCAATGGCGATGATTTGAGCTTTTGAACCAAAGTGCATGTACTGTGGATGGGAGCAGACATATAATTAATTAAGCCACAAATTAATAGACATGACACCCTATGTCTTTCCAAGGGTTTAACTCTTAGCGATGCCAGACAACCTGCAGAAATAGCAGTTTCTTGGTTGTGGCTGTTTCCTTGTTAGTAACGAAGTCGTGCCTACAATCTGTAGTCACATTTGGTAACCGAAGACAGCCCCCAGGTCTGTCTGTGAGTGTAATCTCACCCTTGCCGCTGCGATTTTATTTCTCTCACAGAACCGATTTCTGTCTCGTTAATCATATTTATTGCTGTTATCTCAACTCTCAAATATCTCTAATCTTCCAGAAACATATATAATTACCTTTTAAGGGTCTGAATCGTGCCAGGTGTAGCAGAAGAATTGCTTCTGGCTCCTGCGTGACACTCTTTTTGTACTAGGTGTTTCCTCTTCAGCATGGGAGGCACAGTCCATCCTTTCCTGTCTCTGAGGGACTCCTGGGTCTGTGCTCGCATTCAGAGGAGCATCAGACACTGGTGAGCCCCTCTCACGTCTAAGGTGCTGTGTGGAAGATGTGGACACACGTGTGTGCCAGGAGAGCGTCTCAGTCCCATCTGAGTTCCTGATTTGACGAGGACAGAACAATAAACCCAAGTACCTTTTCTTCTTCCTTTTTGTTAAATATTTATTTATTTATTTGAAAGAGTTAGAAAGGGAGAATCAGAGAGAGCTCTTCCATCCACTGGTTCACTCCCCGAATGGCCACAACAGCCAGGAGCTGGGCCCATCTGAAGCCAAGAGCCAGGAGCTGGGAGCTTTTTCCAGGTCTCCCACATAGGTGCAGGGGCCCAAGCACTTGGGCCATCTTCCTCTGCTTTCCCAGGCGAGCTAGCAGAGAGCTGGATTGGAAGGAGAGCAGCCAGGACTTGAACCGGCGCCCATATGGGATGCCGGCACTGCAGACAGTGACTTAACCTGCTGTGCCACAGCACCCGCCCTCTAAATACCTCTTCTAACCTCTACTCCCAGCATTGCTTTAATTTTCAATTATAGTTAAAGTTGGGGAGAGGAAGTAGTACAAAATCAAAGGCTGATTTCCTGCATCTAAATGGTGGAGAAGCTAAAAATGATTAATTGAGGGCATAAACAACAGCAGAAGGAAATGCAGTGGTGTGTAGCTCTGACATCACTGTGTAGATTGTGCACCCTGACTTTGAAAGGGAAGGCACTGCCCATCTGATAGAGGCCTGTAGCAGGTTCTTTGAACATAGCTTTGTGTAGGAACCCATGTCCCTGGGAACCCAAGTTCTCTTGACTCATGTGCAGTTTCTTTGCCGTGATGCAGTGCCTCCGATGTCCAGAGACAACCACTGAGACAGACAGAAGCCTGGGAGGGTGGGGCTGTTTCATCTCTCCGAGAGCAGCACTGCATTAATAGATGTGACCCTCAGTGAGACGTGAGAATGGAGGTGAAGAAACCTGTTTGATAATCCTTCGACAGTGGAGCTGGAGCTGCAATTCAGATAGCCTTTGACTCACCCAGTGTTTCCAGTTCATCCCTGGGCCTGGAATTTCACCCTGTTAACTCCATGAAACTATAGTAGAGCCATGACTACTCGCTGGTGTTCCTAGGGACCTGCTCACTTATATTTCTGGCCAAAAAAAAAAAAAAAAAAAACCACTAAGTCTAGTGATGAGCTAAGCTAAAAATCATCCCTTTAATTCTCCTCACTTGGACAGCTATTTTTAAAATTCATTTATTTATTTTTATTCATTTGAAAGAGAGATTTTCCATCTGCTAGTTTATTCCCCAAATGTCTACAACAGCTGGAGTTGGTCTGAGTGGAAGCTGAGAGTGTAGAATTCAGCGTGGGTCTTCCTCATGAGTGGCAGGAACTCAATTACTTGAGCTGTCACCTGCTGCCTCCCAGAGTGTGCATTAGAAGGGAGCTGGAATTGGCAGTGGGGCTGGGACGAGGACCCACGCACTTTGGTGTGGGATGTGGGCGTCTCAAGCAGTGTCTCAACCACTGTGCCAATCCCCTGCCCCATTTTTAAGTTTGTCTCCCACACTGCCTTTTCCAACCTAAAATAGAAGTATTTACATACCTTTCCTACGCTTGTGCTAGACTACAAACCAGATCTTCTTTTCTTGTGTTTCTCTTGTCAGTGTGTAATTTTAAGGAAGTTATAAACATGACTGTTAAACAAAGTGAGCACATGTCAAAAATGTATTTCACCCATTAACGAGGGAACTGTAGGAAGATAAAGCTGGTTCAAAGAGCATTTGAGGAACTGTGTAGCTCTAAGCACTAAAGAATGTTGGAATCTGCTTAGGTTAGATATGAAATTGGTTAATGTCCTACAGGGCAATAAAAAGTAGTATTTGGTGGCTTATTTCTACTAGAGAAATCATATACTTCTAAGATAGATAAAAATCTCCAAGTTAACATGTAACTTCCCAGTGACTGAACCCTAGTCAGCGGTAAATGACAAGGTAAACAGAACTCTCAAAGACTTCTGTGTGCCTGTGAGGGACTGTTCAAGTACGGCCTTGAAAGGACACCAGCCCGGCATATGGCATAGTGAATAATGCTGCCGCCTGCAACACTAGCATCCCATAGGGGTGCTGGTTTGAGTCCTGGCTGCCCCACTTCTGTCCAGCTCCCTGGTAATGTGCCTGGGAAAACAGTGGAAGATGGCCTAAGTGCTTGGCCCCTGCACCCACGTGGAAGACCTGCAAGAAGCTCCTGGCTACAGCTTGGTCTGTCCCTGGTCGTTGTGGCCATTCTGGGAAAGTGAACCAACAGTTGGAAGATCTCTCTTTCTGCCTCTTCCTCTCTGCTTCTATTACTGTGCCTTTCAAATAAATAAATAAATCTTTAAAGAAAAAAAAAAAGAGGACCAGTTGTCTTCCCTTGTCTTATCTCGAAGTGCTGCCCAATGTTTTCTTTTTTTTTGGACAGGCAGAATTAGAGAGACAGAGAGAAAGGTTTTCCTTCCATTGGTTTACCCCCCAAATGGACGCTACTGCCGGCGCGCTGTGCCGATCCGAAGCCAGGAGCCAGGTGCTTCCTCCTGGCTCCCATGTGGGTGCAGGGCCCAAGCACTTGGGCCATCCTCCACTGCACTCTCGGGCTACAGCAGAGAGCTGGACTGGAAGAGGAGTAACCGGGACTAGAACCAGGGGTGCTGGCGCTGCAGGCGGAGGATTGATTAGTCTAGTGAGCCGCTTAGCCAGGGAGCATATGTATTAATTCAGTTGTTCATTTTGTTTCATAATTATTGAAAGTCAGTTTTATGCCATATAGTAGGGTAGGCAGTTGAGATAGAACTGACTGGGACAGATGGTCCTTGCTCTCACAGAGTTTAGAGGCTTCTCTGTTAACATCTGAACAGATAGGTAGGCAAGTCATCTCTTTAGGAAATGAGTTTTCTCCTGGGAGAAGCAGGGGGAGTCATCCTTTTTGGCTCACAGTTCCTTTGGGTGTCCCAGTGTTTATAAGGCTATGATACAATGCAGATATCACAGAGAATGACAACCAGAGCCTAGCACTTTGGGGCCAAGAACAAACACTGATCCCACTGCTTTTGTCCATGTGTGGCATTTACAGCTCCTTTGTGATAAACTTCTGTGGGACAAGTGTTTGCCACCTGACCTGGAGACCCAGTGACTGTGCTGGCAGGCTTCTCCTGAGGCCCCAGCTGCCTGCACAGGTCCAGATGTGCTTGTTCCTGGCTTAGCCAGTTTGTAACGAACAGCAGCAGCAGCTTCTGTGGCAAAGCCCAGCCAGAGGCTGCTCTTTCCCAGAGGGTTTGGGAACCGGCGGACAGCGTGCACTTCATCACTGCTGTGCAAATCTGTACATTTATGTAGGTGTTATTTGCATTTGTTAAACTTAATTTCTCATTTCAAAAAATGATAGTGGGGAGGAATGGCTGACATTGGTCTGAGAGCGGTAAGGTGCTGAGTTGGAAGGAGCTGTAGGGATCGCCCCCCCCCCCCCCCCCGCTGACCCATGGAGACACTGAGTACAGAGCTGCCTGTGCTCACTTTGTGCTCAGGGTGAATCCCTGGGCCTGACGTTTGTCTGCTCTTGGTTTCTTTCACCTTAACAGTGGTTCTCACCTGCAGGTTCTCATGAGCAGGATATAGAAGTTGTCATCTGTTTATTTACAAGGACCAAGTTACTACACATAATATTGAAAGATATTCAGATAGAAGCAAAATCTTCTGATATCCTAACATCTACAGATAATCACAGTGAACATTTTTGGAATGATCCTTCCAGGCAGTCTTCTACATGAAGATGTACAACTACAGCTCTGTTAATATACAGGTACAGGCACAGGTGTGTGTGTGTGTGTGTGTGTGTGTGCACGTGAGATCTTTATAATTTTCAATAAATGAAAAGTGCAGCATTTCCTTGCAATTGATTTTTCTGTGCCATAAAAAATGATTGTTAAATTATTTTAAGTACAAATGGGAGTATCTTCCTAGTGGTTTGTATTTTTACTCATATTAATATAATCCCAGTAGCTTAATGTAAACTGTTGATCTCCTTAAACTTAACCATAAAGACAGGTTGTCTTTGGATCAAGTGGATGGGTTAGCCACAGAGGGGTGCCACCCAGGTCCCTTTGGAGGAGGACAGGGAGTGTTATCTGCAGGGGGCCCCTCTGCCCACTGACACAGAGAGCTACTCACCCCAGGCCTGGCTCTGCCTGGGGACCCACACCTGGAGCCCCCTGATGGCAGGTGAAGTTGGTATCTGAGGGCTCCCTGGGGACCCAAGCACCCTGCAGAGGCTTTATTGGGTTTCTTCCTGTGTCCATCCTGCCTCTTCCTTGGCTGTTTACAAGGATTGATTCTCCCACAAACATCCTGAACCCCACGCTCCATCTCGGCAGCCACGTCTGAAGAATCCAAGCTGCAGCAGTGGGTTCTGTAGCCGCCTATTTGTGAAGTGGGTCAGCAACCACTGGGGCAGCAGGCAGTGGTGCTGAAGCCCTGCACACTGGAGGGTGAAGGCCAGGGCACCAGTGGAATCCTGGGGAGCCTAGGAACTCCTAATCCTTTCCTCTTCAGGGTGAGCTCATCCTCTCCTCCACCCCTTCTCTGAGATCTGGCATTTGAAGAATTTGGCCTTGAGCAAGGCGCTGGAGCTAACTGCTTTGTGGTTGAAATCTGAAAAGGCTTTCTTGCTGTGGGTATTCTCTGCAATAAAAACCCATTTTAATTGTTTATGACATTAATCAATTAAAGATTTATCTGCTTTGGGAGAAATTTCTCTACAACAGTCATCCAAAGTTCCTGTCTAAGTGTTGATTAGAATTTTTTTTTTTTTCAGTCTCCAACAGAAACTTCCAGCTTTGTTCTCAGTTTCCAACCAGCTCTCTGACGAAGGCTGTCTTCTCTGAGGTCCTCCCCAGCCGCTCCTGGATTGCCCATAGATGTTACAATCTGTTTGATCAGCTAGGAGGGAAGAGAGATGGGAGTCTGAAGGAGGCATGGGATGCCCCTTGTTTCTTCTCGGTGCCTTTGCTCAAATGCTTTATTGTCCTGGGCAGTGCTGTCCTGGGTGGAGTGGACCCTGCCCTGCCCCATCTTCTCAAGGGCCCCTTGGGGGTTCAAGGCTGTATGTGCAGCCTAGCCCGAGTGCTGGTGGCATCTGGCTTCAAAACAGCCTCGGTTGTGCTCTGTGACCCCTCCCTTGGCACCTGTCTCCTCTATTCAGTACCACCTGAGGCTGAGAGAGAGAGAGAGTCTGGGATCTTGATCTCCCCCTCCTCACCCTACAGTAGTTCCTTGTCATGCTTCTGATCTTCAGCCATCACTGGCCATTGCTGTGTGGGTCTTAGCGTTGGTGTGTTTGAGGGCAGTGAGGAAGACCAGTAGGAGGGTTGGGCCATTGCTTCCTTGGTGCTTCATTCTGTATTTTTCGGTCGTGGTGGTGCTGGCTCTGTGAGTGTTGTGCTGACCCAGTGATCCTGCTCTTCAGCGCTAAGTGCCCACACGTGATCAGCATAGGCTGGATGCAGCGCCATGGATTAGCACAGGAAGGCCTGCAAAACCTAGTTCATATAGATCCACCCATTGAAAGCCTCACTTGCTTAATGGATGTTTTTTAAAGCTATACAAAAAGGAAGTTTTCTGTGAAAGGGCAAACTAGATGAGAAGACGCTGCTGAATAGTTCTTTATTCTACAGAGGTAATAGGCAGAGACTTGATACCAAAGAAACTGTTAAGCTTTTTATTTCTTGTCCAATTTTCTCTGTAGGGGGAGAAAGGTCTATAAAAGCGTTCATCTGTGTCCACTTTTTAAATGACTTAGTCCTGCCACTGAATGTGCCTAGGGGAAGAGAACGCGAAAGTGGGTAATATAGCACAGAGTCAAAAAGCCATCCAAGTCATTTAGTTCACGCTTCATTTTGGGGGTTGGGAAGTGGGAGGAAGAGGATAGTACTTGAAGACATTTCTTAAAGGCAGTCCCCACCTTGTCCGTGTCTTCTCCCCACAGTGAGCTGTCTCTCTGTGGTTCTTCTTTTTCTTCTAAAACAATAGGTTCTTATGAAAGGGAGGTACTGATGTACCAGGGACTTGGAGCTTTGGTTGGTCCCTTCATGCTCTTTTTTTTTTTTTTTTTTTCTTAATTTAATTTGAGAGGCGGAGGGGAGAGAGAAAGGGAGGGAGGGAAGGAGGGAGGGGGAGAAAGAGAGAGAGAGAGAGAGAGAGTCTCTGCATGAAACTTGGGTAACTAGCTTTAGCATAGCTCCCATGGTGCCCAGGGAATCCTTGGCCTTTGTGGATGAATTGGTATTTAAGATGGGCAAAGCCCAGAACAGGGAAGTTGGAATGGTATGAATAAAGTTTCACATTCTGAACACTGAAAATGATTGTTTGGTGCTTTATAAGTTTAAATCAGTTTTTTAAGATTTATGTATTTATTTGAAAGAGTTACACAGAGGGAGGAGAGGCAGAGAGAGATGTTTTCCATCCGATGGTTCACTCGCCAGTTGGCTGCAATGGCCAGAGCTGCGCCGATCAGAAGCCAGGAGCCAGGAACTTCTTCAGGGTCTCCCACTCAGGTGCAGAGGCCCAACGACTTGGGCCATCTTCTACTGCTTTCCCAGGCCATAGCAGAGAGCTGGATCGGAAGTGGAGCAGCTGGGTCTTGAACCCGTGCCCATATGGGATGCCAGCGCTTCAAGCCAGGGCGTTAACCAGCTGTGCCACAGTGCCGGCTCCTAAGTCTTTTTTTATTTTTATTTTTATTATTTATTTATTTATTTATTTTACAGGCAGAGTGGACAGTGTGAGAGAGAGAGAGAGAAAGAGAGAGAAAGGTCTTCCTTTTGCCGTTGGTTTACCCTCCAATGGCCACCGCAGCCGGCGCACCGCGCCTATCTGAAGGCAGGAGCCAGGAGCCAGGTGCTTCTCCTGGTCTCCCATGGGGTGCAGGGCCCAAGCACTTGGGCCATCCTCCACTGCACTCCCTGGCCACAGCAGAGAGCTGTCCTGGAAGAGGGGCAACCGGGACAGAATCCGGCGCCCCGACCAGGATTGGAACCTGGTGTGCTGACGCCGCTAGGTGGAGGATTAGCCTAGTGAGCTGCGGCGCCAGCCCAAGCCTTTTTTTTTAAAAAATATTTATTTTATTTGTTTGAAAGGCAGGATTACAGAAAAAGAGAAGACACACACAGAGACACATCTCTCATCTGGTGGTTTACTCCCCAAATGGCAGCTGCAATGGTTTGTGCTGGGCCAGGCCAAAGCCAGGAGCCCAGAACTACATCCAAGTCTCCCTCATGGGTGCAGGGGCCCAAGCACTTGGGCCATCATCCACAGCTTTCCACATTAGCAGGGAGCTGGATCAGAAGTGTAGCAGCTGAGACTCCAACTAGGGGTCTAGTGGGATGCTAGTATTGCAGATAGTGGCCTAAACTGTGCCACAATGCCAGTTTCCAGATTGTTCTTGCTTTCTTTTAAAGTTATGGTTTAGACAGTTTGGGGTTTTCTTCAAAAATGAACTTAGAATCACCTGGAATTATTTGAAGGTAACACAACTTGAATACAAAGCAACAGATATGATAATCTCTGGGAATTTATTCCATCTTGTAAATTAGAACACTGAAGAAAATAGAAGTGTTCCACCAAGACCTTTTTGGAATCCTTGGGGCCCTGGACGATACAAATACTGCTGTAGTGTAGGGTTTGTTACAGAATTGGCTGCTCTTCCTCTCTCCCTCCCTTCCTCTGTCTCCCTCCTTCTGTATTATGCATTCATCCATAAACACATATTAATTATTCACTGTGGGCAGACACTGTTCTTAGTCCTGGAAGAAATGAGGAGCCAGTCCTCTGTCCTCAAGTTTTACTCAGAAAGCAGACCAAGACTCCCGAGTCAAATGCCAGGTGTGACGAGAGCACATAGAGAGAGCACCCTACTGCGTTCTGCAGCCCTGAGAAAGATTCTAGAGAGCTGCAGATGGAAGGGTCAGAGCAGTAGGAAGCAGCCAGAAAGGAGGAGGGAGTGGGGAAGACAGAGCATTATAAGCAGAGGACATCAGCATGAGCCTATGGACAAGGTGGCCCACAGGAGATCACAGTGGCTTCATATGAGTAAACAGAGGGTGAATGGGGAAATGACAGGAAGTGAGGCAGAGAGAGCAAGCAGGAGCTGGATGAGGAGAGCCTCACAAACCAACCTAGGTCTCAGGGTGCTGCTGTGAGGACAATGTCTTTGAAGGCTTTTAGGCAGGGAAGTGAAAGGCGCTGTGGGTGGACCACTGTGGCTAGCACTTTTGAGAGTGGCCCAAAGAGATTAACAAGGAAGGCCAGTGAGGGGTGTGTTGCCAGAACCCAGAACAGAGGAGATAGGAGCCTAGACTGGGGTAAGAGCAGCCACTATGGAGAAAGTTGGACAGACCCTAGAGATAATTAGAAGGCAAAATGGGGCAGAGTTGGTGTTTTGATGTGGTTGGTAAAAAAGGCAGAAGTCAGGGACAACAACCAGGTTTCTATCTTGGGTGCAAGAATGCATGGTGAAGCTGAAATTCTCAGAAAAGTAGGATAGGGCCTAAGGGGAGTGATTCAGGGGTAAGCTGGAGAGTTTGGCATTGGTCCTGTTGAGTTGGCAGTGCCTGGGGGGAACAGCCAAAGAGTGACACTGACCTTCTAACTTTGCCATCAGGCATGCTAACACTAAAGGTGTGGACGTGCGATGTCAGAACTCCAGGGACATGGGGTTTGCCAAGGAACCTCTGATTTCACACATGAGGAAAGTGGAGTTCAGAGGGGAGGAACAACTTGTAGGCTCACGGCTCCTTCCTGGTTGGTGTGTGCCTGGTATGTAAGTCTCCAGCATCTGTCTAGCAGTGTTTCTACTCACATAGGTGGTATCGTGACCTCTGACAAAGGTGCGGAAGTAAATCTAAGTTACCCTTTGCTTGAGAACTGCTGATAATAAAAATGTGGGCCATACCCCACATGGGGACTATGCCCTATTTGCATCTCATTTGATTCCATCTGCCCTGTCTTGATGTGGTTATGGCAACTTTGATAGGCAAGTGGTTGCTTAACACAGAGGAAAGTCTTGATTATTCTTTAATAGCTATATAAGAGGAAAACTCAACTTTACTGTTTAATCATTTGGTTGCCTCTTGAAAAAGTTTATTTTAGTATTCCATTTATGTATCCATAAAATATATAAATGCATACTTGTTACACTTCCATTTTCATTCCAGATTTCAATGACAGAAAAATATTTTCATTTTAAAGTATTATTGCTGGGTAAACACAGCAAATTTAATGAAAAAATTAAAATTTAAAAACCCATCTACAGTCTTTCCAAACAAAACAACAACAAAAATTCAGTTTTTATGTTCACTTAATTGCTTTTTCTGCACATCCATATGGTAATCCTAGTTTATATTCCCTTTTACTTTTTTTCTTTCAACAAATATTTTGCCATGCTCATTCATTCATTCACCCATCCATTCATCAGCTGTGACTGTGGCAGGTGCCGGATACTCTGCAGGGTGTTATGGATTATGTAGTGCCAGAACTTACAAAGCTGACATTTGGATAGTAGGAGAATGTCTGTGTGGGTAGCACTTACATAGGTAGCCATATCTGTAGAAAAACATGGCAATGAAGGGAATAAACATGGTATCACAGTCTGTGTTACGGATGTAGCATCACTGTTTTTTTTCCTTGTTACACATTATATCGGTCAGGGTTTCAGTGGAAAGATGGTAGCATTCCCAAGTTAGGATAACTGGAGGAGAACTCTGGGGGCAGTTTACAAAGGTGGAGTCCGAGTGTAAAGAAAGCCCTGGTACTGGTGACTGTAAAGCACCTCCTGGCCTGATGGAGTTGGTGGAGGGAGAGTTTCTGAAACTCTGGAGATCATTTGATGGAGAGGAACATGGCCATCGCGAATGGCCCTGCAGAGGAGTTAGGAGGACAAAGGCCCCAGCTGATGCTCCTCTCTGCCTCTGGTTTTCTGCTGAGCTCCCCACTGGCTCACCTTACGATATGCCAGCAGGCAAGAGAGATGGTGGCAGTGTCCAGAAAGGTCAGCCCTCCAGCATGATGAATGGGGGAGGCAGACAGAGTGGGCAAATAGATGATATCCGGCCGGGAGTCCACAGAGTTAGCTTCAAAAGTGTTTTGGCAAACAGCTCTAGATAGGCAACTGTAACATATAGTTTAACAAATCACAGTGGGTTTACTGGGATTGTTATTTGGCTAATTTTTGATATTTTTGGATGCATTTTCTTTATTTTTAAATATAAGCTATCATGAAGTTTCATTAGGGTATCAACTTAAGGTTTATAATTTATCCCAGACAACCTCCCTGGTAGGTAGGCCTTCAGAGAGAAGACCTTGATTCTAGCACTGGCTCTGATTCACACATTTCATTCTTTCAGCTTCATTCAACAGATTTCCCCTCCTTTTTTTTTATTTTTTTTTTAAATGGTGGTGCAGCCTTTATTTGGTAGGGGGCAAAATCTCTGTGTACAGCTCAGTAACTGTTCACAAAGAGTACACTTGTATAACCACCACCCATACCTACATACAGAAATTCCCAGAACTTTGGGAGGCTTCTCTGTGCCCCTTCCTATTCACCTCTTCGTGTCTTACCCTAAGCATGTTTAGGACTTTTATTGGCATTAGTGAATTTTGTGTGTTCTGGATCTTCATATAAGTGGTATCCTGTAACATGTAGTCATGGATAGTGTCATGGCATTTCAGTCAACATACAACATGTACATTGGTAATCCTGTGATTATAACAGAGATGAACAATTCCTGTCACCTGGTGACATGGACATCACCGTGCCCTGCTGAACCCACATGGTTGTGGTGTGCTGCACTGTAGTCATGTACAACTGTAGTTACCTACAGTCATGCACAATACAGAATACTGCACCATGAAAACAAGACTGTTACTGATTCCTGTAGTTATTATGATACAATTTATTGTTTTTTTTAGAGTATATCCTTATATAAAAAAAAAGTTTAACAGTGTGCCATGTCACACTGCTGCAGCTTCAGACATCTATTGATTGTGCATTTGTCATGTGGTTGGTTTTATCTTGTGTTGTTTTGTTTGTCATGGCCCTAGGAGCAATATGCTGTATATGTGTACATACATATTTTAGGTGTGTGTGTACACACACAGACATCTCCTATAGCCTATGTGTGTAGGAGGCTATACCTTCTTGGTTTGTGTGAGTGCATGCTGATGTTTGCACAACAGAATCTCCTAACAATATGTTTTCTGCATCATAGAATGTATCCCCAGCTCATGAGTGTGTATTCCTTTGTGTCTAAGTTCTACTCATCATTAGATCTATAATATCTTTCTTGTTTGCTTATAGCAGTAGCCCATTCTTTGTTAGAATTTCCATGGGACAGATTCTTTTGAGGCATTTTGGGAGAAATTTGTTTTGTGTGTGTGTGTATGTGTGTGAGAATTAATTTGCTTAAATGGGAAAAATATAATTCTTTGAAAATTAGAACTTGACAGTCAGTGTGCAGCTTACTGGTTGGAAGGAATCTGCTGATTGAAGTGTAGAGCATGAATGGGACCTGTGGAATGGAGGAAGATTGTGGTTGACGTCTGGGGAACTGGGACAGGAGCACCTGCAGTAATGGTCAGGCCCAACGGTGCCTCTGGTTTGCAGCTCTTGCTTTGCTCCAAGTCCTCTCTGCTGCTCACGGTGGTGAGTCACTCTTGCAAATGAACTAAGTATCAATACATTTATACACATAGTATACTTTGTACAAATCCTTTGAGTTGTGGAATAATAGCACATTTTGGAAGAAAAATAAGTCCTTAAGTTGGCAGTTTCAACATGTGATTCTGTGTAGTGTTGTTAACTTTGACAGGGGATACTCATGTTCTGTTATTTGCCTATCACCCAGTAGGATTCATGGCATTTTCTCTGTTAGAATACATAGATGCCCTTAAACTTATGATGGGGTTAAGTCCTGGTAAATCCCTCTTAAGCTGAAAAGACCAGTAAGTCAGAACTGCATGTAATATACCTACTTTACTGATGTCATCCCTTAGCAACACAAGAGTATTAGCTCTTTTCCCTTGGGATTGCACAGCCGACTGGGGGCTGCCATTGCCTTGCATCATGAGAGAGTATCATACAGCAGAATGCTAGCCTGGGAAAAGACTGAAGGATCAAAGTACAATTTCTATTTTTTTTAAAAGATTTATTTTATTTATTTGAAAGGCAGAGCTACAGAGAGAGGTAGAGACAGAGAGTGAGAGGTCTTCCATCCACTGGTTCACTCCCCAAATGGCTGCACCAATGGGGGCTAGGCCAGGCCAGAGCCAGGAGCTTCTTCCAGGTTTCCCACGTGGGGGCAGGGGTTCATGCACTTGGGCCATCCTCTGCTGCTTTCCCAGGTTGTTGGATCAGAAGCAGAGTAGCTGGGACTCCAACCAGCATCCTTTTGGGATGCTGGCGCTACAGGCTGGGGCTTTAACCCACTGTACCACAGCGCCAACCCCAAAGTACTCAATTTCTACTGAAGGTGTACTACTCTCCTACCTCTACAAACTCAAAAAATAGTAAAGTAAACCATTCCTAAGTTGGGAACCATCTGCATTTGCTTTAAGATACAGATCTTTGTAAATGATACAAAACTTAATTATTTTCTGTGGATTAAATTGCCTTTAAAGATATCCTAATAAAGAATGGGCAGTATGAAGGATGTTACGTTTTTTCCATTTTCTCACTTCTGAACCTGAAGATTGGAATCTGTTAGAAATTTGAGAAGACCATTGATGTGTTTTATTACAATGTCTGAATATACCCCAATACTTGCTTAGATCCATTCTCTTATTGGTGGGCCATTTGGGTTGTTTCCATTTGGGGCTATTATGAATAGTGCTGCTCTGACCATACTCATCCCAGTCTTTTGGTAGACACACTGTTCATTTCTATTGCAATCGATATGCATTTTTTTAAATTTTATTTTTTTGACAGGCAGAGTGGACAGTGAGAGAGAGACAGAGAGAAAGGTCTTCCTTTTTGCCGTTGGTTCACCCTTCAATGGCCGCCGCGGCCGGCGTGTTGCAGCCGGCGCACTGTGCTGATCCAAAGGCAGGAGCCAGGTCCTCCACTGCACTCCCTGGCCACAGCAGAAAGCTGGCCTGGAAGAGGGGCAACCGGGACAGAATCCAGCGCCCCAACCAGGACTAGAACCCGGTGTGCCAGCGCCGCAAGGCAGAGGATTAGCCTAGTGAGCCGCGGTGCAGGCTATCGATATGCATTTTAAAGCCACTCTCATTGTGTGTTTGTGTGTTTGGGGGGCACTGTGCTTAGTGGTCAAGAGCAGGGAAGTTTCTGTCCCCTGGGAGTAGAGCTCACGGACTAGACCCCCAGAGGTGGGGTGACTGGCAGGGGCACAGAGGAGGCTGCTTGGTGTCCCCAGCTGTGAAATGGGCTTCCTGGTGAGAGTACCAAGGAGGGAAGGGAGAGAAAGGCTGGGCTGGACTCTGCCAATCCTGGGGCAGAGCTTCTCAGTTTCCAGCTGGGGCTGGGCTGTGCTTAGAGGTGGAGACAGGGCAAGCAGGCCTCTGACAGGGACACTTCTGGCCCTGGGAAGTCGCTTCTCTTTCCCTCCAGTATCAGAAATATTGTCACTCTGTTTTGTGTCCTGTTGTATGACAGAGTCGAGAAGCTTCCAGGGGGCCCTGGTAGATATTGGGTCTGTCATTCCAGAAACTCTCCCTGTTGTGTCTGAAGCTGCACCCTGGGTTATTGATAACTGTTGCTGAACTCTGATGGCACTGTGTATATGGCGACCTTTCTGTTGTTGCTACTGTCACAGTGAGGGGTGACAGTTTCATCTTGGGGAGAGCAGTGAGGGGGCACGGAAGGACAGGGTGTAGGGACAGGAGAGGGTGTGCAGCATTGCCTAGCTGGTGAGTGTGTCTTCTCAATGTGTGGCTTTGCTGTTTGGTGCTTTGAAGAGCATTGCCAAACATGGGCTCTGTGGGACCTAAGCTACTGGGGCGCTAATGACTCACTTATGCTAAGCCTTGTGAGGGTAGAGGGAACGGAGGTCAGAACCTCATGGTCCCTTTAATGGCTGAGTGCATGGGGGTGTGTTTGTGTCTTTGAATGAATGAAACCTTGGCTGTGACCTGTGTTTTTAAAGACATAAGGTGGTGTCTTTTCAACTGTCAAGTTCTTGATTTTTCCAATGTTTGGTCCTCTTTGGTTCTGATGGAGAAAGGGGGCTTGTCTGAGATGAGCTAATAGGGTACCTGGGATCTGGTTCTGATCCTTAATGTCAGCCTTCTCCTGGGAGACACTGCCCTCACCCATGAATTCTTTTTTTTTTTTTTTTTTTTTTGGACAGGCAGAGTGGACAGTGAGAGAGAGAGACAGAGAGAAAGGTCTTCCTTTGCCGTTGGTTCACCCTCCAATGGCCGCCGTGGCTGGTGCGCTGCGGCTGGCGCACCGCGCTGATCCGATGGCAGGAGCCAGGTGCTTCTCCTGGTCTCCCATGGGGTGCAGGGCCCAAGCACTTGGGCCATCCTCCACTGGCTTCCCGGGCCACAGCAGAGAGCTGGCCTGGAAGAGGGGCAACCGGGACAGAATCCGGTGCCCCGACCGGGACTAGAACCCAGTGTGCTGGCGCTGCAAGGTGGAGGATTAGCTTAGTGAGCCGCTGCGCCGACCTACCCATGAATTCTTGAGTGCGGACTGAAACGTTAGGCATAAAGTCAGAGCTTTGCAACTTGTGATACTGAAGGTCTAGTGGGAAATGGCAGAAGCCAACACTGTGCTCCCTTTTACCTAACAATGCATTTTGGCTTCTTTGTATTCTGTAAACTATTTTATTATACCTTCCTTCAAATCTTTTCTGGAAACAGGGGAGGGACCAAGTAATAAATGAGCACATTTTGCTTTATCGAGATCCAAACAGTTAGATAGCTAGACAAGGATTATTTCTGTATCTCGCTTTTAGGAGAGAAACTCAGATCATGATTATATTAAAAAACGAGTGACTTGTTTAGGTTATGTCACAGATTTATGTCACCTCTATCTCCATCTACCACGGTGATTGTTTTTCATTATATTTTGGTGCCATAGGGTGTCTCCCTCCCTCTAGGACCCAAGGGAATCTGTAGTTACCAAGTGCCTTTTAAGCCTTCCGGGAGAGTCTAAGTAATTGCTATCTGCAGTTTTGTCCTCGTCATTTTCCTTGTGTGCTTAAAACCTGCCGTGATTCCTATTCACGTTAACTTAGAAATTGTCCTTGTTCACCTGTTTTTGAGGCCTGCCTGGCCTGCCCAGCCTCATCTGGGTGACTCCTGTGTTTGTGCCTATGATTATCGTTTGTTGTGAAATGTCCTTCTCTGTAGAAGGTAATCCCCATGAGGACATACTCTGCATGGCTCTTGCTATGACCGTGTGTCCCTGGCGTCCTGCTCCATGCCCAGCAAACAGTATGTGTTCAGGAGAGATTTGTTGAAATTAGAGATACGTGCTTTATAGTAGTCAAGTGTTTTGGCATTAGTAATCATATTTAGTATGTTGCATTACTCTTAGAGAACCGTCATTTTGAACAAGTTAGTATACATTCCATCTGTAAGTGTGACTTTTCTTGCTACCTGGTTGTCAGCAAGGGGAGGGTGGAAAGTGGATCCTATGTAGAAATGGGAGACTCAGCCCCTGCCTTTGTGAGCACACCCACCCTCCTTGGGAATTGAAGCTTTCCAGTGGAAACTGTCACTCTGGTTATCGTCGCTGATGACCTCATGGGAAGCCCTGGATGGGGTTGAACAGAGGTCTTTGTCCCCATTTACAATTAAGAGACGTTCTCACCAACAGTTGAGTAGAGTCTGATTGAGAAGTTGTGTTGAACATTGACCCTGAGGATGGGGATGCTCATCAGCCAGGCCACACTGGTTGGAAGGAGATGGGTAAAGAGTTCCAGTGGCCACAGGAGACCATCCCCGGTTTAGAAGTAAGGTATTTTGACCTTAAGAAGGCATATGATGAAAACTGTCATTGGAGCTGTCTGTTCAAGATGTTTTTTTTTTTTTTGGCTGTTTGTTTTGCTAATTAAAAAAAATTATTGGAGAGTGAGAGAGACTAAGAGAGTGAGCTCCCATCTGCTGGTTCACTGCCCAGATAGATGCCTGCAGTGGTCAGGGCTGCTGGGACTGGACTGAGGCCAAAGACAGCAGCCAGGAATATAATCCAGGTCTTCTGCGTCGGAGGCAGGGACCCAATTACTTGAGGCATCCTTGCTGCCATCCAGGGTCTGCCTTGGTGGGAGGCTGCAAATGAGAGCCAGAGCCGGGAATTGAACCCAAGCACTCCAGTGTGGGATACTGACGTTTTAACCGCTGGGCTAAAAGCCTACTGCAGGCTCTACAGTTTCAGCTATAGGGTAAGCATGATGAAAATGCCCGGCAGGACCAGTGCACTTACCCATTGTGCTCACTCTGCTTTATTTACCCATTTTATAGATGAGAAGCCGAGAGCCACAGGGTATCATCTACTGGGGAGACTTAGCAAGGGAATGGAATTGGGATTTGGATCCAGGTTCCTTGACTCATGTTAGGGACTTAGGGGGAAAGTCTTTGCTGTGGACTGAGGGTGCCGGGGTGGGGGGGGGCAAGTGCTGACTTAGTGGTTTTGAGATGACTATGTGTCAAAGCAGTCCTGGGCCAAGAGCATCAGTGTTGGACTGCGTAATGTGTTTCGTGATGGTGCTTATTCCGCTCCTTCAGCAAGCCTTTCTGATAAATCTCAGGACCTCGCTCTACTCCTCAGCATCATCCATCCAAGTGCTATTGATGTACAATTTATTTTCCTCTGGGAATTGCTCTGTGTGGCTCTCCTAATGTGAAGCCTGCGGCTGTCCTTGCTGCTTCTTGCTCTTCGAGTCTCCTTCCCAACTCAGTGCAGCAGGTTGCAGGCAGTGCTGACAGTTGCCCGAAGAACAGTGGTATTTTTCATTATTGATAGTGTCAGTGGCAGGTCTGTTGCTTCGGCTCACTGATGGCAGCTGGTGTAGATTCCTTATTTCCTGCAGATCCAGCAGTAGCTCCGAGCACAAGGTGAGGTCAGTGGTTATGGGATTGGGATGGGGGGTATTGCAGAGCCCACAGGCTGGGAAGAGTCTGGGTAACTAGCAGCCTTCACTCTCCTTCGGCACAGCCGGGTAACCTAATTGTGATTAGAACCTGAGTAGGGTCAGCTGCATCCTGGGTGGCCCTGGGTAGCTGTTCTAGTGCCTGGGGAGGCAGCTTCGTCAGAGCGTTGGCCCTTAGCTGGAGACTGCTTCCATGTCCCAGACTGTTTGATTCCTTGTATGCTCTCCTACCACATTATCCCTCTTTCACGTCATTACTAAATGTGATATATTTATTTTAATAAATTATTCAGATAGCGGCCTACCTAATCACTTATGTCTTATTTCATGGTCGGGGTTTCAGTGAGTAGCATGGTCCCCAGAGTTACTATTTCCTCAGTTCTGTCACTTCTCTCTGTGCTTTGGTTGGTGGTTGGCCTAGTTAGTGCCAGGCTGATGGGTGACTGTAGGCTTTCTAGGTTGGATGGCAGGGAGTAGCATGGAGGAATTGTCCCTACAGAATCCTACAGATGCCAGAATTCTTTGTTCCCTGGGCATCATGCAGACCAACTGTTTTATTTTGCAGCCAAGAGAATAGAGCTTTGATGTATTTAAAGTTTTGTTCTTGTATGTCTTTTCCCTTCTGTAAGATGACTTCTTTGTCGCCGGTGAGTGAGTCTTCAGGAATGGAGGAAACCACGGGCCAGTGACAACCCCCTTCCCATTAACTAGCAGTTAGGGGTTCTACCAGCAGCAAAGTTCCAGAAAATTCAGCACACCCTTGCTTAAGCAAAATCTGAGTTTATAGACTCATGTCACTGAAACGTGTGTGGGTGGAGCAGGCTGGGTCAAAGGAGTCCAATGATGTCATTTGTCTTTGTTCCTCTCCATTCCTGGCTCTGTCTCCCATTGCTGTGGCTCCATTTTCGGAGAGCTGCTCCCCTCCTCCAGCTGCCTTTTCAGGTCCAGCAGGGAGATGGGTTCCAGAAAGTCAGACAGTGAGGGCCCCACACAAGCCTGTACTGCGCCCGGCTGAGTTCTGGATTTGGCTGCCACAGTTAGGGTGGGGGGAGAGGTGGAGGACCCTGGGACGCGGGGTCACAGATTCAGAGGCGTTAGGGCTAGAAGGACTTGGGTAAGTCCTGTTCCAGTTACTGATGGCTGTACAGACACTACCACAAAAGATGATCCTGTTGAGTCAGAAATTTAGACAGGGCACACAGGGAATAGCCTGAAATTGCTCTTGCTTTCTGGACCTGGGCTGGGATCTGGCCAGACATCTCTGTCCTCCCTTCATGCCAATCTTCCTTCCTCCTCCCTGCCCCCAGCCTTCTTGTATAACCAGCTTCTCCTTTGTCATAGCACCGCAGCCTCAGTCTAAGGTAGACTCCTTACATGGGTGATCCAGGTTCCCAGAGAGAGCCACCCAGGAAGCACAGTTTCTTATGGCCTAAGCCTAAAAACCAGCAGAGTGCCACTTGCAAGTTACTCTGCTGGTCAGAGCCTGCTTAGAATTCCAGGGCCCGCCAGCGCCGTGGCTCACTAGGCTAATCCTCCGCCTTGCGGCGCCGGCACACCGGGTTCTAGTCCCAGTCGGGGCACCGGATTCTGTCCCGGTTGCCCCTCTTCCAGGCCAGCTCTCTGCTGTGGCCCGGGAAGCCAGTGGAGGATGGCCCAAGTGCTTGGGCCCTGCACCCCATGGGAGACCAGAAGAAGCACCTGGCTCCTGCCATCGGATCAGCGTGGTGCACCGGCCGCAGCGCGCCGGCCGCGGCGGCCATTGGAGGGTGAACCAACAGCAAAGGAAGACCTTTCTCTCTGTCTCTCTCTCTCTCACTGTCCACTCTGCCTGTCCAAAAAAAAAAAAAAAAAAAAAAAAAGGAATTCCAGGGCCTGGGATCCAAGAATGTGCAGCCAGCTTTCACCAGCCACGGTCACCTCATCATCTTTTCTATTATTCATGGCTGAAAAACCTTGAGGGCCCAACAGGAGCAGTGACTGGTCCAGTTTCTCTGAGTCCCCCTTTAAAAAATCCACCACCAGGAGAGAAGCGCATTCCCCTGCAGCCAGAGAACCTGTGCTCCCTTTCTGCTCCCACCTCCTTTTGCTCCTTATTGCTGAGCCATGGGGACCCAGGGCCAGGCCACACCAGGCTCTATTATTTTCTCTTTGCAAGTAGGATGCTGGCAGATGGCTGCTTGTTAGTTTAGAGGGGCCTGCTTTGCATCATCCTCAGGCAACTTGCTCTGCAGGGACTCGATGCTCAGCCCAGAGCAGAGAGGGAGAGCCTGTCCTGATTGGGTGTGGAGTGTCCCTTGGCTTGCTGCCTTCTTGCTCCCTAAAAGTGATGGAGGAGGCTGCCGCTTCCTCCCTTCGCTCACTGCTCCTCTCATTAATTAGTGGGCTGCTGACGGATTCCTGTTTGAAAGTCGGTCATTTCATAACCGAATATTGCAGCCTTTCCTGGGTTTATTATCTCTCTCCAACCTGTAGCTTTGCACCATCTGGTGTGCACACATGCATGAGAGGAAGAGAGAGGAGAAGGAACAGCTTTCTCCATTCCGTTTCGCAGTCTTTCCTCATGCAGAACCTGACACCTGTTTCTAGGTGTGTGGGGCAGGAGAAGACAGCGGCAGCGCAGGGCAGTCCCGCGGGGCCTCGGAAGCCAGTTAGTGTCCTTTCCTCAAGGTGACAGCTCCTCTTTACTCTCCAGTTTTCTTCTACCTGCTGTGAGGGCAGACATTGTGTTTTGTGCCCTGCGTGTTTCACGTGATCATGCTTCAAAAACAGGCAGTGTCTTCATGGACAGGCAAGGCAATTAAGTTCATTTAAAATTCATTTGTGAGCGGGGCACCTGGTAAATTACAACTCAACATCCAGTGTGCCTGTGCATGCATGTGTGTGTGTGTACTCTGCATGCTGAGACGCGCCGTCTTTAAGATTTCGATCAGACAGAAAGAAATCCCTAGTACACACAGATTGGGCTGAGGAGGTTAGGAGATAAATGGAATGTAACAATGTTTTATTTCTTTGCATCGGTCCCCTTCTTAATCAGAGAGAGACCGCTTAACCAGGAAATGTTATCTACTTGATACTCTTTTTTTGTTTTTTTGTTTTTTTTTTTTTTTGTTTTGTTTTCTAATCCTAGCAAATTAAACTGACTTTGCCAGTGGTGTTTTCAGGAGGAATGAATAGTTCTGCTTCTACTTTACACAGTATAATTTTAGCTTTATTTGAGTGTGGTGTTGCTTTCTTTTTTAAAAAATATTTATTTATTTAAGAGGTTGAGTTATAGACAGAAAGAGGGAGAGACAGAGGGAAAGGTCTTCCATCTGTTGGTTCACTCCCCAAATTGCTGCAACAGCAGGGACTGGGCCAGGATGAAGCCAGGAGCCAGGAGCTTCTTCGGGGTCTCCCAAGCGGGTGCTTGGGCCCAAGCACTTTTGCCATCTTCTACTGCTTTCCTGTGTCATAGCAGAGAACAGGATTGGAAGAGGAGCAGCTCAGACTAGAACCAACACTCATATGGGATGCCAGCACTGCAGGCAAAGGCTTAGCCCACTTTGTCACAGTGCCATTCCCATGCTGTTGCTTTCTTAACCTGAGCATTTGGGAGAAATTCTGAGGCTTGCCAATGCATAATTAGCTCAGTGAGACTATATTTAATGAACAGTCCATTGTACACAAGGGTCATGGCTTTGTCTTCAGTTTTTGATGAGTTGATTTCATCATTATTTTGCATGTTAATAGTTAATGTCTGTTTTGTTTAAATCTTTAAAATTTGTATTTATTGGAAAGGGAGAGAGACAGGAGGAGAAGGGAGGGAAGGGGGAGGGGGGGAGAGAGAGAGAGAGAGAGAGAGAGAGAGAAGCACTCTCGCGTTCTCTATCAGTTCACTCCCCAAATGCCCATAGCAGACTAGCAGACAGGGCTGGGCCAGGCTGACCAGGAGCATGGAACTCAGTCTGGGTCTCCCTTCTGAGTGGCAGGAACCTAAGTATTTAGACCAGCATCTGCTGCCTCCCAGGGTGCACATTACCAGGGACCAGGAATTGCATGCAGACCTGGAACTCAAACCTAGTTATTCTGATAGGAGATGCAGCATCCCATGCTGCATGTTAACCACTGTGCCAAACACCTGCCCAGCAAGTTCATACAGGTGGTGGACATGGACAGTCATACTGAACACAGAAGAATGGTGAGGATTGGAGGGTGGTGGTCAGGGGAGGCATGAGGGGTAGATCAGTTGTACTCTTGGAGCTCCATCACAACCCTGGGCATCTCACAGAGGGCATTTCTACTTTATTCTCCACTCTTTCCTTAAGACTCCCAAATTCACAGTGCAGAAATGTCTTCTAAGAACATGCTCTTTTACCCTTCTCATGGAAGCTTCATCATGTAATTGAAGTTCATTTTATTTATCCCTGTTTAACCATTTTCCTAATATATGATTCAAGAAGCCCTGATACACATTTCAAAAGGAAACTAGGCAAATTAGGAAGAGTGCCAGTATCCTGGAGTCAGAAGACTGAATCTGGTTTTGGGTCAGTCTCTGACTTGCAGCTGATGTACCACTGGGCCATCTTTCAGCCTCACTGGCACTGCTTGGTTCCCTTGACTGGTGACACAGGAGAGGCTCTGGGTGGCTGGAATGTTCCATATAAGGAGTTAAGTAATTGTGTTCTAAGGACACACATGGTGTCAGGGTGTCAGGTGCGAGAAACCGACATCCTCCACTCTTGGGAAGCAGCTGTTGGTTTCCTTTCTGCCTCTTCCTTCTCCATATGCCAGAGTGAGGAGAAATGAACGGATGGGAAATCTGCTGAGGCTGGAGGAAAACCATCTGAAGCCCCTTCTGTCTAGTGAGTATTTTAAGTGCTGATATCCCAGTTGGAGCCATCAGGTGGGTGTGTACCCGTGTGGCAGGAGGAAGATGGTGCATGCTCCAGACCTGAAACAGTGGCGCTAGCATAGTGTTCAGTGAGAGGAGTCACTCAAGAAGACTCAAGAAAAAAGAAGTCGGGGTTGTGCAAGCACCTGGGGGGTTTCCTGAACCAGTTTGTGTGTAAGTTAAGCTACTTCCACGTAGCTCTTGTGTTTTGTTTCTCTTCCTTCCCTTCCTTATAGCCTACATCCCCAGAAAGCACTCGCCTGTCTTGGTCACCTGGAGAGCACCTGCTGATGAAAGAGCGCACACGGATGTGAGTTTTGCAGTCTTCCCAGGTGTTCTTCCCCTTGCCTCTGCTACAGCAGCCACCACTGACATGAGAGCATCGAGTTATATCCACTTGCTCTAACAAAATAGCACAGACTGTGTGGCTTCTAAGTAACAGAAATTATTTCTCACAATTCTCAAGGCTGGGACGTCCAAGGTGAAGGTGCTGGCAGATGTCCTGACTCACAGCCAGCTTTGTTTTCACTGTGTCCTGACCTTGCTGGCAGAAGGAGCAAGGCAGCACCTTTTCTGAGACACTAATCCCATTCATGCAGGCTCCTCCCCCTGTTGGCCTCTAGGAGGCCCTACCCTTAATTCCCTCTCCCTAGGTGTTTGGATTTCAGTGTGTGAATTTTATTATTTCTTTATTTTTTAAGATTTTATTTTATTTATTTGAGAGATAGAGTCACAGACAGTGAGAGGGAGAGACAGAGAGAAAGGTCTTCTGTCCCTTGATTCACTCCCCAGGTGGCTGCAATGGTTTGAGCTGTGGTGATCCAAAGCCAGGAGCCAGGAGCTTCTTCCCAGTGTCCCATGTAGGTGCAGGGGCCCAAGGAATTGAGCTGTCTTCTACTGCTTTCCCAGGCCACAGCAGAGAGCTGGATTGGAAGAGGAGCAGCTGGGACTAGAACCGGTGCCCATATGGGATGCTGCTCCGCAGGTGGAGGATTAATCTACTGTGCCACAGTGCCGGCCCCCATCAGTGTGTGATGTTTTAGAGTAACATTCAGACCATATCCCAGGGTAACCTCCTTGAGAGCAGTGATCAATAGCTCTTGCTCCTTATCTCCTCAGGGCTAGAGGAATTTTTGTCATATATTCAGTACTAAGTAAATGTTTAATACGCACATGAATGGGTTAAAAAGGAAAATATACAACTAAACCATGTTCTAGCCTTGCTTCTGAGTCAAGAAGTAAGGTTAGTACCCATCATAATTCCCACTGGGGAAACAGCCATCTGAGACTTACAGAAGCTCACCAAGCTGAGGCCTGAGTTACATGCATTCGTTTCCCAGGGCTGCTGTACCAAATTGCCGCAGATTGGCGAGCGTGGAACACGTGCACTCACCCACGGTTGTGGAGTCTGTGCGTCTGAGGTCCGAGAGTTGGCAGGTGCACGCCCCTCTGGAAGGCTTGAGGGAAGAATCTGTGCCTTGTGCCTTCCTAGCTTCTGGGGCTTGTCAGCATCTGTGTGTCCCTCGTCTTGTAGGTGCATCACTGGGGGTTCTTCGTGCCATCTGTTAGCCCCACTCTGGCCATGGTCTCAGTGTTTGTGGTCCTGCAAATATCAGGTGCTTAGGGTAGTGGAATGGGATTAGTGCCCCTCTGAAAGAGGCCCCAGCAGCTGTTCACCTCTTTCCTGTGAGGACACAGTGACCGGCACCATCTTTGAATCATAGAGTGGGCCCTCACCAGATGCTGAATCGGCTGATGCTTTGGTATTGGGCTTCCCAGACTCCAGAACTGGGAGCAATCATACAGTTCTGCTTGTAAATGACCCAGTCTGAAGTATTTTGTTAACAGCAGCCTGAATGGACCAAGACAGCCATTGTGGTCTCTGTGTTTCTGTGTCTCAGTTTCCATGCTCCTGTCTTCCATCCTTGGATTTGGGGCTCACCCTCGTTCAGTATGACTTCATTGTAACTTATTTTCGGGAAGGTCACATTCACAGGTGGGGGGGGGGTGGTTAGGATTTGATCGTGTCGTTTTTGCAGGACACAATTCATCCTGCCACCGTGTGTTGACCTAATTAATGGAATCTCAGCTCTGGAACTCTTCCACATCCCCTCCAAAATGTCGTCCAACTTCTGCTGCAGGATCCCTGGGAATTACTTCCTCCATCAGTGGCAAATTCTCTGCCTCGGTAGCAACTTTCAGGGTTACTTTTTTCTTTTATGAGGCTAAGTCTATGTCTCTCCTTTTTCCTTCAGGCCCTAATTCAGATGAAAAGGGAATAGTACTCATACTCCTTGTGGGGGAGGGAGCTTTGTTTTTGAAGCCGGTGGTGCTGATCTCTCTGAATGGTTCCTATTCCTTCATCTAGATGCAGTTTCTTTATCGCCCTTCCTCCACACTGATGGTACTTCAGTTTGTCACTGAGTTGTGTGGAAACAGTGGGCATCTTCCAGGTATGGTGTGAGCTGCACTTGCCAAACACATTTCCTTCCAGGGAGGCAACTTCTGCTCATGCCCTGTCAGTCACACTATGTCGGCAGCCAAAGCACACCCTTGAAACATTTGGACTAACTGTTGGTTGCCTGTCATCCTGCTAAACTCTCTTCTCTTGTAGCATTTTGACTCCAAGAGCCAGGGCTGGCCCTTGTATAATTATGTTTTTACTCTGTTGCACTTGGCCGGTTACACTGACCTGTTGCCCTAGCTTGTTGGGACATCTTTGCTGCAATGTTGTCACTGCACTTCTAATGCTAATGGATTATAATGGGAGGAGAGTGGAGAGAGGGATCATTGCTATAGATGGTTCTGTTAGAGGTCACTGTTCTGGATCAGAAACAATCTGGATATAATTTGGTGACAGCTGTGGAAAGGCTGTAGGATCTCTGTCATGCGAGGGTACCGAGGTGGGAACAGCTCCATCTCACGTGCTGTTCAGTGAGATCTCCTCTGACACTTTGATACTAGGTGGGATGCACAGAGACCCTGGTGGTCCCCAACTTGAATGGGTGCTAGAGAAGATCAGAACCCGAGGGGGCTTGGATACGGTACCCTCAAGAATTGAGACTTTGAGCCCCAAGATCCAGGTAGATTTGCATTTCTGCTTTTACCTCTTGTTTGAGACTCTGGGAAAATTACTTTTCTACAATGGGATTAATAAAATCAACTAAGAGTGTTGTTAGGTTGAAAATGATCAGGTCCATTTGATTTTAGCTAAGATGCGGTTGAGAAGTGAAGCTGAGGCCCCAAGAAGTCAGATGATTAGCCTGAGATCACTCGTGTGCTCACACATACCAGGGGAAGGCCAGGTTTCCAGCTTAACGCTTTTTCCTCTAAACCACAGTAGCACCTGAGACATCATCTGCTTATGCCTTTTATTTGCCCATCTGCTTTTGTTTGTGGAATAAAGGAAGGGAAATAGAATTGGTCTTGAAAACCTTTATTGCTAAAATGTTGGTTGAGTTCCCCTGCAGTGCCTATGGATTTATTCAGATGTGTCTGAGTTGCCTGGAAGACGCTTGTCCTCTAAGACAGGGACATGGGGCAGGAGCCGCCCTAGCCTTGCTTCTCTCAAGCCGGGGCACTGTCTGCTGTTTCTGCTGGGCAGCCCTTCCAGAGATCCTTTCCCAAGCCAGTTGGCTACCTGTGCATATCCAGCAGCTGCCTGCATCCTGAGGCCACGCTGCTTCCATTTAATATGCAACGTGGACTGGATTTTCTCTCCATTTCCATGAATTGGAGTGGCACTCTGAGCCAACTTTCTTAAATTGCCACAATCAATATTCTATTGCCTTTATTTTCTATGCATGCTAATGACTTCTCTCCTTATGAAGTGTGCTTGTTTCCCAGAAGAGTGTTTGCAAAATTAAAGAAAAAAGGATAACTAAAAAAGGAAAGAAAAAAGCCCTTTCTGTGGCGTAAATGTGGGCCGGAAGTGGAAAATACTGTTCTGCTGTGCTGGGGAGACCCTGGCTGGCCTTTCCAGGTCAGCTGACCCGGAGCCAAGTCAGAGGGAAGACGGGGTGGGGTTTTGGCTCAGAGAACCACTTGGCTGTGTGGGAAACAGCTTGAAGGCCTGTGCTGCATTTACTGGCTTCCAGGAACCATCCCTTCCCGCCCCCACAGCTGAGCCGCTTTCTAACAGGACTCCTGTGAGTTTGTGGGCACCAAGGTGCTCTCCTGAGACATGGTGGTGGCCCTTTGCCCTCTGTTTACACAGAACAGTGTCTCCACACCACGCCAGACCCCGGGGGCTCCACTCTGCATGTCTTACACTGCAGACAGAGGCGCTGCTGCTGTTCCAACCCCTGCACTTCCCCATCTAAATGCTTTTCCGTGTTGCTCTCTGTACTGTGCTGAGTCTGGTCCTACTTCTGGTTCAGGTCTGTTTTTCCTGAATGCCATCTGTCATTTACAGACGAACTCGAATGTTGTCTCCTCCTTGAAGACTTCTGTGATTTCTGTTTTTTCATTCACTTAAACTTTGTTTTTAATCCGTGCTTTATTGAGCACCTAGTACATCTAATGCTGTGTGTGTGTGGTGCTGTGGATAAAGCACTGAAGGACCCACACAGATCACTGCCTGGGGCCCCTACCTTCTGTTCAGGGGAGAGAGAAAGAAAATGCAGGCACAGGTGATAAGAAGGTGGATCAGGAATAGGGTTGTGATTCTCGGTAGTGTGGTCCTGGAGGGAAGCCTCACTGGGAAGGTGAAATTTGAATCAGGACCTGATGATAAAAGCACTGTCATGGTCTTCTGACCCTGTGTGCATGCTCTCTGTCCTGTTGTGGGCAGGAACCACCTGGAAGGGCGGCGAGGACAGAGGAAGAGACTGAAAGATAAAGATGAGAGAGAGAGAGAGAGAGAGAGAGATTACCTGTGTGGACCCCTAAATCGTGCATTCTAGTATTTTTTCCTCATGATGTTTAGTACAGTGATTTTTGTAGTGAACATTGTTGCCCTGGCTTGTTCCACTACTATTCCCAGTGAAATGAAAATGAAACAAGATTCACCCTGCTGTGCATGACTGCTCGCCGGTGGGTCAGGGAGCCCTCTGGGCTCCTGGTTTATGGTGATAGCCTAGGAGTCGAGTGACGTGACTTTGCTGTGTGTCCCCAGCACACATGAGCCTTTTCTGAAGACTTAGTTTTCTTGACTTTCACTCCTAAGAGCTCCTCTAGCTCCAGAGTTCCTCTATGTTGTTTTGTAAACTCTGCACCAGGGGGCAGGGGTCCTTTACCGATGACTTTATTTTTATTATTTTTTTAAAGGTTTATTTATTTACTTGAGAGGCAGAGTTACAGAGAGGCAGAGAGAGAGAAGTCTTTCATCTGCTGGTTCACTCCCCAAATGACCACAACCGTCGGAGCTGGGCTGATCAGAAGCCAGGAGCCAGGAGCTTCTTCTGGGTCTCCCATGTAGGTGCTGGGGCCCAAGCACTTGGGCCACCTTTTACTGCTTTCCAAGGCCATAGCAAAGAGCTGGATTGGAAGAGGAACAGACAGGACTCAAATCGGCGTCCGTATGGGATGCCGACACTGCAGGTGTAGCTTTCCTGCTATACTGCACTAGCTCCCTTTACTGATGATTTTAATTTGCAGGTCTATTTGCACCTAGCACCTGCACAGGTGTTGTGAGTGTCCCATACTCTGTGTCCTGGGATGGTGTCTTTTCCAACCTGATTGTGAGCAGCGGCAGGACAGGTCAGGGGACATGCTTGGTCTCCATTGTAACCTGCAGTAGAAGGCAGTCTGTCCAGGGCTAGTTGATTCATAGTTCCCTTCCTCTCCCTGTCCATTGTTTCTTGAGTGCCCAGAGAGTATAACAGGCTGTGTGTCAGGCCCTGGAAACCCTGAAAGGAAGCTGATTCCTGGCCTTCAGAATGAACAACATGTCAGAGCAGTCATTATTTGTGGAACACTTTGAGGTTTGCACAGCATTTTCACATCTATTTTGATGATTGACCTTCAGATATAACTAGGATTGAGATGGGAGTGATAACATGAAGTTGTATTTTGTGTTCTTCAAATTTTAAGAATGTGACTTGGAAAACACTGTAAGGGGGTGAGGATGACTTAAGTAGAGAGCTAGACCCCTGGAGTCAGGAGCCCCACTGAGAGGCTGTGTTCTAAGGAGCAGGAGGTGGCTGATGGCAGATGGAGTCTGTTCTTTCCTCTGACCGTAAGTCCCATGCACCTCTCACAGTATGTGCATTAAAACTTGTATGCCCAATCTTTTGAGTAATCTTATGGGTGTCTCTCTCTCTCACTCTCTCTCTCTCTCTTATTTATTTGAAAGGCAGAGCATCAGAGACAGAGAGAGATTAATTGATTTTCCTGTCATCCACCTACTGTTTCACTCCCTAAATGGCTCCAATGGTCAGGTCTGAGCCAGGCAGAAACCAGGAGCCAGGAGCTCCATCTGGGTCTCCCACATGGATGGCAGGGGCTCAAGTACCCGGGCTGTCTTCTACTGCTTTCCAAGGAACAGCAGCAAGGACGCTGGATCAGAAACTGAGCAACTGGGACTTAAGCCAGCACCAGAAGAGCTGACAACCTGCTGCGCCATGGCACTGGCCCAGACTTTATGGGTTTTCAAGGCCATACGTGATTTTCCTGGACACATTGATGTAAGAACTGAGTCTCTGTTGTGCCTTCCATGTTATAGCTGAGTAGATGGCTCCGTGAAAGGTAGATCTTGGGTTATTCATGGTCCTTCTTAGCCTACAACCAGGGATTTTCCTCTTCACCCTGGCTTCTGTAATTGAGCAGATGGGCGTTCTGTAGGTGTGCAGAAGTAATGCCTGTGGAGAGAACTGGGGCCAGGGGCTGGACAAGATGTGTGCCCTGGAAGAGGTAATAAAAGGGTGGCTTCCTTTTGTGTCTCCAGCAGCAATAAGGGGCAGGGGGTGCCTTGGACTCCTTTTGGCCTGAGTTGGAGATGCCTGTTTGGAAATCTGTAGCCGCTTCTCCTTTGGCGAATTCCAGCTGACCTTGAACGTTCCTCTGGCTCCATTGTGGAGCTTTAAAGCTCATCTTCCTGTGGAATTGGCAGGTTTATTGAATTGTTTGGGAGCCCCATGAAGACGCTTTGCTCCTTGTTCCTGCATGACACCATTTCAGAATATCCCTTCTCCCACAAATGGCTGCTGCTGGTCCACGTGGGTCTTCAACGGTGTCTCTCTGAGATCTTTCAAACTGCATTGCCAAGTCTGTTCTTTTTGATGGGATGTTTTGGATATCCGTGACGTTTCTTAGTCTACTCATTCGTGTCTCTTCTGCCTTTTCTTTTTTCCCTGTAAATCTTATCCGTGAAAAGCACGCAGTCATGGAAAGTGTAATGCAGTACAGGCACTTCTTTTTTCTCATTTGCTCTCTGTACTGTGCTATTTTTTCTTTTCTTTTTGGTTATGTTTTAGGGTGATAATAATGTGATCACCCTTATGACTGTTTTTCAAGTCAGTTTCTGCACTTAGGTCTCAGATGGTGAGAAGATTATGAGTGGATAAGAGAAACGCCCAGGAAACTGTGACCTGGACTTCAGAAAACTTGCCAAGTTCAATGCCGTGTGCCATGGGCATTGAAAAGGCAGGGTGGGTCTCCTTCCTCATGCTTGTGGTCCATTTCCCCCTGTGACTCCTCGTCTCCCCACAGAGCTGTGCTGGGGGACCAGCCTTGTGATTCGCACGTAACACTCCAGGAAACCGGGTCTCAGGATGGTGAGGTGGTCTTTTCATGGTTGCAGAGCGGAAAGAACCAGAGCTATATTGGAAACCCAGGCCTGCACATTCCAGGGACCCGTGTTAGAGTCTGTGTGAAGGGAGAGGGGCCTGCTTCACACCCTCAAGGTGGACGGAGCAGCATGCAGCAGCCCTCCCCAGGTGTGGTGAGGCAGAGATTCCACCCAGTTTTCCTTGTTCTGAGGCCTGGACCTTGTCTTGCGTCGTAACTTCTCCAGGACTTCATTTTCTCTCCTTTAAGTGGAGAGGGCAGAGACGGAGGTAAGGGAGAGGGAAGAGAAGAGTTGAGTATTATAAAAGGAATAAGTCCTGAAGTCAGTAGACCTTATCGTCTATCCCGGCTCTGCTTTGTTTTCACTCCATGATCTTAGGTACTTGCACTTCCTTGTTTGTAGAATGGAGGTGACAAGCACACACCTGAAAGATCATTGGAGGATGAACACACACACACACACCAGCCCAGAAATGTCTGTGAAACATAGTACAGAGTAAATGTTTTCAGGTGTATTTTTTTAGTGGGATGATTCATTCATATTTGTGTTCAGTGTTGAGGGACACTCATGTTGCAGCCTTAACACTATTGTTATAACTCCTATTTTGACCCATCATTGGTACTTAATAAGGAAGGCATTGTAGATAAGACATAGGGAGTCTGCAGTGAACTCCCAGGTGTCACATAATAACTTTGTGTGAAAAAGCAGTTATCACAGAAGAAAGGAGTGCTGGATTCTGACAGGATTATCAGGGGATGGAGTGACTACTGGGAAGTACAGGGATGTGGGGTGAGGTGGCCCAGAACGGAGAAGCTTCTGGAAGGGCCATGTGTTAGGTGGGTGTGGTTGTTCTAAAGCCTGGGCTAAGGCATTTAGGCTTATTCATTTGTCTGCTTGTAATCCTGGGGCAGTGGGAGAGAAGGATCCGAGTCGGTGTTCTGAAGATGAGCTGGGCCAAAGGCGATTAAAATGGTCTCAGAGGGACAGAGGTCGTGAGCACCGGATTAAGGGCAGGGATAATGGGAAAGAAAAGTGGCTAAGAGAAGGCAAAGATGAAGAGATGTTTTAAAAGCAGTTTTCAGAGTCTGGATTTCTGGGTGATCATGAAAGTGGATCAGACAAACCTGGAGGAATTTGGAAATGCCATGAGGATGTTACTGGCAGGAGGTAGTGGGCTTGGGAATGACAGTCATTGGAGAGGCTGTGCAGAGTGCCCGCCAGGAAAGAGCTCATTGTGAAAGTTCTAAGGATTTGCTGGGCTTCATCTGCTCCTAGCAATCACCCATCTCCTGATTCTGTCACCTACACTGACAGGTGCACATTGGTTTTTATTTTGTTCTTTTTTTTCTTTCTTTCTTTCTTTCTCTCTTCCACCCACTGGTTCACTCCCCAGGTGGCTTCAACAGCCGTGGCTGGGCCAGGCTGAAGCCAGTAGTCAGGAGCTTCCTCCAAGTCTCCCACGTGGGTAACAAGAGCCCAAGCACTTGATCCATCTTCTGCTGCTTTTCCCAGGTGATTAGCAGGGAGCTGAATCAGAAGTGGAGCAGCCGGGTCATGAACTGATGCCCGTATGGGATGCCATCATTGCAGGTGTCAGCTTTACCCACTATGCCACAATGCCAATGTTTTAAATTTCCTACGCTGTTTTCAAATCCTAGGAAATGCAACGTCTATGTTTTTTTTTCTCTTTATCTTGAAATTAAGAGACCATTTTCTTTTTCTTGTTTGAGGCTAACCTCATTTCTCCTGTTTTTCCTTCCTTTGGAGTTTTCCACTAAGAAGATGACCTCCAGAACCTACAACTGGGACAGGTGTCAAGAATGGTCCAGCTGAGCTGGAATGTATTTAAGGATTCTTTACTGCCTGCCAGTGCAAGCAGAGAAGCTGTTGCTTTGAAATAAGAGTCTGTTTGTTTCCTACCACATTCTTTCTCCTTTTAACCACCCCCCCCCCCCGCTTCCTGTTCATTTTTATAGCCATTACAGCCATAGAAGAGAAACTGTTTAAATAGGTTGGGAATTGATGCTGTGCCTGATGGTTGCGGTCTCTGGTTATGAGCCCAGCCGAAAGGGTGAAGTAGGCTTCTCCCTCCCCGTGCTTTTCCATCCAGGGTCCATCTAGTCCCTGAACTGGTTTGTCTACGTTCTGCTTGCTGATCATTTCCCGTGTCGGCTGAACCTGCCGTTGACCCTCAGCCACAGTGAATCATTGTAAGTTGGCACTGCTCCAGATGCCTGGGGGATAAAGTTTGGTCCAAGTTGGCCAGTCATTCCTCGAAGCTTCTCTGTTGTTGATGTTTCCTAGAAAATTCTGGCTCTGCATTGGGTACTTAGTTTACGTGACATTTAGCTTGTCTTTTGTGTTGGAGACTTCAGGGGATGTAGTGATAGGACTCAGGCACTGTGCTAGAGTAGCTCATAAAAGTGGAATAAACCTTATTTTCTAAGTTTATGACTTAAGTGTTTTAATGCGCTTGGAAATTTCTTATTGATCACTGCCATTTAATTCCAGAGTATTTTCCTCACCCCAGAAAGAAGTCGTATATTCAACAGCAATCACTTCCTATTTCTCTTTCCCCATTGACCAATCCTTGGTAATTGCTTATCCACTTTTTAAATCTATGGATTTGCCTATTGTGGACATCCCATATGTGTGGAATCATGATATGCAGTATTTTGTGCCTGGCTTCTTGCACTTAGTATAATGTTTTCAAGGTTCATTCATATACCTTTACTGCTTTTTATAATCTAATAACATTTCATTGCTTATAGAAATAGTGTCTTCAGTGTGTCTTTCTGTTCCATGTGCCTTACCTATGTAAATTCGCTTGACTTCACAGGTACCCTACTTCCTAGGTACCTTTTTTTTTTTTTTTTTTTTTTGACAGGAAGAGTGAGAGTGGACAGTGAGAGAGAGAGAGAGAGACAGAGAGAAAGGTCTTCCTTTTTTGCTGTTGGTTCACCCTCCAATGGCCGGCGCGGCCGGCGCGCTGTGGCCAGCGTGCTGCGGCCAGCACACCACACTGATCCGATGGCAGGAGCCAGGTGCTTCTCCTGGTCTCTTCCATAGGGTGCAGGGCCCAAGGACTTGGGCCATCCTCCACTGTACTCCCGGGCCACAGCAGAGAGCTGGCCTGGAAGAGGGGCAACCGGGACAGAATCCGGCGCCCCGACCGGGACTAGAACCCGGTGTGCCGGCGCCGCAAGGCGGAGGATTAGCCTAGTGAGCTGCGGCACTGGCCCCTAGGTACCTTTTTAAATCCCCATTGTGTAGATGAAGAAGAAAGCATCGGTAGGTCACATGGCCAGTAAGTGGCAAGCAAACTTAGTTTACTTAGAATCTGTCCTTAGCACAATTACACTGCTTATTCCCTGGCCCCAAACCAAGAGTCAGGCCATAAGGCTTTATTTTAACAATGTTTTATGAATATGGGAGAAAGTTTCAAAGTTTTTAAAACTGCTGTGGGGTTTAGTAGCTCATGTCTTTGGTATGGGGTACTCTGCTCTATGTTGAATTTTCTTCTTGGCCTTTGGATTTTGGTACACAGTGAATTTAGGGCAGCAAAAGTCACTTAGGCCACATGAAGATGGGTGGGGCCCCCAATCCACTGTCAACTTTGGTCAGACTGACTTAGGCAGTGGGCAGGGCTGAGCCTGAGGCCAAAGGCTTCCAGACAGTCTGTGTACCTGGGTGGGGCCCAGGCAGGCAGGAACTTGACAGCAAAGCACCTCTTTTCTCTGGAATGTAGAGGAGTACATGCAAGTCTAAGCATGGTGCCCAGCTCACTGCACAAGTGGTAAATCATAGACACACAGAGAGAGATGGCCAGATTTGAGGGTCTTAAACCTCAAATTGAAGATTCTGTGGAATGTGCTGTATGTATGTTCTGCCCAAGTCTTACCACATCTCTCCAATTCTACTTGATTTTGCTGTCCAGCATCTGCCTGCCTGCTTGTCTGACTGTCTAGCTCCTTTCTATGATATAGAGTCCAACTCCTGGGAGGGGGGAATCGGATCTCCAGACCCAGTCTTTGAATCAATGGAGGCCTTATAAGTTGTTCTGCAGCATAGCATTCTGTCTCTGGCAGTTCTTCATTCATTCAGCAAATATTTGAATGCCTGCTGTGTGCCAGGAATTGTCCTAGGCACTTGTAACACATCCATGAACACAATGGGGAAGGAGTCATGCTGCCTTAGATGTTCTACTGGGGCAAACTGATCATAAGCAGTTGACATAATAAGTACACTGTAGTTTTTATTTTTTAAGCATATGCAGTATGAGTTGCAGACAAAAGGAAAAGTAGAGCAAAGGTAATAGGTATGGTTTGGTTTGAATGTGACTTGACCCCTGAATTCATGCAGTTATAAGTTAATGGTACTAAGACGGCGGAACTTAATCCAGTTGTGGAGTTTAGAGGTGGGGCCTTTGGGGGATGAATAGATTGGATTGGGTCACGGGGGTGGAGCCCCCATGACTGACTCCTAATGGCTTTATAAGGAGGGATAGACAGAAGTGAGCCCTCCCTGGCTCTTGCTATGTGAGGCTCTTTGCCAACCCTGCACTGTGTCAGCAGGAACAGTGTCACTGGAGGCTGTGACAGTGGGGCCTGCCCCATCTTGGACTGGGAGCCTCCAGAATTGTGAGCCAAAGTAAACCTCTTTTCTTGCCATACTATAGAGTCAGTAATGTGTTGAGTATACTGCTTGGACCAGATTACTCAAGGAGTGAATGAATCACTCCTGTGGTGAGTCCAGAATTGGAGTTTTGAAGTCACTGCATTAGGCTGCCTTTGTTTTGTTGTCTTCTTCTGGTCAACCAGAACCTCAGGGGGCAGCAGAACTGGCCGTGTGGTTCAGTGGTTTAAGCCACTGCCTGCAATGCTGGCATCCTGTATCAGAGCACTGGTTCAAGTCCCAGCTTCTCTGCTACCAATCCAGCTGCCTGATAATGCCCCTGGGCAGGCAGCAGAAATGGCCCAAGTACTTGGGACCTTACCACCCACTTGGGAGACCCAGATGGAGTTCCAGACTCTTGGCTTCAGCCTGGTCCAGCAACAGCCATTGCAGCTATTTGGGGAGTGAACCGGAGGGTGGAAGATCTCTTTCTCTCACTGTCTCTCCTTCAGTTTCTGTCACTCTGAATTTCAAATAAAAAAAATAGATTTTTATTTTTCTAAAAAAGAAGAACCTTAAGTGGAAATGAGTACCTTCTAAAGTGGAAACTTAGCCAGGTTATGGATTTTCATGCTGCTGGCTATACTGTAGTACCAGGACTTGAATCTTATTTGTTCCAGAAAGATTCAGAAATTAGTACTTGACCATGTGCATACCTTGTGTGTATACTTTGAAAAGTAGGGATATATCTGTCTAACATGTAGTTCTTGGAAGCTAGTGTGTAAAATGGTTGTAGGTTGGTTTATTCCATTTAACAAGGTTTTCTTTAGGTTAGAAATATGATCTCTGAAGCATACTTTTAGACTGTAAGCTATTATACAATCCCAGCTTACTCCATTGGGAATAGGAAACGGGTCAGGAAGTAGCCACATTATCTACCATATTAATGGACAGTACAGTACAGTAGTAATAGTACAAAGGTGTTGATGTCAGTCATTTTTCTGGCTCAGCTTGGAGCTTTCTGTGGGCTAGAAGTTTAGGAAAATGGTCCTGAGTTTGAAATTCACTTTATACTCATTTTACTCCCTTTCCCCTCCCCCACTAGAGATTTGTGGGCTAGCTCTTTGGCAAAATGTCAGTGCAAACGTTTGTAGAAGTGGGTGAATGAATGAAAAAGCAGAGTAGGCATTTAACTGGCGGGCTGAAAGAAAAATGTCAGTTTCCGAGGGTTAAGCAGGATCTTTGTTGCATATTTAACACTTGACTTCTTCCAAACTTGCCTGCATGAAATAACCTCTCTGTTTTCACACATGAACTGTTTGAATGACTTCGAAGTATGTGTGTAATGCTGGGTATGTGACCAGAAGGAAGAGTACTTTTAGACTGATAAATGTAAACAAGTGTTAATGCTACAGCAGTAGACATAAATGTATTTGGGTTGTTTTTTTGTTTTTGTTTTTGAGAGTGCTCACAGACCAGCTCACATTGAGTTTCTCTGTGCAGTTCCTTGGTGGAGCGTTCATGCGTGTATCAGTTGTACCTGTCCTTAGTGGCGGGAATATTTTAACTGTGTGTGAGATGGATGCACCTGTTTACAGATAGTGCCCAAGCTGCTGTTTCCATCTCCAGTTCTCCAAGAAAAATGCTGCTCACCCAGCTTTAGGATGTTGTAGGCAGTCAAAAGCCAGTCGTTGGCTAGAATGAAGGGTCACTGAGTTTGTAAAGAATTTTTGCATCAGATCTTCTTCTGAGTTGAATTGGAAATTGTTTGTCCTGTGAGGATGTTGGGTTTTTGGTGTTCTGGTGAGTGATGTAGCTTTATTATAACCCAGAAGGGAAGCCAAAGCATCTCCTGTGCATTAAGTACCATAGTCTCACTTGGCATCTCATTTCATTTTAACTTTGCATGTGGATTGATCTTATTCCTATTTTATGTCATTGACAGCACTAGATCTACCACTGCTAGTTGGTGGCAGAGCCTAGATATGGACCTAATTCCAAACTGTTCAAGTCCCTGCTCTTTTCACTGTCTCGTTTGACTTTAGGGAGGGAACAAGGTGATTCCTGTCAAGCATGTCCCAAATGATTGGATCTGACAGATCTAGTGTTTCTGAATCTCTGTGTAATTAAATGAAGAACCTATATCTCTAGCTGTTAATAAATTGATTTTCAATATTTTATCAGCAAAGTAATGTTGAGTCTCTGACACCCAGTCATCTGGATCTTGTTTTGACAGATAATTGTGTGATTATCCTGGAGACTAACACTGGCTTAGATTCCTCCCAGTTACCTTGACCCTGAGACCATGAAGATTCAGGGATAAGTCCTTTCACCATGTTTCCAGACCTTGCCTCCATGTGGTAGTGGGTCGTCTCCAACTGGATTCCAAATGAATGTGTCTAGGGAACCCTCAGCCTAGATCATTTGTGTGATCTTAAATAGCATTTAGTCAGAATGTTTGCAGGACTTATGGTTCCCATGTACACAGTTGCTGGTGCATGTGTCCATACTCTTGTATTTTGAAAAACAAGAGACAAATGAAAATAAGTTCCAAGAGAACCACAGGCTCCAAATTTATGAAACAAAGAGCAGAAAATAGGTGATCCCTGACTGTTAATTCTAAGGCTCTCTTTCTACTATGCATGTTCTGAATATGGCTGGCTCAGTCAAATGGTAGCTCTTTCTCTTATCTTACTGAAACCTTAGGGCTTCTTGCTCGGGGTATTTTTTGTATGTTTTCAATAGAAAAACATTTGTTTGGGATCCCAAATCTCTGACTTCTGTATGAGATAATTCTGTGAGTGGGCTAGGAGTTGGAGTGACTCAGGGTGTGGACTTGTGTATCTACTTATGAATGCATTGAACCAAGGGGATGATTGTGGCATGAGAGGAGAAAAATGAGAAGCAGCGACCAGTAACTAGATAAAAAGAAAACAAACAAAACAGCCTACAGCAACGGATTGCAGTACAGATGTGTTGAAATAATATATATGAAGTAATCTAAGTCTGGCATGTATTAAGCACTCAGTAAATACAGTTTCCTATGCCATTGCTATTTCTTTTTTTGGACAGGCAGAGTGGACAGTGAGAGAGAGACAGAGAGAAAGGTCTTCCTTTCCCGTTGGTTCACCCTCCAATGGCCGCCGCGGCCGATGCCCTGTGGCCGGTGCATAGCGCTGATCCGAAGCCAGGAGCCAGGTGCTTCTCCTGGTCTCCCATGGGGTGCAGGGCCCAAGCACTTGGGCCATCCTCCACTGCACTCCCTGGCCACAGCAGAGAGTTGGACTGGAAGAGGGGCAACCGGGACAGAATCCGGCGCCCCGACTGGGACTAGAACCCTGTATGCCGGCGCCTCAAGGCGGAGGATTAGCCTATTGAGCCGCGGCGCCGGCTCCATTGCTATTTCTTGTTTTACTGTTCTGTACCTGTGTGTATATCAAATGTGCTTTGGAGAAAGGTTTCTAGGAATTACTAAGAGATCACACTGTCTGACAGAATTAGATGATGAATGAGTGTGATTAGAAAGCAAGTCAGAAGATGGGGCATCCAATCAGAATTTTGTGATTTGGCAAAAGGTGGTATTTTAAAGATGGAAATAAATGTAGACTTTTGTGCTGCTCTTTCTGAGCATCCTGTGGACGGAAGAGGAAGTGGGTCAGAGTGATATCTGACACTTCAGGCTCTGGGCCATCCCTTCCTGCAGGCCCCTGGGAGTGCTTTGGTGGGGGAAGGCAGAGATGGCCAATGTGCTGGGTACAGGAACATGAACAGTGGTAGGCACTAGCTCGGGCAAGAGGGGTGGGCCAGGATTTCCTCAGCTCCGTGACCCTTCTGTTGCATGCTGGGAATTTCTGCCCAGAGCCGAAGATGAAGGCGACACTTTCTGAAAGGCAGTTGTGGTTTGTAGATGCCGAGGGCTACCCCTCACTCCACTATGAAGCGAGGTGCCTTTTGGATGCTCCGCACAGTTGCCTGAGTTGGGGGTGGTTCATTGTTCTTCCTGTGAGTTGTTACTGATGGAAGTGGTCGGCGTCACGTTTTCCCTGGCTCTTAATTACAAAGGGATAAAACCCTTACTCAGTAAATTATGTCATTTGAAGAATATGTGCCGGTCACCCTGTAATCCTTCTCTCACTGTTCATTAGGTTTCTTCAGCCCTTACTTTGCAACTTCTGAGTTTCCCAAGGAAGTGGGACAATGAATACATGTTTCTTTTAATTTTGAATCTAATTTACTTAACAGCCAAATCTATAGTGAGTAGAGAATCGCTCTTGTTTAAGAGGCTGTTAATCACCAGCTGTAAAAGTTCCAAGTGGCAAGAAGGGGGCAGAGCTTTAATCTTGTTGGCCTCGCATTGGGATGAAAAAGAGGAAGGAGGCTGCCAGCCACCTCGCAGAGATGGGCGGCGTGGCAGGGGGTGGTCAGGCTGTGTGTGAATGGGGCAGCTGATTAGGCACAGCCTGGAATAGGGCCCTAAGAGTTGGTTAATGTGGAGAACGGTTATACTGGGGGGAAGGGTGTTGAAATATTTCATCTCCCTCTGGAATCCCTAGCGCACTGGAATTTGGAAGCTCTATGAGAGAAGTGTCTCAGGCCTCCACCTAATCTCTCTCCGGGGGTTTTGCTGGCTCCACTTGCCAGAGGAGAGAGGTATCAGGGGAGATGATCTTGTAAACAGAAGCGGGTGGTGGTTTTGGATCGCTTTTTGAGCTTTGATGTCGTGGTTGCGTGTGGCTAATTTACTTACTAGTCTGTGAAAGGGAGGGGGTGGGGGAAGTTAAAGAATGCGGCAGGGGGAGAGATACCTGGCTGCTGGCTGTGATTTCAGAGAAAGGCTACTTATGGCCTTAGTGTGAGCTTGCATCCCAAACACAACAGGGTGATACACGTAGGGAAGGTTCGTTCATAGGAGCACTAGCTAGCATCCAGGGCATCAGAACTGTCTGAGGTCTTTCCCCCCAAAACATTTGAAAGTGAAATAAAAATAAATGTGAACATCGATTCACACTGTGTATCCAAGCTGCATCATTCCAGAGGCAGAAGCAAACAAGTGAGTGCATTGGATTTCCCCGTGGGTTGGCTGAGTGTGGAGGGCATTCGGGTGCTTCCAGAGTAGGTCTCTGGCCAAGGGAGAAGCTGGCTGAATAGAAATCAAAACCTGGATGATGATAGCATATTTTGAAATCAGCAAGGGAAGTAAGCATGGGGGTGGGAGTTTGGGAACTGGGGGAGACAGGAGCTCTGGCAGGAGTCTGGCAGTGTAGGAATCATATGCAAATGGAGAGAACATTTAGGAGGCTCCTTGTCTGATTGCCCCTGGAGGTTGGCCATGGCTGCCTGCAAGCCTTGGCAGGGGACCGTGGAGGCACTTCTGTCTTGTGGTCTTCTGGACAGGTGAGCGGAGAAGAGGGGCATTGTTTTCTGTTTTACAGTTGGGGAAACTAAGGCTGAGAGACATGAAGTAGCACACAGGTTGTGTGGCTGCTAAATGGCAAAGCCAGCGTGTGAGTGCAGGTTGCATGTTGCAGTCTTGCACGTGGGGCGGCTCTTTCTTCCCTGACCCAGCTGTCTTGTTTATATGTCCACACTGTATACACTTCGTTTGACAGACTGCACTGTTTCCCAAACAAAGATCTGTTTATCTTTCTGTGCTTGCTTATCACGCCCAGTTTCCATGAGCCAATGTCCCTACCTGTATTGCTTTTGAATCTGGGAGGATGGTATGCATCCCTGTGGTGTTAACAGGGCTGGCCCCTGAGCTGTGATGACAGTCGCATTGTCTAATCAAAGCAGGTGGAAAAGCACTGGTTACTACAGTTGGGCTCTCACCCCCACCCCCACCCCCACCCCACCCCCACCCCAGGAAGACCTGCTAGCATTCCACGATGACACAAGCAGAAAGAAGCAGCTTTCCTTCCACACTTGCCTTTTGTTCTTCAGTGACAGGGCTAACAGTGACAGAATCCTTTAGCAAGTTGCACACGTAGATGGTGGTGCCTCGCCCTCATCTGCTCCCTAGGTGAGCCTCGTGCTAGGCCCGCTAGCTGTACCCGTCTCAGCCTGTGCCCCGAGCAGCGTAAGGAGTGTAGGTGAAACAACCTTGGATGTGTGCTAAGCCAAATGGCTCCTCACCTTGCGTGTCTAGGAGGGAAAGGCCGCATGTGCTCTTGTCACCCCAGTGGTATGTTGCTGCTTTTCCTCTGGCCCCCTGGGCTTCTGCCATTCAGAGAGGAGCTGCCCAAAGTTATGGCCCTGGCTCAACTTACTGCCAAAGTTGTGCCAGATTGGCCCTCAGAGCCTCTGAGTAATTGGGCGTATCCATTCCCCAAAGACTCCCAAGGCCTCAGGATCTTAATACTAATACTGTGCCTCAGTGCTTGGCTCCTCCAGCCTGCCAGTAGAAAGGGACTGCTTTTGGAATTCTCTCTGTATTACTTCCGTAGTGTGTTCCCTTTTATTATTATTACTCTTTGACTTTATTAAAGATAACAGTGTCATGTGGAGTCAGCTCTTGCGGGGAGGTGATTGAAGAGGAAACCAGCTTCTATATTTACTATAATTTTGTGTATCTAACATCTACAGTATTTATGGTGTTAATTTTGTAGTGCTGTGTGTTGTATACCAGAACAGCATGTTATATGCATGAATGGCGGTGCTTTGATTGAAAAATGTGTCCTGTGGTAGCTTTGTCCTCAGGCATGTAACTAAATATGCAGACAGATTAAAAATGACCAAGTGAATGTTCGGAAACCTTGGGCTCTGACAGGCTGGGAGACTGGTGTTTTCTGTGGTGGGCTAGGTTCATGCTGTACTTCTTAGTCATCTCTGCCTTCCATTCCTACTTAGCTGTGTTCTAGTCCAGCTTCTTACTACCTTCCCTGTGTCATTCCAGCAGCTCCTGTGGGGCCTCCTTGCCTCTGGTTTTACACAGATGTTCCATCTACTGCATGCCCACCAGTGGGGAACCTGTGTCCTGATTACAGCCCGGTCAGGTGTGGACACTCCGTCATGGATGCATGTCTAGCTACGTGCTGTCTGCTGTGTTTGTCTGATACCTCCCTTCTCCTCTACTTGGCTCACTCTAGCTGGTTGCTTGTAGCATGTAACCATGGTCCAGTGTTAAAAACTCAGCCTTCCTTCAATGGCTGTCAACCTCTTTGACAAACAACCCCCAGCCTTCTGGAATATCTTCCTGTCCCAAACCCTGCAGCTGTTTGTGTAGCCTAGTATTGCTTATCCACAGTACTGAAGCAACAAGCCTTTATCAATTCCCACAATGGTTGAGGGCGGGAGTACAGGCCGAGCTGGTGATTCTGAGCCAGGATTTCTTACCAGGTTGCAGTCAAGCTGTGAGCTGGGGCTGAAGTCTTCTGAAGTCATGGTTGGGCTGCAGGATCCACTTCTAAGTTCACTCAGGAGTGAACTGGGCAAGAACCCCCGGTTCTTCTCCTCTCAGTCCTCTTTACAGGGCTGCTCGGTGACCTGGCAGCTGGCTTTTCCAAAGTGAGTGATGAGCAAGAAAAATAGACAAAGATTAAGGTTGCAACTGCAGTACCTTTTGTGTCCTAATCTGGCCATAAAAGCCGCCACTCTAGTTTGTCACAGTGACCAGCGCTAACACAGTGTGGGAGATGACTGCCCAAAGGTCGGAATCCCAGAAGGTGGGGTCATTAAGAGCCACCTTGGAGGCCAGCTACTGCACCTGTCGTGTCTTTTTGCAAAATATTCTATTTTTCCAGTAACCCTGGGAACTATTTAAGATCAGAGGCTGCTTTCATTTACTACTGTGGCTCTTTTCCTTTATCCAAAGTGATTTTCATGGAGATGCTTAATTTTTCTTTACAATAACCTGTTAGCTCTTTTGGTTTTCTTTCCTTTAAAATAGATGGGGGAAATTAGGGCCCACAGGGGTTGATTATTTAAGTCATTCACGTAGTATGCCCTGAAGTTTGTGAAGTCACTCCTAGTTCTTTCTGATCTAAAGCTTACGTTCTTTCCATTATACAAATAGTATGCTGATCTTAATTTCTGTGAATTATTTTCTACAGCCTGCTTCTTGCCTTTGAGTTTCGGTGATAATTGAGAGGAATGACTTAGGATGATGATCACAGGGAAGTATTTATATAAATCAATTGCAAGATAGGAAACGTCTCTGTGAAGTTGTCGCAGCCAACTCAAACCTCATCTTCCTGGTCCTTGTCGATTTGGCGTTTGCCTCATAGCCTCTGATCCACTTGACGGTTCTGGGGGACACGGGAGCTTGCAAGTGTCATAGGCAGCAGGCTCCTTGTTCCCTGGTGATCTGGGGAGATTCAGTTCGTCACCTCCCACCATAAGAGGCTACCTGTCACAGGGCCTTGCTCGCTGTTCCAAGCAGGGAAGGCTCTTAACACAGGGGTTCTCTAGGCCTGATGCAATTGGGCTGTCGTCTAAATCAGAACAGCTCCCAAAAAGGCTCCAGAGACAGACTTCGCTTCACAGGGAAGGTCTAGGAAAAGGAAAAACAGATCCTTGGTGCCCCTTCAAGCTCAAAGTTATGGTGGTTGAATTCAGTAAAGAAGCTTTGATTTCCCCTTTGAGCAGAATTCTGGCCTCTTTATTTGACTTTGAAAATTTGGGATGTGTGTGTATTTCTAATTTCAGGCATTCCCCCTTTCTTCTCTGCAAGAGGGAAGCACCGCAGGTGGCTCTGTAAAAGTTGGACACCTTCAGTTTTGTGTTCCTTCTCATGATCACCTTTGATATCTGCAGGGAACACTTAGACTTTTTCTTGTCCTGCCCCTTGGACTTTTGACTTATTGCCTCAAGATACAGTTTTTAAACTTACTTTTTTATCCAGCTGTGTCTTCTCTCCACCCTCTCCCTTCCCTTCTCAGTGGTTGGAGGAATATTGAGTATTGTTGCTTAGATTCTTTTCTTATCTCTGCATGGATAATGTATTATATATTTTTATATATACATAGAAAAAATATATATTTTTTACCTGCAGTACCCATGGCTGGTTTCGTGTTGCATACCTCACCATGATGAAGTTCTCCAAAACTGTGGAATTTTGAAAATCTCTTTAAAGAGTCCAAACATATTGCGCAGGAGAGGATTTGAAAGAGAACTGAGAATGCGCTTTCTCAGACAGCTCTCATTGCTCCTAGGCAATTCTCAAGTTGTATTTTGTCCAGATGGGACATTTTCTTGAGCGGCCATACTGTCTACCAAAATATTTTCTCTGGAGCAGCTCCTATTCTGACAACACAAGACTTTTGTCATTATTTTTCATCTGTCTGTATCTGGATAAATGATTTATATGTGCAGACATACTTGGAAGCACACAATATTTCTAGAAACTTCCATGTTGTTGTGTAGTTCTTTCTCACTCTCACCCTCAGTGTCAATGAACATTCACAATATCAGGGAGCAATTGGATGTCCTCAAGGGAAGCTCTTCTGTCCGTGGCTTTGGATGGTTGTTTTACAAAGCCCATCTGATCCTAGTGGCTGGGGACACATGTCGGGTGCATCTACCAGAAAGAACACACAGTAGGGGCTTTGGTTGGAGAGCAGCAGAGGGCTCCTTATCTTCTAGAAGGAAGGCACACACGCATCCTGAGGGTGCACACGAAGGGAATTAAGGTGACCTGAGTGTAGTGGCCTCTCTGCCTTCTGGCATGCATGCTCTCACTGGAAATGAGCACGTGAGTAGTCACGATTGGTCACGTGTGTAGCTCGTTAGCTCTCTGCCCAGCACTGCCATGGACTGTGTCTTTCTTGGCCCTCCCAGTATCCCTGTCCCCTGCTGACACTCTCCCCTACCTGCTTTGTGATCCTAAGCAAATTTCATTGTGTAAATGAGGAAAGCAGTAGTTCATTGCTACTTGATGTCCATAGCTAAAAATGGGAAATTAGGGTCAGAGACACAAGACTTTTTGACCACTAATTCTGTATGCTTCTGTGCCTCTGCCCCTAACCTATCTGAGTAACACTGACTTGACTTCCTTAAAGGAGGATGATGCACTGGGTGCTGCACTTCTCTCTCCAGTGTCTCTGAGAGCAGAGGGAAGATCCTGAGTGTTTTCGTGTCTCTGAGTTTTTTTACTTCCTTGTTGGCACATGGCAGGAACATCGGAAATGGTGCGGGTATAAAATACTCAAATGTCCATGAGTTCCTTGAAGGGAGCCTGTTCCTTTGGGGTGTGGGCTGGACTTGGCGGTTCACTTGCACTGAATGGAAGCAAGTGGGACTGACTGCATGGCCTTGGAGGTAACGTCACAAAAGACACCGTGGCCCCAGAATCAGCCCTTAAGGCGTTTGGATCTGGCTAAAAAGCCCATGAGAGCATTTCAGGCATGGAAAGCCAAGACACTGTGGCAAAAATGATCTACATGAAAGATCTCTGTGAGTGAGACTCTTGTGGAAAGAAGAGGCCATCAAAGGATGTACTTTTCTTTGAAGGGAGGAGAGAACTTCCACTTTGCTTATGGCCCTATCCAAATACTGATGTGGTTTGTGGACTCAAAAGGCTTCCATAGCCTTGGCAGCTCATGACAAGAGCCTCGGGTGATTACTGACTTCATAAATAAGAGTGTCAGTTGTTAAATCAACAACAGGAGTCACTGTGCACTTGCTCCCCATGTAGGACCTCTGTCCTTAATGAATTTTTGTACTGTGAGAATTAATGGTAAAACTAGTATTCAAACAGTATTTTATACTTTGTGTGTCTGTGTGGGTGCAAACTGTTGAAATCTTTACTTAGTATAGAGTTGATATTCTGTATATAAAAATAATTAAAAATGAATCTTAATGAAGAATGGAATGGGAGAGGGAGTAGGAGGTGGGATGGCTTGGGGGTGGGAGGGCATGTATGGGGGGGAAAGAACCACTATAATGCAAAAGTTGTACTTAATGAAATTTATATTTATTAAATAAAAGTTTTCCATTTAAAAAAAGATACCGTGGCTTCCTCCTTGTGTCGGATCACTTAATCCGGAGGAAGTCAGCAGACATTGTGAGGATGCTTGAGGTGCCCGCTGTAGAGGCCCACCTGGTGAAGAATCCCAAGCACTTAGGCTGTCTTTCACTGCTTTCCCAGGCCAATGCAGAAAGATAGATCGGAAGTGGAACAGCCAGGACTTGAACCTGCACCAGCACTGCAGACAGAGGCTTAACCTACTACACCAGAGCACCAGCCCTTTCTGACATTTCCAATAGTGACTCAATGATAGGAACTGCGATACATGGACACTGCCTACTTGTCTGTTGTGTTCTTTCAAATCCCAAAGATGTATAGCAGATTTGGGTGTTTTCCAAATTAGATAATCACCTGGCGGTCATTTAAACTCACAGAATCCATGTGGAAGACATTTGGCACAGCAAGTTAAGATGCTACTCAGGATGGCCACTGGGACTAGAACCCGGAGCGCTGCAGGAGGAGGATTAGCCTAGTGAGCCACGGTGCCGGCCCATAGAATTTATATTTTTAGGAAACGCTCAAGATGATACAGAGGCAGATATCCCAGACTTATCCAAGGAATAATATCATTTGGGAATCTCCCAATTAGAACTCCTTCCACTTTTCCTTATTTCACTTCTGATCATTGAAGTTGGCTATGGGATAACCTCATTTAGTTTCCCTTGGGGGCTGTCCTATTGCCTTTGGTGGTGGGGGCATGGCTTGGACTGATGAACTGTTGCTGGATCTGCCGCTTCTTCTCTTCTCAAGCCTCATCTGGTGCTTGCCATGGAGCCTGTGTCAGACCAGGATGGGAGACTGCCCGTTCCAGCACTGAGTCTGACCAACAGCTAGGATGGAAAGAGGGTACACTGCCAATGTTGAGCCCAATGCTTAGCATTCTCTTTCTTTTTAAAATGCTATTTATTGTTACTTAATGAATGACAGAGTTATAGAGAGACACGGAGAGAAAGAGAAAGATCTTCCATCCACAGGTTTACTCCTCAAATGGCCACAATAGCCTAGGCTGAGCCAGGCTGAAGCCGGGAGCCAGGAATTTCATCCAAGTCTCCCATGGATGGCAGGGGCCCAAAGACTTGCGCTATCTCCTTCTGTTTTCCCAGGCATGCTAGCCGGGAGCTTGCTTGGAAGTGGAGCAGCTGGGACTTGAACTGGCACTCACGTAAGAGCTTAACCCATGGTTCCACAGCATTGGCTCCTGGCATTATTCTTAAAACAGTGTCTTTCCATTTGATATAGAAGGCCTCTTTCAAGAAGAAAAGAGCCCAGAAGAGAGTACAGAGTGTGGGGAGTGAGTAGCCATGGTAGCTTTTGCACTCTTTCGTGCCTCTCTGGCGCCAAGGAGCTGTGTGACTTGGGGGTAGTTACTCTGCAGCTGTAGAATGGAAGTCTGTTCATCAGAGAGTAGAGAGACCAGGCAAGAAGGTGGTTCCAAGTTCTCATCTGAAGACTAACCTTTCTGGTGTTGTACTGGTTTGCTTGGGCTTCTGTTACAAAGTACCGCAGACTGGGTGGCTAACCCAAAAGAATTTTATTTTCTCCCCATTCTGGAGGCCAGAAGTCTAAGATCAAGGTGTTGGCAGGTTCTTGGTCTCCTGAAGCCCCTGTCTTTGATTTGCACGTGACCACTTCATTGCTGTGTCCTCATCTGCTTTTTCCTTGGCACTCACACATCCTTGGTGCTTCTTTGTGAGTGCAAATTTCCTCGAATCAGAGCACTGTTCAGATTCTGTTAAGATCTACCTGAATGGGGGCCAGTGCTGTGGCGCAGCGGGTTAAAGCCCTGGCCTGAAGCGCTGGCATACCATATGGGCACCGGTTCTAGTCCCGACTGTTCCTCTTCGATCCAGCTCTCTGCTATGGCCTGGGAAAGCAGTAGAAGATGGCCCAAGTTCTTGGGCCCCTGCACCCACATGGGAGACCCGGAAGAAGCTCCTGGCATCAGATCGGTGCAGTTCCAGCCATTGCAGCCATCTGGGGAGTGAACCAGCGGATGGAAGACATCTCTCTATGTCTCTACCTCTCTCTGTAACTCTCTTTCAAATAAATAAAAAATAAATCTTTTAAAAAAAAGATCCACCTGAATGGCCTGACTTTACCTTAATCCTGTCTTCAAAGGTGCTATCTTCAGATACGATCACTTTCTGAGGTACTGGGGGTTGGGGCTTCAATATAAGAATTGTGGGAAAACACACTTCAGCCCACAACAGGCATCCAGTTCACATCTGGGACCTAGAGGTACCTGTGAAGCAATGGTGTGTTTGGGTACTGGACACCCTTGGGTCTCCATAGCAGAGGTGAAATAGAGGGAACCCCCATGGTGTTGGGTCATTTCCCTGCTGTTCCAGACACAAGCTTGAGATCATCTCCGTGTGCCCCATCAAGTCAAAGTCAGACTCAGAGAGCTGCTAATGCAGACGAGGTCCCTTGAGTGAGTACCCTCATTTAATATTAGAGGGACGGAGGCCCAGGGAGGCATTGAGCTATGTTCACAATTAGGCTCTTGACTTAAAAGCCAATTCCTTGCACTCTAACACAAGTCAGAACATGTGACATTGCTCTGTGACCTCACTGTTGCCTCCCTGCCACTCTGCTTAGGAGTGATAGGGCATTTTCTCCAACTCCAAGGAGGGAGGCTAGAATGGTCTTTCATTGGAAATGTGTTAAGGACATTCTAAAAATAGTAACATCCTGTAATCAAAAGCTTTGTGTCTGACGCATGGCTTTTTTCAGAGCTTTCTTCTTGATCTTCTAAAGAAGGTCAGGTTTCTCACCATGAGCTGTAGGATCAAGGCTAGGAAATATAGAAGTTGGCAGAGTTCTGTTGTATTTAAGCAGGAGGAGAACGGAAACAGACAATAGTAGGATTAAGCCACTTATTCTTTATTATATTTCTAAGGTTAAGGCTAGAAATGATCCTTGATGTGAGACTTTACAGACTTGTAAAGTGTTTTAAGAAATCCTATCGAATTGTCATCATTTCTTTTTTTAATCCATTGAGTGACTTGGAAATCAGAGATGTGACTTAGCCCTTAAGTGGAATAAAATTTGCAAATGTTGTAAGTAAAAAAAAAAACATTTATTTTTTCAAGTGAGACAAAGTGAGTTTCCATTCACTAGTTCATTCCACAGATGCTCAGAATAATTGGGGATGACCTGGAACTGAAGCCAGAAGCAGGGACCTCAATCCAGGTCTCTCACATGGGTGGCACAGACCCAACTATTTGAGAGCCATTATGGCTGCCTTCCAGAGTGTTCATTGTCAGGAAGCTAGAATCAGGTGCTAGAGCCAGGACTTGAAGCCAGGTACTCTGATGTAGAATGTGGGCATCTTTAACCAGTGTTTTAACCACTAGGCTAAATGCCTGGCCCAATGAACTTATTAAAAGTTCTAGGAGCATGGCTGGCGCAGCAGCTCACTAGGCTAATCCTCCGCCTGTGGCGCCGGCACACCGGGTTCTAGTCCTGGTTGGGGTGCCGGATTCTGTCCCGGTTGCTCCTCTTCCAGTTCAGCTCTCTGCTGTGGCCCGGGAAGGTAGTGGAGGATGGCCCAAGTGCTTGGGCCCTGCACCTGCATGGGAGACCAGGAGAAGCATCTGGCTCCTGGCTTTGGATTTGCACAGCACTGGCTGTAGCGGCCATTTTGGGGGTGAACCAACAGAAGGAAGACCTTTCTGTCTCTTTCTCTCACTGTCTAACTCTGCCTGTCAATAAAAAAAAAAAGTTCTAGGAGCAAGGGCCAGCGCTGTGGCACAGCAGGTTAAAGCCCCAGCCTGTGGCACCAGCATCCCATATTGGCGCGAGTTCGAGTCCCAGCTGCTCCACTTCTGATCCAGCTCTCTGCTATGGCCTAGGAAAGCAGAAGAAGATGGCCCAGGTCCTTGGGAGACCCAGGAGAAGCTCCTGGCTCCTGGCTTTGGATCAGCTCAGCTCTGGCTTTTGCGGTCATCTGGGGAGTGAACCAGCGAATGGAAGACCTCTGTCTCTCTCTCTGGCTCTGCCTCTCTCAGTGACTCTTTCAAATAAATAAAATAAATCTTAAAAAAAAAAGTTCTAAGAGCAAATAAAATATAAACAGTCCTCTGGAATATATGAACCTGGGGTAGAAAGCAATTGTGTACACAATCCAATGAACATTTCAGTCTATCGTGGGAAGGAGACCCTGTCAGTGTCACATGGGAGTTCCCAGTGTGTCTTGCTCTTTTGATAAAATAGCTGGCATTTCTTTGTGAACCTACTGAAGGAGAAAGGCTGCTGGACTTTTTCCCAAAGCCTGAGATCCAGATACCTAGCCTGAGCCTCTGCTACATGTAAATTATCCAAATGCAAAAATGGAGATGGCTTTTAATGTGCAAGAACGAGTTGCCACATTTGTTCTGAGGTACAATATTTGATGCAGTCACTGTTTCCCAACTGATGTGTTCACTCAACAAAAATTGGGAGAGACTTCCTGGTCTAGGCACTAGGGGTCTAATGGTGAATGATAGTCAGACAACATGGGTTTCTACTCTCCGGAAGTTTGTATTTTAGTGAGAAAAACAGACTTTAATAAAATTGGTAATTACGCTTTTGAATATATAGCTCCAGGTTGGTCTGAATTCTCAAAGGAATGGACCTGATTCCAGAAGAAGTAGGTGCAGGTAACAGAGGAGCCTGCCTCAGGTTGGAAGGCTTTCTTGAGGCCCTGGTAATCGGCTGCAAAGTGATCGATGAGGGTAGAGTTGGTGAGGTTGGGAAGCCCGGGAGGTGGTGGCAGAAGACCGGGACCCCACAGAGGAGCAGCCTTGTGAAGACTGCATGATGCGGAAGCAGAGGGTGGAGGTGAGAGAATTTGCATTTTGTCTTTTTTCTTTTTTGGTATGACTTTGGGAGAAAATCACTTCCCTGCCTTGAGAATGTGAATTCCCTTCCTTGAGTCTGAATCTGCGAATATGAGGGACAGCCGAGTCACCTAACCCTTATTCATTCATTCCCTCACCTAAAGCCAGGGAGCACTACCATGTACCAGGCACAGTAATGGGTTCTGCAGTTCAAAGAGGAGCACGCTGGGGTCATTGACCTCAATGGTGGAGTCCAGCAGCAGAAACACCTGACTCAGCCAGTCATAATGCCTCGCTGTGAGGGCTGTGGGAGGGCAGAAGAGGAAGGGGTTGATTCTGATGGGAGCACAGGAAGTCTGGAGGAAAAGGCCTGTCTTGAGGAGAAAGAGAGTGATGTTTGCCCAGGCAGGCAGACTGGTGTGACAAGGTTCGGAGGATTGAAAGCACTCATTGGGGCAACACTGAGTAGCACACTGCATGCGTGAAAGCACTGGCAACTTAGTCCCGTCCCTGGAGACCCTGCGAACCTCAAGGTTGATTGTGGAAATCCTTGTCCATGTCTCCTTGCTCCTTCAGGCTGGGGAAGCATAACCATTTCTCCGCCCCGGCTGAGTTTTCCATCTGTCAAAAAAATGCCCTTTTCTCAGCCCGGTTCTCCCAACTTAATTATCGGTTGTAGGAGTTTTAGAAGTTCAGGTCAAGGAAGCGTGTCTGCTGCAGAGCTGAGGACTTGGGAGTGAGATGTTTCACAACACAGTGGGAGATCTGGTTTTTGTTTTGTTCCATGGTGTTTTTGTGGAGAAAGATGTTAGTGGCCTGAGTGTGCTGACCTAGTGGGGTCCCGCTGTCTAGAAGCTGTGTTGTACCCCAGAGAGAGACAGGAAGAGCTTTTTAGGATCTGCTCCGAAATCATCTTTCCTTCATTCTGTTCATCTTTGGCTTGGATGGGACGCAGAGCTTTCTTGCCAAGATAGGGTTAGCTGTCCTACATGTTTTGTAACCTGGCTGAGGGATTGGCGTGAGAGATGACAACCCAAGGAAGCGATGCTGTATTGATTAGAAACAAAATCCAAACAAACATTGTTGGTTTTAAAATTTTTTCCCTGGTGGTTTCCAAAAGGAAGATCTTCAGTGTCTATGACATTGCCATTTCTGGTCAAGCCAAAGTCTCCCAACCAGGCTTGTGTAGCAAGAGATTTGTCTTACTTGACCTAGGCATGTGTTTGTGGGTATGAATTTCAGATGAGAGATTTCTAACAGCCTAAGCAAAAAAGGGAAAATATGATTGTCGAGCAATTTTTATTGACTGATAAAAAGGAAAGTTTAGCCTGTCAGGAGATACATTTTTTAAAAATTTTTACTATATTACTTTTTGGGAAGGGAAGAGAGATCTATCTGTCTGTCTGTCTGTCTGTCTGTCTCCAATCTGCTGGTTCACACCTCAAATGCCTGAAACAGCTGTGGTTGGGCCAGTCTGTGTTCAGGAGTCTGGAACTCAACCACAGTTTACCTTGTGGGTGTCAAGAACCCACCTACGTAAGCCGTCACTGCTGCCTCCTAGTTTGAACGTTAGCAGGAACCTGGGACCAGGAATGGTGCCAGTCCTAAAACCCAGCCACTGCGTATGAGAGGTGGCCATCCCAAGTGGTGACTTAGCCACCGTGCCAAACTCTTGCTCCATATTCTTTGATATACTCATTGTACAGATATTTATACTATAAATGTTGAGTAGTGTGATTTGTAACTTAAGTAAATTATCTCGTTGGTGATAAACCTTTATCAGTAAGTTATGTTTTCTGCATTGACTTTCAGTGAAGTCTTATACTTGATTAAGACATTTTTTTGGTATGGCAACTGCTAAAGCAATCAGGTTTGTAGTTTTGTATAACTATTTGATGCAAGGAAAGTTCTCAATAAGTAGGTGTATATTATCTTGTTTAGATCAGTGTTTTGAAACTTGTGTGTTCATAAGAACTGCCCGAGGCTCTTGTTAAAAACAGATTTCCATTTCCTGTCCCAGATTTACTGAATCAAAGCCCATAAGCAAGGGGCCTCTGTGTATCTTTTGCGAATGCACCAAGTGTCTTCTTACGCTCAAACAAGTTTAGAGAACACTGCCATAGATGGTTCAACTTGACTCTTTTTTCCTCTCAAGCTGGGCTTCTTAGCAGTCATTTTGAGCATAAATTGTGATGGAAGCCTGAGGCAAAAGCATTAGAAGTGAGTTGAGGTCGCCCAGCAGAGGCTGTTTAATTAGCTGGTGTGGGCAGCCACGATGTCACTTCCCTTTCCCAAGCTTTGGGGTTGGAGATGCTGCCGGCAGCTCCTTCCATGGGCCTTCTCATCTGTTGCCCACTGATCCTTAGGGCATCTCTGTGTGGTGCAGTTATTTAATACTCATATTCCACTGACTTTAAGAAGCACATTTTCCCACAATTTTTAATCTCTAATATTAGTATGTATCTTAGGACTGATGGTGTCTGCATTTGTGTATTTTTTCTCTCTTGATGGCACATGAAATATGTGGGGAGCAGCTCGGACTAGACTAAGTTACTGGAATTAAGACTTATTCTATGCATCTGCTCTCCCACAATAAGGCGCTGGGAGAGGAGAAAACAGCTTCTACCCAGCTGCCTCCAGTTCAGCCAATAAACAGCAGGACCTGCTCCTGATTGGAGGAGAGCAGCGTACTCGGCGTGTGGGCAGCCGAGTTGGGATTGGTGGAAGAGGACTATAAAGGAGGAGAGAGACGGCATGCACCGGGAACATCTATGGGGAACATCTAAGGGGAACATCTATCCGAATAACACCTGTGCAGCCCCCGAGAAAGCCGGCCGGCGGTGTGCCGCTCCCCTGCGGAAGTGGGGAATGTGGCCAGGGGGAACTGCCCTTCCACGGAGGTGGAAGGGATAGTAGCCAACCCGGGAAGAACCAGCAGCAAACCCGGGGAGGGCCGAGCAGACGAAAGAACAGCGCAGGGTCCTGTGTCGTTCCTCCACGAAGAGGGGGAGCGACAAAATAGTGGTGCGTCTTTCATTCACAAGTCAGTGGTTGATGCACTGTGGTTGCTCCTTTCACAGATGAGTCATCTGAAGCATGAAAAGGTGATGGACAGCCCTACTATCTGGGGATGACCAGCCTCAGATTCAGTTCTGTCCTTCTGCTAGTTATCTGCTGTTGGCTAACTACTCCAAAACTTAATGCCTAAGACAACATTAAACACACTTACCATCTCTCAGTTTCTTGAGGTCAGGCATTTGGGTGGATCTGGTTTGGGATTCATAATGAGGTGGCAGTTAAGATGTTGGTTGGAGGCTGCTGTCATCTGGAAGTTTAGGGCCAAAGATTCCTCTTACAACTTACTGTTGCACAGTCTAGGTACAGGCCTCAGTTCATTCCCGCGTGGGCCTCTTCCCAAGGTCCCTAGAAAGGGCCATAACAGAGACGGGCTTCTCCCAGAGAAAGTGATCCATGGCACGAAAGTTGGGTTATAGTGCCATTCGTGACCTGGCTTCAAGAGTCTCATTTCAGCACAGAATTGCCACCCAAACCAACCCAGACTTGGTGTGTAGGGCGTGTCAGCAGGTCAGGATCACTGGGGGCTGCCTCTTTCCTTCACACCACATTACCTTTCCAAAAGAGTTTTGTGCTGGCTGGCTTGGCCATTTCATCCCCTAGAGCCAGTTCTTAAATCACATGAATGAAAATTCTTCATGCTTTCTCTCCCCTTCGAGCACTTCTGCAATGTCTTCTGTGAGCTGCCAGCCTACTGATTCCCTAGGTCTCTTGTCAAAACGCAGATTCCGACTGAGGGTCTCAAATGCAGGCTGAGATTCTAGCACACTCCCAGGCGAGGCCCTTGCTTCTCGTGCACGCACCACCTGGTGATTAGAAGTGAGCACAGCCAGGCTGGCCTCCACCTGCAGACTCTTGTGCAGCTGAGTGGACCAGCACTCCTTTGTCTCTGCCAAAGTGCACTTGCTGCCTCCTTGTATTTGGCAGAGAGGCACATGGATCAGGGCGAAGGAACCAGGGAGCCAGAGCAGGCATCTGTGTGACATTGGTTAACGTGCAGGGAGCTATGAAGCAGATACAGCCCACGCGTTATGAGGTAGGCAGCTTGCTGCAGCTGTGAGCCTCTTTACATTGAAGGTCACGTTTCAGACAGCAACAGCTGGGTGCTCAGAATGGTGAGGTAATTAGCTTGCAGGGGGTGGGTTGGAACCCAAACAGTGCTCAAAATAAAACGTGTCAATGCATTATGCAGAACTCAGAAACCCACCAGTGGATTCCCCTTTCTTCTTCCTCTCCCTACCCCCATTCCTCTCAATGTACGTGCACACACACACCCTTGAAGCATTAATATTCAGGAAAGCTCTAGGTCCAGAAAATATATTTCCCTAAATAAAATGAGAATTCTAGCTTAAAATCTCACAAATGCTGTCACCGTTTAAGCTGCTTAGCTAAGAGCTGGAACGCTGGTCCTGGCACTGTGCCTTTCTTCTTGCCCGGGGCAAAACTTCTGTCTTGTGCGCTCCTGCAAATCAGTTAAGAGGAACACATTAGACTGTGGGGTCCACACAAGACCAGCTATGTCTGCTTTGTTCATCTCCATTTGGTTCTCTATTCACACACACACACACACACACACACACACACACACACACGAGTGAATAAACCGACACCTGTGTGGAGGGGGGAACTCTTACACTTTTTGAATCTAGTAGGAAATGCAATGGCGTCTCTGCGGTAGGACCCAGAGAACTTCACTTTCACGTTTCAGTGACTCTTGGGAAAGGCTGTCACCTGTCCTTGGTGCTGTCCTGAGGGACGCTGATATGCGTTTCATGGGGCCTCTGCTCCGGGAGAGTCTGCACGTGAGATACTGATTTGTTAAAGAAATAACCATTATCTGAGGCTACCCACCAACTATCAGCCAGTCCATACATGGCTGGTGGCAATGCAAAATAGCACAGCCACTTTCAAAAATAATGTGACACTTAAAAGAGAGGTGAACGCATGCCACATACTTAACAAGTGGCACAGCAGTCCCACTCCTAAGTATTTACCTAAGGGAAATGGAATTTATATCTATACAGACACCTGTCTATACATAAATATTTATAGCAGTTTTATTCCTGTGGGCAAAAAAAACTGGAAACTGGTGACTGGATTAATAAATTTTATCATCAATATAATGGAATACTACTCAGCAATAAAAAGAGAAGCAAGCTATTGATGAATGAATAAGATGCAAGAAGCATCGTACTAAATGCAAGAAGTCAGTATGCATAGAAGGCTGCATGGTGTTCCATTTGTCATCTGAGAAAGAACAAAACTATGAGAAATGAGATCCGTGATTGCCTGGGGCCAGGAAAGAGACTCTGAGAAGTCTTTTTGGCATGATGGAAATCTTCTGTCTTGATTGTGTTGATTGTTGTACATCTGTCAACCTTCATCAAACTCATGACATTACATCTTGCAAGGGAGTAAATCTTACTGTATCTGACTTGTACCTCAATACATATGATTTTAAATAATCAAGCAGTCCAAAGCCACCGTGTCTCAGATGAGGGGACAGGTATGAGCAGGTGACTTGTGTCAACAGCTGTGAGTCAGGGCCCCTGTTCCTGTGTTGGGAGTGAGTTGGAGCCTCCGCCTCCTGTTTGGGCCAGAGCACATCCCTGCTGGGACCAGATTCTCATCCTGACTCCTCAGTTCAGCTCCCTCCGTGGCTTTCTTAACCCCTGATGCTACTACTGTGCTGCCTGCCATGCTGTTGACTTGCAGTTTGGCCAGAGGGTTCCTACTTAGAAAATAAAGCAAATTTGTATTCAACCAGAATCCAAAGAACAGGCCAGCGCTGCGGCTCAATAAGCTAATCCTCCGCCTGCGGCACTGGCACACCAGGTTCTAGTCCCGATTGGGGTGCCGGATTCTGTCCCAGTTGCTCCTTTTCCAGTCCAGCTCTCTGCTGTGGCCCCGGAAAGGCAGTGGAGGATGGCCCAAGTCCTTGGACCCTGCACCTGCATGGGAAACCAGGAGGAAACACCTGGCTCCTGGCTTCGGATCAGCGCAGCAGCCACTGGGGGGTGAATCAACGGAAAAAGGAAGACCTTTCTCTCTCTCTCTCTCTCTCTCTCTCTCTCTCTCTCTCTCTCACCCTCTCTCACCGTCCACTCTGCCTGTCCAAAAAAAAAAAAAAAAAAAAAAAATCCAAAGAACAAAAAGCTCTAATAAAGAACTTCTAAGTACATATTCCATTTTCCACTTTTGGTGCAGGGTGGGGTTGAGGGGGAACAAAATAACATCATGGGTGGATTCTGAAAGGTATGTTTTATAGGGCATTGCCATCCGGTCTACAAAGAACAAAGAGTTCTGTAGAGAATCCCACCAACCTTTCATATCAGAAAGCTGGTGAGATTTGCAGTGAGCCAGACCTGGCTTTTGTTTCTACATCTTTTATTTCATAACATCACACTTTTGAATGGCTACTTAACTCCTCTGTCTGCAGAACAGTGACCCTGAATGAGGGACGAGGAAATAGTCCTGAGCCCACCTAGTGCAGAGTTCTCAGTGTGTCTGCCCTCTGCTCTGCCTGCACACGTCATCTTCAGCCTTAGCAGTCGTCAGCCCCATTGTGGAGAAGGTCGCGCCCCGTGTATGTCACCTGTCAGCAATGATGCCACCTGGCCGGCGCCAAGATTTCAGTAAATGATGATGGCTCTGAATCAAGTCCTATTTATGAAATAATTGGTGGAGGAGGCTGGAAAGCAGTGAAACCCTGCTTCCTTAATTTGAGAAACAGCTCCTTTTGCAATTTTTGCTTTTTAAGGTAGAAAGGGAAAACAGTTGAGAGCAAAACTGGGGCACTGAGAGAGTGCCAAACGCTGAGCTGAAAGGAAGCCATCCACTTCAGTCTCATCTGCACCAAGCCCCCTCCATCTTCATCCAGAAGAAGCTGTCCAGCAACCAAGAGACCTGTGTCACTGAGGGCCCATCTAAGTGGGGGAGACACCTGCCTTCCCTCAGCAGGCAGCCCTTTCAAGGACATTTGGTCTAGAGGCTGGGTGAGCACAGTCTGAAATAGGGCCAACTAGACTGATGGCTAACTTGTATTAAATATGTTTATTTCCCCCTTTTACTGGTTTTCCATTTTCACTTGACATTTCACTGTGACACCTAGTACATCCGGATTTATGAAACACCAACTAGTTCTAATCCCCTGAGACAACTGGCTAACCTGCCTAAGGCAATGCCATTGATTTCTAACCTATGTGTATTTAAATTCCTCCACTGTGTCCTTCATGTGTCTTGACTCAAGTTCCCTTTCCTAACCCTGTCATCTGATATAAAGTGGCCAATTATACCTACAGATTCTAGTGCACTCTGATAAGCACTGCTTACCATTTTTTTGTTGTGATTGTTCTGTCAAAGTATGTAATTTGGTCTGAAAGTAACCAAACAAGGCACGCCCATCATCTAGGGAATATGATAAAGGTTACATCTCGGCATGGGAGGAGAGAGAGCACAAAATGCTTTAGATGCTAGAGCGTTCTTTACTACCAAAGGCAGAATTACTATCCTCTTAAATAGTTGAGGAGCCTGAGGACCAGAAAGACGAGTCGGGGTAGTTGGGAGATTGACTATAAAGGCAGTCTCCCAACTCCAGCCCCCAGCTGTTTCCGATAGCCCACGCCACATTCCCTTCGTGTAGGTTATTTAATAAATTCATTTCACAACCCATAGAGCGCAGTAGGAAACAATGCAATTACTGAACCATAGGAACACAGCTGCCAACATCTTGTTGATTCAGAATTGTCCAAACACTTCCATGTGGGGGCGGGACTGATGCAATTTGCTGGTTCAACAGTTGACATTGATAAATTGGAGTTTCATTTCCTCTGCCTTCTGTTGGAGGTGCTAATGAGCATTGGAAGGCTGGAGAAACACAGAAGGGAGAGGAAGGGAGAATCTTGCCTGATCTACATACTAAGTAATTGAGCCTGGAAGATGCAAACTTGACACCACTCGGTAATGGGTGGACACATTTGAAGGCACTAATAAAATCCAGATGAAATTAGTGTTGTGAAATGTTTAATTATTTAACTTCCACTTTCAGGTTGCGTGGGCTGGAATCTTCATCTATTAAGAAATAATGTTTGTTTTTCCTAATATTCTGTTTCCTGAAATGTTCTTTTATATTTTGTGGGATACTGTGCCAAGATTCCTTGGGTCTAGAAAATGAGGGGGTTGGACCAGATGATCTCTGAAGTCTCTTCCACACTCCCATTTTTGGACTTGCCCTGCCATTTTTTTTTCCCTTCGTTTTTGGTGACTCACTTTGAGAATTTGCTTGAAATAAATTGCATTCCCCTATACACAGATTATCCAGGTCTCTGTTTTCCAAACCAGTTTTTCTCATTCATTCAACAAGCTTACTTTGTACCAGTTGCAGGCCCCTCTTCTCCTCTTGGTGGGGAGATGGTTGAGTGTTGTCAGGACACGCTAAGGGGAAGCAGAGGGCAGAAGAAAAGCACATAGGAGGGGCCTCAGCAGATGTCATCAAGCACCGTGTGTAGCTCAGGTGTTTTAGGGAGAACCCTGGAACCAGAAGGCAAAGATTGGGAGGAAGAAATGTTTGGATGGTCTGGGTTTTCTGTGCCTCCCAGAACTGAGCGCCTTCTCTTAGTGTGCCCAAAAGGGGATTCCTGAAACATCATAGACCTGGGGCTTGCTTTGTCTGTGAGCACAAAGCAGAGAGGAAAGGGGTGATTTTTAGGGGATGGATGGCAAAGCATTAATGCCCAAAGAGCTGGCAGTACAATGATATCTTGTAATTCCCTCTTAAATACAAGCCATGGGTCACAACTGAATTCAAGCATGTCTTTATGAACACCAGTTATTTGTAAAATCGAGTTGAAAAACCCTTTAAAAATTGTCTTTATTCATCATTTCACACATAAGGCTGATTGATGCCCAGAAAAGTTAATTACTTGCTGTCACGGATCGAGCCAGCTGCAGAACTGTCCCCACCTTGTGGAGCCACGTTCCTTCTTGAAAGGTCAATTTGTGGTATCACTTCATCCAGAAGGGTTTCCTTTAGACTCAACTCTTCTTATTTTCTACTAACCCTGACTTTAAACTTATTTCATTAACAAGAAGGAAAAAACCTGAATTTTTAACGTATTACTTGAGGTCTAATTACAGTTTCTAACATACTTGAGTAGTTTACTTGATCTTTCTCATCTGACATTATTTACAGTGGGTTCCTTTGGTGCTGGGGACATTGTTCTTATCTGAGAGATTTTAGTCTAAGTAGGAAGATGGATAACATGAATTTAAAGGATGGGAGCTTCCTCTGGACTTTGAGTCCCTTAGTAAGCTGATCCTGTTCTTACTCTCCAAGATTCTCTTATGAAGCTGGATTTATCCTCACCAAGGCCTCACAAACAGATCCGTTCTAGACATGTGTCAGCAGAGAGGGAGGATGCAGTGCCTTTCCATTTTATGGCCTCAGTGGTCATCAGGCCTCTGTGAGATGCCCCCTGGTAGAAATCTTTTTGTTGTTATTAGCATAGGAACCAGTTATTTCTGTGGACTTAAATTTTTTTTCAAAAACAGAAATTGATTTGAATAAGGCAGGTTGGCATGAGGACTGGACTTTTAAAATTATATTTTTCCATATTCGAATGTGCCTGTTCAAGCCCAGGCAAGTTGTGAATATTCCTTTTCCTGTCTGTTCAGCTCTCAGCTGGAGGAGGAGACCTAGAGAAACATATTTTGCAAAGCTTTGGGTAAGGGCAGTTAGGGCATCAGACATTTATTTACTGAATGTTTTTAAAGCAAATTGGATCCATTTTTGTAAGGCATTAATGAAAAATGTGTTCTAGACAGAATTTCTTGGCAGGGAATCTTGACTTTGCTTTCAGTGTGTATGGTGAAGCTACCTGCAAAGTAGGACTAGGAATTCTTGATATGAAAACAATTCAGCCGTGTTTGAAAAGTGTAAATTTAATTTTGAATGAATGCCATACTGGCTTACAAATGTGTCAGAGATGACTGCAACTGGACAATCGTATCTATCCTATCTGTTGAGTAGAAACTACAGAAAGTATCATCTGAACACGGCCATCAGTGTGATGGTCAGAATGGCTGCGGTGGATTGAGGGTGTTTTTTTTTCTAAGAGTTTATTTGAGAGGTAGAGTTACAACACACACACACACACACACACACACAGAGAGAGAGAGAGAGAGAGAGAGGAGGTCTTCCATATGCTGGCTCACTCCCCAAAAGGTCACAATGGTGGGACTGGGCCAAACCGAAGCCACCGGAGCCAGGACCCAGGAGCTTCCCCTGGATCTCCCATGTGGGTGCAGGGGCCCAAGCACTTGGGTCATCTTCTACTGCTTTCCCACACCATAAGCAGAGAGCTGGGTGGGAAGAAGAGCAGTTGGGACGTGGACCGATGTCCATATGGGATGCCAGCACTGCAGGCAGAGGCTCAGCCTGCTACGCCATAGCGCCGGCCTGGCGGGTTGAGGTTTCTCTATGTCCAGTCTACCTCACCTCTTCCATGTTGTAATACTTGACTGATATCGGGCATCAGAGCATCCATGTGAGAATTAGGAGACTCTGGTCTGGTCTTGGCACCGACCCTCATTCGCTGTGCAGCCTTTAATCACTAGGAACACCCCTTTGATCAGTATTCTCTGTAAAATAAAACTGTCTGAGTAAATGCTCTAATGGCCCATGAAGTTTGGAGATGGGTGAGGATGAGAGCTAGGATGTTCCTTTCAATGTTGCATGCAGAGAAGCAAAAGTCAGAAAAGATAAGTGACCTCGAGGGCCGTGGGCGGAATGCGGGCTGCACAGCAGTTGGCCCGGCTTCCAGCCCTTTGTTCCTGCAGTTCCTTGTGGTCACTCTGACAGCACCTGCCCGGCCGTGGACTTTGTTGTTTACCAGGCCCAGTGTTTGGACCCACTGTTGTGTCTCACAGTGCCTTCTAGGTGGGCATTTAGAAGGTGTGGGAGGAATCAGCTTAATAATTCTGATCATGAATTCTGCTTGTTGAGATTGGTATCAGAGGTGAACTGACTCTTACTTTGGGGAAGAAGCCAATAATTTGAGTGGAATAGGATAAATTGCTCTCTGGGGTACCATGAACTCTCCAGTAAAACTAAACTTAGAAATAACTCTATTAAGAATTAAAACTTTAAGCAAGGGGCTGGCGCTGTGGCTTACTTGGTTAATGCTCCGCCTGCGGTGCTGGCATCCCATATGTGTGCTGGGTTCTAGTCCCGGGTGCTCCTCTTCCAGTCCAGCTCTCTGCTGTGGCCCGGGAGGGCAGTGGAGGATGGCCCAAGTGCTTGGGCCCTGCACCAGCATGGGAGACCAGGAAGAGGCACCTGGCTCCTGGCTTCGGATTGGTGCAGTGCACCAGCTGTGGTGGCCATTTGGGGAGTGAACCAACAGAAGGAAGACCTTTCTCTCTGTCTCTCTCTCTTACTGTGTAACTCTATCTGTCAAAAAAAAAAAAAAAAAAAAAAAAAAAAAAAAAAAAAAAACTTTGAGCAGATCCCCCATTCCTTCCTCCCTAGTACCCTTCAGCTTGTGGCACATGTGATTAGTCAAGCTGTGACTGGTATCCTGGAGCCTCATGTTTAGAAGTGGGATGGAAAGGACACGTCTTAGGCGGCTCAGCTTGAGGAACAGGATGGAGGGAAAGGACGAGGAGACTGTGCGGCTGCTCTGCACTTGATAGAGCATGTCCTAGGTACTGTCTCTGGTCCTCGGAGCCCTCCAGCACCCTAGGGGACCCCCATGGCATTGGGTCAGTCTCTGAGTCCACACCCCATTCTGCCCGAGCAGATTCTTGCCACTGCAGTGAGCATGTTGCGGATTTATCTTAGGAGGAAGTGGTAATTCAGTAACTTCCAAGCGTCTCATTTTCCAAACTTTTCTTTTTTTTTTTTTAATTGTGAGAGTAACTAACTGGTAGAATTTCAGGCAAGATGAGAAAAGACAGAAAATTCATTCAGTCCTGAAGCATGTGTCTGCAGGTTCAGCTCTGCTTGCCTGCCCCTGGTAGCCCAGTTTCTTTCTTTTCTGATCCCCTAGTGTTTGAAAGCTAGGGCAGTCATGCAGTTGTGAGGTTGAGGGTGAAGAACCAGGGGAAGCAGGTGTGAAGAGGCAGCGCCTCTTGTGGGTGTGACAAGAGTCAGTTCCACCTTGAGAGTGAGACACCTGGGTCCAGACATCCACTGTGAAACTCTGGGCACTGACTCAACCTCAGAGTCTCCATTTCTTCATACCATCCCGGGGCATCCTTCAGTGCACGGTAAATACATGAAAACCTCTTGGCCCAAAGTAGAGGCTCATTGCATGGAGTGGTGACATCAAGACTCCAGGGTGAGCTGGATAGTGATACAAACAATCCGTGCCAGGCAGCAGCATTATCCAGATACAGGGTGTAAGCAGTGCAACCCGAGAGGTGCTTCATATCAGAGACGGTTCTGCTTGAAATAGGTTTATGTGGTTGGAAAACAGAGCTGGAGCTGGAGTGTAGGGACCAAAGGTTTGTACCTCCATGTGTGTGCCTCTGGGGCTGGCAGAGCTGCCCGGAGCAGGGGGAGCTGGGGTGAGATGCTGGAGGAGCATTTCAAAGCAGCTTGAGCAGTCACCGAGACACCCACACTTGCAACAGCAGTCTGTCGTCTGGTCGAGGCGAGAATCAATACCGGAAGGAAAAGGGGACAAATCCTCCACTGCCTGGAGCCTGGCTGTAAATCTAGTGCCCGTTGTTTTCTTTCTAACCTCTTGGTAGACACTTGCATGCAAGTCTGGTCCCTGCAACACAGCCTCATCCCCAGACTTGGGAAAGAGTGGAAAATACCTTTGTGTTGTCTGGAGCTGCTGTCGCAGAGGAATTAAAGGTCTCTTATGATCTGTTCTGCGTAAGTGACATCAGCATTCATAATGGCTTTGTGTTCTTAATCTGTTCCTTGTGAATTTTAGAGAAATAATCTGTCTGAAGGATCTACCTTTGGGTCTGCATGGGTTGGTCTGCCATGGACTTTTCCACCAAGGAGCTCTTACTTGCTACAAACTAACTCACTCTCTCTCTCTCTCTCCCTTTAAGATTGATTTATTTGTAAGGCAGAGTTACAGAGAGAAAGGGAGAGACATACACACACTCACACAGAGAGAGATCTTCGATCTGCTGGTTCACTCCCCAAATGACTGCAATGGCTTGAGCTGAGCCAATATGAAGGCAGGAGCCAGGAGTTTTTCCTCGTTTCCACATGGGTGCAGGGGCCCAAGTACTTGGGCCATCCTCTGTTGCTTTCCCAGGCACATTAGCAGGGAGCTAGAACAGAAGTGGCAAGCTGGGACTTGAACCAGTGCCCATATGGGATGCCTGCTATGCCACAGCACTGGCCCCACAAACTTGCTCTTAACAGCATTTCACCCTCTCTCTCAGCACAGAAATGCAAATACATTTTTATATGTAGACTTCTGAAATTGAGAATATGAAAGGTCATCTACCTGGAACCTGCAGAAGCAGAGGCTTGTGGGAGGGGGGACGGAGAAGTGGTGCCTGCTCATGGACAGGCCCAGGCCCTGGGTGTCCTCCTTTGGGTTCAGAGCATGTGTGAGATCCAGCGCTTGTCCCGGGAGCACCAGCTGCCAGGCTGCAGGATCTGCCCTCCACACTGCTCAGGCTTCCAGTCAGCTGCCTCCCAAGCTCCTGGGATGTCTGGAAATGGGTAGAAATAGTTGAATAAGCAAGTAAAGTTGGTGCAAAGTGAGGGTTTTTATAGGCAGCTTCGGAAAGATTAGAGCAGGGACTTGGAGACCCCCAGCGGTGTTCTGCATGGAGTAGTCTTTTGTAAGCACTGATTTATTTTTCTGCTGAAGGCCAGCCTCAGGCAGAATTGGAAAATAGGTAGCTTTGTGTGATGCAGTGATTTTCAAACCCCTGCCTTGCTTTTAAAACTGTGGGACTCTCACTTGGAGTACCAGCACATGAAGAAGCCCAGTATGTAAAACCGACAAGAGTGATGATGGGATTGAGGGCGGGAGGCCCAGGTAGGCTCATCTGGCTCTGAAATTCTTCCCTCACCCTTCGTCTCCCACCTCCAGCCTCCACTCATTACAGGGCTCCATGGGAGGCCCAGCCCTTGGCACTTGGCACAGCTGCAGTGAAAAACAGGAGTTTTGGATTCAGGCAGGCCCGTGTGTTGGTTCCCGTAGGCAGATCCCTTGATCATGGAGCCTGACTTTCTTTTCTTTTAGATTGAGAGTGACGCATCAGACTGTACATGCTAAGTGAGGTGGTATACGGCATAGCTAGGCTGTAGCAGACACCTGTAGAGATGGATTCCCACGTCTCTTTGTCATCTCTGCTTTCCCACTTCCCTCTTTGGACACCTCTGCCCCCTCACGTGTCCTCTCCCTTGGAGGAGCCCAGGCACCTGTGGCAGTGGTACTCCTCAACCATGCTCACCTCTGCAGCAAGGCCACAAGTCGCTTGCATTCCAGTGTCAGCACAGGTCAGCCTGTCTCCCCAGAGTGTTTCCACTGGCAGTTCCAGATCTGGCCCAGGAGCTTCGTTTACACCTCTCTGGCAATCAGCAAGTTGAGCGCTGGCCTTAAGAACTGACCTTGGACGGAATTGTGTTGGAATCGTGTTGAGGGACAGTGAGAGAGAGAGAGAGACAGAGAGAAAGGTCTTCCTTTCTATTGGTTCATCCCCCAAATGGCTGCTATGACCGGCACGCTGCGCCAATCCAGAGCGAGGAGCCAGGTGCTTCTCCTGGTCTCCCATGGGGTGCAGGGCCCAAGCACTTGGGCCATCCTCCACTGCACTCCCGGGCCACAGCAGAGAGCTGGCCTGGAAAAGGAGCAATCGGGACAGAATCCAGAGCCCCAGCTGGGACTAGAACCTGGGGTGCCGGCGCCGCAGGCAGAGGATTAGCCTAGTGAGCTGCAGCCCTGGCCAGAGGGACCTTGTTATCCTTTGCTTCTTAAGACCAGCAATCTGATTTCTGTCCCTGGTGAAGCTGAGTACTAGTCTAGGAGTTTCTGTCACAGTGCAGTATACACGTTTCCTCCTGTTCCCCGGATTTGTGTTCAGAAAACGCCCCACCTCAAGGGATGAATAGGATCGTGCACAGGTCACTCTAAACTCATCTGACTTTGTAAGCAGAAATTAATACATTTCATTATTTTATTAATAAGTAATTAAATTTTATTAATAAATATTAATAAATTAATAAACAGGGAAACATTACTCTAGCTTGGACTTTTCCCTTTAAGGTTGAAGGTGGCTTGATGGTAAGGGTTGTAGGGAGGGTATTAAGTTGTTGAGTTTTGTAAAATCATAGAGAACAAAAAAGAAAGCCTTTCTGTGCCAGCCCACACGCCAGCCTGAGCCAGGACGAGCCCGAGCGCTCTTCCCTCTGTGGGCTGCTGCGTTCTGCTGCGTTTCAGAGTGTTTCGTTTAGTTGCTATTCCCTGGTTGTACAAAATATTAGCATTCTGGGGACACCGCATCGGAAACAACAGGACTGTGATTGTGCTGACATGATTCTCCTGTGTGCCAGTCCGTGTAAGCTGGTCCGTGTCACGGTGACACTTTCTGCAGCAGAACAGACTGCTTCTAGATCACAGTGCACTCACTCCAGGCCAGAAATGCGGACGAGGAAGACACCATCCCTGCCCTCAGATCTGAGGCCTTGTGTGAGATTGAGACATGAGAATGAGCTCCGGTAGTTGTAATCCAAGTCCCACATACAGCTTATGCGATATCTGGCTTATCAGTGGGCTGTGCAAGGAGAGAAAGGACCTCCTAGGTACCTTTGTGGAGAGTTCAGATTTGAGGTAGGAGGTGGGGTGGGGTGGAGGTGTGATGCTGTGGTACAGTGAGTTAAGCTGCTGTGTGCAGTGCTGGCATCCCATATGGGCGCCGGTTCTAGTCCTGGCCGCTCCATTTCTGATCCAGCTCCCTGCTAATGTGCCTGCCTGGGAAAGCAGTGGAAGATGGCCCAAGTACTTGGGCCCCTGCATTCATGTGGGAGACTCAGATGGTGTTCTGGGCTCCTGGCTTCAGCCTGGCCCAGCCTCTGCTGTTTAGGTCATTTGAGGGGTGAACCAGCAGATGGAAGACCTCTCTCTCTCTCTGTATCTCTCCTATCTCTCTCTCTCTCTTTCCCTCCCTCCCTCCCTCCTTCTCTCTTTGTTTTTCAAATAAATTTTTTAAGAAAAAGAGTTGGGGTGGTAGAAATTGGCGGGATTTCAGCAGGTAAGGATGCAGGGCAAGAATAGAGGGCCTGGACAAGCAGGTTCATTTTGGGGTAGGAGCCACAGAGAAGCATGTGGAAGCAGGTGAGAGAAGGATTGAGAGGGAGGCCAGCCCCAGAGGGTGGGAGGCCTTGGCTCCGGCACGCACCGTGGAGGTGGGCAAGCAACAGGCTCAGAGCCCGTACTTCAAGATTCTCCATTTGGAGGTTGGGCTGGGCAATGGTGCTGGGAAGTAGAGTCCAGTTAGGAAGTGTGGCCGTTATCCCTGCTGGGGTGGAGCTGGGCGGTGAGAGTGATACACAGCAGCAGTGGGATGTATGGAGGAGACTCTACCACAGCCATTTTAGAGAGAGAAAGTCAAGCATCTGCCAACTGAATGGACGGCATAGGACTCCAGACGGACTGTTTGTAGCACTGACTGGCAAGGCAGGGCTAGGTTTTAGGACGTTCAAACATCTGCAGTGGCCGTGGCACACCTGGGTTCTGCTGCTGGGCTTTACCAAAGGTGGGCACAGCTTGGGACCCTCAGCGTACTGCTGGGTGGCCCATTCAGGCAGAATCAAAGAGCCGTGTCCACAGCCCCACGCAGGGAGATGATGTTTCTAATATTGCCCCACGCCCCGGTTCTTGCTTCTGTGCTGATCGTGGGACCATTTCAAGTCAACATATGGAAGACTGCACCCTTTGCTTTCTACATGGAAACTACAGCCCAGAACATTCAGGTGTGGTGTTCAAGTGGCAAAAGCCCGAAGAGAACCCAGGACTGTTACTCACTGATCCTTAGTAAAGTAATGCCTGTTTAGAATCGTTGGGCAGGAGTCTTCGTTTCTAAATTTTCTGAGTTTTAGCGGACCCATTTCCTCCTTTGATTCTTAGTTAACCTCACCAGCAGACAGGCGTTATTCCTCTTTGCAGGGAGAGGGGGAGCAATTGGAGGCACGGCAAGTACTGGGTGTGTACAAACAGCAGGTGTGAGCTGGTGGGAGATGGCCATGAGCGTCTGGGTTTCCCATTCTGGTTCCATTGCCGTTCCCACCCTGGGACTGTAAATCCTGTGGCTGTGCCACACCAGTCATTAAAGTGTGCTCTTGGGCCAGCCACCTTGGTCTCACCCGGAAACTTCTTAGAAATGTAAATTCTTGATCCTACTGAATCAGACAGGCTGAAGGGAGCAGCCCAGAAACCCTTGCTTAATACACTCCCCACAAGAACCCTCCCTCCCTCTACTCCCTCCTCCCTCCTCCCTCCTCCCTCCTCCTATCGGATGCCTTGTGTTTTTTGTCCTTGATAAGGCTGACGCTCATGAGATTTCATTCGTTCATTCAGCCCACATCACTCGCCCCTCATGAGGCTCTGCATGGGGAACTCTTGGTGATAAAGAGGTGGCTCAGGCACAGTCGTGTCTGTCCTGTTGAATGTTGACCCAGGTGGCTGTATGTCGCAGACTCCCATGTCCAAATAACAAGGCAGAACCAGTGCTATTAATTGGCCATGAAAAGTGCAAGTGCTATTTTATTTATTTATATAAAAGGCAGAGTTAGGAAAAAAAAGAGATCTTCTATCCACTGGTTCATTCCCCAAATGGCCTCATCAGCCAAGGCTGGGCCAGGCCAAAGCCAGGAGCCCAGAACTCCATCTGAGTCTCTCACATGGAGGGCAGGGGCTCAAACACTTGGGCCATCTTTCACTGCTTTCCCAGGTGCATTAGCAGGCAGCTGGGTCAGTAGTGGAGCAGCTGGGACTTGAGCTGGTGCTCCTATGGTGCTGGTGTTCCAGGTGGCAGCTTAGCCCCCTGGACCACCATACTGGCCCCCAAATGCAATTTTAAACAGAATCATTTTCTCTGCATTTGCAAAGTTTCAGAAACTGTACTGGAAGCTTTATGTTGTTAACTGTTTCAGTCAAGTGTTGCAAGAGCCTTGTGAGAGAGGTGGTATTATCTCCCTTTTTAAAGGAGAAGGAAACCAAGAATGCCAAAACATCATATAACTGGGATCGATCTTGTGGCACAGTGGACTAAGCCACTGCTTTAGAATGCCCACATCTGAGGGCCTGGGATGGAGTCCCATCTCCACTTCCAATCCCAGCTTCTGCTGATGTATCTACAAGGTGGCATACTGGGTCCACATGGTAGAATCAGATGGAGTTCCTGACTCCTGGCTCTGGCTTGGCACAGCCCCTGTTGCAGCCATTTGGGGAATAAGCCAGTGGATGGAAGATCGGTCTTTGTCTTTCTGTTTCTCCCTCTTTGCCTTCCTCTGAGTCTCTCTACCTTTCAAATGACTAAATAATTAAATCTTAAAGTCAGTTAACTCACCGAAATGTCACACAGCATTTGAACCTATTTGTTCTGTGGATTCGGTCTTTCCACGACGTCACTACCTCTTCTCTCATGGAATCATCTCTCAGGGCATCTTTCCATCTGCCTTTTCTCATCCCAAAGCGATAGAATGTTATCAAAGGATGTGGCATCTGCCATTACAGTAGGATTGCTGCAAACAGAGCGTGGGCATTTGGGATTGGCTAGCAAAAAGCAGTGTGTTCTGTGTTCTGACTCACCTGGAAAGCACATCACAAACATCGGGTGTGAATTTTAAAATTTTATATCTAACCATGCAGCCTTTATCCCCTTCCTTGGGTTGGAGCCAATACAACTCTAAGGAAAAGTTAGGAAGACCTGACCTCTTGTGGAAAGACTGGGAACTTCAAGTGGCTGGAGCCTGTCTCCCCAAACTCCCCCTCCTCTTTAGACTGAAATTACAGACTTTTTTTTCCCTTCAAAAGTTATCTCATATCAACCTTTGGTTCTGTGCACAGAGTGGCATTTTTATCACGACCGAGATTCTGCGTCACGCAGTCACCGTACCTGTGCTGGAGTCCCTTCCCGACCTTTCCCATGCAGGCATCATCTTTGAAGAGAAGGCCTAGCCTTTGTTTTTTGTTCCTGCTTAACTATTACACCCAATCTAACTGGGTTTTTCAAAGGGACACAGTGTGATTATGGGGGCTGTTTTTAGTCCCTTGTGTCTCAGTTCACCTCTGGACAGTTGATAGCTCCGGAGGAAATTGTATACCTCTATTCAGACTGTTCAGACCCTGCGATCTTCGGTTTCAAGGGCTGAGCTGTAATTGTGACCAGCCCCGCAGGTTCAGTGCTCCACTGCCAACTCGGCCCCACGCTCGGTACTCACTGACCCACATACGCGCTCCCAAGAAAAGGGAGGTGTGCGTCAGTGGCCGGAGCGCGTTCTCGGCTGGCGATGGAATCACTTTGTGCTTAAGATGGAAGAGAACAGAATTGTCCCCTGTTTTCCAGCTGAAGGGAGACCAGGGCTATGGAACAAGTCGGTGAAAATACATCAGCTTCTTTTGCAGCAAAATGAATGATGGTCAGGGCAGCTTCTACCTCAGTTCTGTGAGGTGCTGGAGAACCACTGGGATGGGGAATGCCTTTCTCCAGATGGACAACGTGGGCTCTCTGGATGGTGTTGTGCTTTGACATGGAGGAAGGGAGCAAGTAAACAGTCTCCATTTTTTTTTAAGATTTTATTTTTTATTTATTTGAAAGGCAGAGTTACAGAGAGAGAGAGAAGGGAAGAAAGAGGTCTTCCATCCGCTGCTTCATTCCCTAGATGGCCACAATGGCTGGGCCAAAGCCAGGTTGAAGCCAGGAGCTTCTTCCGGGTCTCCCACATGGCTGCAAGGGCCCAAGCACTTGGGCCATCTTCTACTGCTTTCCCAGGCCACAGCAGAGAGCTGGACAGAAAATGGAGCAGCTGGGACTCGAACAGGAGCCCATGTGGGATGCTGGCACCGCAGGCATCGGCTTTACCTGCTGCACCATGGTGGTGGCCCCTAGACTTCCGCTTTTAAAGGCATGTTAACATGGACAGTGGAAGACTTGCCTGTCTCCGTCAGAGCTTCTGGAGTGAGGCACAGACACCCACATGCTACAGACCCGTTGGCCTGAGATCCCTGTGTGGAGAGAGCCCTGGACTGGGAACCAGGGCCTTTGGATTCTTGTCACAGCAGCTGTAGCACATGCTGAGCTGTCACCCTTGCCTTTCAGTCCTCAGCAAACTGCTCTGTACCCTGACACTTGGGCTAAATAACCTTGAAAGTCAGTTCTGGCAGCAGTAATGTGCCATTCTACCCCTTGTCACAAACAACTGTTCCTTCATTCCCTGGAGTCAGGAGGTGCAGAATTTGCAGCTGATCCGAGCAGCCTCCTTCAGCACCATGCAGTGAGAAACCCAACAAGCAGAAACTCGATTTCTCCCTGAATAGCCACCACTTTGATTATGCATTTGTGGCTACATGGTCCCACTTGGCATCTACCGACTCTAGGCGCCTTGGCAGGTGGTTGAGGGGAGGCAGGAGAAAGAAGCCCTTCCTCAGAACACCTGTGTAGCACCCCTGTGCAGCAGCAGAGGTTCCTCTCCAGCTCTGTCCTGCTTTCCTTTCTGTATTGATCGGATGTGGATTTAAAAAGCTCGCAGCCATTGGCCCTCTGTTGAGTGATCTGCCTGTGTTTTTACATTGTAAATCTCAACCTCCCTATAGCATGTCAGCTCCTTGATTTTTAAAGCCTGTAATTTTTTTAAAAAATTATTTATTTATTTGAAAGGTAGAGTTACAGACAGAAGGAGAGACAAGGAGAAAGGTCTTCCCATCCGCTGGTTCACTCTCTAACTGGCCACAACGGCCGTAGGTGGGCCGATCTGAAACTAGGAGCTGGGAACTTCTTCTAGGTCTCCCACGTGGGTGCAGGGGCCCAAGCACTTGGGCCATCTTCTACTGCCTTCCCAGGCCATAGCAGAAAGCTTAATCAGAAGAGGAACAGCCGGGACTAGAACCGGCACCCATATGGGATGCTGGCGCCACAGGTGGAGGATTCATCTACTGCGCCACAGTGCTGGCCCAAGCCTATCTTCTTTTGATGTGAACACTTCTAAGCTCAAACAATGGAGTCTGTTTTTACCCAGGTACTGAAAGTGATTATCCGGTAGGCACTTGTGTCTCAGAAGGGCCTTCTGCTCTTTCTTAGGCTCTCAGGCTTCAGTACTTTGTGCGTGTCTGTATTCCTTGAAAATGGAGCATTCCAGCCTTGCACCACAGAAATGTTCGTAAGGCATTAACTGAATCATTATTTCTGAAGAAGTAGGTTTCTAAGCCCCAGTTGCCATAGAGCAAGTTGGGCCACTGCCTGTGATGCTGTCATCTCAATTTAAGTCCTGGCTGCTGTGTTGCAGTCCAGCTCCCAGCTGCTGTGCCTGGGAGAGTTGCCAAAGATGGCCCAAGTGCCACCAGAATGCGAGAGGGTGGAGTTCCAGGCTCCTGGCTTCCACTGCTGTGGCAATTTGGGGAGTGAGCCAATGGATGGAAGATTCTCATTCTCTATCTCTCTCTCCCTCCTTCCCTCCCTCCCTCCCTCCCTCTCTCCCTCCCTCTCTCCCCTCTTCTCTGTTACTCTGCCTTTCAAATAAATAAGTTTTTTAAAAAGATTTTTTTGAAAGCACCAGGTTTTTAGGGAGTTACCATTTTGGAGTTTAGAAACTGCGCTGAGGATATTAGCATCTGAAACAGCATGGACTTTATTGCAGGGAAAGACGGTGTAAGCCGTGGTCATTACCATTAACAGCCTGCGTGGAAAGCTGACCACAGTCATCAAGTATTCAGCTGCTGCCCTGGACAGACAGCTGATCCTCCAGGAACACGTGGGCAATGGGAAAGCCTCAGTCCAGCATCAGTGAAATTCCCGGGTTCACCCCATCCCAGTGTGGCAGAGCAAGCTTTTGCTTTACACTTTGAGCCATTTCCCATTTTGCCCACATTGCAACAAATAAAGTGACAGTTTGGTTAAAAAAAGAAAATCCGATAAAATTATCCCTTGTGGTCAGGTTAGTTTTTAATCTGGTTTAGGCCACGGACCTGGGTGGCAATTCTGTGCATGCACCTTGGCTTCCTGCTTTGCTGCCCAGAGCCTCAGCTCCCACCCGGGGGGTGGGAACCACTGGTGCTTGTCACAGACTTACTGTGGGGACAATGAGGTGAGGCTGTGGCCACTCTGGGGACTACAAAGCAGCAGACAAGATGTGGCCATGTTTGTCTTGATATTTTTTGGTTGAGGCTAAGATGAAAAAGCAGTTTCCTGGGGCTGGTATTGTGTCACAATGGATTGAGCCACCACATGTCATGCCAACATCCCATGTCTGAGCACCTGTGTGGAATCCCAGCTGCTCCACTTCCAATCCCCAGCTCCCTGCTAATGCACCTGGGAAAGCAGCAGAGGATGGCCCAAGTGCTAGGGCCCCTGCCACCCACGTGGGAGACCCAGATGAAGTTCCTGGTTCCTGGCTTCAGCCTGACCTACCCTTGGCCATTGTGGCCATTTTGGGAGTATATCAGCAGATGAAAGATCTTTCCCCCTTTTCCTCTGCCCCACTCCCGCTGCTCATCACTCTGCCTTCCAAATAAATAAATAAATAAATATTTTCTACGAGTGATTTCCTTTATATTAATCCTAGAATCTTTTCGCTGTTTATTCGTAACCAGAGTGAAACAGTTTTGGAGAAAGTATAGTGCCTTAACCTTGTGGCATCAAGGACTGTCTTCTTTGCCTTCTCTCGCCTTCATTCCTAGGTCTAAAACGGTCCTCTTTTTTTTGGCAATGTGAACTGAAACCTTCTGCCTTGCATCAGTGCCTTTGGTGTCCCTTGGGAATCCGTTGTCAACCGTGCTGCCCGCCCTGACAAGGCCTCTCCTAGACTTGGCTCAACCTAAGGTGGAAGCCCTCAGCTCCTGAATTTCCACGGGGTCTTCTGGGGACCCGAAAGGCAAAGTTCCTAAACACTGGGTGGTATGGGGGGACGAATAGGCCCAAGATGATGCTTTTCATATATCTTACAGAGTTGTAACCTTGTATTAGGCTTCCGTCCTCAGAGTTTTCATTTCAGGATTTTAGGACTTTGGAGTTGAGCTAGTAATTCTAAGTAAATGAGTAGAGTGTCGCTGCCCTCTGCTGGCAGCTGTTGGGATTGCATAGAAAGGACCAGTCCTTTTTTGTAAGTTGGATACACCAGAAAAGGAACTTTTATGGTTATATTCTTTTCTAAAAAGTCAGGTATTACACTTTTATCCTAGGTCACATTGTTATTATGTAGTAATTTCCCCCCCAGTTCTGTGCTTAAGGTTTTTGGCTGAAAATTGGTGCTTTGGAGAATGTCCTAGAACTAAGTGGCTCTCTGTGAACAAGAGCAGGTGCTGCTGTGTAGTTAGGGTGCAGTTCATGGTCAGCTTCTTAGTAGGCTCCTGGCTTTTCCCTTTCTGTCTCTCTGAGGATGTATCATGATTCCCTCATTTGCAGATGCAAAGGCTGTGGAGTTTCTCAGCCCGTCTCAGAATGACAGTATCAGATTGACACTGTCAGTCTCATTACATATCACCTGACAGTTTCTTCTTCTTTAGCATTCGTTCCAGTAAACACTGCTTTTAGTTTACACCAGCTGCTTATTCATTTGGCTCAAATCTGGGGTGCTTCTGTCATATTATGTCAGGAGAGACACAAGTCGTTATACAGAGGGACACCGACAGTAAACAAACAATGGGTAATTGGCATAGATGCCGCAGTAAAGAAAGTGTGGGTAGAACTCATTGAGTTTCATACAACTTGGAATTTCAGACCACAGTAATCCCAAGCAGAGGCTGAAAGAGAAATGTCGTTCTGGTCTTTGAATTTGGCTGGAGACTTTTACGTGTGACTAAGGCAGGTGCATTTGAACAGAGCTCTGCTCTGCAGATGGGTCTTGAGGTACGCTGGGAAGCTGGACTGCCGCTCATTCATGTTTTCCCACAAACTAGTGCTTCCCATTGCTCGCTTGGTAATTTAAGTAAGAACGCCCGTATCTGGGAGATGTATCGATTTTCATCTCTCCAAAGTTGTACAGGACCAGAGAAGGTTTTAAAATGCCCTTTGGGGAACAAGGAGAATTGGATTTTCAGCAAAGAAATAAATAAATAGGCAGGATACTGACTGTAAGAAGGCAGAAAACAAGTTTGCTGGGCTGAGAAGGCTGGTGGACTCCTTTGGAGAATTGGACTTGGATCCTGTGTTGTAGATGTGTAATGGATCTGTCGCCCACTGTGGGGAAGGGCAAGGAATTCATTATCATAGACTGGCACGTCTGTCCTCAGGGCCAGCTGCATACCCAAGTGTTGCAGTTTTATCAAGAACCAAGAGAGGTGAGCCCGTCTGCCTCTGTCGCACGTGTACCGGCTCACACACATGAGAACTGGCCCCTGGTGTGGTGGTCCATGTGGGAGGGGAGGGGTGGAGCAGCCGAGACTGAGAAGGGAGGAGAGCTGCTGAAGCTTCAGTGTGGTGATCAGCTAACAGGAGAGAACCTCCTGTGAGACTCCCTGGGAAGTTGTGTGGGACCCACGGTAGAACTGTCCACAGAGTCTGGGGCAGGCGTGTCAACTCTCTCCGGATGCTGATTCCTCTGCTGCACTCCTGCAGGGTTGCCCCCGGCTGTGTCCGTTCTCTGCCTTTAACCCCTTGCACTTGCAGGTAGTGGCTGGAACAGAAATCGCTCTTGGGCCCAGGAGCAGTCACTGGCCGTTGAGGAAGGGTGCTGCCCATCACTGCAGGTGAACTCAGCCGTGGGCTGGGGACACAGGGTGAGACATCCATAGCAGCTGTCATGCACACACACACATGCATGCATGCACACACACACAACATAGTCATCTGTTCACATGTAGCAGGAAGATGCTACAATCAAGTGAAGTCCATCATCATCATCATAATGATTATTAGTTTTGTTTAGAGATGAGATTGGTGGTTACAGTATTAAAAAGTTGTTATCGCCAGCACCGCGGCTCAATAGGCTAATCTTCCACCTTGTGGCGCTGGCACACCAGGTTCTAGTCCCGGTCGGGGCGCCGGATTCTGTCCCGGTTGCCCCTCTTCCAGGCCAGCTCTCTGTTGTGGCCCGGGAGTGCAGTGGAGGATGGCCCAAGTGCTTGGGCCCTGTGCCCCATGGGAGACCAGGAGAAGCACCTGGCTCCTGGCTTCGGATCAGCCCAGTGTGCTGGCCGCAGCGCACCGGCCGTGGCGGCCATTGGAGGGTGAACCAACGGCAAAAGGAAGACCTTTCTCTCTGTCTGTCTCTAGTTGTTTTCAGTCAGACTGCTATCGTGAAGTGATATGAGTGAAATTATACGATGTTCAGAGTGCACTTTAAAATTTGCAAAAACAAAGCAAACAAAAAACCTACAGAGATAAATGAAACCAGAATGGCAGACATAATTGCTGAAGCTGGGTATTGGGACGTGGTGAGCTGTTACACTGTTGGCTCCACTATTATGTATATTTGAACATTTCCAAAGTAAGCTGATTTTAAGAGAAGGTCTTAGACTACCCTCTACCTTGTAGAGGAGCCGTCTTGATGTAACGTGGGATGAGTCTCGGCCAGTGTAACAAGTCTGAGCATGTACTGTAGCCCATAACTAGAGACAAGGAGTGACAAAGACAGGGCACTTACTGTGGCCTCACGGAGACCAGTTATTTCTTAGCTTTGGTTTCTTTTTAGAAAAGGCTGATATTCATGTGTTTTCCCCCGTGTCTCAGTGTGCCTGAATTTCCTACAGAAAAGAAATGTGATGATAGTAGGTCCTGCTGTACTGCATAGGAGTCGTCTTTGTTTGAGAGCTTCTGGCTCGGTGGTTGCTGTGTTGCCTTTGCTAATTGCATTCCCAGCCACCCTCCATCCTCTCAGTCAAGTAGCAGACTCGGGCCATGGCCTTGAACTTGGGGTTTTGCTGTTGGGTTGAAATAAGCAAATTAGTGTGTCTGAATATGTGGGAGTGTTTTCAGAGTTTGTCTCAGGGGCCTAAGACTTCCAAGGATACTGTTGTGCCTAGAACACTTCTGGAATGTTCTGTGAGGATTGTCCAAGACTTCAGTAGAGAGCACATATACCTGCATGAGCACATACATGCATGTCACAGCACCAGATATGTATATATATATTTTTCAAAATTGTTCACATGGTCCTGGCCCATTTTGGTCATATGCTTCATCCACAAGGGATGGTGAAAATCATTTTTATCCACTTTAAAAATCATGTCACTCAAATAAAATTTGTTTAATTTTGGGGCAGAGGAATAAGGCTCTACTTAGTGTTTCCTGTGTTGTTTTATGTTGCAGTTTTAAAAGCCTAATGATATTAAATTGCTTATTCTCAGAGGAGAGCCCATTTAATGCTGCAAAGCAACATGGGACAAGGAGTGTGACATCCACTTGAATTTGGATCCCTATGAATAATTTACTTGACTATATTACCTTGATTTACTTGTCTGTAAAATGGGAACAGTACTGCCTGCTGGGAAGTGTCAAGGTGATTGAATGGGCTGATGGAGGTAAGGCCAACACCCTAGTCCATACTGCACCCGTCAGTGTGAGTCCCCTTCTCAGGGAAACTTGGCATGAGGTGTGTGTGCCTTGAGAGCACACTGCAGAACACTGCCCTTCCTCTGCTGTGATCTGTGTTGGTGCTAGTATGGTGTTCTCTGCTTTTAGAATGGATGCAGCTGGCTGGAGGGTGTGACAGCCACCGGGCTGCAGGGTAGAGATGACGCATAGGAGAGGACAGTGTCCAGTGTTGGCGTGGAGGGGAGGGTTCCTTGCTTACTGCCGTGTTCCTGGGGCCCACGTGGGCTGGTCAGGGGTGGCTATTGTAGTCTGCATGAGAGCTGTCTATAGGCGTAGGCTCTCATAATGGGCTACCCCCTTGGGAGACACTTGCACTCAGAATCTGTCACGTGTCGGTGTTTTGGGTCTTCATCCCCATTGCAGATTCTGACTGATCTCCTAGGACAGGAAATGCGCTGCCTCCTTAGGCAGCACTGTCAGAAAATTCTGTCTGATGGAGCAGTCTTCCATCTGCAACATTAGACTGAGTAGTTCTCTCTCTACTTTCTCCTCACTTAAATGATAGAAGGTAAAGTTAAGTTCTTTTTTTAAGGACAACCTGTCAGGTATTTGAAGGTGAATCTTGTGGCCTTCTGAATTTTCTTCTTTTTTTTGTCTTTTAAAAAGGATTTATCTCTTATTTGAAAGAGTTACACAGAAAGAGGAAGAGGCAGAGAGAGGTCGTCCATCTGGTGGTTCACTCCCCATATGGCCGCAGTGGCCAGCTCTAGGCGATGCCAAATCCAGGAGCTTCATCTGGGTCTTCTATGTCAGTGACAGGATCTCAAGCACTTGGGCCATCTGCTGCTGCTTTCCCAGGCACATTAGCAGGGAGCTGGACCTGCAGTGGAGCACCCGGGACATGAACCGGTACCCGTATGGGCTGCCAGTGTGGCAGGTGGCAGCTTTACCCACTATGCACAACACCGGCCTGGCCTTCTGAATTTTCTTATCTCCAGGCTACACAGTTTCTATCCCTGCCTCTTCTGTTTTCTCCAGAACCTTTATGCATTCCCTTCAGTGTTTTATCTCAATTTATAATTATGTGTTCGTCAGTGTGTGCTTATTTGATTAGTTTGGGAGCTGTTCATGGTGGTTATCTAATGTTTCCAGCTCTCCACCTGCCCAGCGTGTGAGAGAATAGCACTTTTTTCTCTAGAGCTGGTTGGGACTGTGTGACTGGTTTTGGCTAATGGTTTATATGTGAGAATGCTGTATGTCATTCCCAGGCAAGCGTGTTTAACGCTGAAGAGACCTTACAGAGCTTTCTTTTCCTCCAGTAGAGTGATCAAGTACAAGGTCAGGGTTGCTCCATCCACCTGGCTCCTAGATCATGGAGAGGAGAGACCCCAGAGAACTCTGATGATCATACAGCATGAGTAAAAAAATGTAATTGTTTGGGATCCCGGAGACATTAGATTTGTTTCTCAGCTTGGCCTCATCTATCCTGGCTGATTCTGTTAACATCTGGCTTTCTCACTAAATAGTAAGCATTATGCAGTGGGGACCGTGTGTGTCTCTATCACTTTCGTGTCCTCAGTATCTAGAACAGTACTGGTTCACGGGAGGAATCACCTGTGTGTCCCTGAAACCTGAGTTGTGGATACCATCTCCATCCTTGCCGCGACTGCCTGGACTCAGCGGACTTCATTCTTCTCCTTCTGAAATGTAGACTTCTCTCCTTCCTAGTCAAGCCCACTGTCCGGTTTCAGAGTCGCTAAATAGTTCACGTGTACATGTCCTTTGGGAAAGGAACCACACCCGGACTCCACCCGGTCTCAGGCAGAGGTGCCGGAGCCCAGGTGACTGAATTCTGCACATCTGCATCACGTGTCCTGGGGTCTTGCTCGTGCGTCTGCGTCCTGATGCAGCCAGTGGCCGCAGAGTGACATCAACAGTGCTTTTTCATTTGCTAATATTCTGGTCTTTCAAGAAGGAGCCTTCTGAAGTGAACACTCCTCCTGTAACTTGTCAGACTGCAGTTTTCATGCCCTGTTGTGGCTCTGGGAAGCTGCTGGGTGGGGCTAATGAGACTGTTTTGAGTCTTGTCAGTAAGTTCTGTGTGGCAGAAGATGTGAATTTTCAAACTATCCTAAGAGCAGAAAAGAAAAAAGGCAACACTTAGTAGTTAGGAAAAATACACTGGTATCATACGTGTGTACCGTGCACGCAGAACCCCTCGTTCACTGGCCACCAGTTAAGTAGCAGACCGCGAACTAAAGTAGTTGAGTGTGCAGTTTCTTCACTTTATCCCCGTAGCCGCCAACAGATCTGTTACTCTCCAGTTTTACTGAAGCCAGTTGAATTCCAGAGTGCTTAATCTTGTTCGTCTTAGGTGAATTGGACTTGAATCCAGCTGTAACTCATGTTGATTCTATTTAAAATAGCTTGGTAGACGGGCAAAGCTCATGACTTTTCAGAGTGTAGTTTTAATTTTTGAGAAGGAAAATATGAAAGGTTAGAGAAGTTTTTGGATTGTTAGTAAACAGTTTTATACACATTTTTTTTTATTTTTGTAAATTTTTGGATTGTTAGTAAACAGTTGTATACACATAGGCTGCTGGGAGTTCACATTATATGGTGCAGCACATTTGTGGGCCCCATGATATAAGTAATGGGGGAGTCAAGGGATTGAAACAAATGGGAACTCAATAAGCAGTTGTTTTCTAATCCTGGGGTCTGTACTCATGATTCATTAATAAAGCCATGACCTTGGAACTCATGCAAGATTATCTGTCACTGGATTGTTCATTTTCCCAATGCTTTGTATTATTTTGTCATTTAGGAGGGAAAGTAAGCCATGGATATGGTTCAGCACTGCCTTAGTCAATGTGAAACACAAAAGTTCAAGTCAAAAGCTCCCCAAAGGGTTATGCAGCCTGTACATTCACAAGGAGCCTGGATGAGAGAGTGAGAAAGGCTGGAAGCCAGCCTGCCCTCTACTTGCCTAACTGTGTGCTGAGCCACACGATGGCATGTGCCTAGAAGAAGTGTCCCTGGGCTGGGGGACTGCTGCACTTGTCTCCCTGCATCTAATATGTTTTATGTGCTTTGCATATGCTGGAGGCTTTGGATAGACTGTTTACTTAAAATCTTCAAATCAACTCTATGCAACAGGCATTTTATGCTATTCTAATTCTTTGGGTGGTGGAAAAGCAAAGAATGTGTGGGAGAAAATGAATTAAATGTTGACTGTTTAGATACATCATGTCAACCCTATAAAGGCAGTTTTATTTATTTATTTAGCTTTTATTGGTTTGCTTTTAATAAACAAGGAATTGGAAGCTCATAAATGTTAAATTACACATGAGGCTCACTTAAATATTAAATAACCAACCCAGGACCCAAACGGAGCCTGTCTTACTCTAAGTCTAGTGACATTGCACACTTATCAGTGTCAAAATGGAGAAAGATCAAGGAAGACTTCTTTGAAGACATCTTTTGAGTCATTCTTATTACTATGTATTTTCTACTCCAAAAGGCAGTACATTAACATGCATGAATTAACCAGTTTTAAAGGGTTTAATTAAATTATATTATTCCAGAAATAATGCAAAATAAAACTGTTTGACTTAAAAGCATACTGTGCTACTTGTGAATATTAGTGGTCACTTGGGAAGTTAGTGAAAAGCAGAGATGCTCCACTGATGTCTTCTGGATTTCTGGTTCCTTACAGTCTCCTAACCTGGGAATACTAATGGTGTTAGTATTCTAGTGATATATTAAATACATTACAGTTAGATTGGGCCCTTCTTCCTTGTGATGAATATGGATGATCATACATGTTGTTTGTCCAAGGTCACACCGAGGCTTTGACCAACAGAAGCACAAAGCTAGCATGTTGCCCCGAGACCTCTGTCACTCCCTTCTAAGTGATTCATGTTCATGTCAAGTCAAGTCATGGGAGTACAGTATGGATGTGCCACTCTGACCTTCGCAGCAAGTGGAGGAATAAGTCAATGCTGTTAATCAGTCACTAAGGTTATGTGACCTTAATAAGTTGTTTCTCCTCTCTGAACCCCAGCTTTTACCACCTATAATGTAGGATTGAGGAGTTCTAGGTATGGATGAGAAAATGGCAAACCTTCTGCTGATTTGGGACATTAAAGATCCCATAAATTTATGAATTTCTTAGGGAAAGCTGGCCATACCTACATCTTAGGATGCTTCTCAGAATGTCAAGTAGGCTTCACAAACAGTTTTTCCTTTGAAGCACAAGACATAATATTTTTATGAGAAGGTTTTAGATTATTATCAACTAAGGACATAATTGCTTTTGGGAATGCATCAGAATCACAGAGGATTTTGTCCACATCGCCCCACCTGTTCCCTTCTTACCATTCAGAATTACTGCCAGCCGGCGCTGCAGCTCACTAGGCTAATCCTCCGCCTTGCGGCGCCGGCACACTGGGTTCTAGTCCCGGTCGGGGCGCCGGATTCTGTCCCGGTTGCCCCTCTTCCAGGCCAGCTCTCTGCTGTGGCCAGGGAGTGCAGTGGAGGATGGCCCAAGTCCTTGGGCCCTGCACCCCATGGGAGACCAGGAGAAGTACCTGGCTCCTGCCATTGGATCAGCGCGGTGCGCCAGCCGCAGCGCGCCGGCCTTGGTGGCCATTGGAGGGTGAACCAACGGCAAAGGAAGACCTTTCTCTCTGTCCCTCTCTCTCACTGTCCACTCTGCCTGTCAAAAAAAAAAAAAAAAAAACTGCCATGATAAGGCAGTGTCACGTGAGTCGTGGCCAGATAACCATTTTATATGAAACAGTGACTACTATTGAGACATACGTAGACATCATTTTTGTATTCCTAGTTAAAAATAATATAGAAATAAGATCTCCGCGGGTGAGATCCCAGTGGAAAGAACGGGTCATCAAAGAAGGAGGTACCTTTCTCTGAAGGGAGGAGAGAACTTCCACTTTGACCACGACCTTGTCTAAATATGATCAGAGTCGGTGAACTCAGGGGGCTTCCATAGCCTTGGCAGCTCATGACAAGAGCCTAGGGTGATTACTGATGCCATAAACAAGAGTGTCAATCTGTTAAGTCAACAACAGGAGTCACTGTGCACTTACTCCTCATGTAGGATCTCTGTCCTTAGTGTGCTGTACATTGAGATTTAATGCTATAACTAGTACTCAAACAGTATTTTTCACTTTATGTTTCTGTGTGGGAGCAAACTGTTGAAATCTTTACTTAATGTATGCTAAACTGATCTTCTGTATATAAAGAGAATCGAAAATGAATCTTGATGTGAATGGAAGGGGAGAGGGAGTGGGAAAGGGGAGGGTTGCGGGTTGGAGGGACGTTGTGGGGGGGAAGCCATTGTAATCCATAAGCTGTACTTTGGAAATTTATATTCATTAATTAAAAGTTAAAAATAAAAAAATATATAGAAATAAAACCTAATTTTGTAACTTTAATTATAAGACATGGAAGCTTTACCTCTTTTACAAATCTTTCTCCTTTCAACATACGTGTTGGTGTATGGCTTTGTTTTTTCTTAAGGAACCAATACAAGTATGCCACTTTCACTTACCTATTTGCTATACTGTCTATTTGAGTTGTCACACAGCTACTGGCAGGGGGGTTATGAAGCCAGGAGAAGACCCAGAAAACAACACACACTTAGTTGTTCTTCAGTGGTGTTAACAGTCTGGCCTTACGTGATTGAATGATAGGGATTAGTAACCTGAACGCAGTAGGATGCGATAAACATTTTATTCACCAGAACATGAGGGGGTCGGGGACAGAGTTGCATTTTTCACTTGATATTCTGAAGATGAATCAGCAAAGAACTAAGGGGACCATGTGGAATTCCTTTGTTAAACTTGATGCCCCAGGAGCTGTATAAGAGAGCAACTCCAAGGTCTACTTAAGAGGAAACTGTGAAATTAAACTCAAGGAGTGGAGAGAATTGCTGGAAGGAGGGCTGGGAGGCCCTTGTGCTTGAAGTTTTCTTTGTTTTGCTTTTTGGAATTTCTATTTATTTATTTGTGAGAGAGGGAGGGAGAGAGAGAGAACACGGGAACGCGTGCTTCTATCTACTGGTTCACTCCCCAAATCCCTGCAATGACCAGGGCTGGGCCAGGCCAGATCTAGGAGCAGGGAACCCAAGTACTTGAACCACTACCCCTGCCTCTCAGGATCTGCATTTAGCACAGAGCTGGAATTGGGAGAGGAGCTAAGACTTGAACCTGACACTGCATTATGTGATGCAGGCATCTAATGTGCTAGTCCAAATGTCTGACCCAACTTTAGGATTTTTAATAGCACATTTAGGCCAGTGCTTCCTTACAAAGAGATGCATGCAGAGCAGTGAGTTGCTTCTCCGTCCTCCTTCCTCTCCTTTGCTGCCAGTGGAGTGTGTGCATTTTCTTTGTGAAGTTAAGCAGTCAAAATCTCTTGGTTTTACCCTCCAGTATCAGTTCCCGGGTTCCTTGAGTGGCACTGAGCCCCACAACTACAGCGCAGTTGAGGTTTTTTCTCCTGTCTTCCTCCCTTCCAGCCTTTGGCTGTGTTTTAGTTGCGAGGCAACCCATCTGCCGTGACAGCTGATGTCAGCTCATTTTCACTTTAGCTTAACCCAGGAAAGTTTTCGACTAGGACATGTGGGCTTGCATAATGCTGGAGAAGGCTCTAATTTGTGTCACCGACTGGTCTGTGAAACTGCAGACCACTAGGCTCTGGAAGGGTGAGTGGAATGCGGACATCACCAAGGATTTGTTTCTGGAATAGTGTGGCCTTGGGGACCGTATTTCTGACTTCCAGGGCCTTAGTCAGGGAGCCTCTGCCGAGTTCTCTCTGCTGCTTGCATTCCTTTTCCACTTCAGGGAGAGTAAGAAGCATCCAGAATACCCATACTCCTGAATAGTCTATTTGCTTTCTTTTTATTTTCACGTTAATGTGATATTAATACAAAAAGAACAGATTCAGTGTAGTTCATATATGCAATTCTAAGAATGTATTGCTATCCCCCCCTTCTTTCTTTTTAAGTTTTTGAGGTAACATTTTAAATTTATGTTGTAGTCAAAGGCTTACCACTCCATTAAATAAAGAATTCAACAAGTTAAAAGTCAAAAGACCATAGTTCAGTGGGAATATAGGCAAGGGCTGTAAAAAGTAATCAAACGAAAAGACGACCATTTTGTCATATACAGTAACTTTTAAAACAAGCACTGATAATTAAAACTATACTAGTGTATCATTCTTAACCATTGGTTTGACAAAGATATCAGTATGACTGCAAATATAGTTCTGTCAAATTTTATTTTCTGGAGGCTGGTGTTGTGGCATAACAGGTAAAGACACTGCTGGTGACACCAGCATCCCACATGGCTGCTGGTTTGATTCGTGCTTGCTCCACTTCTGATCTGGCACCCTGCTGATGTGCTGGGAAAGCAGCAGAAGATGGCCCAAGTACTTGAGCCCCTGCACTCATGTGACAGACCTGGAAGAAGCTCCTGGCTCCTGGCTTTGGATCAGCTCAGCTCCAACTGTTGCAGGCATTTGGGGAATAAACCTGCAAGTGGAAGATTCTCTCTCTCTCTCTCTTTTTCTCTTTCTCTTTCTTTCTCTTTCTCTCTAACTCTGCCTTTCAAATAAATAAATTCTAAAAATATTGATTCTTTAATGTTTTTGTTTTATGTCTAACTCCTGAATATTGCAATTTAGTCAAATATTTTCTATTGACTCTACTGAAAGAAGGGTCAACATTTTAAGTAGATGCATAAGCAACAGTTGGAAGGAAAGAGAATATTTTATCATTGGTTGAATGTTCTAGTGTAGATACTAACAAGTGAAAATAAGTTGAACCTTCTCTGAGCCAACAGAGAACAGAAGGGAGTTTTAGCAGTTTCCCACCTGAAACTATCCAGACCAGATTATGACAATCCAAGGCAAAATTCAGTGGCACCTGTGTAGAAAAGTCATCTCCAGTTTGTAAATGCACAAGTGTTACTGGCTGTATAGACTGGGCCTCGGTGGTATACTCAGGGCTACTTTGATTCTGTCTGGGATGAAAGGGCAAAGGGAATTTTGCGAGTTATTTATGCCTGAGAGGGGCCAACAATGTGGCAGCCAAGTTCCAAGTCCACTGCACTTGTATCAGATCTTTACTGAACACCACAGAGCAGTTCACACATTTTTTCATGCCACATACTTGTGGTACTCCTAATGCCAGAATGAAATAATGAAGGACAAATTATTTCATTACTAAATACATCTATTTGAAGGTAACTGTGGGGCCGGTGTTGTAGTACAGAGGGTTAAGCTGCCTTCTGCAGTACCAGCACCCCATATGCATGCTGGTTTGAGTCCTGGCTGCTCTACTTCTGATTCAGCTCCCTGCTAATGTGCCTGGGGAAGTAGCAGAAGATGCCCCAAGTTAGGCCTCTGCATACATGTGGGAGACCCAGATGGAGTTCCAGGCTCCTGGCTTTGGCCCAGCCCAGCCCCGGCCCTTGAGGCTATTTGGGGAGTAAACCAGCAGATCGAAGATCTTTCTCTATCTCCCTCTGTTCATAATGCCTTTCAAATAAATAAGTAAATCTTAAAACATAGAAAGTAACTAGACCTATGCGAGAGTTTGTAACATAATCAAAATTATTTTCACCACCTATTCTAGAATAGGAGAAATCAGTCTTGCCCTCTATAGCACAGCTAAAACTTGGGGGTGGTATTTGATTCATTGTGAAATAAGATTAACACTAAAACAGGATCCCATGGACTTTGGTCTTGGTCTTTATGATAACCCTCAGTCCTGGTTGCGAAGTTTGGCTTTTAAAAATCCACTTTAAAAGGGAAAATAAATTTTTTACATTGTATTTATAGTGCAGGCTGTTTTAGCTTGGGTGGTGTGTGGTGTGCCCAGAAGCAGTCTCTGAAATGAAGTGGGGTGTTTATTTATGAGCACCATGGGAATCTGTGCCTGTGGAAGGGAGGGAAGGCAGCAAGATGAAGTAGAAGGAGGAGCTGACTCTCCGCAGGTCCAGCATGGGCCTCACCAGGAACTGCAGGCTTGCATGGCCCCCAAGAGAGTTCTGAGCTGTCCCACTCGCACATAGAGCAGTTATTGGATGTGCACCCCAAGCCCTAGAACATAACCTTGGTTTAAGCAGCTGTTTGCAGTCAAGACAATATTTGTGAGATTGTACTCCCAGGAGTTGGGACAAGTCCTTCATTAGTCTAGGGTTTGGATAGAATATCACAGTATAGGGAGGCTATAAAACTGCTTTGGTCCCTTCAGACTGTTACAACAAAGGACCATAGATTGAGTGGTTTACAGACAGCAGGAAATTATTTCTCATAGTTCTAGTGGCTGTGAAGCCAATAGCAAGGCACCAACAGGTTCAGTGTCTTTCAAAGGCCCACTTCCTGGTTTACCAATGGAATCCACACATGGCTAAAGGAGTGAAGGAGTTCTATGGGGTCGCTGTTGTAAAAGTGGTAATCCCATCCACTCATGCGACCTAATCATCTACTAAAGGCCCCACCTCCTAATACCACTGCATTGGAAGTTAGGATTTCAGAATTAGAAATTTGGAGCAGAGTTGTAGGGGGGAGGGGACAAACATTCAGTCTATAACAATAATGGTAGAAAAACACATATTTGCCTTCTTTATTTGCTTTGGAGTCACCTGTGAGCAACAAACTGTTGGTTTAAAATAATTGTAGTAAATGATGGAATATTAGTTTGTGTTAGTTCTTTGGAAGAAAGCTGTTAAATAAATCATAGAGACTCGTGCTAGTAGCTTTCAGATAATTAAGCACAAAGAAGTCTATAATAAAAAAGCCAGATGAAGGTACTTTTGTAAGTTTTTTCACGCAATAAGTCTAGCTTTTATTTAAGTACTTAAGCTAATTCCATCGGTTAATGCCAGCCATCCATTCATTCTGTGCATTTGTTCCTTTGTCATTTAGTCATATCTTTAATTGTATGCAGACCCTATGTCTGCATAATACATATTTAAGGCTTGATTCTCCTCAAAGGACTCACAGTCTCATAAAAAAATACCCATTAATATCACCACCAGTTTGATCAGAGGTGTACGTGGTCTGGGAATTGTCAAGCTCATGGTGTAGGACATGAGTTTTCTAACATTTCATTTTCTCTGTAAATCCCCAGTTTCATCTTTGGCAATAAATGCTACTCCTTGTTTTCTTGAAGCCAGGCTCCTTTTGTTTATTTGTAAGGAAAATGGCTGCCACACACCCAGGTCTGAGCAGATGTAGTCGGTCCATCAGCGTTCTTGAAAGCAGAAGTGGTGTTACAGAGACAGCAGCTGGCGGAACTGGTAACTGTACAGAAGTGCTCTTCCTGAAGGCAGGGTTCCCAGCTCGGAGTGGGGCAGGTGGGCTTACGCTGACTTCCCATTTCGTCCCACAGACTCCTAGAAACGTGGTCTTTCTAGTGGCTCCCAGATGGAGATTTAACCAAGTGAATAATTTTCCTTCCCTGTCAGAGATGTTCTGAGATGAAGCAGGATTGTATTTTACGTGCCAGTGTGATGAATCCACTGCCTGGTGTTAGAGGTTGGTGCCCCTGTTTTGACTTGTAGGACGGCATCATCTCCTCTCTCTGGCATTTGTGCCTTCGGTGCCAGAGCCTACACTGTGAAGAAGCCAAATTGTATGTTCACGTTGTTATGAAGAGTCACCTTTAATTTCTGAGAATGCGTGTAGTCTGCACCGAGAGCTGCTCATAGAAAGAAAAGTTAAAGTGGGGAGAGCCTGGGGGAGGCATATTGCTTTGGCAAGAAACCAGAAGGGACCCATGCTGACATGGTGGCAGGAGAGATGCAGAACTGTGATGGATGGGAGAAACACTGCAGAGGGTACCCGGCAAGACCTGGCAGTAGAGGGTGAGAGAGCCAAAGCATACCAGGCCTGCTAAACCGCTCAGCCTGGATGACCAGGTACATGCCAGCACCTCAAATGGAGGTGATGATGGGGGAAGAGGAGTCCTGCTTTGTGACTGAAAATGATAATGCATTTCACTGTGATAGAAAAAAAAATTGGTCCTAACTCTTTAACTCTTGGGAAAGGATATATGGTCGCACTGGCAAGAAAGAACGGAATACTGGTTGCTGAGTCTGTGGAGCAGCCTGAGATCTGGCTCTGTACTGACCACAAATTTCAGGTCTTGGAAGGGTTGGAGCATTCTGAATGAATGGGTCTGTGCTTCCACTAATACTGTTTTCTTTTGTTTCCTAGGAATGGTGCAAAAGCTGGACCAAAAACTTCCAGTGGCTAATGAGTACCTGTTACTTTCTGGAGGGGTGCGGGAAGGAGTGGTGGACCTGGACTTGGATGAGCTTAATGTGTATGCCCGGGGGACCGACTACGATATGGATTTCACCCTCCTGGTGCCAGCCCTCAAGCTGCACGATCGCAACCAGCCTGTGACGCTGGACATGCGCCACTCAGCCTTGTGCCACTCCTGGCTGAGCCTCCGGCTCTTCGACGAGGGGACAATCAGTAAATGGAAAGACTGCTGCACCATCGTGGACCACATCAACGGTGCCACCAACTACTTCTTCTCCCCTACCAAAGTGGCTGACTGGTTCTATGATTCCATCAGCATTGTCCTGTCAGAGATACAGAAAAAACCCCAGCGAGGGATGCCAAAGGTGGAAAAGGTAGAAAAAAATGGGACCATCATCTCCATCATCCTGGGTGTCGGCAGCAGTCGCATGCTGTATGATATTGTCCCTGTGGTGTCTTTCAAAGGCTGGCCTGCAGTGGCCCAGAGCTGGCTTATGGAGAACCACTTTTGGGATGGGAAGATCACCGAGGAAGAGGTCATCAGTGGGTTTTACTTGGTGCCTGCTTGCTCCCACAAGGGCAAGAAGGACAACGAATGGCGACTGTCCTTTGCTAGGAGTGAGGTGCAGCTGAAGAAGTGCATCTCCAGCAGCCTCATGCAGGCTTACCAGGCCTGCAAAGCCATCATCATTAAACTCCTGTCCCGGCCCAAGGCGATCAGCCCCTATCACCTGCGCAGCATGATGCTCTGGGCCTGCGACAGACTTCCCGCCAACTACCTGGCTCAAGAGGACTACGCAGCCCACTTTCTGCTGGGCCTCATTGATGACCTGCAGCACTGTCTGGTCAACAAGATGTGCCCCAATTATTTCATCCCTCAGTGCAACATGCTGGAGCACCTGTCGGAGGAGACCGTCATGCTCCACGCCCGGAAGCTGTCATCCGTGCGCTCAGACCCAGCAGAGCACCTGCGCACTGCCATTGAGCACGTGAAGGCCGCCAACAGGCTGACGCTGGAGCTGCAGAGGCGTGGAAGCACCACCAGCATCCCCTCCCCGCAGTCCGACGGAGGGGACCCCAACCAGCCTGATGACCGTTTGGCCAAAAAACTGCAGCAGCTGGTGACTGAGAACCCAGGAAAGTCAATCTCCGTCTTTATTAACCCTGATGATGTCACAAGGCCTCATTTCAGAATTGATGATAAATTTTTCTGAGGGCTTTGCTGACTTTTTTTCTTGATTCTAAAAGTCTCATGATGTGTAGTGTGGTCTGTGATGCTGTCTTTATGTTTTTTACATATCCAGCCTAGATTGGATTTGTTAAGAACAAACTTAAGTTTCCTGGTTCTGCAGGACGGTGCAGGCTCTGAAACAGTATATTACTATTTCATAATCTGCCTCCAATTCTGTTGTTTGTGTTTTGTCATTATTGTCACATAGTTTTGTTTTAGGAGAACTTGAGCCATAGATGAGAATGCCCATGAATCCTCCTGCTTTTGTCTCTTTCATACTTCATGCAGATTTGCTAATGGGTGTGAGAAATCTTTTTCATACACTAAAGATCCTGTTATTATTTTTTCAGTTTTTAAATGAGCTTTCATCATTATGGGTATTTGAGAATCATATGAACCTGGGAACTACCTGGCATGTTAGCTGGATTTACTTCTTTTGTCCACTGGCCAGAATGGTCTCCCCTTTGTCCACCAAACAATGTCAACTTTGAGAGCGATATTGCTACCAATTGTGTTTTGGAGCAACTTCATTGAATGTAATTGTCCTCAAATCAGAGAACGTTGGATGGTTTAGAGGGTGTGTCTGATAGCTTTTCAAACAGAATTAAGGTTTCCAAATGTTAGTTTTAGTGTGTGTAATTATTTGAAGCCTTATTTAAATCCTATTAAAGAACATACCATTATAATTGTTATTTGCACTAATGACATCTTTGCCACTGTCAGAGTTGCAACGCGTGTTTCAATATAAATTAACATCCACTCCTGAAACTATTGTTTTTTCATTTAGCCTATTTCTCTCAATCAGTAGAATGATTAACTTTGCAACTGTTTAGTTCTACTTTAATTGTGGGGTCCTATTTTGCCTTCTTTGATATTCCTGGTTCCTATCTCGCTAAGAACAGTTTTTAAAGCTTTATACCTGTTAATTGACTCCATATAAAGCTGGAGAAAATATATACTTGATAAAGTAGGTGTCTTTATATTTATTTCTTTTGGGGTTATAGAGATGAACTTTTTTTTTTTTTTTAAATAAAATCTCATTTCTCCTGAGAGTCTTCAGGAAAACTGGCAAGAAGTATTTATAATCCCCAAAGAGAAGATACCATGTCTGTTCAATCGCCGGTTCAACCACGGAGCAGGAACCAGAGCATATCTGTGGGGGGCAGCCTTGGTGCACAGAGGTCCTGTCTATGAGTGAAATTACTTGCCAGGTTTAGGCACTGCAAGGCTTTGGCTTTCTTTTGGTGAGGACTCATGGCCAACTGGTGTTTGAGGGGTCAGGGGACCTGCTGATCTGTCAAAGGATACCCATGATGTCTGCTAATAGAAAAGCCAAGCAACATTTTGGTTTTGGTCTTGAATTGTCCAGACATATAGGTTGAATTTTATCCAATTGAAATCAGGCATATGCAGTCTTGGGTTTTTGCATGGGAATTAATGTAATGCTTATAAATGAAAATGAAATCATTCAACCACCTTAAGTCAAATGAAAAAATAATAATAAAAAAAAGAAATATACTGGCCTTGGAATTTTGTTGTTGTTGTTTGTTTGCGAGCTGGAAGTTATTTTCTTACAGGTAATACAGGAGTGTTCGGTAAATATAGCAGCGGTCTTTCAGACCAGATGTCCATGTAGTGAATATTCAGGATTTATTCTTCCTTCCCCCTCCCCCAATTTCCCTACCAATATCTTCATCCTCTGCATCATCTGTTATCCTTCCTAGGAAATACTTCATCCCTGCCTCCAGACATGCATCCAGTAGCTGTGAACCATTCCCTGGCCACAAACATTAATAAGGATCATGCATGATGTATGCTCCTCTGGTCAGGGGCACGCACAGCATTCTAGCTTCAGACGCTGGGACAGAAGCATGCACTCTCTGGATGTGCAAAGGGAAGCATTTGGATTCTACTGCTGCTGACGACCATTGCACCATCATAACCAGAGCCAGCCTTAGGACGAAGCTGACACTGAGGGCACTACAGAGAGATGGAAAATAAAAACATGAGCCTCCACAGCCCCCGAGTCTGAGGCCTCTTCTTCAACTGGAAGTTCTAGTTATTTCACTCACTTTGAATTTACTTCCGTTCATCAAAATATTTAGAATGTTGTGCCTAGCTATAAACAATTACCATTGATGTATACCTTTTCTGTCTAGCAATAGATATCAAGGCTTCCCATATATTTTACCTAAGAGCTGGTTTATGTTTTCTGATTTGAATAATTCCAAAGAATATCATAGCTTCTATAACTATGCATCTACTCAGGGCTGTTAAAATTTATTATACTTTGACCATTGCATTCAACGTTGTAGGTTAGAATAAATTGTTATAAAACATTGATGTTGCAAGCAGAGTCAAACACATGTAGTTTCAGAGTCAACAACAGGCTGCCATACTGTGCTCTGAATTGATGCTTCAAGTGTGATTAGCAGCATTTATAATATTTTAAATGTGTGTTTCCAGACAAAGTTTCATTACAGGCATAATAAGAACCAAGCTTCCATGATCCCCTTGGCACATTTTCCCCCTCTGCTACCTCTAGTCATGTTGAAGAACATTGCAAATTCCTGGTTAAGCTCTGCAACAAAGGTCCAGAGACTACAGGCTGAGAGTAATTTTACAACTTAATTTTTTTTAAGACCTGGAATTTGCTGTCAGTACTATAACCCTAGGACCCTATTAGGCCAGACATTGAGGGTGGCTAAAAATGAGATGGTGTCTGATGCGTCCTCTTGTCAGAGACTTAAGCAAATCTTGCAATTACTAACCATCTGTCTTCCTGAAGCCCAGGACACTGGTTACAGTCACTTCTGGTTTAAGTACATTATCAAGTGCCTTAGGGCTGGAGTCATTCCTTGGGTCTGGGTTTTCTTGATTGAGGGATTTATAAGCCATGAGTCAGCAGACTTTGAATTCTCTGACAAGACCTAGTTATACCTATTTTGAGAGAAGCTCATTCTCTGACCTCTTTCTCTTCTGAAATGGAACATTCAAAGATGCAAGAAAATGTTGGTCTCACGGTGGATGGAACCAGTTAGAACCAAGTGTTTTTACAATAGGAATATTTCCAAAATTATTGTACAGAGTTATTTCAGCGAAAATGGGAGGCAGGCGTTATATAGCTAAATTTTACTTTAAGGTAGAGAAGAAACTTGGGGGCGGGGCAGGCTTAAGAATCCCGAGTCACTTTTCCATCGCCCTCTACACATGCGTGCACGCACACGCTGTCAAGACTAGCTGGTGGTTATTTGGGATCAGGTCCTTACCTTGCTGAGCGGAGTTTCCTGACCCGGAGTTCAGCCATCCGTGGGATTGCTGGGCAGGGAAAGGAGGCGCGAGCGTGCTTCTTCAGCAGGTGCTGGATTCCTGCAGCTGGATGGCGTCCTGCAACTCCTGGATCTCCATCTTGTTAAGCTCCCTCCAGGATCTCCTTCCAAAGGCCTGCTTATGTGGCTGTTCCACTTCCCATCTGGTCATAATGAGGGGTGTGGGAAGAACTAATTTCACGTTCCCCATGGACTAACCTTGAGGATAAAACTTTTTGTCTTTAAAGGGAACACTACTACTGAAGGAATGAGAGACATCATTCCCTGTTGCTGTTACTTTTTAAGGATCAGGTAAATACAAATGAATTTTTAAAATAATTAAATCAATGTAAGCAATGCACTGGTATATGTCCCTTATGTGTAATTGAAGAGAATGTATGATCTAGACACTTGAATAACTATTCACTAATGGAAAATTACAACATGACTAGAAGTCTACCTTTTGTTAATTAGCTGAAAATGTATCTTTTATTTATTTATTTTTAAAGATTTATTTATTTATTTGAAAGTCAGAATTACACAGAGAGGATAGGCGGAGAGAGAGAGGTCTTCCATCCACTGGTTCACTCCCCAATTGGCCACAACAGCAGGAGCTGTGCCGATCTGAAGCCAGGAGCTTTCCTGGGGTCTTCTACATGGGTGCAGGGGCCCAAGGACTTGGGCCATCTTCTGCTGCTTTCCCAGGCCACAGCAGAGAGCTGGATCAGAAGTGGAGCAGCTGGGACACTAACCTGCACGCATATGGGATGCAGGCACTGCAGATGGCAGTTTTACCTGCAACGCCACAGCGCCAGCCCCCTATCTTTTATTTTTTAAGAAAACATACATGGTTGGATTCAGGCTATCATAGTTGTGTTTCTCTATGCCCATCTACAGTGATACCTTACTAGCAACATTAGCAATTTCAAAAGCAGAATGTTTCATAAGCTACGCCATTTCCGTGATGACACTGAACCTTTGTACTGATTTAGTATGACTCTGGTTTCCTAAGTTTGAGTTGACAGTTTTTATCCCATATGAGTCCCAATATTCAGCAAACATCAGGGACACCATATGATTCTGTTTATGTGGTTAAGAATAAGCAAGAAATATCAGAAAAGCCAAGTATTAATCACCATGTAAAAAGACTTTTTTGAAAAATCTTTACACACATATTTAGCCTTAATTTGGTACAGGGACTCAACTGAGAATGCTTATACTCTTGGACGCTTTCCCCCTCTTCAGGATAAATGGACTCTTTGGAAAAAAAAAAAAAAGTTTTTTTATTTGAAAGAGTTAGAGGGAGAGACAGAGAAAAAGATCTTCCAATTGCTGGTTCACTCCGAATGGCGCAACAGCCAAGGCTGGACCAGGCCACAGCCAGGAATTTCATCCCTGTCACCCACGTGGGTGACAGGGGCTCAAATACTCGGGCCATCGTCTGCTGTTTTTCTCAGGCCACTAGCAGGGAGCTGGATTGGAGTGGAACAGCCAGGACATGAATCAGCACCCCTATGGACTGCCGGTGTTGCAGGCAGTGATTTTACCCACTATACCACAGTGCTGGCTTCAGGATGAATGGGCTGTTGATATAACCGGGGTAAGGTGCAGTGATGTATTTCTCACTTGCCATCTTAAGATCCACCAATTATTCACATAAGATAAAGGGGGCTACATGGGGATAGAGGCAAAGCTTGTTTCTTTGACTTTATGTCCTTATCTGTAAAATGCAGAATTGAAGTAACTGTTCTCTTGCTTCCTGGCTTTTACTTATCACAGATTGTCTGCGTTTTCCAAAATAATGTCAATTCTACATCTACAAATGCATCTGTTTATATACCTGGAATATTCATTTTGACAGACTTGTTTTGAAAAGTCATCAGGTTGTTAAAACACATAGAAGAAGGGCACTGTGAACGTTGCCTGAACACCCACTAGCACAGGTCTTATTGGTGTTTTGCATTCACAAACCTGTTTAACTATCACAACTCCCAGCACAGGAAGTCTAGATTTCAAGACTCAAAGATTAGCAGACTTGTTCAGAGTTACTTAGATAACTAAGTTGTAGGATGAAACCTGGATTTGGACCTGTTTGTTTCCAAAGTTCAGAACTTACTACTGTGTCCTCCTGCCCTTGGTATTTTAATCTAGTATTATTAGTATAAGATTCTATTATGTGCATTGGTAGGAAGCCTGCATTCAGATACCAGGTAAACCTTGATCTGTATTCAGATCACAGAACCTCCAGCAAATTCTCTTAAAGAAGTACTCATTAGCAGAATAGATGGATCACTTACAGAAAGTTAATCTCTTGCTGACACATCCTTAGTAGAACACAGATGACCACGTACAGGAAAGTTTCTGGTTGGCTTAGGAATACAGACCAAATAGCTATCATCATTTTAATTCCTGAGCTAGTGAAGGGGCAGCAGAAGGATAGTTATTGTTAGCAAAACACTGCTGTTTTTCCAGGGGTAGGGAGAGATGTTGTCTCTGGTAAAAAATAAAAAATAAAAAAAAAATAAAAAAAATAAAAAAATTCAGGCCTTATGTTCAAGAGTTAACTACAAATGAAAGGTAACCAATATAATGACTCTTTCAGTTGGCATTGGTGTACAAATGAAGTGAAGGCTAAGCAGACCATCTAGTATTTTTTTTAAAAAGATTTCTTTATTTAATTGACACAGTTATAGAGAAAGAGATCTTCCATCTGTTGGTTCACTCCCCAGATGGCTGCGATGCCCAGGGCTGGCCAGGCTGAAGCCAGGAGCCAAGAACTTCTTTTGGGTTTCTCACGTGGGTGGTAGGGGCCCAAACACAAGGGCCATCTGCTGCTGCTTTTCCCAAGCCATTAACAGGGTAGCTGGATTGGGAGTGAATCATCTAGGACTCAAACCAGTGCCCATATGGGATACTAGCATTGCAGGCGGCATCTTTACCTGCTACATCACAACACTGGCCATGAATCTGGTATTTTTAAAACAGCATTTGTAATTTAGGATTTTTTTTAAGTTATGATGGTATTTTAAAAAATCTTGGGCACTTGTTAAAATTTCATAGACTAAATCCACTATAAAACCTTTTCCATTTAGGCTTTATTCACCCATGCATTTACCATTTACATTTATAAATATTTTTATAGGAAGCAGAATTTCAAGTCAGGTTTTATAAACTAACACAAATTGAAGACTAGGAGGTGTGGTTTTAATGATGACCTCAGTGACTGCCCAGGGGATCAGATGATCACCTTTGCTTATGACAATGCAACCTGGAAATAAGCAAGTTTGTTCTGCCCATAGCTCCTTCCAACTTTGATAGCCTAAGCTTGAAGAATGAAAATATCTACTACCATGAGCTGAAACCTTTGTTGATGAGAATAAATAAATGCAAAGAAGCTTCTTGTTTTATATGATAATAAGAATGGTTGAAGATAAACTTGAATCTTTTGTGGTTACTGACAAGTATCCATAATGTTTGTTGAAATTCACCAAATGACTGTCCACTGAGGAGGAATCTATTAAAGGAAGAATATTCTTCAGCGAGTGGGAAAGATGGAGCTGAGACATCCTGTGCACCAATAGAGAATGAAGTAGCCCAGCAGCTGGAACCCCAGGATTCAATCAATTCTGATATCAGTTTGTGACTTTGGGCAAATCCCTTCCTTTCTCTGCATCTGATTTGCTTTCATTTGTAAACTGGGGACTGAGGTTTGTGACCTGTAAAGCCTCTTTCATGAAGACTGTTGGCTGTAGAAGAGAATAAACAGGAGGGCAAGCCAGTCACAAGGGAAGATTAAACAGTAAGAACCCATGACTGTCAAGGGGCTTGCAAACCCAGGCAGGGCCTCCACCTGGACAGAGGTGGGTGGAAGAGTTGGGGAGCTCAGATAGGCCAGAGTCCTGACAGGATGTTGCTTCTGCCTGTCCCATTCTTGACTCCAGGGTGACATCGTTGCCCTGAGATCTCCCCACGGTCAACCTCATGATCATAGGTGTAGACTTCTCTGTGCCCTCTGCACAGCTGCGTTTCTGGTATTTTATAAAGCTATTGCTTACAAAAGGATTTTACTGGACAATTGAAGCCTTTTTTGGTTTTCAGATTGTTAAATATAGCACAAACATTGACCTTGACTAACTCACATTGGTTTTGTTCCACATTTTCCCACGGGAATTCTGAGAGAAAGAAGGCCATTGGGGGATTACACGACAAGAAGGTAAAACTGGCATGGGTGTGGGATCTGCCAAAATTGGATCTCTACTTACTGTGTTCACCTTGTGGTGGCAACTTTTGTGGACAGTGTGTATCTTCATTGTCCTGTGACTGACAAGATCATGACATGACTCCAGCCAGCAGAATCTGGCCTTGCTGTTATATTGACCTTCTAATCCTCTTAGCTTTTTCTATGCTACTAACATGGGGAAGAATCCTACAAAGTGTAGGAGAGAAAACAGAAAGTTACAGTCTAAAAGTGGAGTCCTAATGTTTACATGAAGAGCCAAGAAGATCTTGGAACTTTGGCATTGCTGCCATTTATTTATTTATCATTTGAAAGAGCTACAGAGAGAGGAAGAGAAACAGAGAGCTTCCATCTATTGGTTCACTCTGCAAATGGCCACAACAGCCAGGGCTGGGCCAGGCTGAAGCCAGGAAACAGGAGCTTCTTCCAGTTCTCCCACGTGGGTACAGTGGCCCAAGGACTTATGCCATCTTCCACTGTTTTCCAGGTGCATTAGCAGGAAACTGGGTCAGAAGTGGAGCAGCCAAGCATTGAACTAGCGTCCATATGGGATGCCAGTGAGGCAGGTGGAAGCTTAACCTGCTAAGCCACAACACTGGCTCCCAGCATTGCTGCTTTCTTATTTTTCATTAGATCCTGTCCCAGACTCACTGTCTATATTGTTTGCAGGACACTGGGTGAAGTCCATGCCTGAAATTATGTGTTCTCCTTCTCACCTTTAAATATCCTGCAATATTTTCATAACCTCGTGCGTCAGATTATCCTTGATTCTTTCAGATGTCCTTTCTTACTTCCATATTACTTGTCAGAGCAGCACTAAGTATTTCAGCAGCCAAAAATATTTTGACAAGCTTTCTTAAGTTTGTATTAGGAAAATTATAGATATGAGGGGTTTTAAAAATAAATTACAAACTATACATACTCCTAATTCTAAAATATAATTATGCAACAACTCTTACCCAATTAAGATGTGTTTATTCAACAAGTGGATGCTGAAGGCATTTTCCAAATTTCTGTTTAAATTAATCCCTGTTTCATTGGGAAAAAATTCATAAATGTCTCTTAGCTAGTTCTTTCACAGATTTTGTACAAACTTTGAAGTCCCCATAGAACTGATAGGGTAGGGGCCTCATGGAATTTTTTTACAAATTTTTAAGCACTCTTCTTTTTAAAAAATGTATGTATTTATTTGAAAGTCAAAGTTACAGAGAAAGAGAGAGAGTTGTTCATCCACTGGTTTACTCCCCAAATGGCCACATTGGCAATGGTTGGGCCAGGCCAAAGCCAGGAGCCAGGAACTTCTTCCAGGTCTGCCATATGGATGCAAGGATCCAGGCACTTGGCCATCCTCCCCTGCTTTCTCAGGCAAATTAGCAGGGAGGTGGATCAGAAATGGAGCAGCCGGGGCTAGAATCTGTGTCTATATGGGACGCTGGCACTGCAAGCTGCAGCTTAACCCACTATGCCACAATGCTTGCCCCTAAGCCCTCTTTTCGTGGGAGTTTTTAGTCTAGTGAAGTGAGGGTATTGTGGGGAAGAGAAATCAGCTCTAACATATATATACATGAATATATATGTATATAGTGTACATGGATATGTCTCTACTTATCTATCACCTGTCTACATATACACATCTGTCTACACAACATAGTGTGACACTAGGTTATTTCAGCAAAGTAAGAGCCTTTGTTCTGCATCTTTCAGTGTATTTAGTAAATAAAGGCAGTTCTGCTAGTGACCTAGCCACCACCACCTAACCAATGACTTTATTTTGTTTAGTTTTCTTCTGTCTGCTTCAGCTCTCCCAGCTGCTGTTTGGCCACTATGAAGTGCATTCGCTCTCAATTGCTCATCTTGGAGAAAATCACCACCTGCTGCTGGTTAGGCTCCAGGTTCTTCATCTTTGACCCACAGGAGCAGCTCTATGTTTATCTGCCTTATACCTTAGAATTTTCCCCAGCAAGTTATTTGAAGAAAAGATCTCATTAACAAACATAAAATGTTACGAGATTATCTTAAAAGTCCTTCTAGATTCTGATAGTTCAGTCATTTTGGAAAGTAAATGGCAAGTCAGTGTGTTAGAGAATGGAGGAAGAATGGATAGCACTTCAATACTTACTCAAACTCTAATCGAGCACCTAAAGTCAACAACCCTTTACTGAGCACCTCAGAGAGAAGCGGAGATAGTTTCCAGCCTTGTGGAGTTTTTAATCTGGTGAGTTGGGGCAAAGGTGAGGAGGAGCATCAGTCTGAGATGCTCAGATACCAACAACAAAAAAGTAGTCATATGAAAAAGATCTCAATTTGGAAAATAAAAACACACTATTGAAAGCTATTTGCACATATATCAGTCCATATTGGCACAGAAAATTAGGGTTTCTCAAACTTCATACTGTTGATATTTGGAGCCAAGTAATTCTTCGTTGCAGGGGATGGCCCTGTGTATTGCAGGATGCTTTTCAGCATCTCATGCCCTATTTACTATATGCCAATATCATCCTGCACTTCCCAGTCTCAACAAAAATATTTCCAGTCATTGTCAAGTGTCTCCTGAGCGCTAAAAGTTCCTCTAGTTGAGAACCACTAAAATAATTCTACATTATTTGTTATTTCCTGGGGGTAAAGACAATTTCAGGTTCATTTCTATGACTAGCAAAAAGTAAGAAAATGCCTAGCAAATGTTGCTTGTATTAGGTTTATAGGAGCCAAAGTGTTAATGAATCTTTTCATAGTCTTTTATTCATCAGTTTTATGTTTGTAATTTTCTAAATGCTAACACAACCAGCTTATCAACCATTATTCTACAGTGATTCTACTACTGCTAATAGGGACTCTGGATTATATCCTTTTTTAAAAAATATTTATTATTTTGAAAGTCAAAATTGCAGAGAGAGGAAAAGAGAGAGGGATCTTTCATCTCTTGGTGTACTCCTCAAATGGCCACAACAGCCAGTGCTGGGCCAGACTGAAGCTGAGAGCCAGAGCTTCTTCCAGGTCTCTTATATGGGTTTAGGGGCCCAAGCACTTGGGTCATCTTCTGTTGCTTTTCCCAGATCATTAGTGGGGAATTGGATTGGAAGAGGAGCAGCTGGGACTTGAACCAGTGCCTGTCTAAGATGGCAGTGTTGTAGGTGGCAGCTTTACCCATTACATCACAGCACGAGCCTCTGGATCATATTCTTTAAGATGTACTGTTTTTTGTCAAGGAACTTAAAGTGCCTAAGGGCTGATGGTGACCAGTAGGTGTAAGTACAATAAATATCAAAGGAATATACAGAAAGGGCTAAATGAAAGACCCAATAGTTACTGAATTTGCACTTAGTGAGACATTGTGAGCTGGAATGTTTAGGGAAGGCTTTCAAGGTTAATAGGATAAAACTATGGAGATGATTGGGAAAGTGTTGTAGAATGAAGGCAAGACTTAGAGGTGGAGACATGGAAGAGCCACATATAGGAATATAGTAATGAAGGATTATAAAAAGGTAGCACAAAAATATTACAAAAAGTTCACAGAAAAAAATGGAAATAAAAATGAATTTATTTTGATATAAAATTTTTCATAATCAGTGGAAATGCTTTTTATGACAAAACTATGCATAGGTTTCCTGTTTTTACACCAAAATAAACTTGGATTTTTTAAAAAAAGATTTATTTATTTATTTGAAAGGTAGAAAGAAATAGAGAGGAAGAGACAGAGAGAGAGAGATTGGTCTTCCATCTGCTGGTTTACTCCCCAAATGGCCACAACAGCCGGGGTTGGGCCAGGCTGAAGCCAGGAGCCAGGAACTTCTTCAGCGTCTCCCACATGAGTGCAGGGGTCCAAGCACTTGGACCATCTTCCACTGCCTTCCTAGGCATGTTAGCAGGGAGCTGAATCAGAAGTGGAGCAGCTGGGACAGGAACCAGTGCCCATAAGGATGCTGGAACTGCAGGCGGAGGCTTAATCTTATATGCCCCAGTGCCAGCCCTAAACTCAGACTTTTACAGTTTTTCATGAACACTTTGAAGTGCCTTTATCTGGTAGTCAGCTTCTGTTACTATAGTAGAAGACTAGGAACAGCTAACTGTACAAACAGAAAAGGTTTATTTTGGCTGATAGTTCTGGAGGCTCATGGTCCACGGTAGGGTGGCCCCATTGGTTAGGCATCTGGTACTGGCATTCTTGCTGGCAGAGTCCCAAGGTGGTGCAGAGCATCATGTGACGAGAGGGAGAGCATGTGTGTTTGTCCATATGTGTCCTTATAAAGACACCACAATTTGACCATGGGGGATCCACCCCCACAGTCTAATCCAAGCTAATTCCTTCCCAAAGGCTCCATCTCTAAATACCGTAACTAGATTGTCTTCATCCTTTAGTGCCATTAAATTTCCACCCACCCTCCGAGTACCACTAACATAAAACTTTGGGGGCCAAGCCATAAATGCACTGGGATTTTTAGGGGATATTCAACATCCCAAGGAATAATCAAACCATAGCATATCATCTTATCTTTTTTTCCCCAGAAACCCTTTATTTAAGGAATACAAACGTCATGCATTTCATAAGCACAATTTTAGGAACACAGTGATTCTTCTCACTGTATGCGCCCTCTCACCCATTCTCCCACCCCTCTTCCCCCTCCCTCTCCTATTCCCATTCTTACTTTGTACTAAAATCTATTTTCAGTTAATTTTATATACATATGATTAACTCTATGCTAAGTAAAGAGTTCAACAAATAGTCTGAAAAAAAAAAAACTATTCTTCAACAGTCGAGACAGGGTCTGTTCAAAGTCATTGCATCTCAAAGTGTCAATTTCACTTCTGTACAATATCTTTTAGGTGCTCTATTAGTAACCACACAGATCATGGAGAACATGCGGTATTTGTCCTTTTGGGACCAGCTTATTTCACTAAGTATGATGTTTTCCAGTTTCATCCATTTTGTTGCAAATGACAGAATTTCATTTTTTTTGCTACTGTTTAATTTTCCATGGTATACATATCCCATAATTTCTTTATCCAATCTTCAGTTGACAGACATTTGGGTTTATATCATATCTTAGCTATTGATAATTGAACTGAAATAAACATGGTGGGTACAGATCACTCTTTCATATACTGATTTCATTTTGTTTGGATAAATTCCCAGGAGTGGGATGGCTGGATCATATGGTAGCTCTATATTCAGATTTCTGAGTTATCTCCATATTGTCTTCCACAGTGGCTGTACCAGTTTACATTCCCACCAACAATGAATCATTTTATTCTTTCATACATTGAAATCTGAAAAGTATAGTTGCAGTTTGGACTTACAGATCTGTACACATTTGTCTGGAAATAGAATCTCACTCCTTGGGGCTGGTGCTGTGGCTTAGCATGTTAAGCTGCCACCTGTGGTGCCAGTATCCCATATGAATATTGGTTTGAGTCCTGGTGGCTCCACTTCCAATCCAGCTCCCTGCTAATGCACCTAGGAAAGCTGCTGAGGATGGCCCAAGTACTTGGTCCCCTGCACCTATGTGGGAGACGAGAAGAAGCTCCAGGCTTCTGGCTTTAGCCTGGCCCAGCCTGATTGTTGCAGCCATTTGGGGAGTGAACCAGCAGATGGAAGATCTCTCTCTCTCTAACTCTGACTTTCAAAAAAATAAATAAATCTAAAAGGAATCTCACTCCTTGTTTGAACTTTTGAAGTATGGGAAATACGTAAACATTTGAGATCCAAACATTAATTGTTTTTGAAATGACTACTACTGGATGAGTTTCATATATGGGCATTGTTGTATCTTGATTTTTTGGGTGAATTCATTAAGAAACACTATCAAGGTTGTGGCAATAGCTAATTTCCCATGCCACTGAAGGTTTTCTAATACTAATTGGGGGCAGTTCTTCTCATTCAGAAAAATTTCAATCTCAACCATAGGTTTGTAAGAGTCACAAACAAACAAATGTTTAGCATTGCTATGCTGTTGACCATTTTTGTCATTGAGCAATTAAGATTATTCACTTTCTATTTTTCAGGAAATATACTCAAATTACCAACTGTTAAGTCCACAAGAGCATGTGAAATCCACTGTGGGTGTGACTGACTCACAACACATGATAGATTGAAATATGGTCCTCAAGAAACCCGTTGATGAATAATAAAATGAGAAAAAAATAAGATTTAACATTAGAGTCAGTGCTGTGACATAGTGGGCTAAGCTTCCGCCTGTGGTGCTGGCATCTTGTATGGGCACCAGTTCTAGTCTGGGCTGCTCCACTTCCAACCCAGCTCTCTGCTATGACTTGGGAAAGCAGTAGAAGATGGCCCAAGTGCTTGGGCCCCTGCATCCAAGACCCAGAGGAAGCTCCTGGCTGCTGGCTTCTGCTTGGGCCAGGTCTAGCTATTGTAGCCACTTAGGGAGTGAATCAGCAGATGGAAGATCTGTCTCCCTCTATCTATAACTCTTCCTCTCAAATAAATAAATAAATTTTTTAAAAAATATTCATTTTATGTCAACATTACCTACCATTCCCAATATTTCATTTCAGTCATTGTCTTACATTTTTTACCTTTTCATTTTTGTTTTTTTTTTTAATTTTGTTTAATTTTATTCCTCACTATTTTTTCTTGTCTTTATTGAGCTTTCTATGTATCAATTCTCTTATATTTTAATTGTTTTTTTTTAATGTCAAACTTACAGAAAATTTGCAAGTACAATACAAAGAGGTTTTTTCCTGAATCTTTTGGAAGTTTGTGTGTGTGTGTGTGTGTGTGTGTATAAAATACTCCATCACCAAATATTCATGTGTATTTCCTACTAACAAGACAATCTTCCTACCAACACATTTCTGTGGAAATTAGAGAAGTGACTTTGATATACTCTGTTAACTTCAAATTCTGTTTAGCTTGGTCAATTTCCCTAATAATGCCCTATGTAACAAAAAGATCCATTCCAGAATTTCATATTGAATTTAATTGTTACATTTATTTTTCTTGAAAGATTTTCTTTTCTTACAAATATTTTGTTGCACTTATTTTATTTATTTGAATGATGGGGGCTGGGAGGTGGGGAAAGAGAGATTTTTTTTTTAAGGGTTAACTTAACAAGGATTTATTCACAGGAATACATGTAAGTAGAGAAAATAACAGAAAAGCTAAACAAATGAAATGAAGAGGATCCATCTGCTGGTTCACTTCCCAAATGCTTGCAATGGTGAAACAGCACCAAGCTGAAGCCAGGAGCTAGGAACACCATCTGGGTATCCCCCATGTAGATGAACATTCACTGCTGCCTCCCAAGGTGTGTGTTAGCAGGAATCTGGAATCAGGAGTGTAGCCAGAACTCAAACCCAGGCACTTCAGCAGGGGATGTGGACATCTCAAGTAGCATCTTAACAACTGTATGGAATGCCTGCCCCGTAATTGTTACATATCTTTAGTTTCCTGCATTCTAAACCCAATTCTCAGTCTTTTACAACTTTTAGGACCTTAACACTTTTGAAGATTCCCAGCTTAATATTTTGTTGAATGCGCCTTAAATGAGGCTTGTCATTTGTTTAAATTCCTTTTTGCACTGCTGAGAGTGAAAATCCAGAGATGATTCTGCAACTTGAATGCATTCCATCCTGTGTAGTACATTATTTAGATATTTTTACTTGAATAATATGTCTGCTGGCTTTCTCCATTATATGGCTAATTTTTTTCTCAAAATATTTTGTAATGTGGTACTTTCAAACTATATAAATAAGCTGTTTTCATTATAATATCACTTAATCAACTCATTTCAATCAGGATGAACTTGTGAATTTTCAAATTTCGTGGTTTACAATCCAGTACTGTTATTACTTGTTTTGATTCTCAAAGTACCCTAGATTTGGGCAGTGGAAGTCCCTTGAAGATGGTGTCTGTGTTTCTCGACTGCCATTCTCTCTTTGTGAGTATTTTCTTATTTTCATGCACAGCAGGATATTCCAGGCTCATCCTGTACTTCCTTGCCCTGGGTCTGGAACTGTTAATTTCTCTGAGGAATTCTGGTTCCTTTTGGCATAGAATGGCATCTGGACACAAGAACTAGGTGCCGTGTATGTCCATTACCACTGATGTCACTTTTCCCAGGCTCTCTTAGTGAAGAACATTGGGTGTATACACATATGCACACACCCTCTCACACACATGGAGAAGACTGGATATATACACATATGCACACACCCTCTCACACACATGGAGAAGACTGGGTATATACACACACCCTCTCACACACATGGAGAAGATTGGGTGTGTACACTCACACACATGAAGAAGACTGGGTATGTACACATAGACACATGCCCTCTCACACACATGGAGAAGATTGAGTATACACACACACACACAAGCCCTCTCACACACATGGATAAGACTGGGTGTATAAACACACACACCCTCTCACACACATGGAGAAGATTGGGTGTACACACACACCCTCTCACATGGAGAAGATTGGGTGTACACACACACACCCTCTCACTAATATGGAGAAGATTGGGTGTACACACATGCACATGCTGTCTCACACATGGAGAAGGTTGGATGTGTACACACATGCACATGCCCTCACACACATGGAGAAGATTGGGTGTGTACACACACAAACACCCTCTTACACACATGGAGAAGATTGGGTATGTACACACACACACATGCCCTCTCACACACATGGATAAGACTGGGTGTATATACACACAAACACCCTCTCACACATGGAGAAGATTGGGTGTACACACACACACCCTCTCACTAACATGGAAAAGACTGGGTGTACACACATGCACATGCTGTCTCACACATGGAGAAGGTTGGATGTGTACACACATGCACACGCCCTCTCACACACATCTGCATTTATTTCTATGTATCCATTTGAAAAGCATGAGCACTACACCAACACTTCCAATTCCAATCTACCTCCACAGTGTTCACTTTTGTTGCCTTCCTTTTTTCACAGTGTATCTTTATTCTCTAAGAAACCTGGCCTTGAAATATTTATGTATTTGATCTGTTTCTCTGTCTGTAACTAATCTGTTCCTTCTGCCACCTCTTTGCTGCTGTAAATCCCAATTGTGAGTGCACTCTTTGTCCTACTTGAGCTCTGACATGCTCTCTGGGATGCTGTCCTCTCCCCACCCCCATACTTTTCTCAACTAATAAAGAACCATCATCTAGAAGATATGCATCCATCATCACACACAATGCATCCTTCTCAAAAGGATGTGCTTGGCTTTGCCTAATAATTTTTGGACTGAATTGTTGGAGGAAACACAAATTGATTTTCTTCTTTATTTTCAAAGATTGCTTTGTTCTTGTTTAATTTCATCCATATGATATTTTAAAGGATTAATATTTATTTATTTGAAAGGCAGAGTTAGAGAGAGAGAGAGAGATCTTCTATCTGCTGGTTCACTTCACAAATGGCCACAATGGCCAGAGCTGGGCTGATCCACATGAGTGTAGGGGCCTAAGGACGTGGGCCATCTTATGCTGCTTTTCCAGATGCATTAGCAGGAAGCTGGATCAAAAGTGGAACATCTAGGACTCGAACTTGCACCTATAGGACATGTCAGTGCCACAGGCAGTGGATTTACCTGCTATGTCATGTCGTCAGCTCCATCCATATAATTTTTAACCATTGAACTTCTGAATTTTTCTTTTCTTATTTTTGTGTTCTTTCACAGGTACAATAATATTCATAATATGTTATAGCTTATTTTGTAAAATTAGTTTTCATCTGTTTTATACCCACATTTTTTTTGTTCTTGTAGAATATCATAAGTGCTCTCTCTCATTGTTTCTCTCTTACTCTCTCCCCTCTTTCTGTAACTCTCTTTCAGATAAATAAATAAATCTTAAAAAGAGGGTGTGGCATTGTGGCACAGTGGGTTAAGCTGCCACCTGCAATGCCAGCATTCCATATGGGCACCAGTTCCAGTCCTGGCTACTCCACTGCTGATCCAGCTCCCTGCTAATGTTCTTGGAAAGTCAGCGGAAGATGGCCCCAGTGTATGGGCTCCTGCCACCCATGTGGGAAACTTGGATGGAGTTCCAGGCTTCTGGCTTTGGCCTGGCCCAGCCCTGATTGTTGTGGCCATTTGGGAGTGAGCCAGCAGGTGGAAGATATCTCTCTCTCTCTCTCTCTGTCTCCCCACTGTCCCCAAAACTCTGCCTTTCAAGTAAACAAAAAAAATCTTAAAAAAAAGAATATTGCAAGGTTCATTTTAATACTTTTCTTGTACTTTGTATTATATAGGCTTAAACTTACTCTTTTTTTGTTCTCCCATGTTTAAAGAAGGTGAATTTTCCTGGGCTATTAGAAGAGTTTCGTGTTTACTGGGATCGGCGATGTAGGTTGTCTTTCCTGGTAAAGAGCTCAGTGACACCCTGTTCTGTTTTTACCATGAAAGACTTAATATGCCCTCCCTGTGTAGACAAGTCAGGTGCATTCATATCTCCTGCTGCTAGCCTGTGTGCTCAACCTGTGCAGGTCTTGGTGGGTGCTCTCTGCCATTAGAATTCTTCCTGGGATTGGCCTCATGGGAGCCTCCCCACCCCTATCACAGAGCCCCATCTCTTTCCAGTCCATTTGATTTTGTTTTCCAGTGTTTTTTCTTCAAGATGAGTTTTTATCTTTCTAGGAGAGAATACACAGTGGGCATTTCTGAAATTGTCATGGGTCCTGACTATCTCAGCACTCTTTCGTTCATATAACCTTTTTTGGTTTGTTTTGTATTTATGACAATTCTAACCCTGTAAAGATCTTTCCCTCTTTATCTGGTATTTCTCAGAAAAACTCACATGGTTGCAAATCCGGGTAGTGTTTTCCTATGGATGAGCATCGGTTGATAGTTTAGTTTCAATAGCTTTTAACATCCATCACATGACAGTTCCTTCATGCGAGTCCTGTTGCTATTGATGGTTTGATGACAAATGGTTTTTAGGGGCGCTTGTTGAAACTGTTGCCCTTATCTTTCCCTTCTACAGATGTGTCTGTTTTCTTTTCAGGAAATTTGGGTAGCATTAAAGACTACACATTGAGTGCCCTGGTTTCTGAATGAAGTGAATTCTGGGCTAGTCCTTTGCTGTAAGGTGTTGTGGAAAGGCCCAGTTCTCTGTGGCTCAGAGAGAAGCTGCACATGAGGTGGAGTGTTGGGTTGTAAGTAGGCAGGTGATTATTTTGTTGTTTTTTGGCTGAGAAAGATTGGCAACTGTAGAACTTTTTATCGACCCCGGCCCCAGCTCCACTAAATGAGATTCTCTCCTGCTGCCTCACAGGGTAACACACCTGGCATGCTAAAAGCTTCTGTTCTTTGCACCTGTCTTTATTTGTCCTCTATTCTTTGGCTTCTTTGTGATGTTGCAAACAGTTCAAGGAGGCTCCCAAGGGCTGCTTCCTCATTTCCAAGCAAAGGGTCAGTGCTTTTGCCCCTCTGAATGTGCCTCCTGTGTGGAGGTGACTGTGGCCAGCTGCTTCTCCCCTAAGATGTGTGGTGGCCATGCGCCCTGCACATCCTCCCTTCCCAGGCTCAGTTTTCTCCATCCTGGACAGATCTTTTTCAATTTAGATGATTTAGGACATGAGTGTTTCCTAGTTTGGGCTCAGAAAGCATGTTTTTTCTCACTCCAGTTGTTTCTTTTAATTGATTATTGGAAGAAGTGAGAAGAGTTATTTGTACTTTCCCATCTTATAACTCTACTGCTGTTGTTTGTTGCTTTTTCTTTTTAATATACAGAAATCTGCCATTTTCAGAATCCAAAACCTACCTATCATCAAGTCATTTATGATGACTGACTTTAAAGTCATTCTTAGAGCTTTCTTGCATTCACATATGTTTCCTTTTTGTTTCATTTGGTACATTCTGGAGTTTAGTTTTTATTTTTATGTAAGGTTTATTTGAAATGTCTGATTTACTTATTTTATAAATGGCTGATCTGTCTGCTCCCTATCATTTGTTTATAGCTGTGCTTTCCTGCTTGGTATGTAATGCTGCAGAATGTATTAACTTTTTATTTATTTGTTATGGGGAGGGAGGGAGGGCAGGAGGGCAGGAGGGAGGGAGGGAGAGAGAGAGAGAGAGAGAGAGAGCTTACGTTCTGTTCTGTCGCTGATTCATTCTCCAAATGCTTGCACTAGCTGGGACTAGACTGGCCAAATTCAAGAGCCCAGAACACAATCCGGGTCTCCCACATGGGTGGCAAGAGCCCAGTTACCTGTGTCATCACCTGCTGCCTCCCAGGGTCTACAGTTGCAGGAACTTGGAGTCAGGGGGTGGAGCTAGGAATCCACCCCACATATTCCAATGTGGAACATGGGCGTCTTAACCACTAGGTTAAGGGCCTGCTCCTAGAATGTATTAAATTTGAATGTAAACTTTCTGTAGCTCAGTGTACTATTCCACCTAATCATCTATCATTTTGTTCCTGCTTCAGGCCAATAGCATTTCCACTATTATATATTGAATATATTTTATTATATGAAAGAAAAAGTTTATCTCTTTTATTTTTCCAAAATTCAACTTAGCTATTTTGAATATTTTTAAAGTAATTTTTCAGATTGATTAAATGATATATTTATACCTGGAGGTCCCTTTCAGAGTAGGCAATTATATTTCTTTTTCTTTTTTAAAGATTTATTTATTTATTTGAAAGTCAGAGTTACACAGAGAGAGGAGAAGCAGCGAGAGAGAGGTCTTCCATCTAATGGTTCACTCCCCAATTAGCTGCAACCGCTGGAGCTGCGCCAATCCGAAGCCAGAAGCCAGAAGCTTCCTCCGGATCTCCCACATGGGTGCAGGGGCCCAAGGACTTGGGCCATCTTCTACTGCTTTCCCAGGCCATAGTAGAGAGCTGGATCGGAAGTGGAGGAGTAGGGTCTCAAACCGGCACCCATATGGGATGCTGGCGCTTCAGGCCAGGATGTTAACCCTCTGTGCCACAGTGCCAGCCCCACAATTATATTTCAATATGTCAGTATAGCAGTGAACATCTCTGATTTACTTCACATTCCTGTTACTGCAAATATGGTTTCACTCTTATTCCATTATAAATGGTTACTACAGCTGTAGAGTTGTTTTTTTTTTTTAATTTATTTATTTATTTGAAAGTCTGAGTTACAGAGAGGAGAGAAGACAGAGAGTGTGAGAGATCTTCCATTTGCTGGTTCACTCCCCAGATGGCTACAATAGCCAGGCTGGACAGTCTGAAACAGGAAACTAGAATTTCTTCTGGGTCTCCCACATGGGTGCAGGGGCTCAAGGACTTAGGCCCTCCTCTACTGCTTTCCCAGGAGCATTATCAGGGAGCTGGGTCAGAACTGGCACCCATATGGGATGCCAGCAGCAGTGCAGACAGTGGCTTAATCTGCTGTGCCACAGTGCCGGCTCCATGTAGAGAGAAATTTAATAAAAGGTAAGGCTGGTCTTGAGAAATTAATTAAAAAGATTAAAAATGCATTTAAAGGGTTTAAATATTAGGAATTATCTGTTCCTTGAGTACTTCAGGAATTTCCATTAAAACAAACAGGGAGTCATACCATGTTGTGGGAGGGCTAAATTTGCATTTTTAAAAATGTTTTCAATAGACTTTTTAGGACATAAAAGAGACAAAACCATCCACTTAATTCAGTCTCATAATAAACATCATCTGCCAGCCCTGTGCAGTGTTAGGGATACTGAGATAAGACATATTCTTAGCTTCTGCGCTTCTCAGACATTTATTTTAGCTGATTAAACTCAAATATTCTGATGTTAAATAATGATTAAACTTGAAAAATGTTGGAATTTAAATTCTTTTGAAAAGCTCTTCTTCTGATGGAATTGGTACTTAAAGTAATTCTGGTAGGTCAAGTGCTATAATCTTCAGATAAGCCATTGATCAGGTGTCTAACTTCTGGAACAGCACATTTTTTAGCTTATCTCTGTCTCAAACTCAGCCAACCCAAGGGGTACTATTCAAAACTACTACTGATGGTGATTCAATGGGTTAATGCTTGAACAGTGTGAAGAAACCTCATGCTGATGTTCCACTCCCCACCCCTTTCACCCAAAACATGTAAAATCACCTTTCTAGAACTTTTCAGATTTATACACATTTCTTACATATGCTTAAAATTTGGATATGTATAAGATAAATTCACAGCTATGATTTCATTTGCTTCTCAGAATAGCCAATGAAATGCTTAGGGCAAAGATTAGTTCTTTTTACAGTCAAGAAAACTGAATCTTAAACAAAATGGCATAGATTCCAGCCTCCACACTTCAATGTCAGGTTCTCTCCACTGGACCAAGCTAAGGTCAGTGTCGTTTGGAATTTAAGAGTTGTGAATAAGGTAGTATTTGATTTATATATCTCCAGCTTCAGAGAGTGTTGCTGATTGCTCATGCCTAAATTCTATGGTGCCTAAATTTGCTTTTGCTTTATCTTGTAAGTGGATGGTTATTCTCCAATGCCTGACGATGACTCCCATCCTTCCTTTTAGAAAATTTTTTAACTTTTATTTAATGAATATAAATTTCCAAAGTATAGAATATTGATTACAATGGCTTCCCCCCCATAACGTCCCTCCAACCCGCAACCCTCCCCTTATCCACTCCCTCTCCCCTTCCATTCATATAAAGATTCATTTTCGATTCACTTTATATACAGAAGATCAGTTTAGCATACATTAAGTAAAGATTTCAACAGTTTGCTCCCACACAGAAACATAAAGTGAAAAATACTGTGTGAGTACTAGTTATAGCATTAAATCTCAATGTACAGCACACTAAGGACAAAGATCCTACATGAGGAGTAAGTGCACAGTGACTCCTGTTGTTGACTTAACAAATTGACACTCTTGTTTATGGCATCAGTAATCACCCTAGGCTCTTGTCATGAGCTGCCAAGGCTATGGAAGCCCCCTGAGTTCACTGACTCTGATCATTTTTAGACAAGGCCATGGTCAAAGTGGAAGTTCTCTCCTCCCTTCAGAGAAAGGTACCTCCTTCTTTGATGACCCATTCTTTCCAATGGGATCTCACTCGTGGAGATCTTTCATTTAGGTTTTTTTTCCCCCAGAGTGTCTTGGCTTTCCATGCCTGAAATACTCTCATGGGCATTTCAGCCAGATCCGCATGCCTTAAGGGCTGATTATGAGGCCAGAGTGCTGTTTAGGACATTTGCCATTCTATGGGTCTGCTGTGTATCTCACTTCCCATGTTGGATCGTTCTCTCCCTTTTTGATTCTATCAGCTAGTATTTTCAGACACTAGTCTTGTTTATGTGATCCCTTTGGTTCTTAGTCCTATCATTACGATCAATTGTGAACAGAAATTGATCACTGGGACTAGTGAGATGGCATTGGTACATGCCACCTCGATGGGATTGACTTTGAATCCCCTGGTATGTTTCTAAGTCTACCGTTTGAGGTAAGTCAGCTTGAGCATGTCCCGAATTGCACATCTCTTCCCTCTCTTATTCCCACTCTTATATTTAACAGCAATCACTTTTCAGTTAAGTTTCAGCACTTAAGAAGAATTGTGTATTGATTACAGTATTCAACCAAAAGTATTAAGTAGAACAAACAAAAAAAATACTAAGAAGGATAACATATTAAGCTGCTCATCAACAGTCAGGGTGAGGGCTGATCAAGTCACCATTTCTCATAGTGTTCATTTCACTTTAACCAGTTTCCTTTTTGGTGCTCAGTTAGTTGTCACCTATCAAGGAGAACAAGTGGTATTTGTCCCTTTGGGATTGGCTTATTTCACTCAGCATAATGTTTTCCAAATTCCTAACAGGGATCACTTTTCAGTTAAAATTTAAACACCTAAGAATAATTGTGTGTTAATTACAGAGTTCAACCAATGGTACTAGAACAAAAAAAATGCTAAAATGTATAAAGTATTACATTGTACATCAACCGTCAGGACAAGAGCTGATCAAGTCACTGTTTCTCATAGTGTCCATTTCACTTAAACAGGTTTCCCCTTTGGTGCTCAGTTAGTTGTCACCGATCAGGGAGAACATATGATATTTGTCCCTTTGGGACTGGCTTAATTCACTCAGCATGATGTTTTATTAATTTATCAGACATAAAAATTGCATGCTACAGGAAACTATGTAATATTATGTAATAATTTTGTACATGTATACATTGTGTAGTGTCCAATCAGGGTAAATATATTTATTCCTTCAAACATTTAAGATTTCTTTATAGTGAAAACATACAAAATCCTACCTTTGGGTTCCTTTTAAAAGATGGACTGGTAAGAGCTATTGTGTCAGCCTCCTCACTCAGCATTTCGGTCCTGACAGAAATTATAGGAGCTGCTTCTTCATGGTGACATCTCTTATGTTGCTGACCTAGCTTTGTCCCCATTGTATTCCAACTTGTCATTTAGAACAAAACTATGTTGTTTTTGTATTTTTAGGAAGAGAGAGAAAATATAAGCTGTGTAATGAGAAGAGTAAGAAGAAATTATTGAGATATAATATTCAGTTCTATTTTCTATAGGGGAACTAAAATTATTTCATGCCATTGAGATTACAGTTTTTAAGTGAATGAGATAATCCTCCCAAGTAAGCATATAATTATGGACACAAAATGAAAATTGTAGTTCATGTAGAGTATTTTAATTCTTTATTATGAAACACACCATTCAGAGAGATGCAAGACATGTAAATATGCAGCTGAAATTTAACATGTTTTTATACAAGTGAACACCCATTTAAACACCACCCAGGTTAAGACATAAAACATCTCCAGTATCCTCAAAACCTGTGTGTACTTATTGCCAATTACAACCCCCTTTCCCTTAATGAATGTCAATAATACAAAATTTTATGATAATCTCATCTGTTTTTCCTGGTAGTTTTTCCATAAATATCTGCATCTATTGGGGACATTTAGTTTGACTGTTTTTGATTTTTGTATAAATGGATCCCGCATTTTGTGCCTGTTTTTTTCTATTCAGCTCTATGTTTGTGAGATCTATCCATGTTTTTCAGGAAGCTGTAGTTGGTTCATCTTCAATGTTGTCTGATATTCTATTAGGGGGACACAGTACTGTTTATTCAGTGTTGGTGGATATTTGACTTGTTTCCAGGGTTGTTGTGAATAATTCTGGTGTCAACATTCTCATCTGTGTCCCCTGGGGCTCATATACACAGGATTCTTTTGGACATAAATCCAAGAGTTCATTACTCATGCTGTACATGTCCTTTCCCACTCTGTCACTTGCTTTTTCATTCTAAGGACACATTTTGACATCAAGTACAAGTTCTTAATTTTATTTTAATATAAAATGCATCGATCTTTTCAGCATGTTTAGAAATTTCTTTCTGGTTTGAAGGTTGAAACAATTTTCCTATATTATCTTCTAAAAGCTTTGTAATGTTTCTTTCAAACTGATGTCTATATCCCATCTGGGAACATTGGGGTTGTTTCCAGCTTTTGTCTGTTTTTGACAGTTTTTTTATGATCAGTATTAAAGCTTCTATGTACATTTCGTACATGTCTTTTAATTGGAAATATGCCCTTGTTCCTTGGGTATATATCTAGAAATGGAATTTCCAATTCAGAAGATAGCTAATTTCAAATTGTGATCAAAACTGTTGTGCCAGTTTATACTTTTGCCAGCAAGGTAGGAGATTTGTACTTGTTCCACATCATTATCAACATGTAGGTTGCTACCTCCTTTATTTGTAGTCATTTGGGTAGTTACATTTGTACACTAGTATCTCCTTGGAATTTTAATTTGCTTTTTTCTAGTAACTAACGATGTTGAATGATTGTTCTTATTCTTACTTGGTATTTCTTTGATAAGTTGCCTCTTGAAGTTATTTGTTCACTTTTCAAATTGGTTTCCTTTTTATTTTTTCTTTATTACTATGTAGGTGTTCCCTTAGTATTTCAGAAATAAATCCTTTGGGCCAGCATTGTGATATAGCGGGTAAAACTGCCTCCTGCAATGCTGCCATCCCATATGGACACCAGTTCCTGTCCCAGCTGCTCCACTACCAGTCCAGCTCCCTGCTAAAGGCCTGGGAAAAGCGCCTATGTGGGAGACCTGGATGAAGCTCCTGGCTTCTGGCTTTGGCCTGGCTCAGCCCTGGCCATTGTGGCCACTTGGGGAGTGAACCAGTGGATAGAAGACCTTTCTCTCTGATTCTCCCTCTCTCTGTAACTCTGACTTTCAGATAAATAAATAAATCTTTAAAAAAAAAGAAATCCTTTATCTACACATGTGTTATAAATATCTTCCTCATTTTACAGATTATCTTTTCATTCTCATAATGATATCATAGATTAAAAAAAGCTCTTAATTATACAAAGCATTTCTCAAGTTCTTTTCTGGTTATTGTTACTTGTGGTTTATTAAAATATCTTCACCTGTCCTAAATATTATGAAAGTACTGTCTGATTTTTCTTCACAAGCCTATTTTATCTTTTACTGTTCAGATTTATGATCTGCCTCAAATTAAATTTTGTGTGTAGTGTGAGGCTTAAGGGTTTTTGTTTTAGCTTATGACTATCAATTGACCCAGTACAATTTACTAAATATTGTATCCTATCATCTGAATTACAGAGGTACTTTGTTGAAAGCCAAGTGACTCCACATACCCACACGAGCATGCATTTATGGACAGTTTTTTCTATTGTATGATTGATATCTCTCTCCTTAGGCGGTGCCACACTATCTTAACTACTGTGGCTTTCAGGAGGTTTAAGCCTTTATTCTAGACTTTTTGCATTTCTGTATAAATTTTAGAATCAGGTTTTTTTTTCTTTTTTTTTATTTAGTAAATATAAATTTCCAAAGTACAGTTTATGGATTACATTGGCTCCCCCCTATAATTTCCCTCCCACCTGCACCCCTCCCATCTCCAGCTCCCTCTCCCATTCCATTCACATCAAGATTCATTTTCAACTATCTTTATATACAGAAGATCGATTCAGTATATATTAAGTAAAGATTTCATCAGTTTGCACCCACACAGAAACACAAAGTGAAAAAATACTGTTTCAGTACTAGTTATAGCATTACTTCACATTGGACAACACATTAAGGACAGATCCCACATGAGAAGTAAGTACACAGTGACTCCTGTTGTTGACTTAACAATTTGACACTCTTGTTTATGGTGTCAGTAATCTCCCTAGGCTCTAGTCATGAGTTACCAAGGCTGTGGAAGCTTTTTGGGTTCGCCGACTTTGATCTTATTCTGACAGGGTCATAGTCAAAGTGGAAGTTCTCTCCTCCCTTCAGAGAAAGGTACCTCTTTCTTTGATGGCCCCAGTGGGATCTTTCCAGTGGGATCTCACTCACAGAGATCTTTCATTTAGGTCTTCTTCTTCTTTTTTTTTTTTTTCCCGGAGTGTCTTGGCTTTCCATGCCTAAAATACTTTCATGGGCTCTTCAGTCAGATCCAAATGCCTTAAGGGCTGATTCTGAGGCCAGAGTGCTGTTTAGGACATCTGCCATTCTATGAGTCTGCTGGGTATCCCGCTTCACATGTTGGATCGTTCTCTCCCTTTTTTATTCTATCAGTTAGTATTAACAGACACTAGTCTTGTTTGTGTGATCCCTTTGACTCTTATACCTATCAGTGTGATCAATTGTGAACTGAAGTTGATCACTTGGACTAGTGAGATGGCATTGGTACATGCCACCTTGATGGGATTGTATTGGAATCCCCTGGCACATTTCTAACTCCACCATTGGGAGCAAGTCCGATTGAGCATGTCCCAAATTGTACATCTCCTCCCTCTCTTATTCCCACTCTTATATTTAACAGGGATCACTTTTCAGAATCAGTTATTATCAGTTTTCACACATACACAATGCTTGCTGGAATTGATTGGGAAGGTATTGAATCTATTTGGAAGAAGAACATTTAAAAACTGTAAAAAAAGATTAAATTTAAAGTAGTGTATCTTCCAATCTATAATGTATTATATCTTCATTTACAAGTTCTTCTTTAGTTTCTCTAAGCCATATTTTGCAATGGTCAGTTAGAGTGTGACACAAATTTTCTTAGGCTTATTCTTAGGTTTTTATGCTACTGTAAATGTTATTTTCATAAAATATGATTTTCCAGTTGTTATTTTCTTATTTTCATGTAAATGAATTTCTTTGGATACTTTGTTATATATTTTGAGATAATCTGTATTTTCCTTTTTTTCTAAGTTTAGTCTATATTTGTTTCATGATTTTCCTGCTTCTTTGCCTGCTTTTATTCTGGGGTTTTAGATTTCAGATTTGAAATGCTCTTCAAAATCTGCACATTTTTTGTTTAATTATTTTGAATTCACATTAGAGTATTAGGGTACAATTTCTTCTACTTTGTGGTTGTTGTTTTGCAGGATGCTTTCTACTAGACAAATATTTTGAGCCTTATTTGCTATTTCATTCTTACCATTTCTGGTTTGCATGGCTCTTTGGGGTTCTTCCATAAGAGTGAAGACTAACTTGGTTTGCAGAAAACTAGAAAGTTTTATTATCTGGTTGAAGCTAGAGAGCCCTTTAGAAGATAAGCATTGAGAGCTCACTCTCTGCTACATATTGCAAGGCAAGGATCTGAGGCTGGGAGGAGAGACTTTATTGAGAAAGAAAAAGCATATGTCAACTCATCATGTACCTTTGCACTTGGTTGCCCTTGTAGCTTCTCTTTGAGAGCTCTAGGTATCTCAATACTCTCTGGGCTTAAATGGTAAGTATCCAAGAGTTTTAGACATTTTGACATTTTGTATGAATGTGGATTGCTAGACTCTGCTCATTTTTAACAGTTCAGATTTTTTCTAACACAAATGTGTCCTTGTGTGTCTACGAAGGAGGCATGTGAGGTAGTCAGCCACTTCCTCTGCTTCCTGTCTCAAGTGTGCTCCCTTTTGTCAGTTTAGTGAAGTGCAGTTTTATTAATACATAGTATCCTTTTGGTGTGTATTGGGGTACTTAGTTATTCTTGTATATGCAGATTCTTCAGTGACTGCCACCTACGTTAATTCAAAGTTTAGATGGCATCAAATTTAGAAGTAAGGCATTTCCCCAGTTCTAGAATTTCAATATTACAAAGAATCTGTGTGACCTGGTTCTCTGTAGGTTTTACTGTGAATACCTGGTGATGTGTAAATGTCTCTACCTGCATTCCCTTCATTGATTTCTGCTCTTTCTGTAATAGTTTTTAGAAGATATTTATTTAAGACTCATGCTTCCCATAATAGTAATGCAGAACATATTTCACACTGTGCAGTGATTGCTTTAATGAGAGACTTTTGAGCAGTTGCAGGCATTTTCTGTTGAAGGGTGTTGTTAGAAAGGATCCAACAGCATTGAACACTCTTCAGGACAAGAAAAACTAGTCTAAGATTTTTTTCTGCTTTATGCTTTTTCTGAGCTCGAATACTTGGAAAAATTATTTGAAAAAGTTAAGTAGCCACCAGAAAGGAAATGTCTAGACAGTGAGAAAGCCTGACACAAGTTTATCACAAAATCCTCTAGAGTGAGATGCTCCTTAGAAATAAGCTCCAAATGCAGAGACAGTTTCAGCCTTGACACTTAACCTTTTGTTATAATCATTGCTTACAACTGTTTCTGTAGAAAAACACCTTTCAGTTCTCACAGGCCCATCCATTGCCTGGATGCTTCCCTAATGAAGTTCCTTGCATTGTAAATAGCACTAAGTTTGTCTATGCTGACCAAAGTCCTCTAGGGGGCAGCAGAGTAGCAAGTGCCATTTACTTCCCGAGGAGTCCGATGCTTCCCTGAATTTGAGGGCTGCTCCAGTCAGCAAGGAAAATCAGGAGACAAGATTGGAAAAATGTCAGGATCAAGAAAAAATGAAACTGTGTACAGATACTCTTTGGGTGCAGAAGTATTATTCACCTAGAAATGAGAGATGGGTTTGTGCTAGTTAAATGGAGAAAGTAATATTAACTTTTCCATTAAAAGTTTCCTTGACCCTTCAGGGATACAATAAGGAGTTCTCTTCTTGGTAGTAAAATACAAAAACAAGTAATCAGGTACAATGTGCTGGTGGTGCAGTGAGTTAAAGTTGCTGCCTGTGATTCCAGCACCCCATATGCGTGCTGCTTGGAGTCCCAGCTCCCCGCTAATGTGCCTGAGAAAGCAGCAGAAGATGTCCCAAGTGCTTGGTTCTTTGCCATCCACATGAGAGATCTGGATGGAGTTACAGGCTCATGGTTTCAGCCTGGCCCAGCCCTAACTGTTGCGGCCTTTCGGGGAGTGAACCAGTGAATGGAAGATCTCTGTCTTTCAGTCTCTTTCTCTGTAACTCAGTTTTTCAAGCAAATAAAACCCTTTTTTTTTTTTTTAAATACAATGTGCTAAGTATTTATAAAAATGCCTAAGATGCTATGGGGATTAAAGGAGAGTGACTGTGGGAGGGGGAAGGCAGAAGATAGTGATAGGGAGAGCTTCATATGTAGAGGACGTTGGTGCCTGAGCTTAGAGAACGAGTTGTTCGAGAAAGAACTGGGAGAGGGTAAGTAAATTCTGTATTTTTGGGCAATGGTGAGCTGTTCACTTGAGCTGCAAGGTCATGTCCACGTGAGGAAGTGGGAAGACATGAAGGTCAGCTTGCCATCTGTGCGTGTTCCCTGTGTGCAGGTCTCTCTGTTAGTATACTCTGAAGACAAAGTCCAGAAACTCCCTTCATCCACATTTCTGGTTTGCATGGCTCTTTGGGGTTCTTCCATAAGAGTGAAGACTAACTTGGTTTGCAGAAAACTAGGAAGTTTTATTATCTGGTTGAAGCTAGAGAGCCCTTTAGAAGATAAGCATTGAGAGCTCACTCTCTGCTACATATTGCAAGGCAAGGATCTGAGGCTGGGAGGAGAGACTTTATTGAGAAAGAAAAAGCATATGTCAACTCATCATGTACCTTTGCACTTGGTTGCCCTTGTAGCTTCTCTTTGAGAGCTCTAGGTATCTCAATACTCTCTGGGCTTAAATGGTAAGTATCCAAGAGTGTTAGACATTTCAACACTTGAGTTCTTCCTTACTCAGCAACGGTGGATCAAATATCCAGAAACACACAGCTGTGACTTAGTAAACCTTCCTGGAGTCTGAGCTATCTCCAGTGTGATGGCTTCAACAATGCAAATACCATCTGCAAATTAATTATCGCCACAATTTTGAGATATGAAAATTGGTGTTCTGCATTCAAACCCATTTACAAATCACAAGAAAATTCACTATTACTTTTGTTAATGAAATTTACTATAAAGTTCTTAGCTTCTTTTTAATGTAATCTTAGTTGTTTTAAATATTTAGATGGTTGTGAAAAAAGTGGCTTTAAATCTTTTTGTCATCTACTTTTGTAAATGTTTGTCATCAATGATGATTATCAAGAATTTGAAAGGAGGATGTGAATGAGGAAAGAGGAGTGAGAATTAGGAGGATTAAATTCTATTGTATAGCACAATTGCCATAGTTAATATAGTATATATTTAAAATGGCTAAAAGAGTTTTAGATGTTTTTACCACAAACAAATGTCAACTGCTGGAGGTAATAGATATGCAAATTCACTTAATTTTACACAATGTACATGTGTCCTAAAATATCAAATTATACCCAATAAATTCATGTAATTATTATTTGTCAAAAATTAAATGAGGGGCAAGCATTTGGCAGAGCAGTTAAGATGCCACTTGGGATATCCTCATCCTGTATTGGAGTGTTTCAGTCAAGTCCTGGCCATACCACTTCTTGTCCAGCTTCCTGCTATTGTGCACTTCAGGAAGCAGCAGGTGATAGCTCAAGAAGTTGGGCCCCTGTCATCTATGTGGGAGACCCAGATGGAGATATTAGCTGCTGGCTTCAGCCTGAGCCAGTCCTGGTTGTTGCAGGCTTTTGGGGGAATGAACTAAAGGTTGAAGGTATTTCTCTCTGTCTTTCAGATAAAATGAAAATAAATAAATACCTTTTTAAAAAGTGAAATGAAATAAAAAATTAAAGAGCTCATTATTAGGAGATCTTGTCAGTAATTGACCGACAGCCATTTCCAGTGTATAATCTGAATTCAAAATTTTAAATTCATTGACAAAATTTCAACTTTCAGAAAATACTTAGAAAATTTTATTAAATGTAATACATTTCTTAATATGTTATTTTATTATTTTATAATTATGTATTAAGAAAAATAAGACAAACTTTTTGCCAAATTATTTATAGACTCTCCAAAATAACTTCCAATTTTCTTTAGTGTGCCAGATAAGTATTATCCCTTACTGGGAAGACCAGCTTGCACATCCTGTTCTGTTAGCTCGTAACAGCAGGAAGTATGTTTCCAGTCTCTGTGACCAATGGGGACACTTATCTTCACCTAACAAAAAAGATTTTTTGGCCTCTTATAGAAAGAACCATCTTTAAGTCCTTTTTTTTTAAAGATTTATTTTATTTATTTGAAAGACAGAATTGCAGAGCGAGGTAGAGCCAGAGAGAGAGAGAGAGAGAGAGAGAGAGAGGTCTTCCATCCATTGGTTCACTCCCCAAATGACCACAACAGCCAGAGCTGTGTTGATCCGAAGTCAGCAGCCAGGAGCTTCTTCTGGGTCTCCCACGTGGGTGCAGGGGCCCAAGCACTTGGGCCATCTTCTACTGCTTTCCCAGGTCATAGCAGAGCGCTGGATGGGAAGTAGAGCAGCCGGGTCTCGAATCAGCACCCACATGGGATGCCAGTGCTTCAGGCCAGGGCGTTAACCTGCTGCACCACAGCACCGACCCCTCATCTTTAAGTCTTATGATTCACTTTTTTCACACTTGACCTCTATAAAAAGTCATGCATTTATTGTTTTCAGTGTTATTGTTTATTAAATTATCCAAATTTCTTGTGAATAAAAACTTTTTGAATGTCTTTTATTTCTAATTGATATTATATGAATTTCCTTTATCATCCAAAGAAAACTGAGCAAACCATTGCATTTTCTTTCTGTATTGGACTTAAAGATAGTAATTTAATTCTCAACTGCAGTGAGAATTATTGCCAAACATATTAAAATGTTTGTTAGTAAAGAAGACTAAGTTATCTAAACAGGTAAGAGCCACAATTTCTCATTCACTGCAAAGAACTTATTATTTTCTGAAGATCAGAGTTTATCACTAAATTTTCATCAAAATATACAAAAATTTTCTTTTCTCCCTAATTTTTCATTAATATTTTGCTGTACCCACACATCACTCTTGCCTGATATAATCCTTGATAAGAAATATGTCATTCTCCTACATCCTATATGTATAAATACAAGTAACTTACGGTACTTAATAGCTAAGTTTTTAATTATGTCCCACAAAGACTGAACTGATCTGAAATATTGGAATCTGACTAATATTGTTACATATAATAGAAAGAAAGAAAATCGACAAGCTGTGGAAAATAAGGATGTTGAAAATCTTGATTCCTGCCATACTTAAGAAGTTATTTTTAAGTTATCTTTATAAATGTGAATCAGATTGTAACCAGAGACATACTGAAGTTGTCACATTGTCACATTGCTCCTTCTACACAATCTCTCACTATAAGAACACAACAATTGTAATTGCAAGCCTAGCAATTATAAACCAGCCTTGCTCAAGACTGCCTTCAGCACCATTGCTTCTTTGTGTTTGTCCCTTTCTGCACATCATCAGCTATAACTGTCCTCTTTTGTGTGTTTTAAACTAGTTCTCAATTTTTGAGAATTGGTAAAAATTGACAGAGATGCTTATGTAAACATATTTCTGATGTTTATTTTAGATAAGTGCACCACTATTTCCTTCTGTTACTCTAATTAGAAATAAATGACCTTTTATTTTATCTTTCACATGTGTCTACTTGGTCTCCTCTAAGACAGTGCGACTGTGTGTTTAAAAAATCTAGTAATCAGGGAGAGGGAAAGGGGAGGGTTGCGAGTGGGAGGGAAGTTATGAGGGTGGGAAGCCATTGTAATCCATAAGCTGTACTTTGGAAATTTATATTCATTAAATAAAAGTTAAAAAAAAACCTAGTAATCAATGATTTTTGTATATTCTGATGAAATTAAAAGGAGCCCACCCCACTCTGCTCTGTTTTGTCTAATGAAACATGACTTTTAAAGAAGCCTGTATCAGCTAGAAGTTACATCCAGGACTCAGGAGAGCCTTGGATTCCTGAGTCTAACTTTGGTGCTAATTTGCTCTGCAATTTTATTAGATTATTTCTGGTTTTTTTTGTTGTTGTTGTTGTATTTTCATTTTTTGTAAAATTAGGTGAATTGAGCAAGATGTTCTCTAAATTTTCTGTCATTTTTATAGATCTGTAGAAATAAATTGTCACCTATGTTCAAATATCTTTTATTTAGCCCAGATTAAAATGAAAATTGAAGCCTGAGGCTACAAGGCTATTTTTCTTTTCCTTTTTAAGAAAGAAACTCAAAAGTCTGATAAGCTGTTGACACAGAGGCTTTTGAGGATGGCAAATGGAGTAATTTTAGTTGATAATTAAGGAGACAAAAGAAAAGGATAGTGAGTGTTTGCAAATCATCATTTGCCACAGAATTTAAGTAAATCTGTATTAATCTGTAAATCTTCATCTAATCATTAAAATAATAGAATCTGTATCTCAATTAGCTTACTAAAAGGGAGAGACAAACTTTATTATAGCATTAAAATTTTTATTTTAATTGTCCCAATGGTGATTGGCTTATACCCTTAAATTAATTATTATTATTATTATTTAGAAAATTTATTTATTTGAGCCGGCGCCGCGGCTCAATAGGCTAATCCTCCACCCAGCGGCGCCGGCACACCGGGTTCTAGTCCCGGTAGGGGCGCCGGATTCTGTCCCGGTTGCCCCTCTTCCAGGCCAGCTCTCTGCTATGGCCAGGGAGTGCAGTGGAGGATGGCCCAAGTGCTTGAGTCCTGCACCCCATGGGAGACCAGGAGGAAGCACCTGGCTCCTGCCTTCGGATCAGCGCAGTGCGCTGGCCGCGGCGGCCATTGGAGGGTGAACCAACGGCAAAAGGAAGACCTTTCTCTCTGTCTGTCTCTCTCACTGCCCACTCTGCCTGTAAAAAAAAAAAAAAAAAAAAAAAAAAAAAAAAAAAAAAAATTTTTTTATTTGAAAGAGCTACAGAGAGGCAGAGAGAGAGAGAGAGAGAGAGAATCTTCCATCTGCTGGTTCACTCCCCAGGTGACGACAGCAGCTGGAGCTGCAGCAGTACGAAGCCAGGACCCAGCAGCTTCTTCTGGGTCTCTGATGTGGGTGCAGGGGCCCAAGGACTTGGGCCATCTTCCACTGCTTTACCAGGCCAAAGCACAGAGCTGGATTGGAAGTGGAGCAGCCGGGGATCTCCTATGGGCGTACATATGGGATGCTGGCACTACAGGTGGTGGCTTTACCTGCTACACCACAGCACCAACCCCTAAATTTATTATTATAATTAAATGCATTTGATAAAATATTTGTTACAGAAAAATATTTACATAAAGTAGTAAACTTAGAATTAATGCATGCACCAAAACTGTAACAATTCACCTGCTATGATTCTATCAACTCAGCTTTAATTAACTCAACCAGTACCCAAACTGTAGTTTCTCAGAATGAGAACACATCTGAGGTGCTCCTAGTAAATAGTCATTTCACATGTGAAAGAAATATCTCTAACAGATTGACTGCAAAATGCAAGAAAAAACATTAATTTCCTGTAATTGTCTAAAATTCAAAATGAAAGAAAATTGATTTTCTATAGCTGTCCTTAAGAAATTTAAAAGACATTTCAACCTGTTTCTGAAAAGTCAGCAACCTAATGCATTCTCTCTCTCACTTTTTTTTTTTTTTTTTTTTTTTTTTTAATTTTTGACAGGCAGAGTGGACAGTGAGAGAGAGACAGAGAGAGAAAGGTCTTCCTTTGCCGTTGGTTCACCCTCCAATGGCCGCCGCTGCAGCCGGCGCACCGCGCTGATCCGATGGCAGGAGCCAGGATCCAGGTGCTTTTCCTGGTCTCCCATGGGGTGCAGGGCCCAAGCACCTGGGCCATCCTCCACTGCACTCCCTGGCCATAGCAGAGAGCTGGCCTGGAAGAGGGGCAACCGGGACAGAATCCGGCGCCCCAACCGGGACTAGAACCCGGTGTGCCGGCGCCGCAAGGTGGAGGATTAGCCTATTGAGCCACGGCGCCGGCTTCTCTCTCTCACTTTTAAAAATAAGCCAGAAACCTTTAATTTATTGTATTTCTAGGAAAGTAAAACACATCTCATGTTTGGTTTATGTTATTTCAAAGCAACTGGTAATTATTCAGGATATAACCCTCCTTTCTCATCACTCTATTCCCAGGAGAAAAATATTGTTGTGACTGTTGGTACAGGGAAATGATATTCATCTCCTTGTCTCCTCTTAACCCTAATCCAATTTCTGCTTGGAGGCTGCTCTAACCCACACAACTCAGGAGAAGTTTGTGTTACTGGAAAGCACGAATGCTGTGGTGCTACTAACGACACATACCCACTATGCTCATAGGCTGTGAGTATACCTCTGGGTGGGGGGAAAAAGAAGTTGAAAAAAGCAAGAGGAAGCTTTAAGTAAGTTGTAGGGAGTGCAAGAAATATATAAGTCCCACCGCTCATATTTTTGAAAGTGAAAACAAGTATTTGCCATTTCACTTGAAACTGAAGGTGTTGAAGATATAGCTATAGAAAATAACTTCTATTTTTCTGTCATTGTCAATTGTTATGAATTAAAAATGTGTGTTCATGAAAGCATTGCTTTTAATACACTGCATTAATATTTTTATTAAGAGGTTAAGTTGGTAATAATCCCCAGCATATTAGCATATGAAATATGAGTAGAAATTTGTTCCATGTTGAACTTCCAACCAGGACACTGAGTTTCTCATTGCAGTATTATCCCAAGTTCACTTTTGTAGTTCAATGATTTCAACATTCCAGAAAATAATGCTTTCCCTGCTGACTGCATATACCAATTTTGTATGTATGGAACCCAAAATTTGCAGGTAGAATGAAAGCTTAGGGATAATCTGCTAAGAACCCCTTTACTTGTCTGTTTGCTTGTAAAAAGATTCATTATATTAGAGCAACATGACCCTAACCATTGAATCAGTTGTTTGGTTCACAAGCCAGGGCTAAGTCACTTCTCTCTGATATTTTTTAATCTTTGGGCTAAGAAGTAAGTCAGTCTCTTTGTAGGCTGACACATTAGCATGCAAATCATCATTGGTGTTGGCAGTTCTGCTTTCCAAATTGGAGAAAATTGGATCACAGTGAAAGAACAGCAAAACCCTTCCTAGAGAAAAGCAGAAAAGAGAGGTATGTGTGAGTGTATGTGTGTTGGTGGGGGTGGGGGTGGGACGCTTCCTGAAGACTTTCAAGTCCTTGATTGCAGCCATTCCTGAGGTCTGCTGTGGCTTTGCTCTGAGATATTTTGTAAAATAATTTTGTATTCTTTCAATATATTCCCATTTTTCTTAAGGCATCCAAACAACCTAACACCTTGTCTTTTTATTATCTGTGTCTTGTTCTCAGCAGTGTCTAATGGAACTAGACAGGAATGCTATGTTACTGAAAAGAAATTAGAGAGACCAAGTAATATGGATAGCTTCTATAGCATGAGCTTGAGTTTGAAGTTAAGAGTCACGAAAACTACTCTACCAAATAATTTCCTGTTTGTCAATAAATTTATGTTTTTAAATGTTGAATTAACTTGGAATTGTATGAATATTCAAACATAAAAAGAAATGTCAATATGGATGTGAATCTATGTGTGAAATAATTGCATGTCTATTAAGGCTTGAGAAAATTAAGAAATATTACATTAGAGGTGAATTCTCTTTGGGATCATCTAACACATTCTTATTTTCTTCCCAGATGAATAAACTGAGAAAAGAATGAGAAACTGATTTATTATAATTAACAATGTTACTATGGTTGCTTGACTTCTGGGTCAGTGTGTTCTCTCAAGTTCTTTGTGGATGGAAGAATACTAACTTACTGTGTGACCTTTTCTCTCCAGATAGATCTCAGTCTGTCCTCTATAAACACTGAGTAGATTACACCAGATAATAACTAAGATTCATTCTGGCTCTAAAAGTCTATGATTCAATGATTTTATGATGCATAAAATCATTATACAATGTTTATAAAATATCATAGGACTTTGATTTTATTTTAAAATCCAGACTGAAATTCTACCTAAGTAAAGGAATAAACAATTGAGAAACAGAAGAGAAAACCTGAGACACAAGGACAAGAAGCTCAGAAGTGATACAAATTAAAACCAAAATTTTGTGGATTTATTTGTTGGCAATTTACAAGCTGAATCACTATGTGCTTTTTTGGAGTCATTTTCCATTTACATCTGGCTTACAAACAGATTTCTCTATTTACTTTTTTGCCTTTAGTCTAAACGCAATGTTTTTCAATTAAAAATACATCAGAATCAAATTCAAGAATAATTCAGTGAGGAACACTTCCTGCCTCAGCCTGCAGGATGAACTGTGTGCCATTTAAAAAAGCTTAGCTAAAATGATACTAACATATTAGTTATATCTTAATGTAAGGTATAGGGGGAATCTTAGAAATAATGGGTTTCTAGTTAATATAGAAATTTCTGTGACAGGTTAAAAAAGACAAAACCAAATACACTTGATGTGTTGAGAGATTTTGAATTGAATCTAAGTGCCAGTATTAGTTATCTGTTTGCCCTTGCACAAGGTATCCAATCTTTGTAAACCTCAGCAAACCTCAACTTCTTTTTTCTGTAAAATAGATATACTATTGTTGCCTATTCAAAGGACTGAATGAGACAATGTATGTGAAGAGCTTAGCATGGTGTGTTCAGTAACTATTCCTATTAGCAGTTTCAATCCAAGTGTGACATTTAAACTTGACAACTTTAATGTCAACATCCTTAAGCAAGATAGACTCTAGGTTTCTATTGAAATTCCCATGAACAAATAATCTTATTAAATCAAGTATATGAGTTTTTAATAATGAATGGGAAGGTATTGACAAAAGATATATTTTAGATCATTGAAAGTAGTACTTAATATTTATAGAGTTATTTGTGGCTTTTGATAATTCCATATGCAAATTAAGAGTATATGTGGGCCGGCGCCGCGGCTCATTAGGCTAATCCTCCGCCTTGGGGCGCCGGCACACCGGGTTCTAGTCCCAGTCGGGGCGCCGGATTCTGTCCCGGTTGCCCCTCTTCCAGGCCAGCTCTCTGCTATGGCCCGGGAGTGCAGTGGAGGATGGCCCAAGTGCTTGGGCCCTGCACCCCATGGGAGACCAGGAGAAGCACCTGGCTCCTGGCTTCAGATCAGCGTGGTGTGCTGGCCGCGGCGGCCATTGGAGAGTGAACCAACGGCAAAAAGAAAGACCTTTCTCTCTGGCTCTCTCTCTCACTGTCCACTCTGCCTGTCAAAAAAAAAAAAAAAGAGTATATGTGTGTACATATGTTTGTGTGTATAATTTTGAATTTTTCCTTCCATCAAATAACTATGTTATTTCCATTCTTTAAATGAATAAAATGATTTAGAAGCTGATATTTATATAATGTTGGTATTGTCACTTGAAATCAAGTCTTTGGACCACTTTTGGCCCAGTACTCTACCTAATGACTATTTATTAAGCATTTATTAGGAGCAAAGCACTATAATAGGCACTAAGAGAGATATATTGTAGTACACACTTATCTTTTTGGCTCTTGTGGTATTTTTCCTTTCAACTGACTCACACTTGTCTGAGAACTGCTAGAACTCACTAAATTTATAGGATGACCAAGAGAGTTTCCATGCAGCCTCATTCCAGTCATCATAACCAACCAAAGAAGCCATCTGATATAAAAATGGGAGATTCAGAAGCCCTCTAGTATACTGTGTGCCATAACGCATGGGAGAGAGAAAGTATGTGTGTGTGTGTGTGTATGTGTGTGTGTTTATGTGTCTTTGTCTTTGTGTTGTGGAAGGTGTACACTTGATGGCTCCAAGCAAATTTCAATAGTTCTATGAGAATTCAGACATTAGAAGAGAACGTTAACTGAGTATGCGGACTAAAATCTATAGCCCTTGGAAGTGATGGCAGTTATAATCTGCCCCTGAAGAAAAGAGGAAGCCTGTCTGAGGGGAGGCCAAAAAGCTCTGTAGATATTCAGAGCCCAGTTCAGAAATGAGACAGAAAGGTTCTAGAAGGCAACTTTCTGGTTGTTCTTGAGACTAACTGTGTTCTTTCTTGGTGTTTCATGAACAACTCCCTTGCCTTTAAAATCAATCTCCCATTTCTATCAATTCAGTTGGGATTATATTTTTGTTATCTACAGCAGCTTTGTAATTAATACCAAAATCAAGATTGCAGACATGAAGTTTCTGCTTCTCTGAGTCATTTTCCAAATGACTAATAATAGGCTAATTGCCTAAGGAGTCCTGGGGCGCTTGTTAAAATGCAGAACTGGGGCACCATCTCCCACAGTTTCTGACTACAGGTGTCTTCATTTTGGCCTGGGAATCTGTGTTTTTAAAGTTATGATTTAATTAATTTGAAAGAGAGACAGCGAGAAAGAGTGACAGAGCTTACATCTGCTGGTTAACTCATCAAATGTCTGCAGTAGCCAGGGCTGGTCCAGGCCAAAGCCAGGAGCTCAAATCTCCACCTAGGTCTTCCACAAGGGTGGCAGGGACAAAAGTACTTGAGCCAGATAACTGCCTGCCTCCTAGGGTGTGCATTAGCAGGATGCTAGATCAAAAGCAGAATGTGAAGTTGAACCCAGGCACTCTAATATGCTATGCAGGCATCTTAACTACTGAGCCAAATGCCAAATGCATAGACATCTGTATTTTGTTAAACTTTTCAGGTAAGTCTCATGAACATGAAGAGTAGGAAACCACTAGTAGAAATAAGTCTGTGTTTTTAGGACCTAACTTAAAGAGTACCAACTATAATGGTTATATTTAACCATTATATGGTAAAATTAAACATTTCCTTTTATGGGGTTATTAGCCTTTTGATGTATCAGAAAGAAGAGAAAAGAGAAGGCAATGCAGTCACACTTGGAGATAAGGAAGCTGGTGTAAGAATAGAGAAGAGCTAAAGATAAGAATGGGAGTTGGAGGACGGGCATTGTACCACAGCAAATTAAGCAGCTGCCTGGGATGCCTGCAGCCTGTATCTGAGTGCATGTTTCAGATCTGGCTACTCTGCTTCCAATCTAGCTTCCTGCTTTGTTCCTGGGAAGCAGCAGATGAAGGTCCAACTACTTGAGTTCCTGCCATCCACATGGGAGACTCGGATGGAATTCCTGGCTTCTGGCTTTAGCCCCAATTGTTGCAGCTATTTGGGAAGTTAACCAGCAGATGGAAGCTCTCTTTGTCTCTCTCTGTCCCTCCCTGTGTTTGTGTTAGTTTGTCTGTCTCTCTCTACCTTTTAAATAAATAAATAAATAAATAATATATTTTTTAAAAGAATGGGAAATAGGAAAGCAGCAATGGGCTGTGATGAACCAAGAACATGGAGTCATGCCTCTGCTCGACTCACAGAATCTATCCCAGCTTAGGCATTCCTGGAAAGAAGTGTGGGAAGATGCAAAAGTAGAACAAATGTTCTTTCGATGGAAGAAGCCATTTCTGTGTATTTATGTCTCTTTGTTTGCCCTGGCCTCTGGTGGGAATGTAGTTCATTGATATAGAGGATGACATTTACCTGATCTTGGCCTCTGGATCCCGTGGTAGAACACCAGATGGGCATCTGGGGAAGAATTACTTCCCACCCCCAAATTGACCCACTGTAATTTGTATTTGCCTCAGCGTCTTTCAGAAGTGCAGGCCATCAGCACTGTATGGAGTAGCTCTAACCACAATCAAGCTGCAAGGACACTCATGAGAAGCTTTTCCATCTGAGAAACACAAACAGCTCCATCGATCTTGCTAACACCCCAGAGGTAAGTGTGAGAGCAATAAAAATCGTCTTGGGGTTGGAGTGGGAATAATAGTTCCTGAGTTCTTTCCTGGCTTTGCCAAAAAGCATTGCTGGGAAATGGAACCTGGGTGTGGTTAAATTCTCAATCCCCTAGAAAGTCACTGCAGGAAGGCAATGGAGACATTACCCGCCCATACTCTTTTTACAATTGAGAAACTGAACTGTAGAGAAAGGAAGTGACATGTCCAAGTTCATCCATCTAGTTGGTGGCAGTCTAGAATTTAGATCTAATGCTGAACTTCATGTACAATAAATGTTCCCTATCTAGGCACTGTATTGTGTGCCCTAAACAAAATTTTCATGAGTAAGACTCATGACTGTTTCTAATGAAATCTGGGAATACAGCCAGGCTGAGAAATAAAACTAGAGAAGTGTCAGTCAGCTTCAACCACCATAGCAAAACACAACAGCCCAAGTGGTTTAAACAGGAGAAATTTATTTCTCATAGTTTGGGAAGCTGGGCAGTACGAGATCAAGGTGCTGATGATTTGGTTCCCGGTGAAGTTTCTCTTCCTGGCTTTAAGACAGTCACCTTTTCTCTGTGTCCTTTCAACACGTGGGGATGGTGGAGGGATTGTGTGTGGGGGGGGGGGGGACAGGAGACAGAGAAAGTTCTAGCTCTCTGGTATCTCTTCTTATATCTAGCACATTAATCTTTTTGACCTCTTATGACCTCTTTTAACCTAAATTACTTCCTTATAGACCCTATGTACAAACACAGTCACACAGTGGGTTAGAACTCAACATATGACATTATGGGTCACAATTTTCTCCATATAAATGACCATCTTAAACCCAGCCTGCATCCATCCCTCTGTCTTTGGTCATACTGATGGTTTAGATGGAGGCAACTACTTGTTCTCACTGCCATTAACAGTCACTGTTTAGCAGAAGAGGAAGCAAAAGTACTTTTCAATAATGACACTTGGTGTCTATTTTATTTTCTGTGGTGTTTTATTATGAATAAAGTAGAAGTCCACAGGAAAACCAATTCAGTATAAGTAAACCAGCAATGATGAACCTCTTGGAGGGACAAATGGAGTCACTCACATTACAAATGGAGTCACTACTGAACTGAGTAGTTGTACACTTCTACAATCCTTTAGCTGCAATTCCAAAATCTGACAAGATTTGAAATCTGATCATTCTTCTAGAAATCTATAGCAAACTCACTTGGTGGCAAGTGACCTATTCTGATGTGAGGCTGTTTGTTGCTTCTACTTATCCCAATTATTGAGAATACTTATGTTTTGCTGAAGACATGCTAAAGTATTTGGTTATGTAGTCTTGCTCCAGACCATACTGAAGTGCTTGTAATACATTAATAAAGGCACCGAGGGGCTCATGTTGTGGCACAGGGGGTTAAACTGCTGCTTTTAGATAACTGCTTCCCATATGGAGAGCCAGTTCTAGTCTTGGGTGCTCCACTTCCTATCCAGTTCCCTGCTATTGTGCCTGGGAGGGCAGTGGAAGATGGCCCAAGTGTTTGGGCACCTGTCATCCAATTGGGAGACCCAGGGGGAGGTCCTGGCTCCTGGCTTCAGCCTGGCTCAGCCCTTGCTGTAGTGGCCATTAGGAGAGTGAAATAGCAAATGGAAAATCTCTCTCTCTCTCTCCCTCTCTCTCTCTCCTTCTCTCTTCTGTCACTCTGCCTTTCAAATAAATAAAATAAAATAAATTTTTTTAAAGAATGGCACTGAACTATCTTTATAAAATCCATATAAGTATGAATTCTTGAAGCACATATGACCCTAAGGGTCTTAGATAAGGAAGTTTGGATCTTTACTAAAGTGAATATTCTATTACAAGGATGGAAAAAAGGTGGAATATGATAAAGAAGGGGAAGAAGATAAAGTAGGAGCAATTCTTTGCTCAAAACTAAAGGTGGGGTTATCAGAATGTGTGTGATGGAGAAGACAACCGGGTTGTGTGGAAGGACTGATCCAGCCTCTGATTGACTCCAGGTGCTGCAAGTAGGGTCATGGAATTCTTCAAATGAATTTTGGAAGTCACAACATATAAATCCATAGTTCTTAGTATTCTAAGGGGAAAAGCTATGGTGATTTGACACTGTGATGGAATGCAGTTGTTTCAGGGATTTCATGATGTCATTTCAGTTTGAAGGTTGATCCCCAGGGAGAAGCTTACTTTCTGCTGTTTACTTATTCATTTGTTCTTATTGGAAATTGGCCAAATAACTTGATATAGATGCATCTTTGTTTCCCCCATTAAAGTGTAGATAGTGTGAATTCTTTCCCTTACCATATTAAAAATCAATATATGAAATATCATTTACAAAAGACTTTAAATTCCACATGGCCTTGTTTGGAAGGTTCCTTGATAATAAAGCTTTGATTCTAATAGATTGAGTGCTAGGCTGGCAGTCCAGAGTCAAGGCATTACTTCCATCCTTGACATTCATTTCCAGTGTGACCTTGACCATGTCACTTTTCCTCTTTCAGCCTGATACCTCATTTGGAAGCCAAGAGACTTAGAACTCATGATCACTGAGGTCTCTTTTTATGGTTAGTACTGAACCTACACATAACAAGATGATAATGATAGTTAAATTAGAATCACTACTTTTTAAAAGCAATTTAGAGTTTATAGAAAACTTTTACATCCATTAAATCATTGGATACTTACAAAAAAACTTTTCAGTGTATGCTAGGCAGGGAGCATTGCTCTCTTCTGAAGAAGTTCAGAGAGAAGAGAAGTTACTTGGTCAAGATCATATAGTAAACTAGTGTCCAATAAAGAAAGGGAAAGACTGGGTTTCCTTTTTTTAAAATTTTTAACTTTTATTTAGTAAATATAAATTTCCAAAGTACAGTTTATGGAAAACAATGGCTTTTCCCCCATAACTTCCCACCCACCCACAACACTCCCATCTCCTGCTCCCTCTCCCATTCCATTCACATCAAGATTAATTTTTAATTATCTATATATAGAAGATCAATTTAGTATATATTAAGTAAAGATTTCATCAGTTTGCACCCACACAGAACATAAAGTATAAAATACTGTTTGAGTACTAGTTAGAGCATTAATTCACATTGAACAACACATTAAGGACCGAGATCCTACATGAGGAGTAAGTGCACAGTGACTCCTGTTGTTGATTTAACAAATTGACACTCTTGTTTAAGGTGTCAGTAATCTCCCTAGGTTCTAGTCATGAGTTCCCAAGGCTATGGAAGCCTTTTGAGTTCACCGACTTTGATCTTATTTAAATGAGGTCATAGTCAAAGTGGAAGTTCTCTCCTCCCTTCAGAGAAAGGTACTTCCTTCTTTGATGGCCCCGTTCTTTCCAATGGGATCTCACTCACAGAGATCTTTCATTTAGGTCCTCTTTATTTATTTATTTATTTTTGCCAGAGTGTCTTGGCTTTCCATGCCTGAAATACTCTTATGGGCTTTTCAGCCAGATCTGAATGCATTAAGGGCTGATTCTGAGGCCAGAGTGCTGTTTAGGACATCTGCCATTCTATGAGTCTGCTGTGTATCCCACTTCCCATGTTGGATCGCTCTCTCCCTTTTTTATTCTATCAGTTAGTATTAGCAGACACTAGTCTTGTTTATGTTGTCCCTTTGACTCTTAGACCTATCATTATGATCTATTGTGACCTGAAATTGATCACTTGGACTAGTGAGATGGCATTGATACATGCCACCTTGATGGGATTGTATTGGAATCCCCTGGTACATTTCTAACTCCACCAGTTGAGGCAAATCAGCTTGAGTATGTCCCAAATTGTACATCTCCTCCCTCTCTTATTCAAGACTGGGTTTTCTGACTCTGTAACCACCTACCCTGTATTCTTTCTACTCTGCCTCTCTACTTCACTAGTTTCAGAGATTCTTTGCTTAACAAATCATGGAAAGACATGTTGCATTTGTGTGGTAGCAATAGAAAAGAGCATGACTCATGACCAGAGCAATGACTTATACCATGCTTTGAACTTCAATACTTGTTGGTGCCAGGTTCTAAGCAGGGGACTAAGTAAAGATGCAATTAAAAGGTGTGTGAAGAGGAGCTTGAGTGTGATTGCTCCAATGAAATGCTGAACCCAAGCACACTGGGAAAAGGAGAAGGAGCTACGGAAACTGATGAAGGCAGAAGCACCATGACCAAACTGAGACACCTGGAGCATTCTGAGAGAAAGCACACTTGGGAGCTACCACATGTCCCCAGATTTTTAAAGCCTACTGTCAGTTGAATAATGTTTTCTACATTTTGATGGCATTTCTTTGGAGAGAAAATAACCAGATAATGTTTGTTAGCACTTGTTCATCAAGACATTTTTGTTTATATGTTTTTGTTGTTGTTAGCTGAGAATATATTGGCAAACATGATTTCAGAAATGTTTAGGAGAGAACAAAAGCAGAAGGGTGAATTCCCTCTCTGGGCCTTGATTGTCCCTTCTATAGATGAAATGGCACCCCAGGCCACCTGCCATCTGACTGTGACCTTCCATAGCATTGTTCCTCTCTATGTTCCATTTCAAAAATCCAGGTTCTCTCTCCTGCCCATGAAGCCATATGACCCTTTTGTTTCCATAATTCCCTTTCTTTGATTTTTAATCTTCATTATCCCAATTCCTTCTGTTTTGAAGGCCAGCACAAGTCCTATGAAACTCCATGAGCTCCCTACCAAGAAGCTGGCATTTCTTCTCAGTCCCCCAGCCACAGATTTGTGGGTAATGCTTAACAATTTCTACATCGTGTTACAGTTGTTCATTACATAGCTGGTGCCGTAGCCTGATGGGATCCTTGATGATGGACACATCTCTGGATCCTGTTCCCTTTCCAGGGCTGGGCGACTGCTCAAGTCAGAACTAGGATACCTGCTGTAATTTTAGCGTCACACAATATTTGTCCTGAAGCAAAATCCATTCAGAAGTAAGATTCTTTTTACAAAGTTATAACTGAGCCTTGCCTAAGGAAAAATGAAGCAGTTTTGGCTGAATTCCTGCTTCTTTAAAAAGGAATTAACTTAAAGGGTAGGTGCCAGGTACTAGAAAGAAGATTGATCAGAAATTTGATCCTGGGAGAGTTGATGTTGAGATCCTGCCGTTTCTAAAGCTGTGTGACTTTAGACAAGTCCTGTCGCATTTCTGAGTTCAATTTTTCATACAGAAGACAAAGATAATTTGTTTCACAGAGTTTTTGGGAGGAGTTAATATGACAATGAGTGTTAAAGTGCTTTTGCAAGCTGAAAAGAACTCCACAGATAAAAGGGGTTATTATTACCACTATTATTACTTCATAAGCCTTTTCCTCCAGATGTAAATGCAGTTGCTACAGTTCCTTTGGGCCTCTGAGTGTACAGACTGTATTTACAAGTTTATATTATACCCAATATGGGTTGAGTAAGAGCCAATCAGGGCTAATACCCCTGGATCCTTATTTACAGAGTGATTTTCTTCTGGGACTTAGGGCTGTTGAAAGCTGTATCTATCATTCTCCTGTCCATTTTCATACCATCATTCAGCCAACAAGAATTTATTGTATTCCTACTGTGTGTCAGGGAGCACTTCAGACAGTGGATGGGTGTTTGGTATGGTGTTCCCTGCTTAGTTTGTGGGAGTCTCCAAGTCCACAGACTTTCACAAGGTTCCATGTATAGTTAGGGTGGGGGCAGTGGTGCAGCTCAGAGCTGAGGGTGGGCAGTGGCCTACATTGTGTTAAGAATAATGGTTTCATGAGCTGAAGCTGGGGACCTCTGATTAGAGTCACATTTCCTCATCCTCAGCACACAGGCCCTTGCTTCATGTGCCCATAATGAGAAATGATGTCAGTGGCTAAAAGGCACATGGTGTGACCCAAGTTGCAGGGGTTAGGTTCTGAATTGCTTTGGTCGGCTTGATTTTAGCCACTTTGGACAGGCAAGTTGAAAGGTAGCTATTGATTGTGTGAGATTTGAGTCTGTCCCAGAGCTGACTCCTGCAGAGTTCTGCACCTGGCTGCAGGCACACCTCACAGAGTTGCAATTTCACTTTTATCCTCCCAAGAGAATAGACTCTTTCTTCCAAGTGCAGGAATTTTAAGATGCTGGGATAAAAGCACTGCTTTCATGTGCGGGTGACTCAGAGAGTAAGAAGTCAGCAGGGATGTGGTGAGCAGGTCCCTGGTGCTATAAGGGAGCGCCGGGCTGGGCATGTTTCCCACTTGCAGCTTTGGAGCCTCTCCAATACAGCTTCGGAATATCCCCAGCTGTGTTAGCCAGAACAGGAAAACAACATAGATAACATAGATGCCGGCACTGCAGGTGGAGGCTTTACCCACTGTACCACAATGCCGGCCCCAATATAATATTTACTTTTTAAAAAAAAGATTTTTATTTATTTTGTTTTAGAGGTAGAGTTACAGACAGTGAGAGGGAGAGACAGAGAGAAAGGTCTTCCTTCCGTTGGTTCACTCCCCAGATGGCTGCAATGGCTGGAGCTGTGCAGATCCAAAGTCAGGAGCCAGGTGCTTCCTCCCGGTCTCCCACACAGGTGCAGGGGCCCAAGCACTTGGGCTATCCTCTACTGCTTTCCCAGGCCACAGCAGAGAGCTGGACTGGAAGAGGCACCCGGGACTAGAACCCAGTGCCCATATAGGATGCCATCACCGCAGGCAGGGGATTAACCTACTGCGCCATGGAGCCGGCCCCAATATTAACTTTTACAGCTGTTAATCCAGTCACCAGACTGCTTTGATAAACCAGTCAAAATTCAGCATATTTTGAGAGTAATAAAAATTTACTCTGTGGTATTTATCCTACTTCAGTCCTCCTGAGCATAGATGTTCAGGACATTTTTCATTTCTTGGCACAATTTTATGAGCATTCAAATTAAAATCATTTCTCATGCTTATTGTAGCAGGAATATATTAAAAACTAAACGGAATAAAAAAAGAAAAATTTGAGGTTCAAAATCGCAATGGGAGAGGAGTGTTGAAATGCAATCTATCATTAATTACTATATTCTGCCAAATATTAAATTCAACCATTTTGATAGCTCTATTTACTTTGGCTTATTTTAAACTTGTGAACTTTAGGAATAACCATTCACAAATGTGAAGATAATACATACAAAGTGCATAGTACATACAGTAAGTCATTGATAATTTATACAGACTACTTAGCAGGATCTGTGTCATGCTGTCACTTGACTTCACCTCCAGGGCAGGGCAGATGGAAGAGATGAGACAAGGAGATTTCTGTGGGAGCAGAGACCATGGGAGGAGGGGAGCTGAAAGGATGTACCTTCACGTTCCTGCAGGTTGTTCAAAAACTCACAGAATTAAGAAAGAGTATGGCGGCCGGTGCTGTGGCTCAATAGCCTAATCCTCCACCTAGCGGCGCTGGCACACTGGGTTCTAGTCCTGGTCGGGGCACCAGATTCTGTCCCGGTTGCCCCTCTTCCAGGCCAGCTCTCTGCTGTGGCCCGGGAAGGCAGTGGAGGATGGCCCAAGTGCTTGGGCCCTGCACCCCATGGGAGACCAGGAGAAGCACCTGGCTCCTGGCTTCGGATCAGCGCGGTGCGCCGGCCGCAGCGGCCATTGGAGGGTGAACCAATGGCAAAAAGGAAGACCTTTCTCTCTGTCTCTCTCTCTCACTGTCCACTCTGCCTGTAAAAAAAAAAGTGTGTGGAAAACACAGCTGGATGGGAGGTGAGGTCAGAAGCTGATCTTGCATCACTCTGTTTGGAGAGATGAGCCTGTTAATGCAAGTCAGACGCAAAGCTGGTGGCCAAGTAGAGAGAAGAAATCTAGAGTCAAATTACTGATTGGGTCAAAGGATGAGAATCCAAACTTGCATGTGGTCCAGATTTCTTTCTTGCAGTCTCAACAACTTGGATCCTTAGAAGAGATGCACCAGGAAGGTCAGGGCTGAGGAAAAACATATGCGCCAGATTCAGTCTTGGCAGTCAATGAGCTAAATCTGATAGGACAAGTATATATGAAAAAGGTCAATGCTAAGTGCAAGGGAGAACTTGCCAGGGGCTTTAATAAAAGTAATTAAGTTACAAGGAAAGGCCCCTCCATCCTGGCGACTCCTCTGTTCCAGTTTTATTACAGCTACCCTGAAAGGTCGAGGCCACTGGGGCAAAAGTTAAAATTGACCTTCCAGATATGATAAATCCCAAGTTCTACTGGAATCCTAGGAATGTTAAGGTTTCATCTTCCGTCCACATTCAGCACCCCTCTTCTCCCCAAGTGTCTCCATTCCAGGAACACCAGACTGCATACCTCACCTCAAATCACCTTACACTCTCTCTTCAGTGTGGTTTATGCTGAAGCCTCTGCCAGAAAAGATTTTATCTCCTTCACTGGAAAGATGTACTCATCCCTTAGTATTCCCTACTTCTTCCCTAGCTAGAAAGGTTGTGCACTCCCTTTCTTGAGCTCCAGTATCACAAATGCTAGTGGCAGGATATGTGTTACTTGCCAAGTACATGTCCTTGAGGAATGTGCAAAGGTCAACCATTTAAAGTCTGTAAATAATTGGTTGGGTTTCTAACTCCACAGCTTCTTTGTGTGTGTTTTTGGGCAAATAATACAACTTTTTGGAACCTTAGTTCATTATCAGTGCTATAATGGGAAATTAATGAGATAGTGGATATCAAGGACTCAGCATCATGTTAGATAAAAATTAGGATGTTTTGTTTGTTAAAGTCAATCTATGGAATTCATATTATAAATAATTATAAAAGGAAACTAGTCATATACCTTATATGTGGTTTATTTTCTAAAAAATCTACTGCCCCTTTGACAAATTTTCTGATATTAACAATAACATGTTTTCTTTTCCTAGCAATTTTACTGTTTTATCACCATTATAGTGATAACATGGAGACATTTTAATCTTATTTGATATATAATCACAAGAAAGTTATTTAATTTTATGAACATTAGACTTTTTCAGTGTTGATTTATTTTATGACTTCTAAAATTTACTTTATCATTGAAATAGATGAACTATTGCATTTTTCTTCTCCTACCATCTTGGTTACAATCAGAATTCAGTGTTCCTCCACTCAAGGCAAGAGAAATAATTGTTGTGTCTCCACCTTTTAAAACAATTAACAAAGCAAGCATTTTAAAATTTGGATTATCTTTATTTACTGTTAAGTTGTCTAAGTTCCTTTTATATACTGGTTATTAACACCTTGTCAGCTTGCAAATGCTTTCTCCTGTTCTATAGGTTGTCTCTTTATTGTGTTCGTTGTTTTGTTTGCTTTGCAGAAAAAGCTTTACAATTGTATGGAATCTCATTTCTCTATTTTTGCTATGGTTTCTTGTGCATTTCAGATCTGATTCAAAAACTCTTGCCCATAGCCCTGTCCTGAAGCATCTCCTACATGTTTTCTTCCAGTAGTTTCAATGTTTCAGGTCAAACTTATATTTAGAGCTTTGGCTCATTTTGAGTTGATTTTTGTACGTGGTGAGAGCTATGGGGCTAGCGTCATTCTTTTCTATGTGATTATCCAGTGTTCCCAGCACATTTTAATTAAAAGAATATCCTTTTTCCAATGCATGTTGTTAGTACGCACCTTTTTCGAAGGTCAGTTGGGTGTTGATCTGTGGGTTTACTTCTAGGGTCTGTATTTTGTTCCATTAGTCTAAATGTGTTCCCTTTTTGATATCATGTTACATTAATTATGTAACTTTGTAATATATTTTATATTTTTTGTAATATATTTATGTATTTTTTCTTCTGCTTTGTTCTTTTTACTCAAGATCCCTTTGGCTATTCAGGAACAATAGATTTAAACAGACATTTCACAAAGGAAGTCATACACATGGCCAATAGGTACATGAAAAAAGTACTCAACACAATTAATACTTAGGAAAATGTAAATCAAAACCTCACCTGACTGCAGATTGGCTGTTACCAAAAGACAAAAGATAATAGGTGCTGATGAGGATGTGGAAAAAAGAGGACATTCGCACAATGTTGGTGGAAATGCAAATTAATAGAGTCATTGTGGAAAATAGCATAGTGGCTCCTCAAAAAACTAAAAACAAAATTGCCATATTATCCAGCACTTCCATTACTGGATATTTATTCAAGGCAAATGAAATCACTCTGTTGAAGAGACATCTACACTCCCATATCTATCACTGTACTATTCATAATAGCTAGGGACAAATACCACTTGTTCTCCTTGATAGGTGACAACTAACTGAGCACCAAAAAGGAAACCTGTTAAAGTGAAATGAACACTATGAGAAATGGTGACTTGATCAGCCCTCACCCTGACTGTTGATGAGCAGCTTAATATGTTATCCCTCTTAGTATTTTTTTTGTTTGTTCTACTTAATACTTTTGGTTGAATACTGTAATCAATACACAATTCCTCTTAAGTGCTGAAACTTAACTGAAAAGTGATTGCTGTTAAATATAAGAGTGGGAATAAGAGAGGGAAGAGATGTGCAATTCGGGACATGCTCAAGCTGACTTACTTCAAACGGTAGACTTAGAAACATACCAGGGGATTCAAAGTCAATCCTATCGAGGTGGCATGTACCAATGCCATCTCACTAGTCCCAGTGATCAATTTCTGTTCACAATTGATCGTAATGATAGGACTAAGAACCAAAGGGATCACATAAACAAGAATAGTGTCTGCAAATACTAGCTGATAGAATCAAAAAGGGAGAGAATGATCCAACATGGGAAGTGAGATACACAGCAGACCCATAGAATGGCAAATGTCCTAAACAGCACTCTGGCCTCATAATCAGCCCTTAAGGCATGCGGATCTGGCTGAAATGCCCATGAGAGTATTTCAGGCATGGAAAGCCAAGACACTCTGGGGGGAAAAAAAAAACCTAAATGAAAGATCTCCATGAGTGAGATCCCAGTGGAAAGAATGGGTCATCAAAGAAGGAGGTACCTTTCTCTGAAGGGAGGAGAGAACTTCCACTTTGACCATGGCCTTGTCTAAAAATGATCAGAGTCAGTGAACTCAGGGGGCTTCCATAGCCTTGGCAGCTCATGACAAGAACCTAGGGTGATTACTGAGGCCATAAACAAGAGTGTCAATTTGTTAAGTCAACAACAGGAGTCACTGTGCACTTACTCCTCATGTAGGATCTTTGTCCTTAGTGTGCTGTACATTGAGATTTAATGCTATAACTAGTACTCACACAGTATTTTTCACTTTATGTTTCTGTGTGGGAGCAAACTGTTGAAATCTTTACTTAATGTGTGCTAAACTGATCTTCTGTATATAAAGAGAAATGAAAATGAATCTTGATGTGAATGGAAGGGGAGAGGGAGTGGGGAAGGGGAGGGTTGCAGGTTGGAGGGACGTTATGGGGGGGAAGCCATTGTAATCCATATTCTGTACTTTGGAAATTTATATTCATTAAATAAAAGTTAAAAAAAAAGAAATAGAAATGACCAAATGTCTGTTAACTAATGAATGGACAAAGAAAAAGTGGTACAGATGCACAATGAAATACAACTCAGCCACAAAAAGGATGAAATATCATTATTCACAACACCATGGAAGGAAATGGGGGTCATCGTATTAAGTGAAATAGGTCAAAAACTAAAAGAGAAGAATTGGATGATCTTACTCACATGTGGAATCTAAAAACATTGGTCTCCTAGAAGTTAATAGTAGAATGGTGGATACCAGAAGTTGGAGAATGTAGGGGGAAGGTAGGAATAAGGAAAGATTGCTTAATGGGTATTGAGTTACAGTTAGATAGGAATAAGAAGTTTTTGTGTTTTATTGCACAGAAGAGGAACTATAGATAAAGCTAATGTACTTTCTCTTGAAAAACTCAAGAAGGATTTTAAGTGTTTCTACCATGAAGAAATGCTAGATGTTTTAGGAGATAAGGTATGTTTACCTGAGTGCATATGATGCAATGTACATATGTTATTAAAATATCACAAGGTACTCTTTAAATATATATGATTTTACGTGCTAAACAAACACAGAGCAAAACTCAGGTATAGAGAAGGCACCATTTCTGTTGGCAATTCTCCCATCTCCATCTGTGCTGCCCAAGTGTTTGCTTTCTGTACTTACAAGACATTAATTTTTTGGCACTGTTATCTGGAGCAAATAATGCTGAATGTAATAATAGCAAATGATTTGGCATGTGCATCAATGTAGAATTAAGGTTTACAAATGCACAGTAATGCATCCTGCAAGAAGACATCATCTTTAAAATGTGTTTCTTGAATATACTTATGTTCACTTGAGAACACACCACATCCATTATTAGAAAGGTGGAGTGTCTCTTCATATTCTGGGAGGATTCTTGAGAGATGATTGCTATATTAAGCCATGGAAGCTAGTATTTCACTAACGGGGCGGGGGGATGAGGGAAGCCCTCTGTTCAGGGAGAAAATAAAGAATTGAAATATTTTAAGTTTCCTTCTTAAAAGGAGAAACAATAATGGTGACAAAACTAATGGAAGTGGGTAACAGGATCAAACAGTAACATTAAGCTATATCCAGTGCTTGAAGCTGGAAAATGAAAATCAATACAATATTTATTATTCATGCATTTCTTTGTCCAAATCATTCCTTCTTCCCTTCACTGAGCTCTGCTTATGAAGGTATATGGAGCTTAGCAAGGAAATTTTTCATCAGGATTCGTGTGTGTGTGTGTGTGTGTGTGTGTATTTGTGCTGCTGGTAGTAACATAGGCATCTCAGGAGTAAGAAATCCAAGACCAAAGGACAAGAAGGTATAAAGTGAAAAAAGCCTGAAAACCTTTGTTTTTCCAACCTGGAGCCTGAGGGGGAAAGAGTGAGAATAAAGCAGTTGATCGGTAGCACTGAGGGTCTTGGTGGTAGGTCCAGCGTAGAATAAGTACTTCTGTTCAAAGTTCATTTTTATTTGCTCCTGGGTTACAGTGAATGAATGAATCAACTGATTCTAAAGCTTCAAAGATGGAAGAGAGTGTCTGGCATAACAGTTAAAGTCTCTCTTGAGGGTCTAGCATAGTTAGTCCAAATGGGTGCCAGTTCAAGTTCCACCTGTTCCACTTCCAATCCAGCTCTCTGCTATGACCTGGGAAAGCAGAGGAAGATGGCCCAAGTGCTTGGGCCCCTGTGCCCACATGGGAGACAGAGAAGAAGTTCCTGGCTCTTGGCTTCAGACCTGCCTAGCTCCAGCCATTGTGGCCCAAAAGGAGTGAACTAGTTGATGGAAGATATCTCTGTCTCTCTGGGTAACTCTGCCTTTCAAATAAAATAAATAAATCTTTAAAACCAAACCAAACCAAACAAACAGAAAAACCTCACTTGGGATGCCCACATCCTATATCAGAGTGCTGGGTTTGCATACTGATTCCTTTGCTTCCAACCCAGCATTCCTGCTAATATACACAGTGGAAGACAGCGAGTAATGGCTCAAGAACTGCCACCCTCATGAGAGACCCAAATTGAATTCCTGGCTCCTGGCTTTGGACTGCTCCAGCTCTGGCTGTTGTGAGCATTTGAGGGGTGAACTAGCAGATGGAAGAGTTCTGTCTGTCACCCTCTCTCTACCTCTGCCTCTCAGATAAATAAATGGAATAAAAATAAAACTCCAGAGACAATCTGGACCTTCATTAGTCATGTATCGTGTAATTCATTAATGAATACAGAACATACTTACTCTATACCTACCGTGTACTGGGTATTATGCCATGTGATAGTAGTACACTTTCTGTCTCAGTCCACTCAGGCAGCTCTAACAACATAGCATAGACTTAGTGGCTTATAAACCACAGACATTTGTGTCTCACAATTTTGAAGGCTGGGAAGTCCAAGATTAAGTGCTGAAAGATTTGGTATCTAGTGGGGGTCTGCCTCTCAGTTCATAGACAGCTGAGTTCTTATTGTAACTTCACGTGACAGCAGAGGCAAGATAGCTCTCTGGGGTCCTTTTACAGTGACACTGATCTTATTAATGAGGGATTAATCACTAAAGTCTCCACACTCAAATACCATGACTTTCGAGGTTAAGTTTTACTGTATGAATCTGGGGGGTGGGAAGCAAACATTCAACCAATAGTACTAACTTTAGAGAAAGACAGATATATAAATAAACAGTCGACATGCATGAACAATACTGAAAATGCTATGACAATTAGGAGAAGATTTATTTTTCAGGAAACACTTCAAATGGGTTTTTAAGAATATGTAAGAGCTTTGGAGGCTGAGAAAAGGGTGGACCTCAAAGCTCTATCCAGTTCTGCAGTTCTGTGGGACTGTGTTGGTCCTCCCTTCTCTATCCTGGCCTTGAGTCATCTGCAAGTTTGAGTCACTGGCACAATGCAGGGGGTGATAATGGAACAAGTGGCAAGATATAAGACAGAGGGTCAGTGAGACAAGAAGAGGGAGACCACTTTTTTTTTTTTTTTGACATGTCGGGGTGAGAACAGAGGGATAGAGAGTGGGCAAGCAAGTGAGAGAGAGAGAAACTCTTTTATCCACTGGTTCGCTCCTCAAATGGTTGCAACAACATACCAGAGACACTATCCAGGTCTCCCACATGGCGGCAAGAATTACTTGAGTCCTCACGGCTGTCTCCTAGGATCTGCATTAGAAAGAAACTGTAGTCAGGAGTTGGAGCTGAGAATTGAACCCAGATACCCTAATTTGGGATATGGGTGTCTTAATTGCTAGGTGAAATGCCTGCACCAGGAAACAATTTTGATGTGTTTATATTGGCATTAATGGATCTAGTACTATACTTTTTCTTCACTTCAACCTACTTTTTTAAATTTTGTACTCATTACTTTGTACTTAATCGACAGATGGAATAGACAGGTAGTAAAGAGACAGTATGAAGTATAAGATAATAGTTGAAAGTAATGACTTTGGATTTAAGCAGTTTGAACAAACTTTCTCTCTCTGAACCTCAGGTGCCTCAAATGTAAACTAAAGGGTTTGGCTACAAGAATGCTAGGGGCCCTTTTAGCTCTTTCAATGAGATGCCAAAAAGAATGTGACATTCCTGTGTGATAGCCCAGGTGTGATATTGTGGTCTAATACAGAAACTTTTAGTGTTGAGGCTACAAGGGGACCAAACAGACTGTTTTGTCCAGCTCCCTTCTTTTGTAGAGAAAGAAAGCAGAGTAATGTCCCAACTCTTTCCAGTATCATTTTTATAACAGCTGTTCATTATTAAGTATTAATAGTTTGTGATTCTGCAAAGAGAAAGAAAAGATGTTTACTTAATGAAATTGGAAGTGAATGAGTAGGCTAACAGTCTATCCAGTCATACTATGTAGGCATACTTTTCAAATCACACGAAAGCATTTTCGCCCGATATTTTAAATCAAGAGACAGGTGGTTGAGAGAGGATCCTAGGAACATCATCATCATCATCATCATCATCATCATCATCATCATTGTCTTACAACTCCAGGACCTAGAGATCAGAACACAAGACAGGTTTATGCTTGTAACAGCAGTTGTGGTTACATTCATAAGTACAACCCTGTCTTTTCTTCCTTAACAGTCCAGTAGACCATCTAATTGGAAATGATGATTAAAGAGAAAAAAAATACAATGTTAAAAAGTCTGCAAAGTACTTTTAAAGGATGCATTTTAAAAGACAAATGTTTTATCTATTTGTTGATTTGTTTGAAAGCCAGTGTCACAGAGAGGGAGAGACAGAGAGAGAGAGAAGAAAAATCTTCCATGTACATCCACTGGTTCACTGCACAAAGGGTTGCAATGGCCAGACCTGGGCCAGACTGAAGCCACATCTTCTGTGTCTCCAAAGTGGGTGCAGTGGCCCAAGCACTTGGGCCATCTTCTGCTGCTTTTCCAGGTGCATTAGCAGGGAGCTGGATTGGAAGCGATGCAGCCGGGTGTTGAACCAGCTCCCTTATGGGATGCTGGAGTAGTAGGTGGCGGCTTACCCAACTACCCCACAACTCTGGCCCCAAGACAATAGTTTTTTATAATTAATAATTATAGAATCCATTTGTCTTAGTTTTTGGTAGACCAAAGAATGTCAGTATTACCAGAAATAATAGTCCAAGTCCCGGCTAATAATGCCCTTGTACCTGTGGTATCTATTATGCTCTTGCATTTTTGCTATTATTTAATTTCAGTTGGCTGAAATTAATCATTAATCTTTTACTCCCTTTTTAATAGCAGAGTTTTTGGCACCAGTAATATAGCTAATTGCTTCATTTCTGCATTTCACTTTGCCTGGGTAGCCAGAGCCACTTTGTGAATTGAGATTTGAATATAACATAAAGATTTTAACCAAGTAAGAGCACTGGCAATGAAAGTAAGGTTTGTTATTTTTCATCAGGCAAATGATATACATGTGCCATACATTTATGATAGGCCTGTGGCAGCACATTTAGTAGAGTTACCTTTTGCTAAAGTACTTGCAGTTGTGTTTATGAAATGAAATGCAAACGATTCTAAAACAAAGGTTTGCAGCACAATAGAAATAGAACAAGTCCTGCAACCAGCAATGGCACACAAATGTGCATATCAGTTTGGAGAGAGTTGTAATGAGATGGGGCATCCGTGGATTAATTTCTAGTCTTGCTTGTAACTTGTTACTTGAGTTGGGAATGTTTCCTCCTCTCCAATCAGACCTAATTTCTCACTTTGTTTTTCTAGTAATCAGGCTAAAAGAATTATGAAGCTTGTTCCTGCTGTGAAACTATAGTGTAAAACACTGTGAATTCACAGACAAATAGCATGCCCCAACACCTAGACTACTACTTGGCACACAGTAGGTTCTCAGTGCATATTTATTCAATGAGTAGATAAAAAACTTTAGTTATATTTGTTACTTTTTCAGGGAAGACTATACATGAACTCTTTTTATTAAAAATTATAAGCACACATATATTTGGATTTTTTTTGAGAAAGTAGGTATATAGTGAAGAAAAGGCTTCATTGAAATGTCCATATTCTTTTGGAGTTTCATTTTTACAGTGGCTCTTCCAACTTTAACATTAAATGAATTTAGTCTACAACTCACAGATTGGATTGGTCATCAAAAACATCACAAGCAGATTCAAGAAGTTACCTTGCATATTATTTTGCCAGGTTATTTCCTACCCCTCAGATTGAGAAGGGGCATCAGCTCAGAAGCGTTATTTCCCAATATCCTGTCTGGATTGATTATTTCTACCAGTGTCAACTTGAGACCTAAACGTTAATGATATTGGCATACCCTGTTTTAAGTGGGCATTATGCCAGTGTAACAGATGGGTCTTGAAACTGTCAGTTGATAGCTTGTGTATAAATCTCTAATATTGTCAAGTGGACAAAGTCCTTAACAAGAAATGTCAAAAATGTTTGTCAGTTGGCTTCCAGATGCCTTTTCCATGCACCATTACTCTGCTGCACCCACTGTGCAAGTCTCTTTACTCTTAGTAGACCCCAGAGAAATCACAGTGAAGCCATGTGGACAGGTGACTCCATGGCACTGAGTTCTCCAATGACCTGCAACTTCGTTGCCCTTTCCTGTATTTCCCAGGCTGTTCATTGTTTCTTTCCTCTAACCTGAAACATTTTTATTGAAACTTTATCAGTTGTCATTTTCTTCTCAGGAAGATTTACCTTCTCTCTAACTCAACAAAGGGAATGAGAATCTTGCATGTAAAAACTAATGAACATATGTTTGGTGTCTGAAGGGACACTATCCTTTTTTCAATAGCACTGCTACTCTCACATGACTTTGTCACATCTACCTATCATCTCTTTGTCCTGTATATTTTTGTCATCTACCTAGCTCTTCCCTAATTTTTCCCAGCCTCTTCGGCTCCTAATGAAGTCATGGTGTGCCTATGGGAGCCTTCCTCCAAGGGATACCTGAACTCAGGCTCAGAGATACTTGAACCCACATCTGATTATTTATAGGTTTTTGTCTTAGAGTAAACGCTGAGTGCATTTGCAAACTGACTTCTTGCCTCATAAAGATCTTGCAGTCTCTTGTAGGTCACTTGTGACCAAGTTTAGGCCAATTAAGATTTGTCAGGTGAATTGACTTTTTCGACATGAAAAAAAGTTTTATCTCATTAAATTTTTCATTTACTCATCAGGGTTTAAATAAAACCTCATTATTACAGTACACACTTTTCTAGAAGCTGCATCTGCAAGGTAGACCTGGTCCTTGCCCTCCTGGAGCTTACATTCTGGTCATAGGTCAGATCTGATATCCCCAATAGAGACTGTGAGCCAAACACTTGCTCTCCTGTCTTGTGATAAGTACTCATTTATAGAGGTGAGGTGACCTTAGTATCATCACCAAAAAGTTCTAGATGGTCATCAGGCTTTTTTTTTTTTAAATAATAGATCATCCAATTATCAAAGATAAGTAGTAAGAAAATAATTGAGCACAAAGAAAAGACATTCCTCTCAATTTATATTCAGCACTTGTGGAAAAAAATGGTGAGTATATAGAAAATATTTGGTCTGGTAGTTGATTAACAAGGCCATTTAAATTGTTGATTATAATATATTGCATTGACATTAATTTATTTGAATCACTTATATTGTTTCTGTACATTCTAGAAGCAACTAAAGTTAGAAGAATTTAACTATACCCACACTGGCAATCAGTTACATAGGTTAACCAGAAATAAGTTGGACTGTCCATGTAGAAGGTGCTGCTTTCATCCAGGTGAGCAGCATAAGTAATGTGGCCATGTAAACTATTGCTTAAACCAGAAAAGTTCTTGATGGTGAAAGAAGATACTTTTAAAAACTAGTGAGTATAAAAGGGGACTATCTTGAGAAAACCAGAAAGTCAAGTTACCCTACATACACAGGACCTGGTCCCAACTAATTCTTGACATTTTGAAAGAGCAAGTTGTCTTTCTACTAGTCTATTTCCTCTATTATAGGATCCTCTTTCAAGAAACTTCATCATTACTAGTTCAGATGATTTCTTATTAACATTTTCATGAAGCAATTTTCTCTTTAAATCCTCTCTCACTTTGGGACGGGGGAGCTTAGATCCTTTTCTTGTTAAAAAAAAAGTTGGGGGAGCAGACTTGAAATTTCCCAAATGCTAATCCATAGCATTAGAATCTAAGAGCCCAATAAATGTGAGTATAACATACTTAGTGATGAATATTTTAGGCGCTTCTGTATGTATTGTGGCCAGTGCCTATAGAATTTCTGCTTAGAAGATGATATTGCTTACACTGATAGATGATGAAACTATGACCCACAGAGACTAATTAAATTGTTTAAGGTGGTACAGTGAGTCATAATGGACAAGCTGCATTTAAACTTATGCCTTCCTGGTTCAAACCCCATTTTCTTTTCATGATACTCTCCTGTCTCTCTTCTCAAATTTATGACAAAAATTCAGGTGAGATAAAGAGGTCTAATCTCCTCAAGGCACTCGGGGGTAGGAGCTCTGGCTTCTGATCAATATGGAACATTTCTCTACATCCTTCTACTTTCTTCTTCCACTTTGGAGGTTCACATCTTCTGGAAAAAAAAAAACTTGACAATGATGGTACCTACTTCTGTTCAAAGCACTTTTTGTAGGCTCATGTGGTTCCTGCCTCCCCTCTCAAGCCATCAACGTTTCAAGAGCTGGCTCAGTGTGTCTCCCTGAAGAAACTTTCAAAAATCTCCCAGGCTGGCTAACAACAACCTGGTGTGTACGCCTACTACAACTGTAATAACCTCTGTCTTCCTTACTCATAAGTTTAAGGCATGACAGCCTCTATCTTATACCTATGATATTCTTAAAGATAATTTATGTTTCTATCACATTTATTAAGTTTTATGCTTCTGCAGGAAAGAGATAATGTTTTATTCATACTTTAACTTCTCTGTTCCTCAGCTCTCTCAGCTTTAAAATACAGGTAATAAGAGTATAAACCTCATAGAGTTTTATGAAGATAAAATTAATGAAGACATTTGGAATCCTCATTATAGTACCTGGTACTTAGTAAGCTCTTAGTGTTAACTCAAAATTATCATTATTTGTTACTATGTTCTCTGTAGCCAATGTAACATAGTATAGCACACAAAAACATTCATACTTAATATTAACTAATTTAGTCTTTATTATTGTTTCCTATATTCAAGACACTCTTTAGATGACAAAGGCAATTTAGGAGCCAGGTTTTAATAAGGATGAGGAGCACAAATAATATATGTACATAAATAATTATGATAAACTATAGAAGGTGATACATGATGTAAGAGAGGTAATGATTCAGAACCATTGGTGTGCTGAATAGGGAATAATTTCAGGCTGAGAGAATAAGGGTAGTCTATATAGGGGTGGGAAGGAATTTTCGTTGGCACTTGAGAAAAATATAATATTTGGACTGTAGACATTTGTGATAGTGATATAATAAAGTGAAGATATTCTAGCAATGACTACATAAATAAAATGTAAGAAACAGTATGGAAAAGGAAATTCTAGAAGTTTGCTTAGGAAAATGGCAATTACTGCCTAGGATGTTTTTAACATATTTTTATTTATTCAAAAGAAAGAGAGAGAGAGAGAGTGAGAGGTTGACTCCCTCTTTCCATGTGTGGATTTATTCCCCAGATGCCTGCAGCAGCTAGGACTGGGCCAGGCCAAAGCCAAAAGCCTAGAATTCAATCAGGTCTCCTACTTGGGTGGCAGGGATGCAAATGCTTGGGCCATCATATGCTTACTTCCAGACAGGAAACTGGTTCTCAAGCAGAGCCAGGACTCAAGCCCAGGCCCAGGCACTCCAATATAGCACACAGGCATTCCAAATACCTGCCTCTGTTTAGGAATTGAGCTTAGAGAAGAACAGATAGGGCTTGCTTGTCAGATCAGAGATTTTGAATTAAATTTGATTTGTTTTCTGTTTAATAAACATATGTATTTTTAAGAATTATGACTAAAAATGATGTAAGTTCATAAATTTGGAGGCTCTCCTTGTTCTTATTCACTGTAGATAGTGGGGAGGTCATTACATAAGATACTAACCTGGAATAGAAGGTCACTTCTGCTTTCACAGCAGAATTTCAGGTTCTGAGAGTTTTTGCTCTACCATGTGAGTATTATCAAGTCAAATGTTTCTCCTCGTGTCACTTAGTTTTCCATCTGTAAAACAACAAAGATTGGGGCCAGCTGTGTGCTGTGGCACAGCAGGTTAATCTGACTGCTGTGCAGGCATCTCATATGGGCACTGGTTCTAGTCCTGGCTGCTCCTCTTCTGATCCAGTTCTCTGCTGTGGCCTGGGAAAGCAGTAGAAGATGGCCCAAGTGCTTGGACCCCTACACCCACCTGAGAGACCTGGAAGAAGCTCCTGGCTCCTGGCTTTGGATCAGCTCAGCTCCGGCCATTGCAATCATTTGGGGAGTGAACCAACAGATGGGAGACCTGTTTCTCCCTCTCACTGTTTATAACTCTGTCTCTCAAATAAATTAATAAAATTCTTTAGGAAAAAAACCAGGAAGTTTGCGATTATGAATATACACTCTATCTTCTCTTTAAAAGCTTTTGAGAGGGAGTGAACGTGTAATGGGGTACAGTTACAACGACAGAAATTAACTCAATGAAATAGATTATTGCTCTTAAGGAACAACTCTACTCTCATGGAGTACTTCCTAAACTTAATAAACATTTAGAAGAAATCTTGAATTTTGTGATTCTTCCAAATGTTTACTTGGGCATGCTTCCAAAGAGCCTAAAGATTAGTAGACTCTAGATTGTGGCCTCATTAATTCCATCCTAGGGTATTTTATTCCCTGATGCTGAATGAATAAAGGTTTGCTAAGCCTCAGCAGTCCATCAGTGGGAGCCCTCCTCTGGTAAATGGCCATTTCTGACTGAACCATCATGATTAATATTTGTAGGCATAGCCCTAAGGCATTGGAAAGTCCCAGGGTGCCTTCTCCATCACCCAAAGATTAAATCATAGTCAGTCTGGGGTTTCTTGTTAGAAGTACATTTTGTTGCATTCCAATGTTTTGAAAATGTGATGGAAGTCCACGGTGGAAGGATTTTTTGTCGTCTGAGGTGTGTGATGAATCTGTTCATCTCTTTCCTCAGCCATTCCACATAACTGACTTCTCTCCATTTGGTTTTTATGCCCAAGAATAATATTATTATTCTCAAGGACAGACCATTTTTTAGGAGAACTTGGACTAATCTAGTATGAAAGTAGTACTTCAAGAGCTCTTTAGCTTTGCATCTTTCTTTAGAGCCTTGGACAAGGAAAACACTTCCCCTGCAACTTCCTAAAAACGATCACATATAACGTTTTAAAGTACTTATTATCAGGAAGGTGTTGCCCCATCATTGGGGACTTTCTTGGTAGATTGTTGGAAGAAGCTGGAAAGAGCGCCTCAAAATGTCCTCAGTGGCTCTGTCTGGAGAACTTTGGAAGCCTTGGCTCAGCTGGAGGCCAAAGGCATCTCGGGAAGCAGGAAAACAAGGAACATGAGGGGCAAGGAAGCTGGAGAATATCAAGCTTTGAGGGCTCCAGGACCACCCACCCCATCCTGGAGAGCAGAACCCAAACCAATACTGGAATGGAGGGAGAAGTGGGAAGCCAATGGGGAAAGAGAGGGAAGCAGACACCGGGAAAGTTACCGCTGCAGCCGGGAAGAGAAACCCAAACTGCCACCCCGAAGCAGGAGTCCGGAATCCCTCCTCCTCCCTCCCCGCTGCCTGCTGCACACAGCCGTACCCAGCTCGGAGACCCCAGGCTCCTCTAAAGCTTCTGCAATCCACGCTGAAAAATCGTCCAGGACTGATGCACACAGCCCCAGTCCAATCCATCTTCTAGTTTGCAGAGGCAAATCCGGTCCGGCGTTTATTTTTAGCAGCGCTTCTCTGTGACCGAATGCTACAGCTCTTCATCTGGGAAAACTGAGGACCGTATTGGGGAGCGAAGCGAAGGGGGCGGGGACGGGAGGCGGTGAGAGGGGAGAGGGACGCCCTGCGCATGCGTGCCAGCGCCCATGCAAATCTGCTGTACATCCAGAGAGCGAAGTGGGATGATCTGTCACTACACCTGCAGCACCACGCTCGGAGGACAGCTCCTGCTCGCAGCTTTCAGACCCAGGTAAAAAAAAAAAAAAAAAAAAAAAAACCAGCGGGCGCCGTGCATGCTTTTCGTTATCAGAGGCGCGTCGCAGCCTGTCCTCTGTAGAGGCAATCTGCTGCTAAGTGTCCTTTGCTGGCTGATTGCAGCTTCAAGGTTTAAGAAATCCCATCTTTCAGGAAGCCTGAAGGGAAGGAAGGAAGTACAGGCGAAATCATCAGATTGGCTTCCCAGGTTTGGGAATCTGAAGCGGGCCCGCATCTTCCGGCCAACTTCCATTGAACTTCCCAGCACTCAAAAGGGACCGAAATGGAGAGCAAAGGTATGTGGCTGTCCCTATCGGGGGACTTCCCGCTGCATGTGCGTGTGGCCAGGGCAGTCCTCAGCGAGGGGACTGCAGTGCCTGGGGAGCGAGCAACCTACTAGGTCGATAGGAGGAGGAGATGCCGTGTCCGTTGCAGCACCAGGGAAGTGTGGCAGGAAGGCGACTTTTTAACTCCCACAGCTTGGAAGGCAGTGTTTAATACTCCATCAGTTGCGTAGTGAAGTGTGATGAGTCCCCCATCACCACCCAGGGGGGAGTCCCTCCCAAAATGGAGGGGGAGGAGAGATGTGTTGGTAAAGCTATTTCTTTTCTGTCTAATGGATGGGCACGAATAGATGTATTTCATTTGCTTTAGGATTGCTGACAGGCACGATTGTATCTGATATCCAGTAATGCATTGCTTTAAAAAAATGTTTGGATTTCTCCACCCCCACCCCTTGAAGATGGTATTTCTGGGTGTGTATGACCACATCCTACTGCATTTTGAATGTATATCAGCGGAGAAATTGGGTCTATTTGAAACAGCATGCGTTAGAACTGACCTCTAAGAAGAACGGTGTATCGGAAGACTGCTTGGTTCCCAAGCATGATGCATTTACTAGTTCTGGACATGTCAATATTAATATTCTCCTCACAAACAGATCTGCATGATGTACACATACCAACTGGTAAAGCAACTGTAAAAAATCAACTTCTGGGTGGCATATTTAAGGCACATAAACAAAATGACTGTTAGATTGTGCGATTGGATATCCCTTGGTTTTAACCCCCATCTTCATCCCCTTCCTCCACCTCCTCCTCCTCCTCCTCCTCTTCCTCCTTAAAACGCCCACCAGGTTGTGAGAGGCTTGAGGGATATGATCAGATATCCAGTAGGAATATTGATTGTATTTAATTCTGGTAAAATCAAAAGAAATGATGTCAACTTTTATGAAACTATATTCATTACCCAGAACTCCAGAAGCTATATTTGAAGCAAGGTTTTATTTTTAAACCAAGAATGTCAGTCAGGGTGGTAATGTACTTGGGCTCAGGGAATGGTGATGGGCTTCCTATTTCTGGGCTGATTAGTAAAACCAGAGTGTTGAATGATAGCAGCTGTATGCTCAATAAAAGTATTTTAAGTATTTAATTGGTAGACTTAAAGTATTTGAACCTGGGTAAGCATTTAAAGTGTAACAAGAACTGAGTTGACAATAGATTAAGACCAGCTGGTGATTTTTCATTTTAGATTTTTCTCATAACACAAAGATGAGACTCTCTGTGTCTCACAGTGATGTGCGTATCACAGAGAATCCATGTCTATGAGTATACTTGAGGCATATACTTATTAATTCTATTAAGAACCCATGTTTAAATGAAAATATTCCTTAACTTGTAGAGGTTTGTGATATTCTAGCTAAGTGTTTCTGAACCATAAGATTGACAAAGTGTCATTTTACTATGCAACCATTTTTTTAGTGCTTAGATGATACTTGGTATTTGGTCATTAAATTTGTTTATCTTGCAAAGATTCTCTACAACATTTTTGCCTGCCACTTATCCACTAATTCCTGGTCCTTGTAAAACGAGGACATATCTCTCAGCAATGATCTTCTGTTTCCCTTCGTTGCCCACAATGTGCTGCATGCCACAGTAGAGTTTTAGCTACTTTGCCAGTTTGGGGGAGTTCAGGAGAGAGAATGAATCTCAGAAAGAGATCTTATAAGAATGAAGCCAGAAGTTCATGTCAGTCAGATGGCAGTGATATGGATCACAGCACTGATCTGAAGACAATGAAGACTTTTGTCACAGACATTACAGTGGGCAATTTGCAAAAGACCCACAATTGCCTTGGACCAAAGATATTATGAAAGTCTCTATGCGTGTTAGCGTCTAGATTTCCCTTATGTAGCTGAATTAGCCAGTTAGCAATCACATTAAGTATAGCTAATTATTTATACATTGGCTTCACTTTCTAAGTCGATGCAGATGGCACAGCTAAAAATTGTAACGAACTTGAAATTTTTATTCTAGAGAAAAAAAGGTATATTAAAGGGAATGTGCATGCATATTGCATTCTAATTGGTGCATCCTTCATGTGCTGCCATGTACAAATGTATTTTTCTAAGAGTTAAATCTAATTCAAGGAAGACTTTTGCAAATGTAAGCATATATAATTTTCATCAGAAACTTAAAATATAGTAAAAGAGTTACATCATATGATTCAGTTGAGGGGTCAAGAGTTCTCCATCCTAGAAAAAATTTGAGTGACAGATTTAATCTTGAATCCCGTGATCAGCGTTTGATCAGCTTTCTTAGAGCACTTGCTCAGGTGATCTAGCAAGTTGAACTCCATTTACTTTTCAAACAGAATAATTTACTGCTTCCTTGTTACTTTGTCTTACTTTCTATGACGGAGGGTAAAGAAGAAAATAAATCAATTAAAAATTGATGCATTCAGAGCCTAATTTCAGCAATCTTTATATACTATGGTAATTAGTGTTATCTCAAAGAATTTGGGTTGTTGCGTTGTCTGAGCAGCTTTGACAGAATTTGTGCTTTGTAGATCCTAATGATTTGATAATCTTAAATGACGTATGATATAGAGTATCTAGACTGGTGTTTCACAAACTTGGGTGCACATTAAAATCACCTGGCATGCTTTTTATACACCCCCCCCCCACCAATTAAAATACAAAGCTGAGGTGGAAGGAAAGCATAGGTATATTTAAATGTCCCTAGGTACAGAAATATTTGGGCCTACTGATTTAGACTCTTACTAATCAAAATGTGGATTGCAGACTAGGCTTCTAGAACTGCAGAAACTTATCTTTGCTTCAGGTCTATTGAGTCAAAATCTCTAGGTAATTTGCATGCACCAAAAATTTTGTGAAGCATTGATTTAGAGGGAAGAAAGAGGCTTGCTCTATTATCTATCTATCTATCTATCTATCTTTAATTTTTTCTTCTCATTTATGCTTTCCTGCCTATATCATGTCTTTCTGAGGTCCTTAATCTCAGGTTGGTATATTACCTATAGAAATTCCTACAGAGCTTTGCAGATAGAAAGGTGCTATGGCCATACCCATAGAGATTCTGGCTTAATTGGTTCTTGGGTGAGTTCTGGGCACAGGCAATTTTAAATATCCCCCCAAGTGATGTTAGTAAACAGCCAGAGTTAATCATTGATTTAGGCCCTTGCTAATGGTGGTCTACAGATAGCAGCAAGAGTAAAAACTGGGAACTTGTTAGAAAGGCATAATCTCAAGCCCCATCTTAGGTTACTGAGTCAAATTTATATTTTAGCAGCTCTGATGGTCATTTGCATGCATGTTTAAGTTGAAGAAGTACTGATTCTAGATTCTAGACCCAATTGTACTTATGAATAACACCACTCAGGTAGGTACCTCAGTAGAGAAGATTTGATAACATCTGTCCATTCAATTTGGAGGATGTGGATGAGTTATCATGTTGTAGTATTCTGATTCCTTTCGTAAATAATGGGAAAAAGGAGGAAAAAGTTGCCTGCTTTGTAATTAGATCAGAAAATAGAGTAACATTTTATTTATTTACTTGGGAGAGATAGAGAGGGAGGGCTGGGACAGGAACAGAAATCTAAAACAGGTCTTCACTGTGGTAGAAGGGACCCAATTACTTGAGGCATGACCTCCTGCCTTCCAGGTGTGCATTAACAAGAAGCAGAAATTGGGAGAAGAGCCGGGACTCAAACCCAAGCAATTCCAAAACGGCATATGAGCGTTCTAAGAGCTCTTAACCACTAGGCAAAGTGGCTGCCCACAAACTCACCTTTAATACTCTATCTATTCTTCCTCAAGCTATTTACTTTCGACTTCCATTATCTTTGAACATTTATTCTCTAAATTCATTTTGAATTCCTGGAGAGGTCCAGCTGTTAGTCCATTGTAATATGATGCTATGAGACTGCTTAAATCAAGGCCTATCTTCATAGATTGAGTGTGGCTTTACCCTCTTCTCATTGTCATACATTTATGTTCAACTCTCAGAAAATTTGTTTGACATAGCTCTTGCTTCATATAATTTTCTCTGACCTCCTCAACATCAAGTTGACATTTTATTGTCATAACTTACATGACCTAAGTACTTGTTATCCTTAACATACTTCATCATTTTACAATCAGCATTGTAAATTTTCTGCTATTTATATATTTATTGAACATCTGCTATTTGCCATTGTGCTTAGCTTTGAGAATATAAAAGAAAACCAAGTAGCAATCCTTGATATTAAAGATCTCATTCTTGTAGCTTCACTAATATTTTTAGATTAAACTTCTTGTGGGCATAATTTGAGCCTCTAATGCTCTTGCTGTCATCCTGGTGTTTATCTCAGGTAGAAGATATATGATTTGAAGAGCATTCATTAGTTTTTTTGTGGCATGTTTATGCACCCATAAGACTGTAAATTGGGAGAGATGAAAGAAATTTGGTTACCAAGAGGGCACCTAGAGATGTTAGTGTGAGTCCAGAGACTTGCACAGGTGTTCCCAGTGAAGATTGAATTCACTGGGTTTCATCCCAGCCATCATAGTCCAGCCAGCAGTATGAAGCAACATATTGAAGGTATAAAACAGTCATTTCTTTGAAGCGTGGATGGTTCACCCTCTGGAGGAGAAAGGAAATGTCTATGTAATCATTAGTTCAGCAGAAATGAAAACTGATATTTAAAAAATTTATTTTATGGCTAAACAACAACAAGAATCAGAAAACATTGAAGCTATTATTGTAGAATAAGTAAAATATAATACAGGAAATTCATAAGTAATATTATAGGCATTGGACATAGGAGATATACGTTCTTACCTTACCTCTAATGTTGTAACTTTGGACACATCACTTTCCCTCTCTGGGTCTCAAGGTTCTTAAATATTAAAGGAGGTTCAGTTCATTTAATTCAAAATGCTTACTGAATTTCCACATTGTTCTAGGCACATTCTTGAATGCAAGAGATAGAGATATAAATAGGATATTGACTTGCCCTGTAGGGACTTAAAGTCCAAAGATACTTGAACAGGCTCAAGAGCTATCAAGTTCTATCATATTATTTGTCTTCTCCATTCATCTTTCAGAGTTGGAGTAGGTTAAATCAGAAGACTATAATAGAAAGCTTCACAGTTATTAATGACCTCCAAAGAGGCATTTAGCATTCAATAGCAACAACACTTGCTTTTTTGTTTCCCCTTTGGTTTCTTTAAGCAAAGTTATTCTATGGGAGAACATTTGAATTGAAGTTATGTATTTGCTCTAGAAGCTGTTCCAATGGACATGTTAGGAACCTACTGACTGGCTTAAGTGGTTATTATGAAGTTTATTGGTCTCAGTAATAAGTTTGGTGGCTAATGAGTTATTCGCCATTATTTCTTCTTATTTTTCTTTAAGCTTCTGAAATAATGACTCTATTAGGTATGGTGTTTTATACCTACAGGGTGACCAATAATAGTTTATTGTATTTGTTAATATGGAGTTTTTAACTTGTGAGTCACTTATTAGCAGCCATAAATAGTGTTCATGGGATACTTTTTATTTTCTCAAAGGACTTTTAGCATGTATTATCTACCTTATAGAATTGTTTGTTTTGATTTAATTTTATAGATAACAAAACAGATATTCAGAAAGTCCAAGTGATTTAGGAACTCATCTTACCTTGGTTTCTCTGAATAAGAATATTGTACCCACCCCAAGCTCCATATCATAATATTATCAGTATAAAATACAACTCCTACCAATAAATCATCTAGAGTTCTTTAGACTCAGAGTTTGATTTTCATCATTATTAGCTGTCTTTTCACTAGAATGAGAGATCCTGGAAGGTAGAAAAATTGTTCATTTGCCATTTTTGTAGTTTTAGCAGCAAACATACTGCATAGACAACTCAAATGATCTTCATTGACTTCTATACTTTCATTTAGGCATTTCTTTTGTGCTTATTCTATATTTTTACAGTAAATTATTTAATATCCAAATTTTTTAAAAAAGTTTATTTTCCTCTTTGTTGAAGATGGGGGGTGGAGAGAAATAGAGTGATCTGTTTGCTGGTATTCCAGAAGCATGGAACAGCCAGGGTTGGGTCTCTCTGAAGCCAAAATCCTGGAACTCCATTTGAGGCTCTCATGGGTCCAAGCATTTGAACCATTATCTACTTCTTCTTGAGATGCATCAGCAGGAAGCTGGATCAGAAGCAGAGTAACCAGGACTCAAACTAATAGTCCAATATCAAATGTGGGCATCCCAAGCTGTGGCATAACCCATTGTGCCTCAATTCCTGTTCCTAGTATCTGAATTTGTTTCCGTTGTTGTTACAACTTAGTTTTGAGTCTGTTATATAACAGCTTATGGGGTTGGGGTTGGGGATATGTTGGGTAAAGGTCTACCCTTTGGTTGGGCTTAAATTCTGGTGACCAAGGGTGCTTCTCAATCAAGGGTTCCTGTCAGAATCTCTAGGTGCTCCATGGTATGTGGAAATGAGCTATAAAAGAATCCATGAGGTGATTAGGCATCATCAGTTGTGAAACAATAGATAAGCTGCACCGTGGTTACTATGAAGTTACAAAATGCACCTGTGTTCCTTATCAGGCACACTGCAGGATTCCTATGGCATGAGCCTTCTCTTTTATTATCACTCATTCAATGTTAAGAAAGTAGATGTGTAGAAAAGAGACATAATCCCTATGCCATAGGCTTGGGATGGGAAATAGATAATGTAAAATAGGTGGTGATAATCTGAGGCTAAAATGAAATGTCATTTTCCCCAACATCTTCTTCATGTTCTTATTAGCATCCTTGCATGCAGAGCATGGTAGGATTTCCCCTCAGGTTCTGTATTGATAGTTCTAATTTTAGTTTTCTCATCCCTCCAGTTACTTTTTGAAATAATCCCTGTCTCTGTCTTTCTGAGTGAAACTTTGGGAATGAAACTCTCACTCAGGGAGGCCATGGTATTTAAGTCCAGCCATGTAACTGATGGTGCCTTGGCAGAAGTCCAAAAGGACACCTGTTGCCCCTGCATGGAACTTTTTTTTCCCTTTATTGCATAATCTGCCTATTTTTTTAAACCTGAAATAAATCCTATAACCAATGATTCAAAGAGCACAGATAACTGAAAGTGAGGCTTTATGCGGCATGAAAGAAGTGAAAAGAAGCTGCTTTTCTGTGGTGAGGTGTTTTTTTTTTCTTTTGTCTTTGTGGATTGGCCATTAGCCTGAGAAGTAATCCAAAGGGATAGGCCACAGAATAAGCAGCCAGAAGCTTTCAGAGACCATTCAGAAGATAACTATACACATCAAAGTTTGCCTTAACAAACATGAAGCAGGAGGTAGTAATATCGACCTCTTCCTATCCCATTTATTCCTATAATTATCACCCATATGAAACAATCAAATCCTCAAATACTGATAACATTCAAACAGGTTGCACAAACCTCAACACAACAGCAAACTGGGAACTTTTTTTTCAGCTATTTGGAGACTGAAAATCTAGATATGTTCTGTCTCCCAAATATGTTCAGATTATTTTTTGCTGTCAGTCTCGTTCACATACTCTATTGTGTTTAGATGCTCTATAAAAATGACAGTTACACAGAATTTATGGTGTGATCATTTTAATTGTTAAAATCTGGAAAGTTTAAAAATCAGATAGCTTTCTCCAAAGGTTCTTCTTTCATTTCGAAATACTTTCAACATCTCCAGCTATTTAAAATTGAATTTAGTTCGTTCTTTCTTCTGGGATTTAAAGGAGAAATATATTTGCTAAGTGTCAAGATAAAGGTTGCCATGTAAATCACATTTTATTTGCAAGTTTGCAAATAATCACATAGGAGATGACACAGGTACTTTTTAACCTGTGGACTTTGCATTCACATCAATATAAAAAGCAAACTAATGATGCAAAGGCAGTAAAACCCTCAAGGTGAGTAAAACAAAGAAAGCAATGATGTAGGATACTCAGTATTAGTATTTACTCTTTTCTTATTTGTTTAAAATTTTTAAATTTATTTGACAGATAGAGTTATAGACAGAGAGGGACAGAGAGAAAGGTCTTCCTTCTGTTGGTTCACTCCCCAAATGGCCGCTACGGCCGGTGCTGTGCCGTTCCGAAGCCAGGAGCCAGGTGCTTCCTCCTGGTCTCCCATGCAGGTGCAGGGGCCCAAGCACTTGGGCCATCCTCCACTGCCCTCCCGGGCCACAGCAGAGAGCTGGACTGGAAGAGGAACAACAGAGATTAGAACCCGGCACCCATATGGGATGCCGTCAGCGCAGGTGAAGGATTAACCAAGTGATCCACGACACTGGCCCCACTCATTTCTTATTTTAAAATTATTTATTTTCACTTTTATTTGAAAGGCAGAGAGAAGAGACAGACAGAAACAGATCAACAGACAGATTTGCCATCTACTGATTCACTCTATACTGGCTGCAATAGCTGATGCTGGGCCAGTCTGGGTGTCCCACATGGGTGATAGGGACCCAAGTACTTATGCCATCACCTGCTGCCTCCCAGGGTCTACATTAACAGGCAGCTGGAATTGAAAGTGGAGCCAGGACTCAAATCCGGCACTCTAATACAGGAAGTGGGCATCGTGAGCAACAACTTATTTGCTGCACCAAACACTACCTCCAGTATCAGTCTTTAAACATCAGATGATTGGTTGAATGATAACATAAGTTGTAGTTTTTGAATACCTGATTTATTATATGTTCTTAGGTTGAGTTTTCAAATTGGAGCATGCATAATGGAGGGTTTATGAAATTGTATCCTGGATTGATACACTGAGGCACAGAATGAACTCAATGCATGTTCTACTGAGAAAAACATGATATTAGACTAAGTGAGAGAAAACCTGGATTCCAATTCTTTTTTTTTTAAACTTTTATTTAGTAAATACAAATTTCCAAAGTACAGTTTATGGTTTACAATGGCTTTTCCCCCCCATAACTTCCCTCCCACCCGCAACCCTCCCATCTCCCGCTCCCTCTCCCATTCCATTCACATCAAGATTCCTTTTCAATTATCTTTATATACAGAAGATCGATTTAATATATATTAAGTAAAGATTTCATCAGTTTGCACCCACACAAAACACAGTGTGTAAAATACTGTTTCAGTACTAGTTAGAGCATTAATTTACATTGTACAACACATTAAGGACAGAGATCCTACATGAGGCATAAGAACACAGTGACTCCTGTTGTTGACTTAACAATTTGACACTCTTGTTTATGGCGTCAGTAATCTCCCTAGGCTCTAGTCATGAGTTTCCAAGGCTATGGAAGCCTCTTGAGTTTGCTGACTTCGATCTTATTTAGACAAGGTCATAGTCAAAGTGGAAGTTCTTTCCTCCCTTCAGAGAAAGGTACCTCCTTCTTTGATGGCCTGTTCTTTCTACTGGGATTTCACTTGCAGAGATCTTTCATTTAGGTGGTGGTGGTTTGGTGTTTTGTTTTTTTTGTTTTTTTTTGTTTTTTGTTTTTTTTTTTTTTTTTTTTTTTTTTTTTTTTTTTTTTTGCCAGAGTGTCTTGGCTTTCCATGCCTAAAATACTCTCATGGGCTCTTCAGCCAGATCTGAATGCCTTAAGGGCTGATTCTGAGGCCAGAGTGCTGTTTCGAACATCTGCCATTCTATGAGTCTGCTGTGTATCCCACTTCCCATGTTGGATCGTTCTCTCCCTTTTTTATTCTATCAGTTAGTATTAGCAGACACTAGTCTTTGATCGGTGACAACTAACCAAGCACCAAAGAGGAAACCTGTTGAAGTGAAATCGACACTATGAGAAACAGTGACTTGATCAGCCCCTGTCCTGACTGTTGATGTACAATTTAATACTTTATCCCTTTTAGTATTTTTCTTTGTTCTACTTAATACTATTGGTTGAACTCGGTAATTAACACACAATTATTCTTAGGTGTTTAAATGTAACTGAAAAGTGATCCCTGTTAAATATAAGAATGGGAATAAGCGAGGGAGGAGATGTATAATTTGGGACATGCTCAATCGGACTTGCTCCAAATGGTGGAGTTAGAAACGTGCCAGGGGATTCCAATACAATCCCATCAAGGTGGCATGTACCAATGCCATCTCACTAGTCCAAGTGATCAATTTCAGTTAATAATTGATCACACTGATAGGTCTAAGAGTCAAAGGGATCACATAAACAAGACTAGTGTCTGGATTCCAATTCTGATACCTCCAACATGAAGGGACCTTGAAAAAAAACTTTCTTCTCTCTGTGCTCAGTGTCCTAAACCTTTTTACAGAACTCTATTTGCCTATGTGTTTTATACTTCATTTTTCCAAAGAAACTGCTTTTTCAGTTCATTATATTCTCCTTTATTCCTCCTATTGAAAATAAAGCAGAATGGTCATAATTACCACATCATCTTGTTTTAAAGATTTATTTATTTATTTAAAAGGCTGAGTTACAGAGAGGCAGAGAGAGAGAGAGAGAGAGAGAGAGAGAGAGAGATATTTCCCATCTGCTGGTTCACTCCTTAAATGGCTGCAATGGCCAGAGCCGGGTCAATCCAAAGCCAGGAGCCAGGAGCTTCTTCTGGGTCTCCCACATGGGTGCAGGGGCCCAAGCACTTGGGCCATCTTCTACTGCTTTCCCGGGCCATAGCAGAGAGCTGATTGGAAGTGGGACAGCCAGGTCTTGAACCAGCACCTGTATGGGATGCTGGCACTGCATGCGGCAGCATTACCTTTAAGCCTCAGCGCTGGCTCCCACATCATTTTTTAAGCTCGGTTTGAGGAGCTTTTTAAGGCTGTGCATTCTGTGACTAGAGTTGTTGGATGTATAACTGGGTTGAGGAATTAGATTCTGAGTAAGAAACCAGTAAGGCAAGGGAAATTGCTACGTTGCTGAAGTTTGCAGATGGCATGATATGATTGTGACCACATGTATATCACAGATATGTGTCTTTATTCATGGATGGCTTCAATGGCCTTGTGTTAAAGACACTGGCTTGTGAATCTGGAGACCTGGATCTGAATCCTGATTTCTAACCCAACTCACCATGTGAGTTTCAGCTGGTCATTTTCTTTCTCTGGTTTTGTTCTTCATCTGTCAAACAAGGATCAGAGAGACAAAATTCTTTTCATTTCTGGGATTATTTCATTTCTGGGGTATTTATGTCGAGTGAATATTTTCTGCTCAGTGATTTGTGGTTGGCTGCTTGTTTTCTCCTATCTCTTTGGCTAACTCAGTGGCATTTTTGCTCAGCAGATTGTACATTATATTTTTATAGCATCTTTTTTCCATCCGCATATGTGTCCTCTTTACAATTAAGATTAGTTTATTTATACATCAGTCGTATGTGAAGTTGATATGGTAGATATGGTTTTGTTCTCTCTCCCAGCCCTAACCAGCACTTCCTTGCTAAAAAAGGAGAAAGACTAATAGAATAATGCCACACAGCCCAAGTGCTGAATGTTTTACTGATCCTATAGAGAGATTTGATTTTCATTTAGTTCTTTATTTTATTTATTTATTTTTCTTGACAGGCATAGTTAGACAGTGAGAGAGAGAGACAGAGAGAAAGGTCTTCCTTCCATTGGTTCACCCCCCAAAGTGGCCACTACGGCCGGCATGCGGCGCTAATCCGAAGCCAGGAGCCAGGTGCTTCCTCCTGGTCTCCCATGTGGGTGCAGGGCCCAACCACTTGGGCCATCCTCCACTGCCTTCCCAGGCCACAGCCGAGAGCTGGACTGGAAGAGGAGAAACTGGGACAGAATTTGGCGCCCCAACCAGGACTAGAACCCCAGGGTGCTGGCACCACAGGTGGAGGATTAGCCAAGTGAGCCATGGCACCGGCCTTAGTTCTTGCTTATTAGTATTAGTATTCAAAGATAATTTCATTCAGTCTCTTTGTCTTCAAATAATTTAAAAACTAATAAAGTTTGTTTGGGTACTAATCAACTTAGATAGAAGAAGCTTTTTTTTTTCCTCCAGAAGAAAGTTACCCAAAGTCTGAGTTTCATATTCAACAAACTAAATTGCTTGAATATGATAGTGGAATATTTAACATGATTCACATGCTTATGAGCATGAGTTATAATCAGAAATACTTGCGGTATAATGGCCATTATAAAAGACAGTATATGTGAACATAGACACTGATTATAATAATGTGAAATCTATATGTCCATGGACAAATAATAAATGGTAAATTGCAAAAAGCAGAAATTTTTGGGTAATGATGATTGAGTTGTTACTGTGTTTTTTTCCTTTTCAAATCATTCATCAACACTCTGTTATAGTTTTTTTTTCAAACAAGCATAGGTACACTAGGTGTTGGGTTTAGTTATAAACTGTCAAATGGATCTAGTTAAACTTAAGCAAATATCTCCATGCTTCATGATTTGGTGCTTTATGTCAAACACTGAAAGGGCGTTTTTTGGGAAAGATATATTTGAAAGGCAGATTGACAGAGAGAGAGAGAAAGAGCTAGAGAGAGAGAGGGAGAGAGGAGAGAGGAGAGAGAGAGAGAGAGAGAGGGAGAGATTGATTTTCCATCTGCTGGTTTACTCCCCAAATGACTGCACCAGCCTGGGTTAGGCCAGGCAGAAGTCAGGAGCTGGAACTCCATCTTAATAACCCATGTGGGTGTCAGGGACTTAAGTCCTGGAGCCATCACCTGCCACCTCCAGTTAGCAGGAACTGGGTCCGAAGTGGAGAAGCTGGGATTTGAACCAGCATTCAGATATGGGATGTGGGTCTTCCAAAGCACCAGCTTAACCACAATGATCACCTCTGAAAGGACATTGGAGAAGATAACCGTGTTTTTGAAAAAGTGCTTTTGTAGCTTTTATGTATAATTGGGCAGTGTACTTTTCACATATTGACTTATTTATTCCTTGTGACAAACCGAAGAGGCCAGCACTGTTGTTATCCCTGTTCTAAGGACTTGAAAACCCAGGCCCAGAAATGTTAAATATCATGTCTAGGTTGCATAGCTTATAAGGAGAGACTGGCTTCTGAGTCTCTGAGCTTAGCAACTACTGAACATCTAAGTCATATTTTGCTCTAGTCTAGGAAGCCAATAACCCTTCTTTGTTACTGAAAAACTAATTCAGGTGTGTGCTACAAATCTTTATTAACCCTTACAATACCACATTTGCAGCCTAATCTTATCCAAACCTTGGGCTCAGTGAGACCCAGACTTGGGGAATAACTGGGCGTACTTTCTTGCTGTCTGGTGGGTTCTAGAGAGCCTTAGATACTTCAAATTGAACACAGGGTTGGAGCTCTTTCTTGTAACCCTCACATTGAATAGCTGCCCTGCTTATCTTGGAAACATAGTGCTATAATAGAAAGATCACAAGGCTTGAAATCAGACACATCACTACCAACTTTTTAATCACTGCAACTTGGGCAATATATACTCCTGTACATTTGCTTCCTATTTTTATCTTTCAATATTAATGGGACAGATACAGAAAATATTTATGGGAAACCAAGCATGAAATCAATACTTAATGACAGCTAGTGTTGTTATTGCTGTTGTTCGTGCCATATCCTTGGTCTCACTACTTTCTCCAGCTCTTCACGGAGCTGTGTTCTTGCCTTAAACTCCTCACTTTCATGTTAGCCCCTCCGCATTGAAGCAGATGCAGCTTTTTGCATACTTTACCCCACCTTATGTGAACATTCCTGATTTATGACAAAATCCCTACCTGACACTGGAAGTCACTGCTTAATCTTATTACCAGATTCCTTCCTTCTCTTTCACTGCTTCTCCTCCCTACTTTGACACCAACTGTGATTGGTCTAACATCTGTTACATCCCTCCATGCTCCTCTTTATTCTCCTGACCCTTGCTGCTCTCATACTGTTTCTCCTTTAGCACCTCATTCTATTTCACACATTTGTCTCTTGATGCAACCTCCAGAATGCCATATAGCTGAGGTATACAGTTGAAAAACATAGTTAATACCTACTGGTATAAGTTGTGCTATAAAAATTAAACATCAATTCGTTAAATTACTAACATTTTTGATCAAAATTTTGCTAATTTGTCCTCATTGTCTGGTCTAGAATGAAGTCCAGTTTCCCAAGAGATAGAATTTGACTATCCTGGCCAAAAGTGTTGACATTATTGGTTAGGTCCAGGAAATATTCCATTGTTTCTTCCAGGTCAGAAGAATAAAGACAAATTTCTGCCTAATTGTCAAGAGTTTTTGGAGTGTACATCGTTATAAATCACGCAGTTGTTAAAACACAGATCACTGGGTTCCACTCCAGAGATTCTAATTCAGTGGGTCTTGTGTGGGCCCAAGAATTTGCTTTTTAAATAAGTTTCCAGGACATGCCGATGCTACTAGTCTGGGGATAACAATCTGAGAACCACTGGTGCAGACAACCCAGTCTCTGATTCTGTTGTGTTTGGTAATTGGATTCAGAGATAAAAGTATATTTTGCTGATTATTCAAAAATGTTAGAATAATGGATTAGAGGTAGTATTTTTTAAAAGTATTTATTTATTTATTTGGAAGCCAGAGTTACATAGGGAGAAAGAGAAACAAAGAGATAAAGATCTTCTATGTGCTGGTTCACTCTCTTCATGGCTGCAATGAACAGGGCTGGGAGAAGCCCAGATGATTTCCCATGCACATTAGCAGAGAGCTGGTTGGCAAATGTAGCAACTGGTACTCTAACTGGTGCCCATAGGGGATGCTGGTGCTGCAGGTGGTGGTGTCCCAGGAGTAGCATTCTTATGAAGGAACTCTGTAGCCCAAAAGAATAAATAAAATCACTTCTTAAAACTAACCCCATTTTATTCACAACCACAGTGGTGGTTAATCAATACAAGGATCCATGTTTGGATATCCATTCATTCATTTATCTGTGCATGTGCATAGCTTGTCATTGGGATTAGAAATGAAAAATGATACAGAATTGACCTCACACATTCGCTTTTGAAGATATAAATAAACAGAAACCTAGGAAGAACTCATCACTGGAAATGAACTTGAAAATTGAGGTTGCATTTTAAATTTACTTTTTCCATTATATCTTCTGTGTTTGTTGTTCTAACATAGTATGATGGGCCAGGATTTAATGACCAAGACAGGATTTATGCCATCTACTATCATACCAGATATCAAAATATAATCTATGGAAATACAGATTAATTCTAAATCTAGAAAGGAGTTGGGATTTGATCTCACCCTTGCGGAAGGGATGGAATTAAAACATTAGTAAAGCAATCAGGCTGATGAAATAGGATAAGCAAATGTAGAGAGGCATTGAGGTATAGGCAGTAACTAGGAAAAGATTAATCGATCAGTTGATTCATTCATCCAGTAAACATTTGTTGTGCTGGACATTGTTGTAGGTACTGAATATAGTAGTAATAAGACAGAGTCCCTGCCCTCATGAATCACATATGGTTTATGAGAGAGTGCAGTGAATGAGGAATCACCAATCATGAGAGAAAACTTGTGGAAACAATTGTTGGGAAAAATTGTTACAAACTATGTAATATCGGTGATTTCTTTTGCATTAAAAATATTAATTGAAGTCACTGTCTTTAAAAAACAAAATCCTTTGGCTTGTAGAACGTAATTCTACCTACAAAACTTCAGTTATTCACTAGCTTTTCAAGAATACATCTAATGTGCAAAGCAAAGCATACCTATAAGCACAAGGCTGTGGCCAAAGGAAATGCTGTGATCCAGTATTTCATTCTATGGCTTTTGCCAACCTCTGCTGCTGACACATTTCCCTTGCTTAATGGAACAACGAGTTTCATTTCTGTTCACTTTTGGCTCTCAACTCCATGAAATTCTAGCACTGAAACATACAGATTGATATTTTAGGGGAGAGGCCCAGGAATCTTTAGAAATGTGTCAGGCTTACAAATTCCTGTCTGAACAGCTAAAAATTGTTATCCAGTCTCAAATTATAACAACAAGGCAAAAATGTATAAGTACTTTTTATCATATATTTTATTTCACAATAGTAACAAATAGTTACAAAAATTGTTAACTAATGCACAGAATTCCCATGTACTCCTCACCCTATTCCCCCATTAATATCTCATATAGTATCTTTGTCACAGTGAATAAACCACACCCATCTTCTAGTTTTTTCATCTAAAACCTTTATCCTTTCCATCTCTCCCAGCTTCTAGTAGTCAATATCTTGTGTTCAGATTGAGTTTTTAAAAATTTTTTACCTCCTACATGTGAGAGAACATGCAGTATTTGTCTTTCTGTGTCTGACTTATTTCACTCAATTCATGTCCTCCAGTTACTTCCAATTTGCTACAAACACAGGATTTCATTACTTTTTATAGCTGAATAACATTCCATTGTGTATATATACACCACATTTTCTTTATCCATGATATAGAAACCTTGATTGATTCAAATTTTTTGGCTATTGTGAAGAGTGCTGCTATGAACTTGGTGGAGCAGGTATCTCTTTGATACAAGTTCATGTCTTTTGGATATATAGCCAGTAATGGGATTGAGGGATCATATGGTAATTCCATTTCTAGCTTTTAAAGAAATCTCCATACTGTTTTCCACAGTGGCTGCACTAATTTACATTCCCATAAACAGTGTACAATGGCAAATAATTATATACACAGTTTTTTGAAAAGACTTATTTATTTATTTAAAAGGCAAAGTTACAGTGAGGCAAAGGCAGAGGCAGAGAGAGAGGTCTGCCATCTGCTGGTTCACTCCCCAAATGGCTGCAATGGCTGGAGCTGAACCAATCTGAAGCCAGGAGCCAGGAGCTTGTTCCAGGTCTCCCAGGTTGGTATAGAGGTCCAAGCACTTGGGCCATCTACTGCTTTCCCAAGCCATAGCAGAGAGCTGGATCAGAAGTGTAGTAGCCGGGACTCGAACTGACCCATATGGGATGCTGGCACTGCAGACCAGGCCTTTAACCCACTGTGCCACAGGAGCAGCCCTATATACACAGATTTTTTATAACCATGTTAAAGAAAGTTCCTCAAATTCTTCTATCCTTAAGTATTTGGAGATTCATGTGAACAATCTGTCTCCAACCTCAGAGACACTCTTCCAATGGTATGTTTTGATATTCTATCTTTCTTTACAGAAGATAAATAAACTAATAGAGAAATTTATTAGCCTAATACTGGTCTTGATTTTTGTTTTCCCACTTCCCTGATAAAGACATTGGGCAAAGTTCCTAATATTCCTAATCCTGGATTTTCTTATCCATATATCGATCCATATATGGATCATATCCATAATGATACCTACTCACAGAGTTATAGGGAGGAGTAAATGCAATAATATACTAAAGTACTCATTACACTGCTTGGCAAAAAGTAAGCACTCAATAAAATGTAGCTGTTATTAAGTACCATACCTGATTATAACTATTGGTACAAAGTCATAGCTATGGGCTTTTGTTGCATCTGATAATTTTGGGTGTGCTTAATTGTTTAAAGGAACTCCAAGCATAACATTTATACTCTGTGCCTTTAGATGAAATATAACATAGAGCTGTAAAATATGGCAACCCTAAGAGATACTGATTTTGTATCAAAATATTCAAACTGTTCCAGGAAGACACATCCTGGCAAACTGGATAGCTATCGTTGATGCTTGAAACCTAGACTAGCTCCTTGTACAGAGAAGTTGTCGTCAGCCTGGTGGTGAAAGATTTATGAGCAAGATTTTCAAAAGGAAGGCCAGCAGCAGATTTCCATCTAATAACCATAAGAAGCAGTTAGACAGATGGCAAAGGCAGTGTGGTCTTCACTGTGAGCAACCTCTTTTGATCTCCACCGGCCACTGAATCATGTCTTAGTAAAGATGAGAGCGTGGCAGGGGACACACTGCAGCCTCCAGTGAGACTCATCCCTTCAGAATGTTCCCAGAGCAAGAGCAGCATGAAAGTGATCTTCCTTTCGTAAAATCCGAGGTGATTTCTTCCTTCCCTTTTCCTTTTTGTACTCATTATCTTTGTCACAGTGATAGAAGGTGTATAATCAAGGATGGCCGTGTCTTTCCCTCCACCCATTGTTGTCTACAAAGACGATCACTTTCAGCTATTTTTGATATTTACCCTCATGCTCTAGCTAATGGTCTGCTGCCTTTCAAATTCTCCACTCTTTTTGTTGATGTGTCACCCAAGAAATGAAGTTTTCAGCTTAGTGCCATTGACACATTCTCAGCACCTCATGAATCCTTTTTCTCATGGTGCCTCCCTGGGACTGTTATATTGTGATTTGGCTACATCAGTATTTTGTAGTTATATTATTATGGTTATATAAATGCTTTTCCTAAGACAAATTGAACAGCAATTACTATTCCTTTTGTCTTAAGATTTTGTTTTTTCTGAGTTTGATAATTGTCCCTTTTGGTTTGTTGGGTTTTTTTCTCAGCGTTCTACTTGGCTTTTTGCTCTTGGACTCCATGTCCCTGCCCATTGTCTGAATCTCATCTGGAAACATGCAGCCACACAGAGTTCCTGGAAAGTTTGTCTCATCAAAGATTTGTCTCTTAGAACCTTCTGACTGTGTGTGTCCTTTGCTTTCTATGCCTTGTGTGTAGGTTTAGTGTTGTGATCTCCCTCTCCATAAGCTTGAAAACCTCTACAGGTCTGTTTGGATCTCTTGTTTTTTTGTGTATCCTCTGTACTATTTTTAGTTCATTTATTTATTTGAATGTAATACTTTCTCTAGGAGTTTCCTATGACAAAGGACATGGAGTAGCTACATTTCCTGGCCTTTGCACATCTGGAAGCATCTTCATTCTGTCCTCATATTTGAAAAATATTTGGGTGAGGTGTAGAAGTTGAAGCTTAACATAATTTTCCTTCTGAATTTAAATGACACCACTGTGATGTCTTCTTTTTTTATTGTTTTGTGGTTCTGGTATGATATTCTGATTATTTTTTGTACGTACCTGTATTTTTTCCTCTCTGAAAATTTGTAGAATCTCTCCTTTTTCTTCTGAGAGTTCTGAAAGTTATAATGAATTATCATTTTGTGTTTCATTTTCACCTATTACTTCAGGTACTTACTATGAAAACTCACATTCTTTAATTGTAGAACACTTTTTTTAATTTCTAGAAAACTGAATATTTTTCTTAATGACTTCCTGTTCTCTCTTTTTTGTTGTGTTTCAGATCTATGTGAATCTTGTTACTTAGATATTATCTTGAACAGTAAAGATTTTCATGTGTTCTATTTCCTATTTTCAATTTCTTATGCTTTTTTTCCTCTATGTCCTTGGTATTCATATTTATCTTCTACTCTTTGTGTTACTTTTGTCTTTAATTTCTACTATCATATTTTAGCTTTCAAAAGTCTTACTTGTTGGTTTTGTTTGATTGTTTCATCTTATGTTATGTTGCCTTATTTCACTGAAGCAGTATTTTCTAATACTTTCTTGAGAATACTAACATTATTTTTAAGACATCTTCATCTCTTTCCACAGCCCCTTTCCAATAAGTTATTCTTTTATTTGTTTTGATATCCAACTTTCACATACTTTCACATTTGGTTGCCTGTTCATAGTTAAGAGTGAGTGTAGGGGGCTGGAAAGCTCTCTGGAAGCTCTGTGCACATGAGTGGGGCTTGTGAACAAGGACTTTAGTTATAGGGTGGAGTTCCTGAGTTTTTCACTGTGAAGCTCCTGATACAAGTATCTTTAGTGCTTATCTCTTCTGTTTACAAGACTTGTCAAAGAAGTCTCTTCATTGTCTTGTCTAGCTGGAAAGACCAGGCTATCAGCGTTCTGTGGGTGTCAGCAATCAGTGTATGAATGCTAACTTAATTTTCCACTTATTGATGAGATGCTCAGCCCACCATCCCAACCACTGCAAAGAACTTGCCAGGCTTCTGCTGGGTTTGGAGGTAATAGCCTAGATGCTCAACATTTAGGGGAGGATTTGAGCCTATAACAAACACCATCATAAAAACACACCTGCTACCAATCCTGCATCTATTCCCTTTTCCCTTTCACCTCACTTCTAGAAATTAAATAAACTGGGTTTTGGAAGACTGCACAGTCTAAGCATGCTTGTTGGCTCTCACCATTACTGTATTAGGATTCAGCCAGGGTGGCTACACTGTTTATATCTTCCCCAGCTTGACTGCCAGTTCTGAAGTATTGCTGTTGTTGTCTTTTTTCCCTTTTGCTTTGTCTTTCATGATTCATGCAAAGTACACACACATACACTCACATCCCTTAATTATAATTTTAATGATGTTTCAGGTAGGAATAAAGGAAAACCTGTGCTCAACCTTTTATCCTTACTTACATTTCTCAAAAGATACTACATAACTTATGGAAACATCATTTCAACAGAGAGCTTCTGGATATAGTCACGTTTTGTGGAGTTCTCAGCAGTCTTCTGCTCCGCTGCCTCAGTTCAACACACTTTGGGACACCAAATAGCAGCATCATTAGCATAGTCTCTCCATGTGATACTACCATGCAAACAGCTTAGAAGAGTTACTGGCTTGAGAGAATGATCAAGATTGTTTCCAGATGGTATTTTGAAGTCATGTTTGACATGCCCATTCATTCATTCATTCTTCCACTTACCAGACATCCATTGGACACCTACCCTGAGCTATTCGGATTGCTGGGATTTGGGAAATCATAATAATGAGTAGGACACACTTCCAGACCTCATGAACCTTCCATGCTACCCTGAAAGACAGGCACCAGTGCCCAAGATACAATACTGTAAACACCACTGTGTAGATCCTAACAAGTGCCAGAAGCTTTAGGGGGTGAGAGTGATTAACTTTACCTTCAAAATTGGTAATTGAAAACGAATCTCAGCTCTCACTATTCAAGCAATAATTTCCAAGAAAAATTCTCTTGCCAATTTGCATGTGGCAAAATTACTAACTTTCGAGAACTGTTAAAAGAGTCTTTATAGTCAGAAGCAACTTTCAAAGTAATTTTTACTTCTTTTGTTTTACCTGGAAAAATTGCGGCTGAAGGTAAAATGCTTCAATCCTGGTCCATTCGAGGTTGAAATTCATGTTTCTGGATTCCCACACTAATGCTCTTTCTACTAAAGTCATATGGAACTCTCATTATCCATTAATAAGATTAACATTTTTTAATCAGTGATTCAGAGTCTCACAGGTCTGGAAGGACCAATTTTCAAAACCTCTGAAGATTTCTTCAAAAACAATTGTGTAAATGAATGAGTTGCACTTTGGACATATGAAGGGCCTTCACAAAGTTCATGGAAAAATGTAATGACAAGAAATGTAATGTGCATTTTCTACACATCTGTTGAAGTACCATTACAGTAGCAGGGCTCCAATGTATATCTTTTTTTTTTTTTTTTGACAGGCAGAGTGGACAGTGCAAGAGAGAGAGACAGAGAGAAAGGTCTTCCTTTGCCGTTGGTTCACCCTCCAATGGCCGCCATGGCCGGGGTGCTGCGGCTGGCACACAGCGCTGATCCGATGGCAGGAGCCAGGTACTTCTCCTGGTCTCCCATGGGGTGCAGGGCCCAAATACTTGGACCATCCTCCACTGCACTCCTGGGCCACAGCAGAGAGCTGGCCTGGAAGAGGGGCAACTGGGACAGAATCCGGCACCCCGACCGGGACTAGAACCCAGGGTGCCGGCAACACAAGGCGGAGGATTAGCCTAGTGAGCTGCGGCGCCAGCCTCCAATGTATTTCATACAATGCCATAGAGAATTTTTTTTGTTTTTTGTTTTTTGACAGGCAGAGTAGACAGTGAGAGAGAGAGACAGAGAGAAAGGTCTTCCTTTTGCCGTTGGTTTACCCTCCAATGGCTGCTGCGGCTGGCGCACTGCAGCTGGCGCACCGTGCTGATCCGATGGCAGGAGCCAGGTCCTTCTCCTGGTCTCCCATGGGGTGCAGGGCCCAAGCACTTGGGCCATCCTCCACTGCACTCCCTGGCCACAGCAGAAAGCTGGCCTGGAAGAGGAGCAACCGGGACAGAATCCAGAGCCCCGACAGGGACTAGAACCCGGTGTGCCAGGGTTGCAAGGCGGAGGATTAGCCTAGTGAGCCGCGGCGCCAGCCCCCATTGCCTGTTTTGAAAGCGGAGTCACAAGGAAGAGGACTAGAGAACAAGGGCTCATTGTATTTTTCAGGTTAATATTGATTGAATTTAAATTCACTCAGCAAAATCACAGGACAATTTCCCAAGTGAAGCTTTAGCATGTCATTTTGAAATGTGTTTTTGAGATGTTTACATGTTTCTGTTGTCTGAAGAGCACACAACAGATGTATAGACACAGAATTTAAACATTTTGGGAGGCGGAGAATGTTGTCTTCAGTGAGCACTTAAGAATGTAATGTATTATATTAAATTTATGGTTTCATGATTTAATTAACGATTAGCAAATGGTATAATATAGGGAAGCTAAAATCTATAAAAAAACATATTGTTCAACTGTCAGTTCCTTATCAGCAATGTAATATTAATGATAATTACATTACTCATTAAAAGTAAAACACAACTGGAAAGAGATCTTCTATTTGCCTAAAATATATTAACCTTTTATAGACACAAATACTTGGGTTGCAGTTTTCCCAGTGAGAAGTCTTTCCCTCTGTGGGGATTGGAAGCTTTCCTGAATGCTGGTTTCTGGCTATACTACACTGTAGTTCCTGGATCCATCACTTCTTCTCCAGGCTATGAGCTTCAGGAAGGCAAGGGATGTCATCTTTGTAATCCCAGTACTGACTACATACTAAGTATATAATTGAGTGAATGAAAAATACAAAGCCCTCCATATATAATATTTGTTTATTTGATTTTCATAGCACTTTTCATTATATCCTAAGCATAAAGTAGCTAAAGACTCGAGGATAATACACCTATAGCACACATACCTCAACTTTTCCTTTTTTCTCTTTAGAAATGTCAGTCTCCGTCACCCTGTGCTCAGGTATAACTATGAATCATAATCCAAGTTCTGGACCATATTCACTACGTCTTAACTTCCTCTTGCCTATGGAGCCTCCAACCCTGGGAAGTCGATCACAAGTGAGAATCTTATCTCCTCCAGCTTGGAAGAAGCGATTTCTCTTCTGTTCCTAAAGATGAGAAACAAAGCAGTCTCTTCCCCACCATCTTCATGTTTTAGCAATGGGAACAGCATGATTCTTCATTATTATCTGGGCTTTTGTCTTGTCACAAGTCTTGTGTTTCTCCTGTCTGCTGGCAGAGCCCAGCTGTGCCATTCCCTTTCGGTTCCCATGAAGCCAACTCTGGCCACCTCCTTCTATTCCCAGTGCATTCTTGTCTTTGGTTACAACCCTGACCTCACTGACTCTAGTACAGATTGCACTTCTCAGGACATCTCATGTGTGTCAGTGGAGACTTCTGCATCAGTTCAAAAGGTTGTCATCTCTGGAGTGAGGTCCAACATGAACCCTACTCTTAGCAGAACCTCAAATCTCCATTTCCTGCAGGTCGGGAGGAGAGGTACTTCAGTTACTTCAGCTCAAAAGTGGGAAATGAAGTAAATGGGTCATAAAGCCTTTCTTGTCCTTCATTTGTAAATCACTGTGCTGAACAGGCATTTCAGTGGTTGGCCTGTCCCAACTTCATTTTGTCTTCACTAATTCATCTGTTACTTTTGCACGGGCTGTTCATTTGGTTGGCATTAAAGTTCATTCAAAGTCAGCCTCTATCTGCAACTCTTCACCAAGTTACTGGGGAAGGCCCTTTAGAATCTTGGCTTTGTAAGATGCAAACAAGATTATAGCAAACCTTTCCTTTGATTGTATCTCTGAACAGAGAGTGCTGTGGATTTATGTATAGAGAACTAGATTTGTAGTAAGAAAGTCTGGGTTCAAGTTTTACCCCATGACCTTCAATATAGCTCTGTTTCAAGGCCTTATTTTATTTTAAGTGGAAGTAAATATCCTGCTTTGCTGCTTGGGGAAGGTTGCCAGGAGGGAAAGTATATGGAAAGTGCTTTGTAAACTATACAGTACTATATAAAAGCAAGTTGTTCTTAACAGAGAGCTGACTATTCCCATTTGTTTCTGCTTGGTCAGTTAGTTCTGAATGAATAAATCTGAGAGGACAGGAAGGAAGGAAACAGCACTGGACTGAGAGTCTGGTGACCTGGAGTCCATCCTGGTGCTATTCAACACTCAGTCACTGACTCAACATGACCTTGGCAGAATGGCTGTTCAGCTCTTGTGTCATTTGTAATAGGAGAGGGCTAAAGAAAAAGTGATCCAGAATCTCTTCCAGTTAAAAAAAAATAAGCAAACTATGTTTTAAAAATCTAGATAGTTAGATCTTTTTAAGGGTATCATTAATTTTAGATTATTAAATCTGAATTCCTACCAATAAGATTCCTAAAAATATTCTGAATAATAATTTTAAGGAATTATTTTAAAGAAAATTCTAAAGCTTAACTGTTTAAGGGTAAAACATTACAGTTCTATATGGTAATTAGTCTAAAGGTCTAACTGTAGCATAAGGGCTACAGTTAATATTGTACTACATACTGGACATTTATTTACAGTAACTATTTTAAATGATGGATATAAAAATTGGCAATCATGTTTATATATTAAATATACACAACAAAAAATACCTAACTTTACAGATAATGAATAGGATATGTTCTTTTCCCCAAACAACAATAACAACTGCAACAAAACAACCAAAAACTTGGTCTTTTTGAAGCACACAAATGGGACTATACTTACAGTTTCCTGAACCAATTTCCTTGCCACCATATACAAATGGAGTAAAGATAGCAGCAAGAAGAATCTCATTTGGTATGGGGATACCGAACATTGTCTTGGTCTGTTTTGCTGATGGTAGAATATTTTCCCATGAATTCCCCTTAAGTAATGCTGTAGCCCAAATAATCATTATTATGCAATACTAACATTTCAAGGAACTGTGTGTATGATTATCTTGTGGCCACAAATGCTTTTAATAATACAATTTTTCAAGTATGTTAAGGGACTTCCCATAATACAATGACGATAGGGTGGTGAGAGGTCATTGCTCCAATTCTGAGATAATTTTTTTACAATGAAATGTGTCTTTTTATTATGAGATTACAGGACTTATTTGGGTTTGTTTTATTGCCAAGTAAAATTCTAACTTTATTTAGCACATTAAATGTAGTGAAGCTTAAATTTTAATAATCGTGATGACAGTTTATTTTATTTTCTGAGTTCTTAAATGTGATCTTTGGTTATATTCTACATTATTTGTAAATTTTCAAAATATTATTTCCATGTTCAGACTCTGCAACTTGGAGGAACTTGGGAAAAAAAAGAGAGAATGGATATGGAATGAACACTTTAATTACCGGTTAAGGGGCTCTTAGTTACCTACCTTGCCGAGGAGAGCACGCAGGATATGTGCTCATTACCACTCGTGGGTGTCTGAAGAGATTTGATGAGGGGCGCCTTGGCTTCCACTTCCACTCAGACAGGGAGGTTTGGGTCCCATCTTGTGTTCATGGTAATGCAGTGGAGCAGCAGTCAGCAAGGGAGATTGCGATTCCCATGTGTAAAGATCTCCTAAGATAAGAATGGATGATCCTTGAGTTTTTAAGTGATCTCTTCTTGTGTCTGAATAAAATGATCTCTCAAATTGTCTTTCAGTTCTCCTTTGGGGACTAGAGATGCTAACCAATTTCTCTCACAATGAAAATGCTTAGGTATAGTGAAATATTTGGCTCCAAGGACTTGATCCTTTGGCTCCATGACTTGATCCTACACATGAGGAGCTGGGAGCCCAGAGACAGACTGCTGTAGAGAGAACATACATCAAATGCTTGCATTAAACTTCATCACATCAGGGCTCTTCCATCCCTCTGCACGGCTTCTGCTTATTTACTGTGTGATCCAATGGGATTTAATCAGTCATTACACAAAATTGGAATGGAAGGTCAAACTCCGGATAAATTGGGAACTGTACCTTTTCCCAAGTGCTGCAGGTGATGCCTTATCCTGTCAGATCAGTGGCTTTCTGCCAGTGTGGCTAAGGAAGAATACCTTTGTTGATTATAGGTGATTTGCAGTTAGAAGTTATGTAGCTTTTATAATGTGCCCTCGATTATTATGCTTTTCTCTCACGAGCTAGAAATACATATGCAGGAGTGGGTACCGTGTCCCCCACAGTGATCTCACAATTACTACTTAGAATTTCTCTCCCCTGGAAGGAGTATCAATGTCCTACTAGCTAAGGTTTTTTGGGAAGCATGATTACCACTGATTCTTTCCTGTTGCATGACTTGACACTGTGTAGGAAAGGAAAGGGAAAGTTCCAAGCATATTTCTTGGTTGTGGAAAAATGATAAAGTTGAAAATGGCATTGATGCAGTTAGGTCCAACCTGTCATCTGACAGATGCAAAACTTGAAGCCAGAGTTGATGTTTGGTGGCAGGTGAAGGTTAGAAGCAAGCCATGAGAATGAAAAACTATATATTTGAGAGTTACAAATGTGTTGTAGGAATTCATCTAGAAACATTGATGGCAATTTTTTAGGGACTAAGACAGTTACCCTACGTCTCCTTAGACAGGATGAAGGAAGACATCTCTTCTTGATGCATAATCCTCTTACAGCATTAATATTAAATAACTTTTCCAAAAGAACAAAGGGACTAATATTTTAAAAGGAAGAGGACAATATGATGAACAATGGAAGGCCAAGTGTTTTTTGTGGTTTTTCTTTGAGAAATGGGAGTGATAATCACCTTTTGGGAGAAGAAGATCTCTGTTACTATTTGATCATCTTTGGCAACTATCAAGCCCTCTCAAATCTCCAGAGCAACCAGGAAATTATGGGGCTAGCAGGAATATTAGAATACATTTTATTCTGCTCAATGCAAGAATTTGGGTTAATATTTAACTTTTCATTTCATTTCTGTACTTTGCCTCCCTCCTGTTGAGAGGAAGTAAGCTCTGTTGGAGTCAGAGTCTCTGTTTAGTCACCTTAATGGCCTTGATGTCCCCAGGAAAGTGTCTGACACATAGTTCATGGTAAATAATGTTGTTGTGTATGAAATCATTGCTATTGTTGTTTTTATTATTAAGTAATGTGGATGTTTCTAAGGGGCTTGGACTCTGTTGTAATGCCTATATTTTGCTGTAGAGACGGAGGTTAGGAAAGAGGCCTGTATAAATTTATATATATACATAGCTACAGACCATAAAGAGAACCAAGATATAGCAGTTTTGTTTGTCTTCTAGCACAGAACACTAAATTTTGTTTTTGTTATTTAATTAAGAGGAAGAAAGAGAGAGAGAATGAGAGACAGAGACAGACAGAGGTAAAGACAGAAAGAGAGTGCTGCAATCTGCTGGTTCCTTCCTAAAATGCCTACTATGGTGTGGGCTAGGTGGGCCAATGTCCAAATGGGGAACTCATTTTGGGTCTCCCACTTGGACAGTAGGAATCCAGTCACTGAGCCATCACTTGCTGCCTTTCAGCTTGCATATTAGAAGGAAACTGGAATCAAGAGCAGGTCTGGGACTTCAGTAAAGAGACTGTTATATGGAAATGCCAGCTTCCTAACCGTTAGGCCACACAATGGCCCCAGAACACTAAAGCTCTGATTAAAGAGCTTTGTCAGAAAAGCTCATGCAGCCCTGATGAGCAGTCACATTATCTGAGATTCAAGACTTCAGTAATCTCATCATTGATTAGTTAATTAGAAGGTTTATTTTATTATTTATTAATTCACCACTTGTTCTTGAAATTCATCGTATGAGCACCAATCTGCATAGAACAGTGAAAAAACCAACAGAATTTCCTGATTTAGTTGAGTTTACTTTCTGTGGTAGGGGAGAGAATAACAAATAAATAAAACATTTTATGTTCAGGTATTAGAAAGCGCCATGAAAAAAAAAATGATCAGAAAGAGGGATAGTGGATGCCAGGAGACATTTGGAGTTTAATTTAGAATTTTAATTAGATGCTTCTAGGTAAGTCATGGAAGGTCTCCCTGAAGAGGTGACATTTAGGGAGTTAGCATTGGCCTAAATGCTGGGAGGCAGCATTTCTGGTGAAAGTACCAGTGTATGCAAGTGCTCTGAGGTGGGAGTGTATCTACCACGTTTGGCCAGTGAAGCCTGGGAAGGTGAGAGCATTGGAGATGAGGTTTGGTGAGACCACGGTGCCTCTTCACCCTTATGCCCCATGTCTGCTGACTGCTGACTTTCATCACAGTCAAATCTCAGCTGTGCCAGTTAACATCCCTGAGATGAGACCGTCTACCTTTCCCTAGTGTCAGAAGTTTTCTGCCTCTACCAACTTCTTCAGACAGCATCAGAGCCTTCTGCCAGATTTAAATCCAGAGTGTCCCTGGAATTCTGAACCAGGGCTGAGAGTTTACCTTCTATATATCCTTGTGTACCAGAAATTTAGGACAGTATCAATAACTTACCCTTAGAAAATGCACACTCTCCCACTGATGTTGCAAGGGCCTCAGATTACTGGTGTGAGGGAGACATGCAAATAAATTTGCAAGTAGCATTATTCTCCATAGCCTGTTTCCAAAAACAATGCAAGTCTATCAGAGGGGTTGTTGTTGATCCCCACCATGTTTCATTGTAGGGGAGTCCTGTGTTTTTCCACAAGGCTCCTCAGAGCCCCCCACGAGCCTTTGGGGATTCATTGCATTGCTAAATCACTGCATTAGGCTGCTGCCTCTGTAGAAAGCTAATCCCATTGCTTCTGTCAGCAGAAGTCAGCTCTTGGGCAGGAAACTGACTGCAGGACTAACTGAGGTGGGAGGAGGGTGAGGTTAAAAAGCAGTTCAGATCTTCAGGGTAGGGAGAGGGGCCAAGAAATCCTAGGAAATGCTGTATTAAAGAGAAAGCAACCATTTTATTGTTGTTAATCATGATGGCTCTTTAAAATGTGTTACAGTTGATAAAGAACTCCCCTATTTCTTACCTTCTTCAGTCTCCTCTTCAGTCCTATATGGCTTCGCTGTACAAAATGATACACACCACCATATCTGCACTCCACAGGAGCTTATTAGAAATGCCTTCTTATTACTGAGCTAGAATTCACATTTATTAAGACCTCCATCTCCTTGAAGTTTAAGAATCACTGCTAAAAAAGTCTGTAGGACAATCATTTCTCCTGCTTACAGTATGGAAATGGAGGATCAGCATGACCAGGGGACTGACCCAAAATCACCTACTCGTCAAGTAGTAAATGGACATCATACCCACCCAGGCTTTGTGCCTCCTGGTCTAGCAGTGAGCTGGATTCAGTCATTTCCCACTCTACAATCCCTTCATGGTGTACCTGTGATGTACCTACTTTGGAAAGAAAAATGACCCTTTTTCTCTGAACCCAGACTACCTCCTCGTATTTTATTCACCAGCTACCCTTATCCATTTATTGGCTTCTTCCACATCCACTGGCTAGTTCTAGCAATGCTAATATCCTGAAAACTCTGCAGTATTTCCCATAATAAGTGAATCTGAGAAGAATTGCTGCTATCAGTCACTTGCTCTGGGTTTCTCTGCAAAAACTATTCAGCTTTGCTGAAAGGAAAGGGTGCAGAGACAGAACAGGATTTTGGATGAACACAACCGGGACCCTCTGGTGAGTACAAATATGTTTTCTCGCTATTGCTTACCCTTGTAGAAACACATGTGCAGGGAGTTCCACAGCCTGCCATTCACTATGACTTACTGTGGTCTTCCAAGCATTAGCATTCCCATTTTAACTATGTGAAAGTGCCTAGAGGTCATTTAGATTACATGAAGAAGGTGAGAGCCTCATCCTTGCTGACTGATGGAACCTACAGGTAGACAAAACTGAGTCTACCAGGTAAAAAGGTCTTCATTCATAGGAATTTTGCCTGGGGTGAGGGAAAATCCTAACGACGTTTTTTAAAAATGTGAACCATAGATCCCAAAATATAATTCTTGAAGTAGCTAAAGCCCAGAAACTTCAAGTTGAACCTTCACATTTTGTTAGTTTTTTCACCGAAAAAATACTATGAGACATTTTCTATGAACCTACTATGTGCACACAGGCTATAATAGTGGGTGGTAGGAAGGGTACAGAAATGAAAGAGACACTTTCTAAGGGGTCACAGTTTAATACAGTGAACATGACTGTATATTAAAGACTATAAGGGGACACAAAGGGACATTTCTGAATGGGACATTCCTCTCCTACCTCCTGCCCTAATGCAGAAAGGCTCAATCTAGGAGTGGCTGAGCTCAGAAGATAGGCTTTGGACATTCAGAGTCTGCAGAGTAGAGAAAGGCATGGGATGGGGCCACAACATAGAAAGATACAAGATGAAAAATGCTAGGTTTATATTTGGAGCAACAAATAAACAATGGATTGAATATGACTATGAATCCATCAATTCACAGACAAAATAAATATGAGTTTGGTTTCTTTTTCTTTTACAGATATGTAAATAATTACTATAATCAAGGTAATCAACACATTCATCTTCTATTCTTTTTTTGGAAAGAGTGTGTAAAACCTATTTTCTTAACACATTTGCAGCATACATTATTACTGACTATAGTCCTTACACTTTACATTAGATTTTTAGACTTGCTTACCCCATGTAACTGGAACATTTTATCCCTTGACATATGTCTTCCCATTTCCCCACAACTCTCACCTCTGCCAGCCCCCATCCTACTCTCTGTTTTATGTATTTGACTTTATGAGTCTACATTTAAGAAATATCTAGTAGTACTTTTCATATATTTCTCACAATCTCTTTATCCACTCATCTGTTAAAAAACATTTAAGTTATTTTTATATCGTGGCCATTGTCAATGCTACAGTGAGCATTGGTGTGCAGATATCTTGTTGATGTGTTGATTTCATTCCTTTTGGATATACCTCAGACGAGGGTGGCTGGGTCATATGTGGTTCTATTTTTAATTTTTGAGGAACCTCTATATTATCTTCCATAATGACTGCACCAATTTTCATTTCCACATATACAAGGATTTCCCTTTCTCTGCAGCCTTATCAATGTTTGTTATCTCTTGTAGGTTTTTTTGTTTTGTTTTGTTTTGATCTTATTTGGATATTGGGCACCCATATAGGTGTGAGGTGATATCTCACGGTGGTTTTGACTTGCATTGCCCTGATAATTAATGATGCTCAGCATATTTTCAAATACCTGTGGGCCATTTTTGCATCTTCTTTGGAGAAATCTCTATTCACAACCATTACTCATTTTAAATCAGTTATTTGATCTTCTCTATTGAGTTGTCTGACTTCCCTATATATGTCCCTTTCACAAGTCCCTATGTATTCTTCTAGGAGTTTTAAGGTTTCAAGTGTAGTGTTTTGGTGTTTAATTCATTTTGATTTGATTATTGTGCATTATGTAAGATAAGAGTCAAATGTCATTCTACTGCTGTGGATATACAGTTTTCCTTGCACCATTTATTGAAGAAATTATCATTTCCTTATTTTTTTTTTCTTGGTGCCTTCGTCAAAAATCAATAGACCATATATGCCCCTTGCTTCTGGGCTCTCTATTCTGTTTCTCTGGTTATATGTCTGTTTTCATGCCAGTACCTTGCCATTTTAATTATTATAGTTTTGCAATATAATTTAAAACAAGGAAGTGTGATGCCTTCAACTTTGTTTTTTTTTTTTTTTTCAGGATTTCTTAGGTTGTCCAGGGTCATTTGTAATTCTATAAGAATTATAGATTATTGATTTTTCTGTGAAATGTGCCACGGGAAATTTGACAGAGATTGTGTTAAATCTGTTTATCACTTTGTACATAGACATTTTAACAATATTAATCTTCCAATCCATGAACATGGGATTTCTTCTTCTATTTTTGTCTTCCATTTATTTTTATCAATATTTTATAGTTTTCAGTATATAGATTTTTTCAACTCTGTTGTTAAAATTTATTCCTAGGTATTTATTCTTTTTGATGATTTCATAAATGGGTTTATTTTCTTAATTTCTTTTCTGAATAGATTATTACAAGGGAGCTTAAAAACTTCATGGGAACTGCATATTATGAAATTAACATGCGCAGATTTCAAAATTTTGACACCACATTAGACATCCTTTAATTACATTTTCTATAAATCTTTTGTAGCCCCTCTTATTAGTGTAAAGAAATATTGATGTCATCATTTTTTTATTTGAGAAGCAGAGGGAAAGACTGAGTGGAGAGAGAAAGCAATGTCTCTGATCCACTGGTTTACTCCCCAAATGCTCTTGATAGCTGACTGGGCCATGCCAAGTCAGGAGCTGGGAACTCAATCAAGGTCGCCCATGTGGGTGTCTGGGACCTGACAACTTGACCATCACCTGCTGCCTCCCAGGATGCTTATTAGCAGGAAGCTGAATCAGGAGTGGAGCCAGGACTTGAACTCGGACACTCTGATACAGGATACAGGCATCTCAAGTGGTGTTTTAACTGGTAGGCCCAGTGCAGCCCCTTATATTTTGATTTTGTGGCTTTCTACTTTAATATATTAATTTATTTATTAGTTCTGAGAGTTTTGTTATAGAATCTTTATGATTTTTTACATATAGGATTATGTCATGCTGAATAGAAGTGGTGGGACGGGGAAGTCTTGCATTCTGCCAGATCTTAGAAAAGAGCTTTCAGTTTACTTGCATTGATTTTGATGTTAGCTGTAGCTTTTTCACAAATGGCCTACATTGTGTTAAGAAATTTTCTTATATACCTAACTTTTTGATAATTTTTATCATGAAAGCATGCTGAATTTTGTCAAATATTTTTCCTATATCTACTAAGATGATAAGGGTATTCAATAGTTCATTTTGTTAATTTGCTATATCATATTGATTGAATTATCTATGTTAACCTTACATCCCAGTGATATCATATTTAGTTATGATATATGATTTTTGATGTGATTTTGAACTTGTTTTACTAGTATTTTAAGAATTTTTATATCTAGGTTTATCAAAGATATTGGTGTACAATTTTCTTCTGGTGTCTTTTTCTGATCTTTATTATCAGGGTAATTATGGCCTCATATAATAAACTTGGAAATATTCCCTCTACTTTTTTTTTAATAGCTGAAGAAGGATTGGTATTAGTTTTAGAATGTTTCCTAGAATTCAGCTGTGAAGTCATCTGGTCTTGGGCATTTCTTTGCTGGAAGTTTTTTTAGATCTCAACAATTCAAATTTGCTAATCACATAATGCAACTTTAAGATGATTGCATTGCAGACAATTTTATCTAAAAAGGTAGAACCAATCTGAAAAAATATATATTCTTAAAAAAAAAACCCATTGACGTGATCTTAGAAACAAAAATACATGGTGGGGGCCGGTGCTGTGATGTAGCGGGTAAAGCTGCTGCCTGCAGTGCAGGAGGTGCCATATGGGCACCTGTTTGAGACCCAGCTGCTCCACTTCTGATCCAGTTCCCTGCTAAGGCCTGGGAAAGCAGTGGAAGATGATTCAAGTCCTTGGGCTCCTGCACCCGCATGAGAGACCCAGAAGAAGCTCCTGGCTTTGGATCGGTGCAGCTCTGGCTGTTGCGGCAATTGGGGAGTGAACCAGAGGATGGAAGACCTCTCTCTCTCTCTCTCTCTCGCTTTCTCTCTTCTCTCTCTCTGCCTCTCTTTCTCTGTGTGTGTGTGTGTGTAACTCTGACCTTCAAATAAATAAATAAGTACATCTTAAAAAAAAAAAGAGGCCGGCGCTGCGGTTCACTAGGCTAATCCTCCACCTTGCGGCGCCGGCACATTGGGTTCTAGTCCTGGTCAGGGCGCTGGATTCTGTCCCGGTTGCCCCTCTTCCAGGCCAGCTCTCTGCTGTGGCCAGGGAGTGCAGTGGAGGATGGCCCAAGTGCTTGGGCCCTGCACCCCATGGGAGACCAGGATAAGTACCTGGCTCCTGCCATCGGATCAGCGCAGTGCGCCGGCCGCAGCGTGCTGGCCACGGCGGCCATTGGAGAGTGAACCACCGGCAAAGGAAGACCTTTCTCTCTGTCTCTCTCTCTCACTGTCCACTCTGCCTGTCAAAAAAAAAAAAAAAAAAAAAAAAAAAAAAAAAAAAAGAAAGAAAGAAAAAAGAAACACATGCATGGGTCAGCACTGTGGCACAGCAAGTTAACCTGCCACCTGTAGTACCAGCATCCCTTATGCTGCTGGTTCAAGTCCCAGCAGTTCCATTTCCAATTCAGCTCCATGCTAATGTACCTGGGAGAGCAACAGAAGATGCCCTAGTGCTTGGGCCTCTGCACCCTCCTGGGAGACCCAGATGAAGCTCCTGGCTCCTGGCTTTGGCCTGGCCTAGTCCTGACAGTGACAGCCATTTGGGGAGTGAACCAACAAATGGAAGATCTCTCTCTGTCTCTCCCTCTCTCTCTGTAACTCTTTCAAATAAAATAAATAAACCAATCTTTTAAAAAAATTAAAAAAGAAACATATATAGTTTGATTAAAGGATTTTGAATACAGTCAAAGGATTATTTTTCTTCTTACATTATTGTAAAATTTTTAGATAATAAATATAATATTGGAAGGTTTTAAGTATTATCGGTTTTTATTTGTTATTTATCTATTCGGACTTGCTATTTTTCCTTGATCCAATCTCAGTAAGTTGTATGTTTTCAGGAATATATCCATTTCCTTTAAATTATATAATATGTCAGCATGTAATGGGTCATAATAATCCCTTGTGTTCCCTTTTATTTATGATGTATATGTTGTAATGATTTCACTTGCATTTTTAATTTTATTTATTGATTTTTTTTCTTAGTTAATCAAGATAAGGGTTTTTCAAATTTGTTTATTTTATTTTTAAATTAACTTTTTTCAATAATTTTTCTGTTCTCTGGTTGATTTACTTATGCTTTCATATTTTCTATTTCTTACTTCTTCTAGCTTAGATTTAATTTCTTTTTTTCCTAATCCCTAGAGGAGTAACTCTTGATTGTTTATTTGAGACCTTTTTAATATAAGCATTTTTTTGCTATAAACTTACTCTTTTAAACTGCTTTTATTGAATCCACAGTTTTGGGTATGTTATGTTCTTATTTTTGTTTGTCCTAAGATATTCTTTTTTTAAAAACTTTTATTTAGTAAATATAATTTTCCAAAGTACAGTTTATGGATTACAATGGCTTTTTTCCCCCCATAACTTCCCTCCCACCCACAACCCTCCCATCTCCCACTCCCTCTCCCATTCCATTCACATCAAGATTCATTTTCAATTATCTTTATATACAGAAGATTGATTTAGTATATATTAAGTAAAGATTTCATCAGTTTGCACCCACACAGAACATAAAGTGTAAAATACTGTTTCAGTACTAGTTAGAGCATTAATTCACATTGGACAACAAATTAAGGACAGAGATCCCACATGAGAAGTAAGTACACAGTGACTCCTGTTGTTGACTTAACAATTTGACACTCTTGTTTATGGCGTCAGAAATCTCCCTAGGCTCTAGTTATGAGCTGCCAAGGCTATGAAAGCCTCTTGAGTTTGCTGACTTCGATCTTATTTAGACAAGGTCATAGTCAAAGTGGAAGTTCTCTCCTCCCTTCAGAGAAAGGTACCTCCTTCTTTGATGGCCCCGTTCTTTCCACTGGGATCTCACTCACAGAGATCTTTCATTTAGGTGGTTTTTTTTTGTTTGTTTGTTTGTTTTTTTTGTGTGTGTGTGTGTTTTCCAGAGTGTCTTGGCTTTCCATGCCTAAAATACTCTCATGGGCTCTTCAGCCAGATCCGAATGCGTTAAGGGCTGATTCTGAGGCCAGAGTGCTGTTTAGGACATCTGCCATCCTATGACTCTGCTGTGTATCCCACTTCCCATCGTTCTCTTCCTTTTTTATTCTATCAGTTAGTATTCACAGACACTAGTCTTGTTTGTGTGATCCCTTTGACTCTTAGACCTATCAGTGTGATCAATTGTGAACTGAACTTGATCACTTGGACTAGTGAGATGGCATTGGTACATGCAATCTTGATGGGATTGTATTGGAATAGTGGGGATAAGAGATGGAGGAGATGTACAATTTGGGACATGCTCAATCGGACTTTCCCCAAATGGTGGAGTTAGAAATGTGCCAGGGGATTCCAATACAATCCCATCAAGATTGTCTTAGGATATTCTTAGGTTTTCCTTTTGAATTCTTCTTTGACCCTTTAGTTGTTCAGAGCATGTGCTTTAATTTCCAAATATTTGTGAATTTACTAGTTTTACTGATTTCTAGCTTCATACCATTTAGATCATTTGACATGATTGAAATCCTACCTTTGTACAGATTTGTTTTTACCTAAGATCTGATCTTTGCTGGCATATGTTCCATGTACACTTGGAAGAATGTGTATGCTGCAGCTGATGGATGCAACTCTCTGTAAATTTCTGTTAGGTCCTTGTGAACTGTAGTTCAAGTCCAATATTTCCAAATTTTTTGTCTGGATGATTTATCCATTGTTAAAAGTGAGATGTTGAAGTTCCTATTATTGTGTCACACATCTGTTAATATCTAAATATGCAGTGCTCTTATGTTTGGTGCATAATTATTATATATTATTGGTACATTGATCCTATTTGTTATATAATGACCTTCTTTGTCTCTTGTGATAGTTTTTTACTTAATGTCTGTCGTGCCTGATATTAGTATAGTGCTCTTTTTTTGATTTTCATTTGCATGGAATATCTTTTCTCATCTTTTTGCTTTTAGTTTATAGATGTCCTTAACAGAAGAGTGAGTCTCTTCTGGGAAGCATATATTTGGGTCTTATTTTTTTAATCCATTTACCACCCTATGTCTTTTGACTGGCGAATTTAGTCTGCTTAAAATAATTATTAGTATATAAGGATTTGCTATTATAATTTTATTATTTTCTGGCTGTCTTGTAGAGCCTTTGTTTCTTTCTTCCTCCCTTATTATCTTTATTTTTGATTTGATGATTTTATGTAGTGGCTTTAATTTCATTCTCTTTTACCGTTGCACATCTACTAAAGGTTTTTGCTTTGTGGTTGCTATGAGGCCTATGTAAAACATCACATACCAATCTATTTTAAGCTGATAATAGCTTAACTCTGACCACGTATGAAAGCTTTGCAGTTTTAATTCCCCCCAGATACATACTTTATTCTTTGATGCCACAGTCGACATGTTTTCATATTGTATATCTATTAACAAGTTAAGATAACTATAGATATTTTAATACTTTTTACACTTTTATTCCAGAGGTATATGTGATTTACAGACCACCATTTCAATATTAGAGTCTTCTTATATTGACTATATATTCACCATTTCCAGTTTTATACTTTCATGATTTTACATTACTAATTAGAAGCCTCTTGTTTTGACTTGACAAACTGTTTAGCATTTCTCGTAATGCAAGTATAGTGATCATGAGCTCAGCTTGTATTTGTCTATAAATTTCTTTATTTCTCTTTTATTTCTGTTTTGCTAGGCTGGCAGGTTTTTTTTTAATATTTATTTATTTGAAAGGCAGAGTTATAGAGAGAGAGAGGGAGAGACATAGAGAGATACCTTCCATTCACTGGTTCACTCTCCAAATGGCCACAATGGCTAAGGCTGGAGCAGGCCAAAACCAGGAGCCAGGAGCTTCTTCCAGGTTTTTCATGTGAATGCAGCTGCAGGCTGCTACAGGGGTCAGCCTTGAGTGCCTGTGTGTGATGGTCAGATCCCTGAGCTGGAGCACCCATAGAAGCAGCAACTATCTTATTTCCTCTACATTAAACAAACTTAATCTGACTTTACTTCTTTATCACTGGTGATAAATTCACTGTCAGTCATTATTGGGCCTTATCCCAACGATCAGGTAGTCAGGTACTACTTGGGTGTTATGGACCTTAGGAAATTTGTGGTCACTGGACACTGTTATGGAATATGTGCTATGCACTGGGGCATGAGAATCTTCACTGCTACCAAAAACTATTGTTTTCTCTCAGCCCCTTAAGAAAGCCGTGCAGTCATCATTTCCCATATTGCTGCTTTTTGGCTCTATTCTGCTACTACCACCCACCTTCTTCCCTAAATCTATATGTATTTAGTCCCAAGGAAAATATTTGCCCCATCCAGATGTTATTAAGAGCTATCTTCCCAACATATGCCCCCCCCCCTTTCTAAGCCTTTCATAGTCTCTTCAGTGAGTTTAGTCTGTTCTAAGAGCTATACTCTCTGGAGAACTTTTGTCTTCTGTACCAGAAAAATCCCCAAATGAAGGAAATACTTAAATTAAATCTTAAATTACATACCTCAAATAGCAAAGTAAAAGAAGAAGTAAAAAATACAAGTTAGTATTTCAACAAAAAACTGTACTACATTGAGAGTACGTACCTGGGGCATAAGGCAGAGGAAGGTAGATGGTGGGGGTGCCCAGAATCAACACTGTGTTGGGGTGTGGGGTAGATGTTTTCCAAAGATTCAGTGACTCTCCTAAGATCCCAAGGGCCCGCATTTTGTCCTGCATCCCAACTTTCTGACTCCTTTCATCATATATGAGTGTGCTTTCTCTGTGCCTACATTTCCCTCTCCCCTGCCTTTTAAGCTTGCCAACTTTTCTGTTACCCTGAATCCCATCACCTCCAGTGTAGTGTGGGATGCTGCATCAGCACTTGCTCCAAAGACTCTCTCCTTTTTGACTTCTCAGCTGATCCACTTGCTCAAGTCTACCCTTTATAAAAATAAAATCACATGAAAAGAGCTTCTTGTTAATTTCCACCCGTTTCTGTCTCCTTCCTTAACTTCTCATTCTTCATGAAATCGCCGTGCCACATTGACTCTTGCCCCCAGGGCTGAGAAGTGCCTGAGAAACAGATGGCCTCTTCCATTTGCAGTATATGCTCCTTGAGAAAAATATTGTAAGACTTTCTAAGTCTCAATTTCTTAATTTCTAAAGTGATAACAACCTTGAAATATTATTGTTAGCCGGCACCGCGGCTCACTAGGCTAATCCTCCGCCTTGCGGCACCGGCACACCAGGTTCTAGTCCCGGTCAGGGCGCTGGATTCTGTCCTGGTTGCCCCTCTTCCAGGCCAGCTCTCTGCTGTGGCCAGGGAGTGCAGTGGAGGATGGCCCAAGTGCTTGGGCCCTGCACCCCATGGGAGACAAGGATAAGTACCTGGCTCCTGCCACTGGATCAGCACGGTGCGCCAGCCGCAGCGCACCGGCAGCGGCGGCCATTGGAGGGTGAACCAACGGCAAAGGAAGACCTTTCTCTCTGTCTCTCTCTCTCACTATCCACTCTGCCTGTCAAAAAAAAAAAAAAAAAAGAAATATTATTGTCAAGACTTAATAAAATGTCGGTAAAATCTTGGCTGCAAACCTTATGTCTATCGAAAGTAATGATATGGAAGTATTTTTGTTCATGTAAATTTCACTCCTGGTCTGAAAACCTACTCCCTTCCTCTCTTATCCCTCCAGGGTTCCTTGCAAATTTCTGCTCACTCTTTATTACTCTACCCTAGGCTGGTACCTGCAGTCACCTTCTCTTCCTGACACTAGACTGTGTCACTCTTTCATGGTACCTAAAATATTGTCTTATGTTTACTTTTCTGCCTCCCTCTCAACTTTACTCCAGGAGCTCCTAGAGAATAGGAACAGTGCTGTAAACCTCATGTCTGGTCCAAGATCTGACTTGCGTGCACTCAAATGCTTGCTGAATTTAATTCTATTTCCCAAACATTTCTATAATGCTTACTATATGCCCAACACTTGAGCAACATTAACTTGTCAATTCTCAAGATAATGCTATAATGTGGGTTCTATCATTTTCATTCTACAGATGAGAAAACTGAAGCCCTGAGGGGTTAAATTGTAAAAGTCACATAGTATAGCAAATGAAAAAGGATGGGGAAGATGTGAGCACAGCATTGTCTGCCCTGGGCCGCTATTATTTGCCTGCCTGTTTGAAGGGTTGTAATGATATGATAGATATAAGCAATCTTTTTAGGGTGCAAAATAGTGAGGGAGATGAGATGGTTGATTTATGCTAAAAATGCTTCATAAATATACGTCATTGCAATGACTAAACACAGCACATTACAGAAATTTGATTATCATCGTTGCTTTTTTATCCTGATTTCAAATTGCTGAAAGGAGAAACTACTATTCTTATTTTCTTTTCCATCACAGGGAAGCAAAACATGGAAAATATTTAATGTGTCACCTCTAGAGCGTGGCTCCACAGTCATTTTTCTGCAAGAATCAGTTCTACTTGTGAGCAGCTGTTTAGAGCAGATGAACTTCCTAAAATGGCCTGGGAGAGAAAAAAGCAAACAAGCAGCTGCTTGACCTTTTTACAAAGAAAAAAACACAAACTCTGATCAGTTGGTCTTGATTGGCATGTTGAGTCAAGGAGCTCTTGATCGGATTTTATAACAAATTCCCCATGATGATTACTCACTGTTCATTAACATCATACCACAGATCTTTTGGTGGGCTGATGTGTGTTTCCATTTTAGCTCCATTAACAGTCAGCTGTGGATAGCGTGTGTTGTTGACCTATCAGGAAAAGCAATAGGGGGTGTTTCTACAAGTCACCTAGGACAGAATTACCTGCAAGGGTTAAATCATGCAGGTTTATGGGCCCTAATCTATACCTACTGATTTAGAATCTCTGGAAGAGATTCTTAATGGTGGCATTAAAAGTAAGTGCCCACAAGATGACTCTTTTTGGGACACAGAATCTGTGCAACAATCAGGTGAGGCGATATCACATAGATGAAAATGGCAGTTCTAGAACTTAATATGAGTTCTCCCAAAAATTCCAGATTGTTCTTTTGCTGGTTGTAATTGATGTTTGTGACTGACTGGGGGATGGTAATCGGGTTGGTGTTAGAACTAAAAGATATTCTTAAATGTGTTTTGGCTCAGTTTGCATCAGTGATTTCAATTTTGTTTTCTGTGCCTGTAGAAAGAAGCAAAAGGAATGAATTTTCTGGATGACCAACGTTTGAATTGCTCAAGAACAATGAAAACTAGCCCAACAGAGTAGTGGTTAAAGGGATGAAAGATTAGGCAGAGCTTTAGCCAATACCTGAATAATGCAACTGCCCCCCCAACCCCAAGATTTTTTTCTTACTTTAAACAGCTGCTTAATATAGCAGAGACATGTTTCTTTTTAAAACCCTTTTAGGAGGTGCCATTGCAGATGAGTGTGTCCTCTTTGACATTTCACAACAGTTTTTCATTTATCACACCAGCATAACTATGATTTTAAAATGCTGTCAGTAGCTAATCTCTTATCACACAACACCCATGCTGCTGCCAAAACACTCCACTTATTGCACATCAGAGAGTACGTGTAGAAGATGTTTGGGGTCCCTTTCTTCATCTAAGAATATATGTGAATTATAAGCATTGCTGGATAGGTATATTGTATGCAACACTACAAGTGAAGTCTAGCCCTGAACACCCAGAGTTAACACTGACTTTGTAAGTGAAGGACACAGTCTCCAGCTAGGCTGTACTGACTTCAGAGCCATCTGCATGTTCCAGAGTCTGTAGACCACTTTCATGTCTGACCAATTCACAACACATTTAGAGGGGACTTTCCCATGACCATCTCAGATTAGATAATTTACTAGAACAACTCGCAGAACTTAGAAAGAATACTCTATTAAGATCATAGGTTTATGATAAATAAATTTTGCCCAACCAGGATACTCACCTGAACATTGAGGTTTAGAGTTTTTGTGGGTGTTTTATAATACAGGTATGACTGTCGCAACCATAGGCTGCACTAGTGAGGCCAATCCCAGCTTCCCTACTCTTCTGACCTATTACTCAAAGCCTTCTTCTCTAAGCACATGAGTAATATAGTATGTTTGGGGAAAAATAGTTTTTTTTTTGGGGGGGGGTTGCAAAGAAATTTCAAGTGTCTAGAAAGTCCATCCCAGGACCCTGGGACAAAGAATAGACAATATTGTGCAGTACCCTAATTTCTAGCAAATTGTATTTTAGACTGCCTAGCTTAGCTATCAGAATAGCATATAATGTCAGATTAGGAATGGATCTTAGCAGTCATTTATTTTTCATTTGACAAATGACAAAAGTGAAGTCCAGAAGTATGAAAGTAAATTCCAAGGTCAATAACCAGTTAACAGCAGAGATAAAGCTAGAATCAGAGACAGGTTTAGGTTTCTGTATCTCAGGTTCTCAGATTTGGGCCAGGATGGCAACTGTCTTTACAGATCTATATGCTCATGTGAAAAACAAGGACCATTGGAGGAAACCATGTGAATGTGTGCAAATACATGTGAATGTGTGTCCATGAGCATGAGTGTGTTGAGCTTGGGATACAGAATATTGGGCATTTGCTGTTTACCTTGCTTGTACTTAGGCTGCCACACACCTAGTGAAGGGCTCTTTAGATCATTGCTGGGGGAATTACTGAGACATAAAATTTAGGAGGTGTGTCACCATTTTTCCTGGCCTAAGAAAAGAGAAATCAAGAGTCTGCATTCTGACTGTTCTCTCGTCTACTCGTGGAAAAACGATGGGAAATCAGTCCTACCTCCCACTGTCTTAACTTCTCCAGTCTTATGAAAAGGATGGAGAAAAATAGCATCACAATCTGGCACTATGAAATATGCTGTGGCTTAAATATTTGTTCCCCTGAACTCAGGAGTTTAATCCCCAGAGGCTTATGTTAATGACTCCAAGAGGGTGAAAATCCAATTATGATAATTAGAAGCGGGGTCTTTAGATTGGACTAGTTCTCTAGGGGTAGAGATCTCGCAATGGTGGTTTTTAAAGATAGACATAGACAAACATGTGTGTCTCTGCCTTGCCGTGTGATGCTCTATATTGGCCACAGACTCTGCCATCAAGAAGGACACTACCAGAAGAGGATCCTAGACTTTGAACCTCTAGAACCAGGAGCCAAATAAACCATTTTTTTTCCCTATAAGCTTAAGCTGCCTCAGTTATTTCAGCATAGTAATGAAGAATTGAGTAATATAGAATGTCTGCAAAATGTTTTAAGATTTGTTTATTTTCAGGCAAAAATAAAGTGTCAAGCAGACAAATGCAGTCACTACAGGATGACCCTGGGCATGTCCCTTTTCCCCTCCTCCACACTTTCAGCGTGAATATCTGGGTAGTCATCATTGCTTCCTGAATTCCCATCTGTAAGACAAGAATATAGATATTTGCTTAAAATAAAAGGAGGATTTGCGTAATACTTGGGAAAGAAAAAAACTCTTCAAAAAAAAAAAAAAAAACCAACTTCCAGCTAGCTGACATTTTTTTCCTTCATGCACTTTATTGATTTCTAAATCTCTCTGGCCAAGGATAAACTTTTTAAAGCAAGTACCTCCTGCTACTAGGCCTTGTCTTTTTTAGAGAAGGTAAAAGGGAAGATAGGGCCCTTCTCTAGCCCGTTTTTCTTGGAGATATCATCTATTCCTTGTCTTCAGCTGTCTCCTAGATCCCTATGACTTGTATATCTCTGGTTCAGAACTTCCTCTGAACTTCAGATCCAAATCACTTCAAACTCTGCAGATAAACTGAGCTCTTTATCTTCTCCCAAATCATTCCCCATCCCTGTTTTCTCAGCTTGCCAAATGGCACCACAAACTACAAGGCACTCACTGTAGAAGCTTCAAGTTATCCTACAGCACCCTTTTCTCTCCTGGTCTGAGTCCATGTTACCCCTCACAGACTCTCTAGTTTAAGTGACTTCATTTTAGTCCTGCTACCTCTGTTTACCCTCTCTTCATCCTTACCTTATCTTCTGTGATGGAGGCTTAATTGACTTCCTTTCTCCTGATATTGTGCCTCCTCCCTTTTATCATTTGTAATAAAATCAAAATATATGCTCTGTGTTATATGTTGATCCATGCTTGCAGTGAGGAAGAGTATTGGATGAATTAAGAATTTTACAGGTGCATTCTTGACATGACTACATTACTGAACATCAGAACAACTTGATATGTTCAGCTGAGCCCAGCATTGGGCTCATTAAGTGATTTTGTGTGAATAAATTATTTGATTTGCTTTAAGATAGGCTCTGAGTATTCCCATTCTCTGTTTTTGGCAGCTTATGAGCCTGGTCCTCAAAGGTAGGAACATTTTTGTTTTATTAATATGTGCCAGACAAACTGTAGATGCTTAACTTTTTGTGGACTGAATGAATGCAAGAATATACTTACTGAACTACAAGGGCATATGTGGAGCTAGGGGAACCCTTGGAGAACATTCAATGGAATCCAATCATTTATCAATGCAGATACTGTGGTTATAAAGGAGGAAGGAAATCACATAGTGATCCAGAACCTGTGTGGCTTGGCTTGTTCTAGTGTCTCTCATGTCCCCAGCTGGGTTTTCTGTTATGTTGTTCTGGTCTTTTCTGTTGCTGAGAGATCTCTCTGTCTGCACTAGACCTTATCTTACAGTATGGCCTCTTTAGCCTTCTCCATGGAATGACCTGAATAACCCCTGCCATAACTCTTCTCTTCATTTCTTCTTTACATGACCTCCCAACTATAGGCTACCACCCTTTGCTTTCTGGTCTGAGTCTGTTGGGCTTCTAGCTCCTCTGTCTCCCTTAACCTCTCTACCGTGAGCCCTGGGCATCATTTCTGTCCTTTGTACACCTTCTCCTTCTGCAGCTGTCATATTGTTTTGTACCTGTCTGTGGCTTCAACCTTCCAATCCCTTCCCACTCCCTATAATTCTTTGTTCAAAATAAGGTTTGAAGCTGAGGGTCTTACTGGCAGGTTTTGCTAAGGGGCCATCACAATTTCTCCCGTCCTTGCTATATCTCTTCTGCCTTTTAATTGCTTTCATAGCATTGAGGAGATAGAACACATGGGGTAAGCTATTTTTTCTAGTGAAGGAGAAAGTACAGAAATCTTTTGCCAACATGGGAGCCAGAGAAAATGTTTGTTTTTGTCATTCCCATCTTTAAAGTGTAATGTTTTACTAGCATGCATGCACCTGGTGGAAAAGGGAGTAGGAGTGTGAAGTTTACGCTCCTCCAGCTGAGGAAGGGTTATGAAATGTAACTCCTTAGCCTCCAAAGTGTGCAGATCAACCACCTATCCCAACAGCATATCACAGCTGTGAGAAGGAGCTACACAAAGCAGTCGTAATGACATAGAAACTCCAGCAAAATAAGGTGTCTGGAGGTTAATTTTGATCTCTGGGTGCTGATAGTGGAGGTCTGGGGCCTCCTTGCTTGTGAAGGTGAATCCAGATCTCCCAAAGATACAAAGTCAGAGCTGAGCTGCCTATCATTTGGGTGAAGCTCAAAATTTCCTGCTTGTCTTTCCGTGCCCCACTCCGTATAGATCACACTGCAGGCTTACTCAGACAATTCTGTTACCCATGTAAATCTGACCTCCCATGCCTCTTATATTTGTTCCATACTCTTAACTCTTGCAGGGTGCTTCTGATTTATCTATATATCTGATTTTTAACCAAATCCTTGCAGGAATGGGCATTTGGCAATTGCTTGAAAGGCCTGTATTCCATATTAGTGTGCCTGGCTTTCGTATCCTGGCTCTGCTTTTGATTCCAGCTCCCTGCTAATGTGTACTCTTGGAGGCAGTAAATGATGAATTAATCACTTGGATCTCTGCCACCCACATTGGGAGACCCTGGATGAGTCCATGGCCCCTGGCTTTGGTAGTTGTAGGCACTGTTGAAGTGAATCAGGAGAAGGAAGATATTCTGTCTGCCTTTCAGATAAAATAAACATGAAACATAATAATAATTATAGTAAATAAAATACTATGCTTCAAAGCTGGTTATAGAGCAGTGATTCTTATAACAGTATGGTCTCCTTACCAGAGAATTTTTAAGAAAGAAAATTCTGGGGCGCCAGATTCTATCCCAGTTGCCCCTCTTCCAGGCCAGCTCTCTGCTGTGGCCAGGGAGTGCAGTGGAGGATGGCCCAGGTGCTTGGGCCCTGCACCCCATGGGAGACCAGGAAAAAGCACCTGGCTCCTGGCTCCTGCCATCGGATCAGCGCGGTGCGCCGGCCGCAGCGCGCCGGCCGCGGCGGCCATTGGAGGGTGAAACAACGGCAAAGGAAGACCTTTCTCTCTGTCTCTCTCTCTCACTGTCCACTCTGCCTGTCAAAAAAAAAAAAAAAAAAAAAAAAAAAAAAAAAAGAGTGTTCCCTCCTACTGGTTCATATCCAAAATACCTTCAATGGCTGAAGCTGGTTGGACTGAAACCAGAAGCCAGGAACTTAATCCAGGGGTCCCACAGGGGAGGCAGGGCTCTAATTACTTGTACCATCACCTACTGCCTCTCAGGGTTCAAATTGGCAGGAAGCTAGAATTAGGAGCAGGAGCCAGGAATCAAACCCAGGTACTCTGATATGAGATCTAGTCAACTTCACTGGTTTCTCAACCATTAGGCCAAATGCTGGTCCCCAATCTGTGTTTTAGCAAATACTCTAAGCATTCTAAAACATACTCAAGTTTGGGAAACATTGCTCTATGGTGAATTCCATGTCTTCCATATTTCTCAGTGAGCCCTGTTAAAGGTCCCATTATAGAGGACCTTGTGTAAATAAGGTGAGTCCTGGCTGGCTCTCAGGAAGTCCCGAGATCCTCCATGTTGTGCTGTGGTACTGAATCTGTTTTTGTTTATTCCATCAATGTTTATGGAGAAAACCTTACTAAATGCAATAGGATACAGTGGGCTTCAGGGAAATTTTGGAAATGACTTATTAGTATGTTTCGCATATATATTTACATACACTGTGCAGGGAAGGAGGGAGGTTTAAGCCAAAATATCCAAATACCTGCAAGGCAGAAATTATCAACTCATCTTTGAGGAACTGGGAAAATTGAATGGAGGGTGATGTGAATGAGTTTGAGTCATTCAACAATAATTGTTAAATGCAGGTGACAAGTGTGTAAGACTGAGAAAGTTAAAGGTTCCTGATTTCAAAATATTCACAGTGGAGGGAGAAAGATCAGGCATCAGTATTGGCTGCCAGTGTGAGAAGCAGGTGAGCGTGATCTCTGTGACCAACTTGGAAACATGTTCTGTGTCTACCATGTAACCAGCTTCGTGAATTTGAGTAATTTACTTACTCATTCTGTCTTTACCTCAGTCCCACATCTGTAAAGTAGAAATAATAAAGGTATGGGCATCACAAGGTTTCTGTGAAGATGGACATGATAACAGATGAAAAGTATTTGGAATATTTAGCCTGGCACAAAGTGAGGACTCATAGTAAGTAGATGCTAAATATTATTTTGTCATTATGGATTGCGATTTCAAGTTGTATCATTGCAAACTCAGAAGTAGATGTCATATGAGAGGTTTTTAAAACATTTGTGGAAAATGCATATTATGAAAAAGCTATGTGTGGTTTTCAATTGTTTTTTACCAAAGTCAACTTTCCTTAATTTCATATTTTTTACCAGCTTTGTGATATATCCTATTATTATAGAACTGTTCTTATGATGTTTTATTCATTCTGGAATACCTTTAGAAAGCACCTAGACCCCAAGGCCAGCTGGCTTCAGTGGAATTACTATGTGTTGGTTAAGAACACACATTCTGGGACTTAATCTGGTAATGATTCCTCTTTGGTGAATAGGGTCTTAGCCTACTTCAAGTTTATGTTTCTACTAATTCACTACTTCTGAGGTCAGGGAGTCTGCTTAGCCTACATCCTCTGTGTAAAATAGAAAGCATTCCAGAAGTTGTCTTTTGCATAATCCACAGACTTCTGGGTAGGGCAGCTTGCCTTGAATAACCTAAAGACAGAGGGAGGTCACACTGTACCCATTGTGCCAAACCATTCTTCTCAGGCGCAGAATGCTATTTTTTTTTCAACTTCCAATCCTAGAGTTTCCTATTCTTTGGAGTCATTGTATTTTTCTGTTATAAGAAAGAGGAAAAGACAAAATATTGACCTAGCAAGTAAAATGATTGAAGCATTTGGAGACACAGCTCAAAGAGAAGGAACCCTGGCTGTGTGCATGTAAAGAATGCCCTGGGCCACAGTTCTGAGGGCATCTTAGTGTGTCATGGAGTTTGCCTAACACAGCTTAGCCATCTTCAGAGATGAGGTAAGGAATAGAGAGGAGGTGTGACATCTCAACCCTGGAGTTCACCAGTATTTGTGAATGCTGTAGATTCACCTACAGAGCTAGGTTCAGCCAACTCTCAGTGTGAGAGTTGTGGGAGTTGACTGTCTGGAGGGATATAGTTGGAAAGGTGAGGGAGGAGTGAGGCTACTGCTTGCCATACCACTTTCATGTGTGTGTGGAGGCTACGGACTTCTCATACTATACAGTCAAGCCATCTTGGTGGCTTGTGTTTAGACTGGGGCCAGTGAGACAGTCTGTGTCTCTATCCCAAACTCATTGTATTGGTTTGTGAGAGCCACTGTTACAAAGTACCACACATGGATTGGCTGAAACAGCAGAAATTTAGTCTTGTAGTTCTGGAGCCTAGTACCAAGGTGTCAGTAAAGCTGGTTCCTTCAGAAGGCTTTAAGGGCAAATCAGCTCCATGAGTTTCCCTGGCTTCAGTGAGTGGTTTATTGGTTATTTTGCCATCCCTTGCCCCATTTCAGCCTTCATCTTCACATAATGTTCTATTTCTAAATGACTCCTTTAATTTTTAGTTTTATTTAAAAATTTTAAGGCATAATTTTTTTGTTTGTTTAAGACAAGACAAATTTCTTATTCTACAAGTTCTGCAGATCAAGACTTTGAAGTGTCTCCCTGGGCTACAATCACGGAACCAGCAGACTTGTATTCCTTCAGGAGACTAAGGGAGAATCTGTTTCTTTGCCTTTGGCAGCTTCTAGAGGCTGCTCAAAATGCTTGACTTGTGATTCATTCCTTCATCTTGATAGCCAGCAGTGTTGGACTAAGTTTTTCTCACTCTATTATTAAAATGGTACATATTTATGGTGTACCATGTGCTGGTTCAATACATGTATACATTGTGTTCTGCTCAGAGTAAATAAATATATTTCTCAAACATTTAGGATTTCTTTGTGGTGATAACATCCAAAATCCTGTCTTCTATTATTAACAGAGAAATATACAGTACTTTAAAATTATCTATTGTTACTGTACTATGCAATAGAAAAACAGAACTTCTCACTCCAGTCTAGCCATAACTTAGTAACTGTGCATCAACCTTTCCCCATCCTGTCCTCTTTCCTTCCCTCCTCAGTTCCTGGTAACTCTCATTATATTTTTAACTTCCATTGATTGCCCCTTGCAGATTCCATATATGAGTAAGACCACATGATACTTCTCTTTCTGTTTATGGCTTGTTTATGGAAAATAATGACCTCCTGTTCCAGGCACATTGTTACAAATGGCAAGATTTTTATCTTTTTTAGGGCTGAGTAGCATTCCATTATATATATATGTGCCAAGTTATCTTTATCAATTTATCAGTGAATGAATGCCTGGGTTGTTTCCATTTCTTTACTATTGTGAGTAGCGCTGCAATAAACGTGGGAAAGCAGATGCTTTTTTTGACTGATGGATTCATTTTCTTTGGATTTATGCCAAATAGTGGGGCTGCTAGATCATATGGTAGTTCTATTTTTAGTTTTTTAAATTTTTAAATATTAGGTATATACGTTTGTTTACAAAAAGATTTATTATTTATTTAAAAGGCAGAGTGAAAGAGAGGGGGGAGAGGGATGAGATGGAAAGAGATCTTCCATCAAGTCATTCTCCTCCAGATACTGGGGCTGGACCTGAGCCATACCAAAGCCAGGAGCCAGGACTACATCTGGGTTTCCCATATGAGTGGCACTTGTGCCATCTTCTACTGGTTTCCCAGTCACATTAGCAGGGAGCTGTATCAGAAGAGAAAAATCCAGGACTGGAACCCATGTACCAGTATGGATACTGGCACCATAGATGGGAGCTTAAACCACTGTACCACAATGCTGGCCCTAATTTTAGTTTTCTGAGGAAACTCCATTCTGTTTTCCATGGACCGTACTAAGTTATCCCTGCTAACAATGTACAAGGATTCCCTCTTCTCCAAATCCTTACCAATACTTGTTATCCATATGCCCTTTTATAAGGACATCAATCATTCAATTAAGACTTCAGTTTAATGACTTCAGTTTAATTTGGTTACTTTTATAATGACTTTATATCCAATATGATTACATTTTGAGTTACTGCGGGCTAGGACTGCAGCATATGAATGTTGGGGCACAAACTTGCATGTGATGAACCTACTTCAGTCCCACACACTTTGACATGGGGTGTGCCAGAGTGCACTGCAGAACATGAAACAGGAAGGCCTGAGAGGGTGGTACCAGCTCCACTTCTAATTTTGAATGTGACTTGAACACATAGATTTTGAATAGTCTTTCTTTATTTCAACAGAGAGCTTGGTAGTTTTATCTCAGATTTCTTTCAAGTCTTGTCTTCTAGGCTCTATGCCTTTTTCTCTGAAGTTCTCTTGTCTTTTCTAGTAAGTCTTATATTGGTTAATATCATTGAACTTACCCTTTTGGCTTGCAATGAAAAGAACTGGGGCAAGTGATGTGCCAACACAGAATTCCAAGCACTTATCATGAAGGGGTTGAGATCAAGAACCAATTGGTGTTTTTATTTGAACTGTGGGCTTCTTAGTAGAGGCTTGATGGTTTCTGGAAGGGTTTTCTCTGTCTTGTATATTCTCCACATTCACAGGCTTTGTCAAAAGTATACCCGCTCCTTGGGCCGGCACCGTGGCGCAGTAGGTTAACCTGCACCTCCGGTGCTTGCATCCATATGGGCATGTTTCTGGTCCCGGCTGCTCCTCTTCCAATCCAGCTCTCTGCTATGACCTGGGAAAGCAGTAGAAGATGGACCAAGTCCTTAGGCCCCTGCACCCACATGGAAGACCCGGAAGAAGCTCCTGGCTCCTGGCTTTGGATTGGCACTGCTCTGGCCATTGTGGCCATCTGGGGAGTGAACCAACAGACAAAAGACCTTTCTGTCTGTCCCTCTCACTGTCTGTTACTCTACCTCTCAAATAAACAAATAAAATCTTTATAAAAGTGTACCCCCTCCAGTCTGACTTTGCAGGGATCTTCAAGTTCATGTGGCATGCATATTATGAAAAAAATCTATGCATGGATTTCAAATAATTTTTGCACCAAAATAAACTTATCTTTTAATTCCATTTTGTTTATGAATTTGTTGAAGTAAACGGTTATGTCAACCTGAATGAACCTGACTACCTGAAGTCATATCTTGTGTTTAGGTCCTTATTTGGAGTATGGATACTGATGGATCTCATTAAGTCTTTACAACCAATGCAAATAGTAAGCCATACGATACAGATCATTATTTTCACTGATGAAAACAAACAACCCAGTTAATAAATGGGCAAAGGACTTGAATAGGCATTTTTCAAAACAGCAAATTCGAATGGCCAACAGCACATGAAAAAATGCTCAGAATCAATAGCCATCAGGGAAATGCAAATCAAAATAAAATGAGGCTTGACCTCACCCCAGTTAGAATGGCTGTCATACAGAAATCAACAATAAATGCTGATGAGGTTGTGGGGAAAAAGGTACCCTAATCCACTGTTAGTGGGAATGTAAACTAGTCTAGCCATTGCGGAAGACAGTATGGAGATACCTCAGAAAATTGAAAATAGATATACCATATGACCTAGCATTCCCACCCCTAGGAATTTACCCAAAGAAAATGAAATCACCATATGAAAAAGTTATCTATACCTCCATGTTTATAGCAGCTCAATTCACAATAGCTAAGATATAGAATCAATCCAGATGTCTATCAACTGATGACTGGATAAAGAAATTATGGCATACACACACACACACACACACACACACACACATGGAATATTACTCAGCCATAAAAAAGAATGAAATCCTATCTTTCACAACAAAAGGGTTCAATTTAAAATAATTATAATTAGTGAAATAAGCCAGTCCCAAAAGACAAATACCAAATATTTTCCCTGATCTGTGGTAGCTAGTAGAGTACCTAAAATTTAATGTATAGAAGTGAAATTGACATTTTTGAGATTCAATGATTGTTTATAGCCCTTGTCTCTACTGTTGAGGAACACTGTTTTTTTCTTCATACTATTTGTTGAACTCTTTATTTAATGTAGAGTTAATCTTGTTAGTATAAAGTAAACTGAAAGTAGATCATTGTAAAAATTAAAAGAGACAATAGGAGAGGAAGGAGGAGCAAGGGTGGGAGCATGGGTGGGAGGGAGGGTAGGGTGGGAAGTATCACTGTGTTCCTAAATCTGCATATGTGAAATATTTGAAATTTGTGTACCTTGAATAAAATTAAAAATAAATAAATAATAAAAAAGTTTTACTGAATGCCTCCATGTTTCAACAGCCTCTCACTAGACTAGAAGAGTGTTTCCAGTGTGTGAAGATTATTCCATTCATCATCTCATGATCTTGTTGGAAAGTATATAAGATGTCATGGAGGAAATTCTATGTCCATTTTACAGTAGAAAAAAGACAGAAGCCACCAGACTGACTCACCATTTTCACATGGTAATGGGCAATTCTACTAATTGTCCAGTGCTTCTACCACATATCAAATTAACTTCTGACTTCTAAAAAACTGGTGATTACAGAACATAACCAATTCATGGGATTTTTATTGAAAGCCCCACTAACACTTTGTCCTTAAAAATTTATTTCTTTGGATGCTGTTTCTTAATCCGGAAGAAATGGTAAATGGGACATAATTTTTAAGGAGTATATATTTAAGGAGTGTATCTCATCTCCTGACCTCCACCTCTGTACTCTGAAATAAATCTTTCACCATATTAGTATTTGAGAGATTTTTGTTCAAAAGCATAAAAGTGATTGCATCACTTTCTTGGAAGCACTGAGGGTAATCTACATCATTTTACTTGATACAGTAAACCATTTATACTCTGGTGTTTATCTTTCTTAGCACTCTCTTTTTATGCCTTTTATTTGTTCAAACCCTATTTTGACACTTAGAATTATTTCCATGCTGGGATGAAGATGAAAGCTGATAAAAGAGATAAACCTAGGTGGTGCCCTGTTTGATATAGCCATCCACGATTCAGCTAGCCAGAAATCATGAGTTGGACACTGCCCGGCCAGATTGGTCTCCCATTTCATCTATTCTCTCTTTACCTGGAAAGCACTTACTCATCTTAAGACCTCAATCTCTGTCACCTCTATAAACTCTATGAATTTCAAAGAGAATCAGAATACAATATCTTTTTGGTCTTCTTATACTTTGTTATATTTCCATGATACTGCAGATGTTGCCTAACCCACTCACACTGGTGTACTAGGCTAGAGACTCCTTGAAAATAAAGGATTCAATAAACATTCAATGAGTGTTTTAATAATTTGTGAACCAAGGTATTACACCATCAACAAATCTCTGCCTGGAATACAAGTCCATTAATTATGTTTATATTATGTTTCCAAAGCCTGATTTGCCTCCAGACACATCCTAATGGCTGCATATATATTATACCATAATCCTTTATTTTCATATCACTTATATTATTTATGTTATCATCATTATTAGCATTAACCATTATTACTTTAAAATATTATTCATTTGTTAAAAGTTCTTAAAATTAATGTGAAGGTAAAGCATTGTTTTACATTCTTACAAATCTCTTTTAACTCCTGGCTTAATATAAGACAATTAGATTCTCATCTGTCTTGCATTAGATTTGTCACAAATATTGTTTTGGCCAAAGTAATATTAAAAATCCAGTCACAAATATTTCCCAAAATTAGACATTTATTGCTATTGGTTTCTTTTATATTTTTTCATGTACATTTTTCATTTTTAGTTTAGAGTAGGTTATTTTCAGTTATATGTAATTTATTTAGTCATTTAAAATTTTCTGAGACAGAGATCCTTATTCCCTTGAACATTCCCAAAATGCCTGCAACAGTCAGGGCTGGGCCCAGTCAAAGCCGGGAGCCCAGAACTCCATCTGGGTTTCTCATATGGGTGGCAGGGACCCAAGTAGTTGAGCCATCATCTGCTGCCTCCCAGGATGTATATTAGCAGGAAGCTGGATCAGAAAAAGACTAGCTGGAACTCAAACCAGGCACTCTGGTGTGGGATGTGGGCATCCCAATTGGCAACTTAACTGTCACACTATGTGCTCCTCTCTTTTTAAACTATTTGTTTCATCATTTCTTTCTCAATTCAGCATAGAAGGGGGAATTTTGTTTGCCATCTCTACCCATTCATGCATTATAAGAATGTATCCACAGTCATTAAACCAATTCCCTGTTCATAGAAATTTAGAATCTTCTAATTTCTTGTTATTACAAGCATCACAATGGTAAACATTTTTAAAGCAAAATATCTGCATTTATACATTATTATATCATTGGATTAGATTTTTAGGACTAAAACTTCTGGTGATTTTTACCTTTTCTTCATGCATGTCTTTGTTCTTCCACCTTAAAAACCTTCCTTGGTTTTTTTCATTGCCTTCTGCATAAAACCCTAACAAAATAGTGTATAGTTAGAAATGTTTCAAGGCCAGTGCCGTGGTACACTAGGTTAATCCTCTGCCTGCAGTGCTGGTATCCCATATGGACACCGGGTTCTAGTCCTGGTTGCTCCTCTTCCAGTCCAGCTCTCTGCTGTGGCATGGGAAAGCAGTGAAGGATGGCCCAAGTGCTTGGGTCCCTGCACCCGTGTGGGAGACCAGAAAGAGGCACCTGGCTCCGGATCAGCATAGCTCTGGCCGTTGCAGCCATTTGGGGGTTGAACTATCGGATGGAAGACCTTTCTCTCTCTCTGTCTCTCTCACTGTCTGTAATTCTACCTTTCAAATAAAAAAAAAATGTTTCAAGATCTAACCCTGCTGACCTTGTTAGCTTTCTGTTATTCTTTACCACCATTGAAATTCTGTAGATACACTATGCTTGCTTGCTTCTCTTTGCCTGTGCTGGTCCCTCTCTCAGGATACTTTCCCTTCTCTGCACAGTGATCTATTCATTCAAAACACTACTCAGGTAGACTTTCTTCTGGGAAGTTCTCTGTGACTGTCTAGTGGCTGTGGTTCCTTTATTAAAGCATTTACTGCAGTAGTTGATATGCTCTAGATATGCTACCCACCTCTGGATTTGGAAACTCTAAAAAACTGTTATTTGAACTCTATTCCTTAGCAGGGTGCATGATATATAGCAGGTACTCATTCAATGTCTAATTGATAAATGATATTATACAACTTTGTGAGTTAAGTCATATTAAATCATGTACTTCCTTGTAGTCTGCCCCCACATAATAAACTTGCTTTGGATGAGAACTGTATCATAATATTCTGGCTGTCTGTCTATCATCTATCAATGCTATTGTATTCTCCTTTTATCTCTAATTTCAAAATGTGTTAACTTATTGCTGGCACACTCTAATATTTACTCTTTGTTTGAATATTAAGCAAAACTACATAATTAGTGAGGTTAAAAGACTTACTATGGAGTTCTGCTACATTAAATTGTCTGTATATTTTCTCTGAGCATCCACCTTGGGCAAACCTCTTTCTCTTTGTTTTCTCAGGTGTAAGCAAAGGCTTTGGACTTAACCACTAAGTCAGCTCTAATAGTTATTGTTACTAATCATAATCACAATAGTATATGATTAAAATTCCTATCCTATGAAAAATAAGTGAAATCCAATTTCCATAATAGCACATTATGGTAGTGTGTTTTCAAAGTGTGTAAAAGAAGCCACAATACTTATATTTATGTTTCAATTTGCATCTGGGGAAATGACTTATTCAAGTGCTGGGGAAAAGGCTTATAAACTTCAAGAAAATATTCTGACCATAAAATGAGCACCCACCTATATTTCTAGTAAATTTGAAAATTATAGCAAAAGTGATAAACCTTTTGTGGCATTCCAGATAAAGTATATACAGTGAAAATAAATTCTTAAATCAACCCAAGATGAATAAAACTGAAGTTTAAAATATATAAAACTCAAGAGAGGATCTTTAATTAATTATGAACTAGAGTGGTATTTAAAATGGCATGGCCTCCTTTTTCTTTATATTTATTTTGTTGTTATCAAATGCAAAGCTATTATTTTGGGTTCATTTACTTCCAAAATTATTTATTGATTCCATTTCACAGGTGGCTTATATTATTTTGTTTTAATTGCATGGGAACTGAAGATTATCACCGAGTACAATTAAAATTAATATCTGAATTCAGCTGAAAGAAAGGAAGGGACAGAAAGAAGGATGGAGGGAAAGAAAAACCAATGAGACCTTTGATAATCAACTGAATTTCACCATTATTGATTGTGCCTACCTTATGAAAGCTTTTCTCCCACAATTAATTAAATTGAGTGCGCTGAACCAGCAATTTTGTCCAATGCTAGTCCTACCTCTTTGAGACTTTAAAGTACATGTTTTTATTTTAGATTTATCGTGTATGGCATGGTACAGTGATCAGTTCTCTCATTTTGGCTTATCTTTGTTTTAGCCTTCATTCCCTTCCTTCTGCCTTTGAGATGCTTAAAGGAAAATTGTACTTAATTTATTTCTGAGTGACTGCTCATCTCTATTCTAGTACTAAGAATATTGCACACATCCATGCAATGTTTTGTAACTACTTGTATTTCAATAAAAAACTCAAGATTGCTAATACATAAAACCATATTTCTGATTACTCTTAGGAAAAACTGTCATCCTGACTTTTCTGGATTTTCAAGATTAATGAAAACTTCCCACTGAACTACAGGGAGTTTTTTTAATAGTTTTTTTTTTCTGCAGTTTTCTCATTCATATTGGATAGATATTTCTTACACAAAAACTAAGACTAAGTTTTTAGAAATGAAATATATTTTTATATATGTATACATATATGTACCTAAAGTATATATCATTTAAATTTGTACTGGATTTTTTATTCTCTACAGAAAAAGAACAATGAATAAAGAAACTCTGTAAGGCTGAGCTTTTAGTGATTTTTAAAATCGTTTATGTATAAATTGTGGAAATAATGCTGGAGTTAGTTTTAGGGTTCTGCCTGCAGACTTAAAATCTGAAGGTACATCCTAGAATAAATGTGGATAGTGGTTTCAACCTCTCGGCAAATCTGGCTCATTTAGAAGAAGGAGTGCTTATATTCAGCACTACTTGGTGGTTACTGCTTGTCTAATTCACACAGCACTGATTTTAATAGATGATAACATCTCTTCATGGTATCCTGAAGATGCCTTTTTTATATTGCATAATGGATTTGTTTGTTTGGCACAGAGTAGAGTGCTCACGTATGTTACAATGAAGGGAACATTGTGTTATATTTAAAATTCCAGCTACTTTCTCATCCAGATGCCTTCAGAAAATGGGTCATTACCTTTTATCAGTGGTAGGGTTTAGAGCAGCTCAGGCAGCTCCTCTGACCCGGAGGGGCTACCTATCCAACATGAGGGGATTATTATTTAATAGGATTATATCATGCATAGGAGAATGCTGGGTTAATTGCAAAACACAGAACAAATGAATGTTGTCATCATTATCGTGGGATCTATATGTATGGGCAAAAGTGAAATCCTTAGAAACATGCTGGCAGATATTTTTCTTTAGCATCTCTTTTGCCAAAGATGTATATTGATTGCAACTGGAAGGAAACAATTTCAACAGGGAAAATAATGTTGAGTAGGAGACAGAATCTGTTTAATATTCTGTAGCTTGAACATTTTTCTTTATGTTTAATGATAATGATAATTTAGCTCTTAAGTGGCTTCTCTGGCATGAGAGCCCACTAAATTAGGAAAGCAACAGATTGCTGAAATGTTACTTGTGGGTAGACTAGGAAGGCCCAAATGGGATTAGACCAATATATTTGCCCAAGGCCTTGTGGTCTCCAGGGGTGGCCAGTTCTGTAGTATGTGAAAGAACAGAGAACAATAAGTTTGGACCTATTTATTGAATCTCTACTATGTCCTATACCCTGTCACAGCCATTTTATAATAACTACTTACCTTTGACCTCAGGACAAGTCTGCATGGTGAGCACTATGGTATTGATGAAATATTTAGGAAAATTGATACTCAAAATGGTTATGTGACAGTCCCCAAACGATACTCAGGTTGTGTAATTCTAAATCCACTACCATTTTCATTGGAAAGACCACCGCTTTCTACATGCCATCCCTAGCTTCACATAATTGCAGCACAATAGCTATGCATTTACAAAGTACTTCCTCACAAATGACCTTACCTGGTGATTGCTTTCTCTACTCACAGCCTTTCCAAGGCAGACTTACTTATTGCTCCTGTGTGGGTTCTGATGGCATGCCTGAAAAGAACCCTACATGACAGCCAGAGCATCTTCCTTGCCTCTTTCACCAGTTACCTTTGTGACCTCGAGCCCTGAAAGAGAAGGGCTGTCTCTAGTGCAGTTAGTTGATATCAGAATCCAGAGGAGAGCTTGAGTTGATTGAGAACCAGGTCTCACACAGATCTTCGGAGATAAAAATTACTAAACAAGGACTGGTGTTGTGACACAGTGGGTATAACATCGCCATCTGTCTTCCTCTCTCCCTTCCTCCCATCCTCCCTCTCTATATCTCTGCCTTTCAAACAAATAAATCTTAAGTTTTATAAAAATATTAAACAGGTAAGTATCTCTGCATTTGTTGAGGTCATTATTCAATTAAAAATTGGTAGTGGATAAAACTGCTTATAAAATGGGATGGAGGAGATGGCATGCAGTGCAGCAGGTTAATCAATCACCTGTGAGATAAGCAATGAGCAAATTCGAGCATATGAGTCTTGGTTCGAGTCCATGCTGATCCATTTCCAATCCAGTTCCCTGCTGATGCACCTGAGAAGCAGCAGAAGATGAACCAAGTGTTTGGGAGACCCGGATGGAATTCCAGACAACTGATTGTGGTCTGGCCAGCTGTCCTGGCCGTTGAGGTCATTTGGGGAGTGAACCAGCAAATGAAGATCTCTCCTTCCTTCTCTCTCTGTCACTCTGCCTTTGAATAAACTAACTAAACACATCTTTAAAAAGAAATAGGTTAGTGAAAATTCTGATTGAAAAATATTTACTATAAAATTTTATCCAAATCTAGAGTGAAAACAATACTGGGGACAAAGGGGAGGAAGCTGTTAAAGCTTGTGTTAGTTTTCAAAGTTCCAGCTATTTGCATTGGAGCTAAACAAAATGGAGACAAATCTTGAGACAAGATGGCAACTGAGTAAGAGGCTCCAGGAAACACCTCCCTGCAAAGAAACGAATGTAAACAGCTTTACACATACCAAGTCACTTCTCAAGAGCTGTGGAGGCCAGGTGCACGGCCACAGCACCTTTCATTATTATAATCATAAGAAGGTTCTCATTGAAGAAACCAAGAAGGAAAGAGTTGCCTACATCACCCCTCCCCAGTTTCAAAGGTTGTAGCATGTTGAAATGCCTCCTGCCTAAGAAAGTGAGAGCAAACAATTCCACTGACAGGGCCACTCCCACAAAAACTGCTTGGGCTTAGCCCACCAGCCCTTGCCCCCAAGCCCTTACCAATAGAGTGCATATTTGGAGCTCCAACAACCAGGTGTCCTCTGCCACCCATCCTCCAACCACCAGCAGAAGGTGGAAGTCCAGCCCTGCAGAAAGAAGAGACATGGGAAGAGAGCTAGGACCATGCCTTGTAGCTCAGAGCCAGTCCTACTGTGCCTAGACCCAAAGACTTCTACTGTCCAGCCATAGACTGAGCCTATAAATTTGCTTGATGTTAGATAGATACCTGTACTCCAGTGGGTTGGACTCACTTGGGCATGTGTCCCTGCCAGTCTTGGGTGAGCCTAGAGAGCACTGCTGGGACTTTATGGAGTCCAGGGACTGTAGGAACCAGGTACGAGCAGCATAGAGGCCAATCTAGGAAGCCAAGGGACTGCATTTCACCTTCCTCCAACTCTGCACAGATAGCAAGGGACTAAGAGATTATATCTTGGAAGTCAGTGCTGAACTGGTAAAGTCCAACACTGGGCAGATCCTTATGATTTCCATCCTTAGGCCAGGGCCTGTGCACAGAGTCTCTGCTCTTGCCTTAATATCAGGCAGAGACCTGCACCACTGTGAGACACACTAGTTTTCGTGTGTGGCAACACCAGCTTGCACAAGGCTTGGTGACTGTGAGACCTAGGTGTGATATACCTAGAACTTGCCTGGATAGCTGATGAACTGCCTCGTTTACTCTTCCTACAACCTTGGGCAGACAGCAAGGAATCGTAGGGCTATTTTAGAATTCAGTTCTAGATTGCTAAAACCCAACAATTTTTCAAATTCGAATGGTCTCTGTCCCCAGGCCAGTGCCTGAAGATAGCCTCTGGAGCTGCTTGACTGCCCAGAGGAGTTCTGTTTTCCTAGTTGAGCAGTCATATACCCAGTCAGCATCACCAGTAGCTGATGGATGCAGCTCTGGGCAGTGAGCCCACCCCAGCAGCAGAACAGACCGCTTAGGACAGCCACAAATGAAATGAGATAACAAAAAGATTGTCCTTCAATGAGCAGGTGACATCATAGTCCCACAAGCATCAGGAACTTCCAGGGAACCATTGGGTCACCTAAAGAACAAAAGAAGGTGCTACACAGCAAGCATCTAGTAACTGAAATTTCCAAATGCTTGAATGAAGATTTTGAAATAGCTGTTTTAAGGAACCTCAATGAAATTCAAGAGAACATAGATAAATCACTCAATATTCTAACAGAGATGTAATAGAGTGATGGAAGTAACTAAACAAAATCAAGCAGAAATCTTTCAACTAAAAAATACACTAAGTGAAATTAAAAATATGAGAGAAGGCATACTGCAGTGGATCAAACAGAAGAAAGAATCAATGAGAATCAAAGACAGGTTATTTGAAAATACACATAAATGAAATTCAAGATTCTGTTCAGATTATCATGCACCCCCCCACCACCAATGTGATTTTCTTTTGCACCTCCAGAGCATTTTTTAAAAATATTTTTTTGACAGGCAGAGTGGACAATGAGAGAGAGAGACAGAGAGAAAGGTCTTCCTTTTCCATTGGTTCACCCTCCAATGGCCACCGCGGCTGGCGCGCTGCAGCCGGCACACCACGCTGATCTGAAGCCAGGAGCCAGGTGCTTCCTCCTGGTCTCCCATGTGGGTACAGGGCCCAAGGACTTGGGCCATACTCCACTGCACTCCCAGGCCACAGCAGAGAGCTGGCCTGGAAGAGGGGCAACTGGGACAGAATCCGGCGCCCCAACCAGGACTAGAACTCAGTGTGCCGGCGCTGCAGGCGGAGGATCAGCCTATTGAGCTGTGGTGCTGGCCCAGAGCATTTTTCCTGTATTCCAGTCTTGGAGCATGAGTCCCACCAGTGTTGTTTCCTCCCCCTCTTTTTTTTTTGTTCCCACTCCTCCGTTATTGTGCTTTTTCTTGAGTCTGGAGCTTTCTAAAATGTAAGTTTCTATTTTTTCATATTCCCCAATAATTTCCCTGTGAGTGCAATAGATCTGAGCAAAGCTCTTCACTAATTTTTGGGAGGTTATTTAGCATGCCTGTGCCTCAGAAAGAAAATATCTTCTTCCAATGCCTGGTCCTTTGGTTGTAACAGATATTTTTCCTTCCCAGGGAATCTGAAATTATTCTGAATTCTTATCTTTTCAGAAACCAAGTATATGATGGCCAGGACTCTTTCTCTCTTCTCTAGGGTTCACCACCAACTTCATTCTTCCTTACTTGGTATTCCTGCACCACTGGGAATTAGAGTTCCACATTCTCATATAAGTAGAACCTGCTAATGCAGCTTTAGTGAAGAAGCCAGTGTCATAGGAGAGGGAACATCATCTTGGATGGCATGGTGAACTATTTCCTTATTTTTGTGGGGAGGTGGCTTTCAGGTTTCTGACATCTCTAGATGAAACAGCACGGTGAGAGTCACTGACGGCTTCTGCTGCTTTGCTAGCACTGTTACACACAGCAGCTGGGGATGAGGCTGAATTCTCGCCCCATATGGATGAGTAGTGACTTTACCCAGCTGCTGAAACATTGTTGCTAGATATTAGTTTCTATTGCTGTTACAATAGCAGGTTATGTTTTGGGATCTGTGTGTTTTAATGGGACGTGGAGAGAGAAAATGAAGTTCCATAAGATATAGTAATACTTCATTCATATGTTGCCATGCTAATCTATCACCACATATTTACCTTCAGTGGCTATAGTTTTCTGTAGTCATTTCAGAAGAGATGTCCATCTTTGTGCTCATATTTTCCTATTAGTGGAAACCTAACATTAGCAGCAGAATCCAACATTTTTTTAGGTTTATTTTGTTTATTTGAAAGGCAGAATTACAGAGAGGAAAGAGAGAGAGACAGACAGAGAGATACTGACTTTCCATCTACTGGCTTGCTCCTCAAATGGCTGTGATGTTCAGGACTGGACCAGGCTGAAGCTAGCAACCAGGGACTCCATCCAGGCCTCCCATGTGGGTGGCAGGGGCCCAAGTACTTGGGCCATCTTCCACTGCTTCCCAGGTGCATTAACACAGAGTTGGACTGAAAGTGCAGTAACTGGGACTCTAACCATCATTCATACAGGATGCTGGTGTCACAGGTGGTTGCTTAAAACAATGTACCTCAATGCTGGCCCCCAATCCAACAATCTTATGGTGCTTCCCAAGCCTGATTTGTCCTGTTGTCCTATGGTCCACTTAAGGCATGGGAGGAATGGCTTAGCATCCAGGGTAGACCACTGGTCCCTTGTGGGGAGCAATCCGGACTGGACTGAGTTACTGGAATTAGGACTTATTCTATGCATCTGCTCTCCCACAATATGGCGCTGGGAGAGAAGTAAACAGCTTCCGCACAGCTGCCTCCAGTTCAACTAATAAACTGTAGGACTTGCTCCTGATTGGAGGAGAGCAGCGTACTCGGCGTGTGGGCAGCCGAGTTGGGATTGGCGGAGGAGGACTATAAAGGAGGAGAGAGACGGCATGCACCAGGAACATCTAAGGGGAACATCTGAGGGAACACCTGTGCAGCCCCCGAGAAAGCCGGCCGGCGGTGTGCCGCTCCCCTGCGGAAGTGGGGAATGCGGCCAGGGGGAACTGCCCTTCCACGGAGGTGGAAGGGATAGTAGCCAACCCGGGAAGAACCAGCAGCAAACCCGGGGAGGGCCGAGCAGACGAAAGAACAGCGCAGGGTCCTGTGTCGTTCCTCCACGAAGAGGGGGAGCGACATAATGGTGCCGTGACTCGGATATGAAGCCTAGGCAGGGCTTAGTGTCGTTCCTCCACGAAGAGGGGGAGCGACAGTCCCTGGAAGGTATCTGCATGCTAAATGCTTTGCAAAGGGCCCAACACTCGAGTTTTTAGACTGTACCAAATTGTGATTTCTGGAGAGCAAGTGCAAAGGTCTATGAAGATATCAACGGGAAACTCCTTTTCAGTCATTGCATCATCAGTCCATAAGTGGATAACTTTTTTTTTAAAACATACCCCATGAATGTTTTTGTCTTAACTGTAAGGATAATTTTATACTAAATTTTATACTAAATCTTTCACTGGAGAAACCAATTTTTTTCTTTGAAAAGCTAAGTTACATAAAATTGTGATTTAAAAGAAAAGCAGAATTTTTACTTCTTCACAGGATAATCCTCTATTTTCCAAACAAGTCAAGTGCCCTATTTCTAGGATAAAGCTAATACTGTCTCAAATTTTATTTGTGAGTTAGCAGGCTCCAAACTGTACTTTACTCTGTTCTCTGCAACCATTTCAGTATACAGGGTGCAGTTTCCTCAGCTTTACAAAGTTACAGAAGAATGTTATAAAACTGCTGGCAGCAGCATTTGGGTACCCAAGGGAACATTCTCACAAACCAGCAGCTAATCTTGAGTTGAAAGAGGCAAGCGGTGAGCCATAGAAACAATGCAGCAGTCTGACAGGCCAAGTTCTGGCTCTCTGACCACTGGCAGTTTCAGTATCAGCTTTCAGCCTGCCAAGGCATTGGTCCAGTTTACCACCTATTTTGTTTATGTAACACTATGTAGGAAATCTGTTTTAGTCTGATTTTTACAAAACAATGGACTGGTCGACTCTAGCAGGTTTGTCATGGTTTGTCTGCAATTTTCAAGAGTCACTGATCTGCCCTGTTGTATTTTGCCCTAACTAAACCTCACTGCATCCCTCCAAGTGCACCATTTTGCATCTGCAATTGCAAAGTGCTGATAAAGGCCTGTTCAACTCTCCAAAGGAGCAAAGATAGAGTGAAATAAAACCACAAAATGGCCCCATGGGCCTCACTGGAGAAACATAGTTTTCCCCAGAGTAAGAAAGCCTTTGAATTTCATATTATCTGGCCACATTCATAACTTTTGAGAATTTTGTTACTATTTTGACCCATTAAAAATTTTTAAAAAATGGAAGGTATATGTTTACAAAACTAAAAGCATTGCTATGATATATCTAGGAAATATGGCTCTATTGATCCATTTGTGCTTAAGTGTCAGTAGACATAGATAGAACACAACATCTCAGTATAATCCACCAAAGGTGGGCTTTTCTAAACTATGGTAATTAAAATTTCCATTATTATAATACCTCATCAATCTATAGCACATAGTTGTAACATACTCATGTGGCTAGAAATCAGCTACAAACTAAGACATACAGACAAAAGGAATTTGGTGTAGATAAAATTGATACTCTTAATCTTATATACTTCTTCCTTACTACCTCCTTCCCCCATCCTCATGTTACGGGAAAAATATTTTATTTGGGGTATAAATCTAATGGTCCTCATGGTGTCTATCTTGTTTTTAGCTCATAAAAGACCAGATGTATCTGAAGGTAGTAGGCAAAGTGACTTTAGTAAAAAGAGGCAATTCCAACTCTGCCAGAAAAGGCAGAGCAAGAAAAGAAGAAAACAATCTGATATGACACCTCTAAAAGCATTAGGGCCACCTAGTGAAGAGACTGGAAGGCATACATATTTCAGCAGATCCAGAGAACATTGCAGTACAGGACAATGTGGGTATTTATCTCAGCAATCCTGGCATGTTAAGATTAGATTTTGTTCAATGTGGTACATCATGTAAAGCACAGAAATGTATAGTACATTTCAGGAAGCATTGTGGGCAAGAAAGTTGCTGTTTTTATGAACTTAAAGAAAAAAAAAATCTCAACCCACTGTGAACAGTCATCCAGAATAGCAGCTGTTCCATGAATATACTTGAGGCTTTCTGTGGTTGGTACACACTGGGATCCTCTGTTAACTGAAGTGCAGTGACCTTGGACATGGGACTTTGTCTCTCTGTAGCCTTAGAGTTCTCTTCTGTGGAATGATTATAATAACATCTGCCCTCAGGAGTATTCCGTAGATTCAATAAGATTACCTTTGTAAACTATTTCACATTGTGTCTGCCAAATAGTGTCTATTTAATAATTATGGCAATTATTCATTTCAAACCTTCTCTGAACAAGAAAATACATTCGAAGCTGAATAATACCAAGAATTACAGATCGCACATCAATTTTTATGATCCTACATTGTTAAATGTTTTCTTCTTGGATACTCTGAAATATATTACATGAACAAAAAGACTGTCAACATAAGGTAGATTGTGCCATACTCCTGAGGTAGATGTTACTGAATTTTGTAGGGATAATTCTTGGCTTAGGGGACAATGTGTTGTTTTGTGCATAGTAGGTTGGTTGGTTAACAGTATTCTTGGTCTCTACACACAGATGCTAGTAGTACCTCCCCTACCCCAGTTATAACCACTATAAATAATTCCAGACATCGCTGAATGTCCCTGGAAAGAAAATTAATCCTGATTAATAACTACTGTATTAGAAAAACAAATGTGTAAATACACAGTATATAATTTTAAGCAGTAGTCACAACTCAATACTATTTTAAAAAATTCTTGTCTCTTTGTTCTATGACATTTGATGACATATATTTTCTTTATTGCAATTATCTCTGTGTGTTCATTTTCTCCCTGATAATTCAGAGGTTCCTTAGTGACAATGAAAGGAAAATGAGAAAGGATTGGGGTGGAACAGTATATGCCATGCAGGCTTTGGAGAATGAGGCCTCCCAGGTGAATTTCAGTCACTGATATTTTTTTTCTGTATGGCTTTAAATAAATCAGCATACATTTATTGTGCTCCTACCCTTTGAAAAGTCCTGTGCAGATACTGCAAGGGATAGAAATATTTTTTCTGAACCATCTTGATAAGGGAATTTTTTCCCTGATGTTTAACATTCCCTTTCTAGTCCCGTATCTCTGGAGCTAGTTAATTATCCCTCCAAACTCAAACAGCTTGTCTTTTCTTCTAGTTCTAGTAATCTTTTGCCCTAAAATCTTCATGCCCTGATTCACCTCTCTATCCTCCACCCCATCTCTATTGCATCACTATGCAGGGTTCCAAATATGATCATATTTCTGGCATGACTCAGACTCCAGATAAAGTTCCACTTCTGGTTGTCTCATTTAGAAAAAAATCAACTTCTTCTTTTAGCCTACGTTAGTATGGAACATTGGTCCATCTATTACTCAGTCGGTCTTCATTTTCAAAATTTAGACATAATTTTTGACTTTGTATCTTGCCCTTATGTAGGAGGATTTATCATTTATGATGAAATGATCAGCTAGTAACAGATATCTGAAATAATGGTGACAATTTAAATAGAATTAATTTTCTCTTAACAAAGAAGCCAAGTACAGTGGTGCTATGGTTTCATCAGTTTCTCAGTTTTCCTTTGTCTTTTTCTTCTATTACTATTGTGTAGCTTTCATGCTCAAGGTTAATTCATGGTCAAAAGATGTCTGACCTTCTTTTGTATCTCCAATCATCATATCTGCATTTAGCCATAGACATGTAAGGGGAGAGAGATTGAGAACAATGTGGGCAAGCGGAGGGCTTGTCAATGGAGTATTCACACTTTCCCTAAGAACCTCTTAGAATAGTTTTGTTTAAATTTTGACACGTATCTACAGGGTGTCTGGAATATGCATCTGGGCACATTTCTGCTGTCAACAATGTAAGGAATGTGTTAGAAAAGAAGTGAGACTAGATATTGGTCATATAGCAGATATTTACACACAAGAGAGAGTTTTAGAGACATTCATGTCATTGATGTTATGTGCACTAACCATGAAGCGTAACTTCAATAAGAGACTTCATATTCTGTACAGCAAATATTTCTTATTATATAATACTGAGTTATTACTCATAACATTTGTTCTTGGTACCTAAGTGCAGAGTTGGAAGGATTATTTATCATGGCACCTGAGAAAGAGTTGGAAAAATAACATTCCTCTGAAAAGTAAAAGATGTGATCAACCAATCAAATGGGCTACTTTTTTCTCTACTGACCTGATTAGCCAGGGGTTTTTGCACATAGTTAGAGCTTATTAGGTGGGCATCATGAGGACAATCTTGTCCATATGGAAGCCATGAATAGGTTTGACATGCAAAGGGAGGAATGGCATTCAGATCTGTCAAGTTAGGCAGGGTGGTGTGAACTATGTGCAGGAGGGCTCTGTTCTGCTTCACCTTACCATTACCTTGCTCTGTCACTTGTTTTCAATAACTCTCTTAGGCTACATTTTCCTTCTATAAAATGGAAATATTTTGTCTTTTTTCTGAGGTGTACCAAATGGCTGCCAATGGCAAGATACTATGGTAAGAGCCAGCGCCGCCACTCACTAGGCTAATCCTCCGCCTTGCAGCGCCAGCACACCAGGTTCTAGTCCCAGTCGGGGCGCCAGATTCTGTCCCGGTTGCCCCTCTTCCAGGCCAGCTCTCTGCTGTGGCCAGGGAGTGCAGTGGAGGATGACCCAAGTCCTTGGGCCCTGCACCCCATGGGAGACCAGGAAAAGCACCTGGATCCTGCCATTGGATCAGTGCGGTGCGCCGGCCGCAACGCGCTGGCCGCAGCGGCCATTGGAGGGTGAACCAATGGCAAAGGAAGACCTTTCTCTCTGTCTCTCTCACTGGCCACTCTGCCTGTCAAAAAAATAAAATAAAATAAAATAAAGACACTATGGTAAGGCAGAGCTATTGCAAGTTCTAAATGAAGTATTGTACAGAAAAACATGTAAATTTCAAATGCTACTGTGTTATTGATATTGAATTTATTACTTTTACTATTTAGATCCATATCATATTTTAGCCATTTTGGGCAACAAGTAAACTCTGTTTCTCCAAACAACCAATAAGCAATCAAATTTCTTGAAAAGAAATCCTGTGTGATATTGCAACTACATATAACCAATTAATACTAATTAGAGGAGACCTAGAAAGCACAGTCAGATAACCTCTACTTTGTTCCCAGTCTTCCACTTGAGCCACCAAGTTCCTAAAAACTTCCCACCACCAGACCTAAAATTTTTGGGTAACATACCTTATATTTTTATCTCCTTATGCAATGGCAAAATCCCGAGGTCTTTGTTGTATATTTGTTATACAGCATTGAATATTTGTTAAGTCTGAATGGCACCATCATCTTAAGAAGTCCAAAATGAGGAGTAGATATTGAAAGCAAATGGTTTTATTTATTTATTTTGGGTTAATGAAATTTTAATCCATTGTCTTCTTCTTTTTTTTCATTGTCTTTTTCTTAATTAGTAATGATTTGCATCAGGGTTTTCTTCCAGGGCACACAGGAACTAATTAGAATATTTTTAATAATCCATATCTGTACTGTCTTTCCAGAAGGCCACAGAGTTCTGTAAGAGAAAAATAATTCTTTGGCTTGTATTGTAAGAGGAGATAACACGTACTTGAGGTGGCACGTGAGCTTGGCTTTGACAGGTTTTGTGGACATGGAAAGTGAGTTGGGTGAGCATTATGGGAAGAATCCACTAAGATAGGAACCATAGAAACTCACAGGGGTGACTGGGGAAATGTGAGAGGACTTTTGTTAAGCACCCGAAACAAGTAGTCTAAACTCTTTAGAAACATGACTTGTGACTTATTACCTATCCCCACACCTAGGGTCGTGGTGATGACAGAGACTTGGTAATTATCAAACTGAAGTGCAATCAGTTCTAAGCCAAATTCAAAGATTGTAGGGAGATGGATGTATCCACCACCCTCTCCCCATAATCATCACTCTTGAATGTGACATGGACATCCCATAAGAGCATTTTATAATTCCTTTTGTTGGTTCATCGAAATCTGATGTTATAGAATGGCTAATATTATGCTCTTAGATTACATCTTCTCAAGTCACCAGTGGATTCTTCAATGTCCCTTTCAGTAGCCCTGAGAAGTGGTGACTGTGCATGTCAGTATAAATCTCCTATTCATACCTGAATAGTCCATTCTACCTCTTGTCAGCAAAGTAACCTCTTCATTATCCCCCCTGCCCATAAGAAGAGTTATTGTGCAGACTTCAGGGGGTACAACATATAATTTGAGGTTAGGATTGATATCTTATATGAATTGGCAAAATAAATCTGTCAAGAAAATGATTCACAAACTTTATCAGACACCACAGGATTTGTTAAAATACAGATTGCTGTGCCTCATCCCCAGCATTTTTGATTTGGTAGATTTGAGAACAGGGTGTGAGAATTTGCGTTTCTCACACGTTCCCATATGACACCCATGCTGTTGATGTGAGGACCATGCTTTGAGAGTCATTTATTAAAGATATTCTAAAGCCAACAGCAAATAAACTCCTTCTCTGGCAAAAGTTGGGGAATGAAACATAGGAAGGATGTTTCACTTGATGGCCTCTGAGATAGTTTGGCTTTCTCCGAGCAATGTTTTCTTTCAGCAATATCTGAGCCCTCTCAGACTTGATCTCACTATTCTGGCTGAAAGAACCATTTTTTTTTTTGATAGGCAGAGTGGCCAGTGAGAGAGAGAGAGAGAGAGAGAGAGAGAAAGGTTTTCCTTTGCCGTTGGTTCACCCTCCAATGGCCGCCACGGCTGGCACGCTGCAGCTGGCGCACCACGCTGATCCGAAGGCAGGAGCCAGGTGCTTCTCCTGGTCTCCCAGGGGGTGCAGGGCCCAAGCACCTGGGCCATCCTCCACTGCACTCCCTGGCCACAGCAGAGAGCTGGCCTGGAAGAGGGGCAACTGGGACAGAATCCGGCGCCCCGACCGAGACTAGAACCCGGTGTTCTGGTGCCACGAGGCGGAGGATTAGCCTATTGAGCCATGGCACTGGCCCTGAAAGAACCATTTTTCTCAGTAAATGTTTCACTCTAACCCATCGGAACCATTGTCATGTTCTTTTCCCATTGGCATGCTTCCCTTCCCATGTTCACCTGAAATACTTCTAGCTCTTCAAGTTCATGCCAAATTCTACACGCTCTCTCTGATTATCACAAACAGAATGAATTGTTCAAATGTGTTTCTGAAACACCTTGCTTAGATTTTTATGTCACACTTACAGTGTTTACCCATGTGATGCAATTTGTCTTACCCACCTCAATCTCTCCTGGAAGTGAAAAGATTAGAAATTCCAGAGGAAGGGATTTGGTGGGATTTGGTTTTCCCTGGCATCTAGCAAAGTGTCTGACACAGGGTAGGTGCTTGGTAAATATTTCTTGAAGACATAAATGAGTATTTCTGTTCTCACTTAGCCATGTCCTGTGCATGAAGTAATAGTACCTGAGGGAGGAGTTTCATTAATTTAAAAGAAAAATGAAGCTGAATTGAGTTCTACAAACTAATAATTGCATCTGTGCACTACAGTTTTAAGTGACCAGACCTCAGGGAGAACGCTAAGCCTTCTATTCTAGCCTCTGTTTAATTTCAAAAATCCCAATTCAGAGATGTCTCAAGAAATAAGTGAGGTACTATATTAGAGTGCCTTGACAAGCTGTAAATACCATATAAATGTGAATATAATGCTAATTGCTTCAAGTTTTTATGTGTAACAAAAGTATGTACTTCTTCCAGAATTACCCAACATAAAAGAGGTCTCAACACCTTTTGTCCAATAATAATGTGCTGCTATCAATGTTTTATTGGTCCATAAAATTGTTGCTTTATAAGAGAAATATATGATTTTTGTTTTATGTTTTGTCTTCAAAGGGGAGAAAAAAGGATGGGAGTCTTCTATTGAGACGTGGTTCTATTATTTGTCATCTACAATTAACTATCACCCAACTCCCCTTACAATTTTCTGTAATGTGAAACAGGTCCTGGACTGACTGGCTGTGAGAACTGGAAGGCCCTCAGTGATACTCTCTGGGGCAGGCATTTTATGGGGCAGGAACAGCAATTCAGAAAAGTTACCTGCCATGTTCATACAACTAACTGGTCAACACCCAGTTCATTACATAGAAACTTCCACCTTAGAGGCTGCAATGAATAGTAATGAACCAAAGTTCAATGTTCTACTTGTTCTCCAGTCCCAAGACCAATGTTTTTGGCATCTCAGTTGACCCAAGAAATATCCATATTTTGTGTGTTAAGGGATTGTGTTTGAATTTACCATTTTAGTACCAAGTAGTTTTCTGTGTCTATGAATATAAAGGACAGAGATAAACAGACTTTATTTGAAAACTCTATTTTTGCTGTCTAGTTCCTCACCTTCCTGAAGACTTGAGCTATTCACACAGAAATAAATTTAATTTAACATCTTATTGATTGTTCAGGATCAAATGTTGTTTATATTTTCTGAATAAAAATAAGAATATGTAATCTGATGATAGGATGTAATATATAAAGTAAAAATTGTCCAATTACACATATATTAATATACCACAAATCATTTTATCTTAGATTTTAAAAAATTACCCCTTAAATTGTTATTTCATTCTTTTGCCATAAATACTTCAGTTTCATGGAAAAATTTTATGGAAATGTTTATATGCTAGGAACTGTGCTAATCATTAATAACACAAAGTTGAACACTACATAGGACTTGTTTAGAAGAATCTTAAATGATAATAAAAATGTATTCAAAAACAAATTGTGAGCATAATGTATAAGAAATGCAACAAAGGGGCAAATAGGTATAGGGTTGGCACATGCACAAGGGAGTGGGCAGTTGTTTGGGTGGCTCAGGAAAGCTCATACAGATGGGAACTGTCATTCAGAATGAGTAGGAGTTCATCAGAAGTGGGAACTAGGAGAAGGGATGGCAGTTCCAGCAGCGGAAATAGCAGGTACAAAGGCATGCAGAGATGAAGCAGTATGGCATAGTCAAGTAGAGATAAGTCAGTGATAGCTCTGGAATACAGACTTTGGGTAAGTTGGTTGTAGAAACTGATGATGAAAAAAGAAATAAGGGTAAGTTTCTACAAGACCCTTTAAGGGCCATTAAAATATTTGAACTTTATTCTGCAGTCAAAAATGTTTTGAGAGTGTATAATTTTAGAAATGTGTAATATGGTCAGATTTATACATAAAAAAGATATTTTGCTGCATTTGTTGCTTCCCACATGACTCTCTTTGGTTCCTCTTCTTTGTGATTGATAATGGAATTGAAGATGGTTTCCTACAATGAGCTATGCAAGAGAAGGAATAGGTTTGCATTTCACCAAGTTATCAAAGAAAATGTATTTTCTTCAATAACAACTTTTTCCCCTGAAACTGCTAGTAAAAATGTAAGCAGTGGGATATACCACAGAATAGCCTTAAGCTACGTTTTTCAGACTATTATGTTAAAAATTCATAAGTGAAAAGAGTCAAAGGAGACTTCAGTATAATTGTAGTAACATACAAAACTGAGGATATTTATGCAAACCAAAGCTATAATAATAAGAACACTAGATTATCAAAGCAATTTGTGAATTAAGAATTTAAACTTATTAAGCAGCAGAAATCTTATGGGGAAATTAATCAATAATGAGATCTACTGCATAGTCGGAAGGCCAGTCTCCTTCTGTCCATTGAGTAGGTGTTATCATTTGAGTTGCTTCCTACTGTGTAGAATCTGAGGTTTTGGCTTTAGGGATCAATCCATTGCTGATGGATGAAGTATAGATGAGATGGGTCTTGCTGGATCACAGAGATAAAGTTTTCACTGTTGGGATGCTATCAGTTAAATCAGATAGTGGGCACTAAAAGGTATATTGCTTTGAAAACTGAGATAAGTAGAATTGGACAGGTCAGCTGAAAAGCCTTCAGCTTTGACATCAACCTTGTGTGGACTTTTAATATGATACAGTGATCCTTAAGATCTCAATTGCTCCCCCTCCCTACTTGACAGCATCTATTCTATCCTTCCAAAAATAGTAATGAGTAGACATAATACCAAGAGTGAGTCCATTGATCTAACTGAGTATCCATTTTGGAGATTATTTAGCTTTTTCTTTGACAAAAGTCCTACCTGCCTTCTAGGCCCATATTGTAATTTTAGTTTATGTCAGGTTGGTATCCAATTGAAAACCTTATTTCAAGAATCAATGATCCTACTTTCTGTAAACATTATTTTTTTCCAGCATTTTTTCCCTTCTATTGTTCCCTTTTGATTCCATTTCTTATTCTTTATATTTCTCCCATATTTTGGAACTCAGAGTAAAATCATGGATAAAATAATCATTATCAAAGCAATTATCATTCATGTAGGAAATAGTAATCTCATTGTAGAAGGGAAGCAATCAAAACTGGTGATATGATAGAATTTTAAAAATGATTTGTTTCTAGTAACAGGAAAGATCATTGATATGAGAATTTGAAATTCCAAGAGATTTTTAAAAATCTAAATATTCTTTGTCCCATAAGACCATGAAAAATTGAGACCTAAACAAGCACTGGGAACATATTCATCTCATGTATACCCACTGAGGGATATATGATATCTTAGGGCCTTGTTTTCTTTATGAATTATCAAAAATCAAGACAAATATCAACAAAACAAGCAAAATCAAATATTGTTTTCAAAATGCATTATTTTCAAAGCCACTAGTCAATTTTTATATAAGATAGAGTGTTTTGTTATATAATGACACATTATTCATTTGCTACCTGATATTTGTATATCGTTCTATCCTGTGACAATAAAAAATAGCAATAACGATAATGAAAGAATACTGTGTTGTATCAAAAATTTCCTGGATTGGTGTTAGAAGATTTGAATTGGAAAAAAATGGATATGCCTCCTACTAGAAGTATGAGTCTACACAAAATACTTTCCCCTGCTAAGCCTCATTCTGCCACTCTGTAAGGGGCTTATTTGTTTATTTATTTATTTATTTTGACAGGCTGAGTTAGACAGTGTGAGAGAGAGACAGAGAGTTATAGACAGTGAGAGAGAGACAGAGAGAAAGGTCTTCCTTCCGTTAGGTCACTCCCCCAGTGGCTGCTACGGCCTGCGCTGTGCTGATCCAAAGCCAGGAGCCGGGTACTTTCTCCCGGTTTCCCATGCGGGTGCAGGGACCCATGTAATTGGGCCATCCTCCACTGCCCCCCGGGCCAGAGCAGAGAGCTGGACTGGAAGAGGAGCAACCGGGACAGAATTCGGTGCCCCAACCAGGACTAGAACCCAGGGTGCTGGTAGAGGATTAGCCAAGTGAGCCATGGCGCCAGCCATGGACTTATTTTTATGCAGGACTCATTTCACAGAGTGGGGATATGAGGGTCAAATTTGTTAGCAGATGGGAAGACACTTTGAGATTTGCAATATATATGTATAAAATATATAAGTGGATGTGTACTTATGTATATATATATATATTTTCTATAAATATCCATAGTTTTTAAATGTCAAGCCATGTTCCCCAGGTTGATATAAATTCCAGGTAAACATCCATTCTTTGATTATCAACTGTCAATGGAAAACTTATACCAGGGGATTCCAATTCAATCCCATCAAAGTGGCATGTACCAATGCCATCTCACTAGTCCCAGTGATCAATTCCTATTCACAACTGATCCTAATGATAGGACTAAGAACCAAAGGGATCATATAAACAAGAATAGTGTCTGCAAATACTAGCTGATAGAATAAAAAAGGGAGAGAACGATCCAACATGGGAAGTGAGATACACAGCAGACCCATAGAATGGCAGATGTCCTAAACAGCACTCTGGCCTCAGAATCAGCCCTTAAGGCATGCACATCCGGCTGAAAAGCCCATGAGAGTATTTCAGGCATGGAAATCCAAGACACTCTGGGGGGGGGAGGGGGACTAAATGAAAGATCTCCGTGAGTGAGATCCCAGTGGAAAGAACGGGTCATCAAAGAAGGAGGTACCTTTCTCTGAAGGGAGGAGAGAACTTCCACTTTGACCATGGCCTTGTCTAAATATGATCAGAGTCGGTGAACTCAGGGGGATTCCATAGCCTTGGCAGCTCATGACAAGTGCCTAGGGTGATTACTGATGCCATAAACAAGAGTGTCAATTTGTTAAGTCAACAACAGGAGTCACTGTGCACTTACTCCTCATGTAGGATCTCTGTCCTTAGTGTGCTGTACATTGTGATTTAATGCTATAACTAGTACTCACACAGTATTTTTCACTTTATGTTTCTGTGTGGGAGCAAACTGTTGAAATCTTTACTTAATGTATGCTAAACTGATCTTCTGTATATAAAGAGAAACGAAAATGAATCTTGATGTGAATGGAAGGGGAGAGGGAGTGGGAAAGGGGAGGGTTGCAGGTGGGAGGGACGTTATGGGGGGGAAGCCATTGTAATCCATAAGCTGTACTTTGGAAATTTATATTCATTAAATAAAAGTTTAAAAAAAAAAAAGGAAAACTGAAAGATCAATGTCTACTTGTTTCTTAGCAGTTCCTGAATACTCAACATGATGAAGATTCAGCATCTTGATACGTCACTTAGTTTCTTAAATTTGAAATATATTAAAAATTCTAACCTCATTTGACTGTTTTCAAAATATTGGATGACTTTAAATCTCTTTCTATTATCTTGATGGAAATAAACTAATAGGTGAGTGCAAGAGAATAAACAGTACAAAATACATCTTCTGGTTCATTGATACATAAGTCATATGAGATAGACTCAAAGCCTCATTACAGCCTCATCTTGACTCTCATAATTCTGCCTCATTTTTGGTCTATTGATAATCATTCAGGACATGGATGAGACTACTTGATGGTACTTTTACAGGGAAGTAAATGACAATGTTTTATAAGATACATGAATTCTGTCATCTTTATGTATTTATGTGACAGATAAAGCTTTATCAGCATCTTCCCAGGTAAAAAATTATTCTTATGGAACTGAACTTCCAAAGTATTATTAAATACAGGCATAACTCACTCAGCCACAATTCATCAAAATTAATATCAGCTTTAAAAAGTTATTTCTAGCAAAATCCTATATAAGAAAGCAGTTTAAATCTACTTATCCATTTGTTGGATTGTCATCTGTTGAGACTTGCAAGGTAAGATCTCACAACATTAAAAAAATTAGTTTTGTTGACATATATTTCAAATATCATAAAGTGTACATTTTAAAATATGCAGTTCAATTATTTTTAGTATATTCATAAAGTTTTGTTTTCATTGCCACTGTCAATTTCCAGAAAATGTTCTGCAAAAGAAAAGCCTGTGTTAAGCAGTCATTCCCCACTGCTCTCTTCTTCCAGCCCCTGGCAACCATAATCTACTTTCTAACTCTAAAAATTTTCCTATTATGAACATACTACCATGGGATCATGCTAACCTTTTGAATATAGCTTCATTCACTGAACTTATTTTCAAGTTTCATCCATTTCATAATATTTATCAGTATTTTATTTATTGAATATTTATTGAATTGAATGTCTGAATGGCATTCCAATGTATGGGTATACCACACTTTATTTATTCCATGACATCTTTCTCACCAAAGTGCCTCATGGATTCCTCTTCCTATTTCCCAGAAGAGAATACTTTGTCTACAGAAATTAATCAAGAATAATGACTCTTATTTGTATTAATTGAAAAGAAAGGGTTCATTAACAGATACCATGCTGCCTTTAAAATAAAATCTAGTTTTATTTTTTAGGCTTTTCTTCCTCTGCCACTTTATTGTAGGTTGATCTCCTGTTTTCCACATGCTGCTGATTGATTGATGATTGATATTAGGTCACAAGCTATAGACTTTCCTTGGTGAACAGCTCTGATTAAACTCAGCCCTTCCTACCTCTTATCCCGGTTTTGTGCATTCTGTTCCAACCTCATTGAACCTCATTCAGGATCTTGAATACAAAAGTCTTCCCAATCTGAAGGTCTTCACATATGCTGTGCCCATATGTGGAGTATTTGTCACCTAACTAACCCCTTAACAGGCTTTAGGTCTTAGTGTAAATGTCCCACAATTCAGGGAGGCTCAGACCAACCCCTCCTGCCCTAGTCTTGATTTTATGTCCTCTATTATTCTTTTTAATTGCTCTCTGTTTTTCCCCTCCAGTACTTCATATCCTTTGTAATTGTGAATTTGTGTGATCTAAAATACATTTCCAACAGATCGTTGGCTCCTAGAGGGCTGAAATTTTTTTAAAAATCGTATTTTATTAACTGTCACATCCCAAGCATCTAAAATAGTTCCTGGCACACAATAAGCATTCGATAAATATTTGTTAAACAAACAATTGGCTTTAATTACCACCTGTGCTCTGCTGACTCCCTACTCAGCATCTCTCTCCTAGACCTGTCTCACCCTTCATTCTGCTCTGTGCTGCCTTTCTGACATCTCTATCTGAATGTTTTGCACGTACACCAAAGTCAGCAGTTCTAAAACTGGGCTCATTATCTTTACTCTCCAACTATGTTTTGAGCTCTGTTTATTGGCTTCAAACTCTTATTATCTAATTCAGAAATCTGAACATCACTTTAGATTCTTTTCTTTCTTTAGCCCTTCATATCTAATTGGTCATAAGGTTCATTTGATTCAATGTCTTAAACATTTCTTTAGTACATTTTTTATTTCCATTGCCACCACCATATTTCAAGTACTTATTTTCTCTGTTGTGTGGTTCTGATCTCTCTCTCTCTCTCTCACTCTCTCTCTCCGTTCTGATCTTTTAAAATCCAGATTTCACACCACTGTGAACATTTTTTAAAAGATTTATTTATTTTATTTGCAAGGCAGAGTTACAGAGAGACAAAGGCAGAGGCAAAAAGAGAGAGGTCTTCCATCTGCTGATTCACTCCCCAGATGGCTGTAATGGCCGGAGCTGCGTTGATCCGAAGCCAGGAGTCAGAAGGTTCTTCCTGGTCTCCCATGCGGGTGCAAGGGCCCAAGCAGTTGGGCCATCTTCTACTGCTTTCCCAGACCCTAGCAGAGAGCTGGATTGGAAGTGGAGCAGCTGGGACTCAAACTGGTGCCTGCTATGCCACAGTGCCGGCCTTACCACTAGAACCTGTGAACTTTCTAACTCTGGTATTTGGCCATGACACTCCTTTACTCTGGAAACTTAAGCAGTAATGATCTGCTTCCTACACGTAAAGACCCAACTCCATTGCATGGTCAGAAAGCCTCCAGTACCTCGAGATTCTGCAGTAGCTATGCATCACTGATTCCAGTCATGCCAGATAGCTTTTAGTCCCCCAAAATGTGCTATTTTAAAAGCAGTGTTCCTTCACTCAGCTCTCCAGGAAACCCACTTTGTCTTACCTGATTAGCAAATCATAGACATTCTTTAAGATACTGCCTAAATACCATATATTCCTTAAATATTTGGCTAATTGTCCTTAGAAGACGTAGTGTTCCTTCCTATATGCTCAATGACACCTATCGGAATAATAGTTTGTACCCCAATGATGTAATTGTTGTGGTATATTTCTCTGATATTTGAAATGAGCAAAAACTCTGTTCTCTGAGGGCCTTGGATTCAGATAACGGCAGACTTTGCATTTAGTAGAGTACTTGACATACATTAAATATTGACTTAATATTAATTATTAATTATAGTAATTTAAATAGCAGAAGTGACTATAGTGTGCTAAGGTTAGGACAACCACTGACATTTGGTGTCAAGATGTGTTGACTCAATGATTGAATAAAAGTTTATTTGGCTTTTGGTGAATCATGAGCAAGCTATAATAAAATAAATTAGGGGCAAACAGAAGTTATGAGCTGGGTCCAGAAAGGTAGATGCAAAAATATGGATGAACAAGATGCAGCAATAGTGGCTTTAGTATGAGGTGGTTGAAGAGGGGACTGGGTGAATTGGGCTCTTCTTCACCCCAACTCTGCAAAAAGCCCAATCTGAGCATTTTATAGAAGTCATACAAGAGGCCATAGGGCCTGAGGTATGCCTTAGGTTACTTAATGAAGTTAATGGTTTCTTCTAAAAATATATGTACATGACAGTAAGGGGGCAAAGTGCCCAAGCGTATATTGACATTTTGCAATGTATATGACCAACTAAAAGTATCATGAAGGGAGACATTATAATGAAATGGGAAGATTATGGCATAAAATTGCAGAAGACTGAGGTTGTAATACTGGGTAAGTTGCTTTGCCTCTTAGGCGCCCATGTTTTAAGTGCAAGACTAGGAATTTGGCCTGGCAAGTTCCCTAGGTTTCTGTAAGCTTAAAAGTTCTGAAATTACTTGATTTATTCTTCAAGTAGGTTTTAGTGATTCCTGAGGAATAAAACTCCCAAGAAATCAAGATCCATCAATTTTATGAGAGCTAAATAATGTTATTTAGTATTTTATAGGAACTCAACTTTTTTATCTTTAATTTTTTCATCAAAATTGGGATATCCACAAACCTCTTCTATAATAATCTTTTAAATTGTTTAAAAATACAGTCTAGCAGCCAGAAGTATAAATTATTCACAATCTTTTTACCCATGTAAAATAGCGAAAGCTAAAAGGATGAGTGGATAGAAATAAGTTCCACCGGAAAATAGACACCAATAAAGTTCATTAGGAATTCCTAGGAGCTGAGCCTTGAAGGACATGAGTAAGAAAAGTCAGAGGAAAGAATGTCATATCATTAAGTAAGAACAAGGAAGTAAAAATACAATGTGGCTGGCTTTGGGCTGGGATGAAGAGCAAAGAATTCTATTTACATGAAGGATAGCTGATCTTACATTTTGGTAAGATTAAAAATGTAGGTTGAGACCACATTGCAGGCAATTTGGATCTGTACATAATCTTTACGTGAGAGATTCACATTGGACAAAAATCCCCTTTGGTGGTAGTTTACTCACTGATTAAGTTAACTGGATTACATGATCTGTAATAGTTCATCCAATCATAATGTTCCTTAATTTTAAAATTTTACAGTATGCCAGGATCAGTAACTGATATCTAATCAGTTATTCTAGCTATCTAGGGAGAGGGAGAGAGGTGAATATAGATCCTAGATCTATCTACCCATTTAACTATTTATCCATCTATCTTTAATGTGACTCAACTGTTATAAGAAGATTGAAAGAGTAAAGAATTTCCTTGGTAATTTAAGATCTAATTTTCGATTGTTTTAAAAATGATTGTCAACTAGTAAGAACATGTAAGTGATAGTCTTACTATATCATTTAGTGTTAAAAAAAAAATAAAAGGAAAGAGAAAAAGTGTGCTCCAGCTAGATTAGGCAGAACACTGTCAAACTCTTCATCACCTGCTTACAAGTGCTGGCACAGGGGCAGGAAGCAGTGATATGCTCCATCATTTCCTTAGGGTACAAGTAATTGGCCCATCAAAGTAGATTTCATGGCAAGTGCTATGCAGACTTCAGATTAACATTTAATTGGAAATTCTTTTTTCCTTGGTTACTATCAGAATTATTCAAAATCTTTCCTCAAAAAGAAAAAGGAAGTTCTTATTTGTAAGGGATGCTATTACTGTATTATAGGTTTGGAGTCTTAAAAACCATGTTTTCTTTTGTTAATTTTTATTATTTATTTATTTTTTATTTTTTATTTATTTGACAGAGACAGTGAGAGAGAGACAGAGAGAAAGGTCTTCCATTGGTTTACCCCCAAAATGGCCGCTAGGCCAGAGCTACGCCAATCCGAAGCCAGGAACCAGGTGCTTCCTCCTGGTCTCCCATGTGGGTTCAGGGGCCCAAGCACTTGGGCCATCCTCCACTGCCTTCCTGGGCCACAGCAGAGAGCTGGACTGGAAGAGGATCAACAGGGACTAGAACCTGGCGCCCATGTGGAATGCCGGCACCACAGGCAGAGGATTAACCAAGTGAGCCATGGTGCTGGCCCCTAATTTTTATTATTTAAAGATTTTATTTATTTATTTGAGAGGTAGGGTTACAGACAGTGAGAAGGAGAAACAGAGAGAAAGGTCTTTCATCTGCTGGTTCACTCCCCAAGTGGCCACAATGACCAGAGCTGAGCCAATCCAAAGCCAGGAGCTAGGAGCTTCTTCCAGGTCTCCCATGTGGGTACAAGGGCCCAAGCACCTGGACCATCTTCTACTGCTTTCCCAGGCCATAGCAGAGAGCTGGATTGGAAGAGGAGCAGCTAGGACTAGAACCAGTGCCCATATGGGATGCCACAGGCAGACGATTAACCTATTGTGCCACAGTGCCGGCCCCAAAACCTTGTGTTTTCAATAAGCCATATATGCCCATGGTACAAAATTTAAACATTCCTGTTGGCGAAACAGAGACAAAAATCCTTTCTGCATATCCTTCCAAAAATAATCATGCAGAAAAAAAGATTCTTGTTTCCGTAGTATCACCCCTGATTGCATTTTTGGCTTTCCTAACATCAGGGTGACGTGTTCCAAAGTTCAGTTACAGTGCCATCCTCCCAGAAGCAGCTGGGTTCTGGATCAGGGTGCACGTCTTAGGCATATGGAGAATGCTTGGAGGAACATTCCCTGAATTCTTTGTGCCTTAGTTTCCCCCTTTTTAAAGCAGAAATAGCAGTTCATTCCAAGGACATTTTGTGTAATTTTTGTAAGAAATTAATGAAATAGTGGATGTGAACATGGCTTGAACTGTAAAGACCTATGTAACTATGATTTGGGAAGAAGGTGTTTGTTATTGAGAAGTAGGAAAAATCTTCAGTCATTTGATATACTCAAATAATCTCATGGATATAGACACAAAATACACACAAATATGAATAAAATTTTGAGTATCTTGAATTTATAAACAAAGGATAATCTATCTGCAGACACTTATACATATCACTTACATCTTGAGTTAAATAATTTATAGTAGGAGTCAACAAACTTCTCTGGTAAAGAATCAGATTTCAAATATTTTAGGCTTTTGAACTCTATGATTTTATTGCCACCACTCCCTCTGTCATTGTAGCATGAAAGCTGCCATACAGAATATGTAAACCACTTAACATGGCTGTGTTTCAATAAAACTATTTATGGCTACCAAAATTGAAATTTCCTTATAATTTTCAGCTACCAGAAGTTTCACGCTTTTATTTTAAACTCTTTAAAAATGTAAAAAAATATTTTAAATTCAACCCATACAAAAATGGGCTATTGGCCAGATTTGACTCACAGACCCTAGTTGGCTACTACTAGTATAGAACAATGTGTTTAAACAAAATGAACTTTTACCAATCCAAATTTTTATTTGCTTAAGTTTTTTATATTTTCTATGTAAATATGATCTGATTGTGTGAAAGGGGGCAAACCACGTTATCATCTGAGTCTTGCTTTTCCTCCTGTAATAGGGGACATAACATTTGGTCATCTCTCTCTTTTTTCCAGTTTTAAGATTTTAATTTATTATTTTATAACTTTTTATTTATATAAGATGAACAGATTTCATGTATTTCATATATGTACATATAGAGTTAGGAACATAATATTTCCCACGCTACCCTCCCTCCTGTCCTTGTTCCTACCCTCCCTCCTCCTTCCTTTCTTACCCTTTAATTTTTGCAAAGACATATTTTCAGTATATTTTATAATCAGAAGATTAACCCTCTACTAAGTAAAGAATTCAATAAATAGTAAGAAGAAAAAAAATCACTGTTCCTCAACAGTAAAGAGAAAAGGGCTATATACAATAATCATTTTCGTTTCTTTTTTTTTTCTTTTTTTTGACAGGCAGAGTGGATAGTGAGAGAGACAGAGAGAAAGGTCTTCCTTTGCCATTGGTTCACCCTCCAATGGCCACTGTAGCTGGTGCGCTGCGGCCCGCGCACCGCGCTGATCCGATGGCAAGAGCCAGGTGCTTCTCCTGGTCTCCCATGGGGTGCAGGGCCCAAGCACTTGGGCCATCCTCCACTGCCTTCCCGGGCCACAGCAGAGAGCTGGCCTGGAAGAGGGGCAACCGGGAAAGAATCTGGCGCTCCAACCAGGACTAGAACCCGGTGTGCTGGCGCCGTAAGGTGGAGGATTAGCCTAGTGAGCCGCGGTGCCGGCCTTTTTTTTTTTTTTTTTTCCTTTTTCTTTCTTTCTTTTTTTTTTTTTAACTTTTATGTAATGAATATAAATTTCCAAAGTACAGCTTATGGATCACAATGGCTCCCCCCCCCCCATAACTTCTCTCCCACCCGCAATCCTCCCCTTTCCCTCTCCCTCCCCCCTTCCATTCACATCAAGATTCATTTTCAATTCTCTTTATATACAGAAGATCAGTTTAGCATATATTAAGTAAAGATTTCAACAGTTTGCACCCACATAGAAACACAAAGTGAAAAATACTGTTTGAGTACTAGTTATAGCATTAAATCACAATGTACAGCACATTAAGGACAGAGATCCTACATGAGGAGTAAGTGCACAGTGACTCCTGTTGTTGGCTTAACAAATTGACACTCTTGTTTGTGGCATCAGTAATCACCCTAGGCTCTTGTCATGAGTTGCCAAGGCTATGGAAGCCTTTTGAGTTCACCAATTCTGATCATATTTAGACAAGGTTGTAGTCAAAGTGGAAGTTCTCTCAGGCAGAGTGGACAGTGAGAGAGAGAGAGACAAAGAGAAAGGCCTTCCTTTTTGCTGTTGGTTCACCCTCCAATGGCTACCTCAGCCGGTGCACTGTGCTGATCCGAAGCCAGGAGCCAGGTGCTTCTCCTGGTCTCCCATGGGGTGCAGGGCCCAAGCACTTGGGCCATCCTCCACTGCCTTCCCGGGCCACAGCAGAGAGCTGGCCTGGAAGAGGGGCAACCAGGACAGAATCCGGCGCCCCGACCAGGACTAGAACCCGATGTGCTGGCGCTGCAGGAGGAGGATTAGCTTATTGAGCTGTGGCGCCAGCCAATAATCATTTTGAAAATGTCAGTTTCACCCAGTCAACCCAGATGCCCATCAACCGATGACTGGATAAAGAAAACGTGGTAATATACACTGTGGAATACTACTCAGCCATAAACAAAGAATGAAATCCTGTCTTTCACAACAAAATGGATGCAACTGGAGACCATTATACTTAGTGAAATAAGCCATTCCCCAAAAGACAAATGCCATATAGTTTCCCTGATCTGTGATAATTAATAGAGTACAAGAATATAATGTGTGTATGTGTATAGTCATCTCTTATGAGCTTTCTTTTGCCAACATTTTGTGATTTAATGGCTAACCTCCTTCAGCAGGAATCCCAAATACAGACCAACTTTATTAACTATAGCTCCAAGTTTTACATAAGATCTCTAGATTTATTCATTCTACATATCTGCTACTTTATAATCTCTGACCTACATTCCCCCTTTCTCACCTCCACCTATAGTAACCACTTTTTAATTCTCTCTTTATATTTGTCTTTTTTTAAAAAAAAGATTCTACATGTAAGATCCTGTAATATTTTTCTTTCTGTCTCCATTTTATTTCACTTAGCTTAACGTCCTGTAGGTCTTCCACATTGTAGCAAATGTTGAAATCTCCTTTGTTTTTAAGGATGAGTAATAGTGCATTGCATATACTTAACTACAGTGTCTGTGTCTGTTCACCCATTAGTGGACACCTGAATTGTTTCTGTATCTTGGCTATTGTTAATAATACTGTAATGAATATGGGAGTGCAGATTTCTGTATGACATTGTAATTTCATTTCCTTTGGGTGTACACCCAGAAGGATTGCTGATAGTTTTACTTTTGACTTCTTTAGGAAACACCATAATTTTTTCCATAATGACCACATATCTACATTTTCACCAACATTGGACAAGGGTTGACTTTCTCCACACCCATGCCAACATGTATTATCTCTTAGCTTTTTGATAACATCCATCACAATGAGTGTGGAATTGATCCCTCATTGTGGTTTTGATTTGCCTTTCCCTGATGATTTATGATGTTGAGCTCCTTTTGTTGTATATACCTATTGGCATTTTTATATCTTCTTTGAAAAAATGTCTTTTCAGGACCTTTGTCCATTTCTTAATCACATTTTGTTTTTCTACTATTGAGTTATATGAGTTCTTTATCATATTTTGTATGTCAACCTCTTCTCATATATATGATTTCCAATTTTTTTCCTGTTCAGTAGGTGGCTATTTCAGTTTGCTGATTATTTTCTTTGCTGTGTAGAGCCTTTAAATGCACTATCAGAGGTTGATTTCTGCATCTTGCTGAGTTCAATTTACTTTGCTACTCCAATTTCTTGGTATTAAATTAGGTGTTTAGGATGTGCATTAATTCTTCATCTGGGTCTTACTTGGGACACTGCCATTTTATAACAGCCCTGCCCACTGAATCTGACTGCCTTATTTCTGTGGGATTTTTCCTATTCAATACTCCCACGATTGTGGGCTGTAAGTCATAGTAAATGATCACATCTATACAACAGGGAACTAATACCTACCTTGTGGGCATGTACTAAAATTTAACTAGTTAATGCTTCTAAAGAACTTACAAATTGGTGAGTAAAATGCATTATTCAATTGTTAGGAGCTATTATTATTTATTATTTCCTCCAGTATTTCCCAGTAGGTGTTTTGCTATTAGGATATAATGGCAATGATTTTGAAACGAGCTGGCATTTGTGTTTATTTGCAGAAGGCATGAGGGTGCAGGTCAAATTTCAGTGAAGTATTGTCCTCCCTCTCTGTAACTCATTAGGTACACACCTACTCTCTCCTTCTCTTAGATGTTAATGCCATTTATCAAAATTGAATAGTAAAAAAACATTTAAAAAATTGAATAGTAATACCCATATTGAGCTAAAGAATTTTTAACTAAGATCATCTGACTTAGTAACATAGCTATGCTTATAATTTTACTGATGCTAAAGATATATATATGTATGCATATATTTAGAAAGAAGAAATAATAAGTTGTAGTGTTGTAGTTAACAATTTATTAATGAATAATTGACCTTTTATTTTAGTCAACATTGGTGATGTGGTTATAAGCCATTGGAGAAAAACTGTAAGTCACTCTTTCATAATATAAAAATGAGCTAAGAAAGATAATTTTTAAAATTATGTATTTTATTTATTTTCTTTTTATTTGAAAGACAAAGAAACCAAGACAGAGATCTCCCATTCTTAGGTTCACTCCCTAAATACATGTAACAGCCAAGGCTGGGCCAGGCCAAAGCCAGGAGCCCAGAACTCAATGAATCCTCCTGGGGTGTGCTTTAGCAGGAACCTAGAATTGGAAGCAGGGTCAAGGCTAGAACCCAGATATTCAAATATGGTATACAAATTTCTTAAGCAGTGTGTTAGCAGCTGTGTCACACACCACTCTATCATTTTTAGATGTCATGCCATTTAATGCCACCTGAAAAATGTGAAAGCCAGCCAGCACGTTATAGTAGAAAGAACACTGAGACTCTGCTTTTCCCATTCTTAGCAAGTTTCGTCTCATTCTGGGCCTCACACCCCATATCAAATTGGACTGTATAATTCATTTGCAAACTGCAGTCCTCAGAATTCAAGGCTTAGAGCAGATGCTTCAGAGTTTCTACCAATACTTAAATAATTTTCAACAAACACTGAAGATTTTTAAGCTTGAGGATCCCATTTATTATTTTCTCCTCATATGTTTTAAGATTTCTTTAAAATTTGCTTCTGAAGGGTTCAACTACTTAGAAAAAAAATTCACTCTGTGATCCAAATACCCCTTCCAGCTCTGGTTTCCTATGATCTTTATTTCAAAAGATGATAGCATTACATATTCATGTGCACACATACACACACAACTAGTAAAAATGGTCTTTGAAGATTTCAGTTGTAGGCTGTAGGAAAAATTTAATTCTTGAGGCTTATGGACTATATAAGCCTTGTTAAGTAAATAAAAATTCAATAAACAAATAAATAGCATTTGAAAGGCACCCACTGTGAAACTGCTACTGGAATGATTGGCAAATTACCTGCCAAGATTTTTTCTCTGTGTCTTACTCCCTGCTAAATATTAGATGTAACCAAGTTGTCACTTCCAGAATCTCTGGAATCACTTAGTCATGTCCATGTGGCTCAACTGGGAAAGAACTGTACCATGTCTGCTAAAGTGCCTAATGTCCTGGAGAGTGACTTAAGGCACAGAGCAGAATGGAACTTGGGAATTTGTGCTAAATTAGCACTTTCCATTTCATGAGGTAGAGGCTTTACAAATGCCAGTTCCAATGTTTTTCTCTCCCCTCTATGGAAATTTCATAGTTCTGATCCAAGGAAATTATTTTAGAAGCAGATGCTAGAAGCTGGGCTTGCATCTTTCAGCAGCTTCATAGAAGAAAGTGGTAGACATTCACACACACACACACACACACACCTATGTGCCCGATTTCTGTACAACCATGTTATCATTTAGTAAATAAAATATTAAAGAAAGAGCAAATGTTTAGAAATGTATATCAAACTGTATTGCAGTGATAATCCTTGATCTTGTGTGCTCTGCCTTGAAAAATGACAGCATCCTTAGTACTTTGGATGACACATGAAGCTGCATATCTGAAAGCAAAGCTTTGCAGGGTGTTGTAGGCAATGTCTGTCATTTGAGAAGATGAATTCAATGGCAGTGTGACAAGGCATGTCTATGTCTGCTACTATTAGTGGGCCTTAAATTTTGAGTGACTGGTACAACACAGAGGATCCTTTGCCTGATACTTTCCCCCATGAAATGCATGTGGTGTTCTTTGCACATGCAAATGGTCCTAGGCAGTTTGATGAAACGGCAAGCCTGTCACTGACGAGTCTAGCCTCCCCTGTGCATCTCAATGTCCTCATATGTAATGTGTGGAAGTTGTGCAAGAAGACATTTAAGGGTTCTCTTAGCACAAAAATACCTATTATTAGATATAGCCAAATCTAAACAGTTTTGGCTTAATTTGTCTTTAATTCTTCTCAACATAATTATTATGACTATTGACCCTCCATTGTCACTATACTAAGAGCTTTAGTCTCATTAAATCTTAAGTTTTACCATGAGGGAAAGGCATTTGGCCTAGCACTTAAGACAGTGATTGGGACACTTACATGCCATATCAGAGTGCATGGGTTTGAGTCTTGGCTGCATTCTCAACCCCCAGCTTCCTAATAATGCAGATGGTGGGAAATAGAGGTGATGGCTCAATTATTGCCACCCAGATGCCCACATGGGAGGCCTGGATTGAGTTCTGGCTCCCTGCTTCAATCTGACCCAGCTTGTTATTGGGGGCGTTTTGGGAAGTAAATCACCAGAATGGGAGTTCATTCTCTATATCTCTGCATTTAAAATTAGTTAATTAATTGATTAAAATTAAGATACAAATCCTTATACTACACTTGATCTTAGCCAAAAGGCCGAGAAGCGGTAAATCCTTATACTTAAAACAACTTAAAACAAATTTTACTGTGACTTCCTGAGGGTAGCGTTATCCCACTTAACACAGGAGGGGAAGGAGACATGAAGCAAGAAGTTCTACTCTCTGAAAGGAACAGTTAGCCAGTAACAGAGGGCAAACTTAAACCCAGGCATTCTGACTTCAGAGTCCAAAATGCCTTCTCAGTGCCATATTGCCTCCAGATATTTGAAGTTCTGTACTAGGGGTGCCAGGGACCTCAAAGACAAGTATGACATAGTTTTTACCTTCCACTTGCATTTAAGCTGAAAAGCAATGTGAATGAAAGCATTAAGAGAAATGCCAGGCAACTTGTGCATTGGTGGCCACAGAGAGGTGCAGAATGTGGCTATTATGGGAGTCTGAAGCAGAGGGCAATAGGAACTTGGCACTCCTGAAGAGTCATTATAAAACAAGCCAAAAAGCACTGTCAGCATTCAGGAAGATTTCCATTTCCTTGTCCAGAGAAATAGGAGCAGGGTAGAGATGCCATGAAAAGAATAAAGGGAACACCTACTTATCAGCTGTGTTCTCAGACATCTCATTTGACTAAGCTGATACTTAAATGCTGGTTTGCCAGGTAATTTTGTGCAACCCAGTTGGTCTCTGGCTTCTTCCCACCTCCTTTCTCCTCACCTCCGTAATCAGTAACATGTTCATCATTGCCATTGCCCTTTCCTCTCTCTGCCTTCCCTAACACCCTCGCCACTCTATACCCTTCTACTTTCAATTTAGGATTATACAAGTATGGACTATTAGACTTTGCATCCCTGATAACATCTTTGTTATTCTTCAGGGTGTCTGAGTCACTAGGGAGAAGTCTGCTAAAGACGCTTCTGACCAGCATGGCTAAGATAGCTCCTGGCAGGGAAGGACTCAACAGGCAGAGTAGCCAATAACTATGACTCTTCCTCTTTTGCTGCACTCATTCTAGCACACGCCTACTTACCTATACTCATTTTCAGACCAGCCAAGTTCATATCCCCAACTCATGAGGAAAAGTAGGAACAAAGATGTTACATGTCCCTTGGAAGAGATTTATGAACCCATCTGTGAATAGTAGACTTGTACAGCTTTCAACATGAAGAAATGGCAATGTTTTATGTCTTTTATTGAAATTTTTGCCATGTGATCCAATAGAACTTTCTGCAATGATGGGAATGTTCTGTGAATGCAATATCACAGTAGCCACTGGTCACATGTGACCTTTGAACACCTGAAATGTGGAACTTGACATGAGAGTGAGAAAATGAATTTAAAGTTTTATTGATTTCAAACTAATTTAAATTTAAGTAACACATGACACTAGTGGCTACCATATTTGACTAAGTAAGTATGGATCAAAGTATCCAAATATTCAAAACTGACAGTCTAGGAGGATCTAGTGTTCATACTATATGAAACTGTATGACAAATCAGTGTTTTCCTGGTCATATAATATATTCTATAAAGTGATTCTTTGTGCATGATTGTACTTAAACGGAAAGGTCCTGAGTATTTCAAGAATTTAAATTTTATGATTATTTATTATAGGTGCATATGTGCCATTTATCCTTTAGAGGTTAGCATCAGTCCAGGAATCTTCCTCAGTAGGGTGCCAGGTAGCCAGAAGCAGTAGATTGAATGCACTAAAAGACAGAAATCTTACTATCATTGAGGTGCCAGGGACAAAATGTTGTAGTGTATTTTGATAAATACATCTTCAGCTAAGACTCAATGACTAGATGATCTTCAAGAACTTATCATGAGATTGTATGACTGTATCAATTAAGACAATTAGTTCTATATCTAGTTCACCATCCTTTATAGAAATCAAGGAGAGAAACCGTCTTTGTTTCAATAAGAGATGCTAAATGGATGACACTCCATTGCTTCCAACAAACTTCCACTCCCCATATAAATAAGAACAAGAAAGCAAAACTATGCAATAAAATTTTTAAATAATCACTTTATTGCTTTCAATAATATCAAATATCTGGCTATTCTCTTTTGTTTTCAACTTAATATATGCACAGCCTCAGGCTAAGTCACGACCATTATAAAAATACATTAAGGTCAAGCACTGCTAGGTGCTGGCTTCCCTAGGGATTCAATGCCAAGTTATTAAGGTTTGTAAAGTGACATAGCAAAATTAATGGGGCTTTCCTGGGCTGTACTAAAGCAGTAATGCAAGTGATACGGTCATCAATGTTAGCATCAGAATGTATATGTTTAAATCTATAAGGATTTTAGTGATTTGGCAGTGATTTTTAAACCACAAACAGGCTTGACCAATGGAAGATGAGTTATGAGTCAGGATGAACTTGAAAAAATTTGAGTACTCTAAACACTGAAACAGAGGCCACATGACTTGGACAGCTCCTAAAATCATATAATAACTCTGAATTTTTTTAAACTATAAGAATATCTTCTAATTATTGTGATTATAGTAATAGATCACAGTATTTTGAAAAACAATTTTCATATTTTATTATGAATTTAAATTATTTATTCATTTTAAATCTTCACAGTTCTTTCCTTTTAAATATGTAAACACATATTTAATTAATTTCAACTAATTTAAATTTATAGTCACTTAAATATATAAAGTCATCCATTAATTTATCAGTGATTTATTATATACCTTCTTGGCACAAAATGTGGTGCCATAGATACTCTCAGAAATGGTAAGAGATGACCCTCCTTTTCTAAGAATTTGTTTTCTATTTTTGAAGCCAGGTTTTGTGTGTGTGTATGTGAGTGTGTGTGTGTGTGTATACATGCATGTATGAATATATGTATACTTGTACATGTGTATGTATGCATTTGTGTACAGTGATTCCTTGATATCAGAAGGAGATTGGTTGTAGAATCCCTACCGATTCCAAATCTGCAAATGTCCAAGTTCATATATAAAATGGTGAGGTATTTGTATATAATCTGTGCATATCTTCATATATTTTAAAATCATTTTTAGATCATTTTTAATACCCAATGCAATGCAGTTACTATGTAAATAATCCTTATCCTGCATTATTCAGTAGAGATACATTCTTCTGAATATCTTTGAACCATGGTTATTTAAATCTACAAGTGCAGAACCCACAGATATACAGGGCAAACTGTATGTATATGGACATTTATATGCATGCATGTATAAAAGGGAGGGAGGAAGGAAGGAAGTGGAGGGAGAGGCAAAGGAAGGGAAAAAGGAATAGGAGGACTAAAACAAAGGAGAGAAAAGAAAAAAAGGAAGGAAGAATAAACCAGGAGGAAAATTTCAATTTAAAGCAAAGAGGCACTACTATGGGACTTGAGATAATAGAGTGATTTATACCTTCCCCAAGCCTTTAGGGATGAATTTGGATTAAACATATTTAGAGTCAAAGGAAGACATTTCAGGGGAAGAAACAAGGAAACAAAGTTATACCAAGGTGGAACCAGATGAGGCACTTATTTAACTGATCTTGATTAACCATAAATGTGCTTAAAGATATTTTGAAAAGTGGGAGAGGTTACTGAAAATGATGATGGGATGTCAAACTGAAATATCATGAGCATAACTTTGAGCTCTCTAAGGGGAGATATTGGAGGCACTGAAGGAGACAGTCATAGATATTTCCTCTATATTGATTGTTGTAACTTGGTACAAGGAATCTGGAATGATTCCATAACTCAGCTGCACATACAGGCTTGTCTCACCTGGACAAAATAATCTGATGGAAAAGTAAGTATTTAAATACTTTTTCGAATCTCAGTTCCATAACCTATCATCTATGTGACTTTTAGAAATTGCTTCGCTCTTCCATAGTGATGAGTGGTGTCTCTCTCCAAATTCATGTCCAACCTAGAATGTAAAAATGTGACCAAATAAGGTCTGAAGCAAAGGCATACTAGATTAGAGTGGCTCTAAATCCAGTGGTGCTATTGGAAGAAGAGGAGAAGATGACATGGAAAATGCTGTGTGAAAATAAAGGCTAAGATTGTGGTGTGTCTACAAGTCAAGGAATGCCAAGGATGGTGGGCTAGGAGAGTGGCACAGAACACATCCTCCCTTTAGAGTGTCTAGGAGGGACCAATCCTGCCAGCACCTTGATTTTAGTTTTTCACCTTCCATAAATATGTGGTTTTAAGTTGTCTAATTTGTGGTACATTGTTATAGTAGACAAAAGAACTCAATATACCTTTAAATCTTTTCTTTTTAAATTTTGTTATACAAGCTTCATATATTTCATATATACAGATTTAGAAACATAGTGATACTTCTCATCCTACCGTCCCTCCTGCCTACGCTCCAACCCTTCCTCTTCCCGCTCCCATTCCCACACTTAATTTTTACAAAGATCTATTTTCACTTGACTTAATTTCATTTGTTGTAAAATGAGGATGATGATTTTCACCTCCATGAGAGTTAAATGAACCAGAATGAAGTTAAGCAGAGATTTGTGAACTATGAAATGCTCTACAAATATTTGAAATTTAAACATCAATTTTCTAGTTTTGCAATGCGTTGAACAGTTACTGAGGATTAACTATGTGCCAATCAAAGCATCAGACACCTTATTCTTGCTTTCTTATGATAGATTTAACACTAGTTAGTTGTCTCATCTCATGTCATTTTGGCTTCTCAGCATTTGAAATTAATGGCAATAAACTTTGTAGGACTTTACTTACAGGATAAAAAAATGAGTTATTTGGTCAAAATGAAATGGTTAATGAATTTTATCTTCTGGCAGTGTTTATTTAGTGTTCATTTAGTCTAAATGCAAATAAACAAAATTGCTGTGACATGTTTTAATAAGTAAAATGTATAAATACATACATCAAGGGAAAATAAAACTAAGTGCATGCTTGCATTCCATGTTCTCATTTCCAATCACTACTCACGTTTTTCCTAGAAAAATCACGCCTTTCTTCTTACTTATGCCTAGTCTGTGTTAAATGTGGGAGAGGGGTGGTGAAGGGGAGGAGCTCCTTTTACCATGCTGCAATGCAATCTGAGTCCCAGCAGAAAATGTATGTGTAAAGCTATTAAGCTTAGTTCATTTTCAGATGATTTGGTAAATATTGGCTAATTTGTCCACATTGCTCTCTTGAGAGAACAATGAATTGTGTTCTTTTGTAAAAAGAAGTGGAAATGGAGCAGTTCAGTGATAGACTGCTTGAGAAAAATAGATGTTGCTCCTGGGGTTTTAGGATTCTAGTTGCTGATAAATTCCCTCCACAAACACGGGAAGTCCCCAGATACCCTTATACTACCTTATACCACCCTGACCATGCTTCAAGTGGCCAAGGAATTTTTCTACACTTGCATTCCATCATTTACTGTAAAACTTTTTGTTTGTCAGGTCTCTCAGTTTTCTATTTCACTTCTATCTAGAAATACAGTGATAAATATATTTACCAAGGGGCCAGTGTTGTGGTGTAGCAGGTTAGGTCACCACCTGTGATGCCGGCATACTATATGGGTGCCAGTTCATGCCCTGGGTGCTCCACTTCAGATCAACCTCCCTACTACTGTGCCTGGAAAGGCAGTGGAGGATGGCCCATGTGCTCAGGCCCCAGCATCCACGTGGGAGACCTGGATGAATCTCCTAGCTCCTGGCTTCAGCTTGACCCTGCCCTGGCATTTGTTTGGGTAGTGAATCAACAAATAGATTCTCTCTCCCTCTCCCTCTCTCTCCCTCTCCACCTTTCAAATAAATAAATCAATCATAAATACATATATATATGACAAATATATATGCCATTTCCTCTGCTCCCTGCTTTAAGCATGGTCTGTCTAACAGGGCATAGAGGCAGTGGAATCACAGTATGTGAAGTGGCGTGTCATTGTTCAGAGCTCCAGTTTAGCTAGACATGGCCACTTACTTTCAGCAAGATGTGACTGAAAGCAGTAGCCTAAAATATCCTGACATTGCAGGTGCAGTAGGTTTGACCCAAATCCCATATTGAAATACCTTGGAGCAAGTCCCATCTAAACTTCTGATTCAGCTGCCTGCTAATGTGCTCCCTTAGAAGCAGCAGATGTTAGTCCATTCCTGCCACCAATGTAGAGGATCAAGATGGAGTTTTGGACTCTTGGCTTTGGCTTGGCCTGGTCCTGGCTGCTGCAAGCTTTTGGGGGAGTGAACCAACAGATGAAGACCTCATTTCTCTCTCTCTCTCTCTCTGATTTTCAAATAAATATATTTTTAAAAAAAACCTGGTGTAGATTTGTCAATTAGTGTTACCAGGAATTGGGAAAATTATCCAGATATGGGTGCAAATTGGAGCTCAATCTGATCAAATGATGTCAGCACTACTTTCTGTTAAGGTGAAGCAGTTGCTCTGGAAAGCCAGCATGTTCCTTGCTGGATGAAGTAGCATTGTGGCCCAGTAGTGAACACAGATGTGATGAATGTTCTGGACATGAGCATCAGAGTAGGACTTAGCCCCTGACCCAGGTTAAGGACAGGATTCTCCTCTATGAAAGGAGAACTGAACTGAAATGTAGTCTGGGATAGAAATTGGATAAATTACACTATGAAACAGGTTAGCAGGAAAAGTATCCTTATTGTGAGAACCAACAGAAAGTATGGGAGTGGCTCATAAAATGGGGGAGAGAGAGAGAGAGAGAGAGAGAGAGAGAGAGAAGGAGGGAGGGAGAGAGGGAGGGAGGGAGGGATGGAGGAAGGGAGAGAGAGAGAGAGAGATTAAGAAAGAGAGGGAAAGAAAGAATGGGCATCTAATAAGAAAGATGTGACACTGATGAACTCCAGAATGCAAGACTGGAACCAGTTGAAAAAATTGAGGTAAAGCAAGGATTGGAAATGAGGTGTGAAACTTAAACTTATCCTCAACTGTTGGGTATAAGAAGAGTAAAGAAGTTTGGAGGAGCCAGTGCTGTGGTGTAGTGGGTAAAGCCACCACCTGCAGTGCCAGCATCCCATATAGGCAACCGGTTTGAGTCCTGGGTGCTCCACCTCTGATCCAGCTCCCTGTTAATGTGCCTGGGAAAGCAGTGGAAGATTACTCAAGTCCTTGGGCCCCTGCACACATGTGGGAGACCCAGAAGAAGCTGCTGGATCCTGGCTTCAGATTAGCCCAGCTCTGTCTATTATGGCCATTTGGAGAGTGAAGCAACAGATGAAAGATTCTCTCTAGTTGTGTATCCCTCTGACTCTCTGTAGCTCTACTTTTCAAATAAATAAATAAACCTTTTTTAAAAAAGAAGCTTACAACTAGGCTGGGCCTTACATGGTTTCCTTGACTTAAAAAAAAAAAAGGTAGATTTTTGAGATCTTGTGTCACATAGGGTTTATGAGTACATGAAGGGTGGTGAAAGTCCTAGTTCAGGTTTTGTTAGTTATTGGGTATATGACTTAACATCTTTTCTTTATCTGTGAAATGAAAATGATGCACTATATCAGTAGTTCCCTAAGGCAAAGCCTTGGATTCCACTGGGTTGCTAATGGAAATCTACAGAAGAACTTGTTAAAAAAAAAAGTGTGCACCAGGGCTCTGTTCCTTAAGATTGTGTTTGAAATAGTCAGATCCTAGAAGTCTATGCTTCTCACAGATACCCTTAGGGATTCTAAGGTATGGGTCTTGATGAGATGACATTAGGCTCGAAACTCTGGGGTATCTTCAACTTTCTGATTTTACTGTTTTCTTTTTCCATTATTTGCCTTTGTATCTTTTGATGTTCATGAAATGGGATGATACCTAAAGGTTCAAATAAAAAAGTTTATTGCCACACTGTTTCCAACAAACATTTGAAGCCTATGAGACAGATGATGCACATTTTATGGCCTTCTCTGCCACAACCATGGCACAAACCACTATGAGGCTAATGTAGAATCTGACCTCTGAGCCCATTTTTGCAGATACAGAATTTTAGCTTTCTTGAGATCTCTGCCATCCTTTCCTATGCCATGAGGCTCCTCTGAAGTTTAATTAGTAACATCTACTCAGCATTTTAAATTCTTTAGAGAAAAAGAAGTTTCCATAAATAGAGATAGAATTAAGTCATCATGATGATTAGGTGATTGCTACTTCCTAGCAGGATGAATGGAAGACTTCCTTGAAGTTTATCTTAGATGAAATAAATCAACTTTATGCATCCTTTGGCTGGAGGGTGGGATGGGATATAATTATAGGGCCCACATGGTCTCTGGTTTTCCAGAGAGATCATTCCCTACTCAGTATGCAAGTTAATTCTGTCTATAAGGGGATAATTTACAGATTATTCCTTGTGTTTTGCACCCTCAGAATCAGCCAGGGAAATCTGTACTTATCATATGTTCATATAAAGTTAGAATTGAAAGAACTGTTAGGAATTTTGTAATTTATAGAAACCATGCTCCTGAGAGAGGCAATGAATTGCTCAAGATCACACAACAAATCAGTTGTAAGGTAGTCTCAACTTGGGAGGAATACAAATTCCTCCATACTTGTAATCATCAGGGTTCTCCTTAGACACTGTAATGGGATTTGTGACCAGAGACCAGACACCAAGGCCAGGAAGCAGTCATTATAATGATGATGATGAAGGCATAAGGGCCAGCTGAATTTATATCCAAAAGCCTGAGCTCGGAACAAAGAAGGGTATTTTCTTATATATGTTTTTAGCTATTCTGTCCCCTTATTTGGCTACATGCATACATTTGATTGGCTATTCTAATGTTACATGGCAGTTATAGGAAGTGGTACAATAATGCATATATGTATATAGTTACTGATGCTGTTTCTTTCCCACACACTGAATTGTATCTTGTCTGATAAGGGTTAACACCATTGCTCTGTTTAGCAAACAGAAACAGAAATGGTTACATATAAGCAGAGAGTAACTACAGTTGAAGAATTCGTAAGCAAGCAGATAGTGACCAAATTCCATTTCCAGGGTAAGTTTCTTTTTCTCTTTGTGACCTTGGGGAGGCCTCTAACATAGAACAGAACTGTGTGTGCATGTGTTTGTGTAAAGAGGGTTCTTATCAGGACTTGACTCACGTGATTTCAGAGACTGATAGGTCCCAAGATTGCAGTCAGCAAGACTTTGGAGAGCTGATGTAGCTCCAGTCCAAATGACAGCCTGTATCTCCCTTTGAATCTGAAGGTAGTCAGGAAGGAATTCTTTTACTTACAGGAGGTCAGTCTGTTTTTTCTAGTCAGGACTTGATCTGATTGGATAAGGACAACCCACATTCTGCAGGACAATCTGCTTTACTCAGTTCACCAATTCCAACATTAATCTCATCCAGAAATACCTCACAGAGGCCCAGAGGATGTTTGAATGCCTGGACACCTGGTTGTCAAGTCAGGTTGACACAGAATTAATCATCACAGCACCTACCAGAATGGCCAATATAAAAAACAATGACAGCACCGAATGCAGGCAAGGACATGGACAAAGTAGATCACTCAGACATTGCTGGTGGAAGAAATATAGTACAACTACTCTGGAAAGCAGTGTGACAGTTTTTATAAAACTAGACACCAAATTACAATATTATACCATGATTGTACTCTTGAGTTTTATTCCAGAGAAATTAAAACTATGTTCACACAATAACTCACATATTATTGTTTATAGCTATATCTGATAGGCCCAAACTAGCAATAGTGTAGATGTCTTTCAACTAGTGAATGGTTTAATTAAGTGTGGTACACCCGTCTCATGGAATAACACTCAACAATAAAAGGAACAAACTATTGATATATGTAACAACATAGATGAATCTCCAGAGAATTATGCTGACTGAAAAAGCATCGTGTACTTTTATTATTCTATTTATGTAATATTTTTGATGCAATTTTCAAAAGCCAGAAGCAGATTAGTGATTTCCAGTAGTTAAGGGTGGGGATTTATGGGATGGGAAGAATTGAGAACACCATGGTTATAAAAGGGTAGCAAGAGACAGCCTTGTGGCCATAAAGCTATTTACTGTTTGTCTGTGGTTGCCTCCACATGAACCTATACATTCTGATAAATTATATTGAACTAAACACAGACACACAAGTACAAATCAAAAGGGGGAAATCAGTAGATTATTGAAATGTTAGTATTTTGGATGTGGTACTGTGATAGTTTTGGAAAATGTTGTCATTGGGAGAAAATTGGGTAAAATGTACACAGGAACTCTCTGTGTTATTTCTTACAATGACATGTCAATCTATAATGCTCTAATAAAAATGTCATTTAAATAAAAGATTCTCCTGCAGATAATCCAGTCACAAGACTGTCAGCATTTTTCTTATGTCAAATTGGACAAAGGTATGTTTTTATGTTACTACTCAGTGTTGATGAGGGTAAAGTAAAATAGACATTTTTCTATACCATACTTGTGGGGCTATAAATTGCTATATTTTTGAAAATAATTTAACATATTCAAATATTTTGACCTGACCATTTAATATCTACAAAATTGTCCTAGGAAAACAGAGATATGAATAAAACTTACATGCAAGTATTTAGCAATAAAACTAAAAACTAATCTAAGTTAAATGATGTTCTTTTGTATATGCTTCATTAAATTTTCAAAAATATTTTGGGAGAAATGTGCATGAGCTAATGTTAAAACAAAATATGAGATAAAATGTCATTTATTATATCACAAACAATGTATCAACATATATACCTGATCCCTATATTTATTATCTGGATGATCTGGGATAAATTGCCAAACCTCTCTGTGGACATCTCATTTGTGCAACATGGATATAATTGGATCAGCTCTTTCTTTTTAAGAGTATCAGATGGGATCAGTGTTGTGGCATAGTGGGTAAAGCCACTGCCTGTGACACTGTCAAACTGTTTGGGCACCAGTTCGTGTCCTGGCTACTCCGCTTCTGATCCAGCTCCCTGATAAGGGTCTGGGAAAAGTCATGTTCTTGGGCCCTGCCACCCATGTGGAAGACCCAAAGAAACTCCTGTCTCCTGGCATTGGCCTGGCCCATCCCTAATCATTGTGGCCATCTGAGAAGTGTATCAGCAGATGGAAGAGCTTTCTCACTTCCTCTCTCTGTTTCTCTCTCCCTCTCTTTCTAACAAATATTTATTTGAGGCTGACGCCCAGCTCACTAGGCTAATTCTCCGCCTGCAGCGCCAGCACACTGGGTTCTAGTCCCGGTCGGGGCGCTGGATTCTGTCCTGGTTGCTCCTCTTCAGCTCTCTGCTGTGGCCTGGGAGTGCAGTGGAGGATTGGGCCCTGCACCCTCATGGGAGACCAGGAGGAAGCACCTGGCTCCTGGCTTCAGATCAGCGCAGTGCGCCGGCCATAGTGGCCACTTGGGGGATGAACCAACGGAAAAAGGAAGACCTTTCTCTCTGTCTCTCTCTCTCACTGTCTAACTCTGCCTGTCAAAAAAAAAAAAATTTATTTGAGAGGTAGAGTTACAGACGCAGAGAAGGAGAGACAGAGAGAAAGGTCTTCCATCTGTTGGTTCACTCCCCAAATGGCAACAACAGCCACAGCTGGGTTGATCTGAAGCCAGGAGCCAGGAGCTTCTTCACAGTCTCCTACTTGGTTGTAGGGGCCCAATCACCTGGACCATCTTCAACTGCTTTCCCAGGCCATAGCAGAAAGCTGGATAGGAAGAGGAGCAGCCAGGACTTGAACCAGCATCCACATGGGATGCGGTAGTGGCTTTGCCTGCTACGCCACAGCACCAGCCCTGTCTGGCTCTGTCTCTCCCTCTCCCTTTCTCACTGTAACTCTGACTTTCAAATAAATAAAAGTAAATCTAAAAAAAAAGTAAAATAAAATTCTAAGCATGATTTAGCACATAGATTTTATTTAGCTGATATTAGACAGTGATTATATTTGAGTGGTAGTAATCCTGCCTGTATTTACAATTTTCTGTGTTTTAAAAATATTCCATGGTGATAATGAACACATCTAATGCTTTCCATTTAAAACACCTACACATATGCATTGGATATGTATATGTATATCAGGTTGATTCCTATTACTACTTAATCCATATTTGGAATGCTTATCCTTGTCCATTTCTGAGAGAGAAGGAATTTATGAATTTCCACTCAACTAAAACTTTCCTGACAGACTGTTTGGCTATTGAGAGAGTATGAACTGTTTACTTTTTGTTTTTAACAATAACCAAATTTAGAATTTATACTTAAGGAGTATGAACTGATCTTGAAGAGTAGAAACAAAGTGTTGAAAAATATTTACTGTTCATGTTGGCAGTACATTGGAAATAAGTTACTGATGAGACCATGATATAAATAACATGTGCTAATTATTTAAAAAAGATTTTTGGCCATTAGAATTAAGAACTCCAGGCTGGCGCAGCAGCTCAATAAGCTAATCCTCCACCTGCAGCACTGGCACACCGAGTTCTAGTCCCGGTCGGGGTGCCAGATTCTGTCCCGGTTGCCCCTCTTCCAGGCCAGCTCTCTGCTATGGCCCGGGAGTGCAGTGGAGGATGGCCCAGGTCCTTGGGCCCTACACCTGCATGGGAGACCAGGAGAAGCGCCTGGCTCCTGGCTTCAGATCAGTGTGGTGCGCTGGCCGCGGCAGCCATTGGAGGGTGAACCAACGGAAAAGGAAGATCTTTCTCTCTGTCTTTCTCTCTCACTGTCCACTCTGCCTGTCAAAAAAAAAAAAAAAAAAAAAAAAAAAAAAAAAAAAAAAAAGAATTAAGAACTCCAGACTAACTGTGTCAGGTTATGAAGCACTTAATCATTTCCTTATTCTTAGTGAACATTTTATGTGTCTTTAAAATGGCAGCTGTTATGCCAGTCATTAGGATATTTTGCAGTCCTGACTCCTCCCATCCCTGTTGGAGAAAAGTAAGATTTTGACCAACAAGAAGCTAGAGAACACAGATGAACAGGGGCTGTTTTATCAATCCAAATCCCATTACTTTACCTTATGTTACCCATGAAGGCATCAATCTCTCTCTCTTTAGCCTTTTAATGCCCAAACTTATGATCTTATGAAAGGTGTCCATTCCTAACATTAGCTTTCTAAAGCTTTGAAACACAAAATATTTAATAATTTTTGGCCCACTATCCATTCTTATATTCTTTTTTATGCTCTTTCCTCTTTAATATGTTTTAGGTATTTTTTGTAAATTTTAAAAACTTGAGTATTTCCTTGAATAATTGAGGGCCTGATAACAAAGTACTTGGAACAATAAAACTTCTTTAAAGAAAAATATGTTTTCTGAAAATACCAGTTCTTTTCTATAGTCACTCGAACTCTAAACTCTATATCCTCTGAAGATCATTAGGTCTGACAAGCACATCCCTTACCTTTAAAAATGTATATGAAAGGAGTCTGGCATTACTAACTTCCCATTTTTATAATAGAGAAAAGCTATAATTTAAATGAAGAAAATCCAAATACCTCAAACATACTGAAATGTTGTCAGTCTTGATCACAAGAAAAGTAAGTTAAACATTAAACATTGGTACACTATTTTTATAGCACCCAGTTTTCAGAGATGAGAAAGTTTTATAACACATTCTATTGACTGTCCTGCAAGGGAAATAGGTGCTCATAAAATACTTGGTATGATTTTTCCTGAGAGCATTTGACAGTATTTGTCAAAAGTACAGATATATATGCCATGATTCAGAAATTCTACTTCTAGGAATTCATCCCATGTGTACTTGAACACATGAAAGATTAATGTATAACCAGGGGATTCCAATTCAATCCCATCCAGGTGGCATGCACCAATGCTATCTCACTAGTCCCAGTGATCAATTTCTGTTCACAATTGATCATAATGATAGGACTAAGAGTCAAAGGGATCACATAAACAAGACTAGTGTCTGAAAATACTAACCAATAGAATAAAAAAGGGAGAGCACGATCCAACATGGGAAGTGAGATACACAGCAGACTCATAGAATGGCAGATGTCCTAAATAGCACTCTGGTCTCAGAATCAGCCCTTAAAGCATTCAGATCCGGCTGAAAAGCCCATGAGAGTATTTTAGGCATGGAAAGCCAGGACACTCTGGCAAAAAAAAAAAAAATGATCTAAATGAAAGATCTCCACGAGTGAGATCCCAGTGGAAAGAATGGGTCATCAAAGAAGGAGGTACCTTTCTCTGAAGGGAGGAGAGAACTTCCACTTTGAATATGACCTTGTCTAAATATGATCAGAGTCGGTGAACTCAAAAGGTTTCCATAGCCTTGGCAACTCATGACAAGAGCCTAGGGTGATTACTGATGCCATAAACAAGAGTGTCAATTTGTTAAGTCAACAACAGGAGTCACTGTGCACTTACTCCTCATGTAGGATCTCTGTCCTTAATGTGCTGTACATTGTGATTTAATGCTATAACTAGTACTCAAACAGTATTTTTCACTTTGTGTTTCTATGTGGGTGCAAACCTTTGAAATCTTTACTTAATATATACTAAACTGATCTTCTGTATATAAAGAGAAACGAAAATGAATCTTGAAGTGAATGGAAGGGGAGAGGGAGTGGAAAAGGGGAGGGTTGCGGGTGGGAGGGAAGTTATGGGGGGAGCCATTGTGATCCATAAGCTGTACTTTGGAAATTTATATTCATTAAATAAAAGTTAAAAAAAGAAAGATTAATGTATAAAATAATTCATCACAGCATCATCTACAACTTGAAAAGAACAAATGCAAACTTAGTAGTGACCAGTAAGTGGTGGCAATGCCATAAATGGAATTCTATATTTTCAACATGAGGGCTTTTAATGTGCTACCTGAGACCTTCTATAAGCTGTTATCATAAGTATATAAAGCAAAGGAATAAGAATGTGATAGCAGTCTTCAGTCTACTTACTTTTTATCAACAAATTCAAAACTATTCCTGGAGTAATTAAATATGACAAAATGGTTGATCTGTTGACTGAAAGATAGAGGGTAGATCAATAATATTAAAAAAAAATATTAAAATGGGCATTTGATAATACTTATTGAATTTTATGTAGTGGATATATTCCTACCCAATAAACACATAATACATATAATAAATTTGTAAATATATGATATCTCAAAATGCTTTAAGTCACTTTATCCTTATTATGAAATTAGCATTTTCCCCAATATTACCCTTAAACAGGAAAATAATCTATATTTATCTTATAGTAATTATTGGAAATGATTTTTTAAAGTTTAGAGAAGAGAGCCGGCGCCATGGCTCAATAGGCTAATCCTCTGCCTTGCAGCGCCGGCACACCGGGTTCTAGTCCCGGTCGGGGTGCCAGATTCTGTCCCGGTTGCCCCTCTTCCAGGCCAGCTCTCTGCTATGGCCTGGGAGTGCAGTGGAGGATAGCCCAAGTGCTTGGGCCCTGCACCTGCATGGAATACCAGGAGAAGCACCTGGCTCCTGGCTTCGGATCAGCGCAATGCGCTGGCCGCGGCGGCCATTGGAGGGTGAACCAACGGCAAAAGGAAGACCTTTCTCTCTGTCTCTCTCTCTCTCACTGTCCACTCTGCCTGTCAAAAAAATAAAAATAAAAATAAAGTTTAGAGAAGAATTAAGGTTTGCAGCATTGATATCATTTTATTGTTTCTATTCCAATTATTCATATGTGAAAAAATACAAATGAAAAACTAAATGAAATCCTTTCTACTCTTTTCCTCCCTCTCCACCTGTTCTCCTCCTCCCCTTCCTCTTCTTCCATGCTCCTCTGCCTCCTCCTCTTTTGTTTGTTAGCTTTATTGTGGCACCCACTGAAGTTGGGAGAATTTTCAAACAATGCTAATATTCACCAAATATACATACATAGATGACAATTGTGAATTCATGTTTACATATTTGTTTAAACTAAGTGGTTTCCATACTCAGAGAAATAGAAACAGGACAAACTGTCTTTATGCACATACCAACTTTATTTTAGTAGGAATTTTATTAGTTCTTGAGTTAGTGTCATTTGTGAAGACAGTGTTCAAATAATAGGCATATTCTACATTTGCCAAGGGACTGTGTTCCCTATATAGCTTTCTGTGAAAACATCAGCATATGTCTTTAATATTTGCTATCACCTCTTGAGACTATATGAAAGAAAGAAGCTTAAACCACTTAGCCAAATGATGCCATTGCAATCTGACTCAAGATGCAGTGTGTTTTCTTTTCTTTCTTTTTTTTTTTTTAAGGATTTATTTATTTGAAAGTCCGAGTTACACAGAGAGAGAAGGGAAAGCAGGGAGAGAGAGAGGTCCTCCATCCGCTGATTCACCTCCCAATTGGCTGCAAAGGCTGGAGCTGTGATGATCCGATGCCAGGAGCTTCTTCCCAATCTCCCATGTGGGTGCAGGGACCCAAGGACTTGGACCATCTTCCAATGCTTTTCCAGGCCATAGCAGAGAGCTGGATGGGAAGTAGAGCAGCTGGCCCCCATATGGGATGACGGCACCGCAGGCAGTGGCTTTACCTGCTATGCCACAGCACCGGCCCCAAGTGTGTTTTCACATTTAATTAACCTTCTGTCTAACACTATGACAACCCAACCTTATCATATGTTCTTGAATATGTTTCTGGAGACCCTTTAAGTAATTGCATTGTCAAACGTACAGTTTTGGCAACTAGTTATGCTTGCTTCCCAACCTCCTGTAAGTTGCCATTAAAGAAAGGCTCAGATCTGACGTGCTATGAAACACTTCACGAGCCAACGATGCCTGGAGAGAGGTGAACTTAGTGAAGTCATTGGACTCCTCTGGTCTCTGGCCATTTTTCTGGCAGTCTCTCATTCTTGTGCTGAGTGCACCAGGAGTGACTCATTTATGTTTTTCACACTTAAGGAGACCAGCTTTCTACTCTGAGCAAACACAGGAGAGAACATCCTGGAACTCTGGCTTCTTCATTCATAATGAGTCATGTTCTTTCTATGAAACCCTAGCACATCTGGATGAAAAACAGAACACTAAACCCACTAAACCCCAGACACTTTTGCACAAAACAAAATGATAGTAACAGCTTTTATGTTGCTATGTTTAGAGGAATTTTGAAGGAATTAAACTGACTTTGTAACATTACACCAAAATCAGTATTAATATCTCCTATATACTTGTCTTCAGCTACTATGGAAGCAGATTAACTTTATTTTTTAATTATTTAAAAATATTTATTTATTTATTTGAAAGGCAGAGTTACAGAGAGACAGAGGCAGAGAGAGAGAGAGAGAGAGAGAGAGAGAGAGAAAGTCTTCCATCCACTGGTTCACTCCCTAGATGGCCACAACAGCCGGAGCTGTGCTGATCTGAAACCAGGAACCAGGAATTTCTTCCAGGTCTCCCATGCGGGTGCAGGGGCTCAAGGACTTGGGCCATCTTCTACTGCTTTCCCAGGCCATAACAGAGCTGAATTGGAAGTGGAGCAGCCGGGACTCAAACTGGTACCTATATGGAATGCCAGTACTACAGGCGACGGCTTTACCCGCTACACCACAGTGCTGGCCCCGAAGATTAACTTTAGAAAATGTTCTAGTCCCCTGATCAGAAAGTTAATTCAAAGCTGTTAACCAAAAGTATACTTGGCTTGCTTAAATTATTTCTTTTTTTGTCCAATCCTTAAAAAGCTGATGCATTCCTCTGTGCTGTCAGAGGTTACTTGGCACTTACTTCACTTTTGCTTTATTGTTGTGGGCTGCTCCTGGGTTTCACCCCATCCCCCACTACACAGTTGCTACAGCTTATGTTTATCTTCTTGAACTGAATTATGAGTTACACTTTGATTATATAAATGTACTGTTGGAAAGGAAAGTCAGGGAGAGGTAAACTACGTATTAACCAAATTGGTTGTATTCCTAATATACTAAGCTCCGGATGCAAGCATCAGAATCCAGAAAGATCGGTTAGTTATACCTTGGCATCTTTGAAAGGAGATGATTCCGACTTAGTCATCTGCCAGCCTCTTGAGTTGGCTACTCAGGTTGCCCAGATGAAGTGACAAGGGCCTGCCCTTCCAGCGTGTTTGTGTGTGTGTGTGTGTGCACATGCACACACATACTAAATAAGAGTGACAAGCCTGTTTTATCTATGGGGATCAGGGTGTTTGCAGTTTATGTAAGTACCTTATGTTTTCATCACTGTATTTTATTTTCAAAACTGCATGAGAATACTTTCTCTGGTTCATAACTAACTAAGATTCCGAGCAGTTAAATGATTTGCCTTGGTTCTCCAGTCAGTAAGAGACCAAATCAAGCCTGGTCCCTGGAACTGTCCTTCCCAAGAAAGGACAAGAATGACATTTCAGATGTATCTGGGATCCTTCGTATTCCAGCTGTGTGGTGACCTGGGCTCCCTCCTTCCCTGCTCACTCTGCCCTTGAGACAGTATTGCATTCCCTGGGTGTGGCAGGATAGAGTGATGATTCCTAGTGTAGCACCTTCTACTCAGGACATTTTCTACCTATGACCTCCTGTTTTCCCATGCCTTAGCAATAATTCTAAACAATGGCTACAGGTGAGGTTGGAACCAGCACTCCACTAGGTAACTCAGTTCCAGTCTGCCCTGTGCTTCCCTTTGAACTGCTCGATAGCCTTCCTTCCTCTTGGTTGCTGCATTTTGCCTGATGTCCTTGAACTGAAGGAGGGCATGCTGAGAGAAATGATTACATCTATGTGCCAACTGGCACAGAGAAGCCAGGCTCTGCATGTTTATTTGTGCACATGCCGTTTGACAGCAGTAAGATTTAGTGTTCAGATTGCCTTAGTAAAAGGTTGGAAAGGAGATCTTTTCCTCAGTGGGTTACCCACCAGCAACTGTAAAGACCTGAGTTATTGATCCTGCTTTTGTCATATAAGTTGACTTCTCTGTACAGGATAAGTATCTGGGGTGGAAGACATGTACCCATTTTCCTTATTTTTCCAAAGAGAATTTATATGTAGTGTTACCACTATCTATCATCAGTGGAGTGCAACACCAAGCATCCTGCCAATATTTCCAGATTTCATGAGATTCCTATGGATCTATGATTCTTAGGGTCCGAATCAGAGTGTGTGTAGGGGGGTATGTTTATTTATTTAATTTAACACTGGTACTCCTCAAAACTGGAGACACAATTCACCAATAAAATATCTACTTTGTGACAGGACTATGTTCTGTGAGTTTTCTACATTTTGTCTAGTCCTTAAAACAGTTTGGCAGTGTGGGTGCTGCGCTTCCCAACACACAATGGGGAAAGTGGGGTACTCCATACTTTCTTAAGGTCACAGCAGCAGAACCAAAAATCCAACACTGCTTTTTTCAGATCCTATATTTTTTTTATATGCAATTTTTTTCATTTATTCCATAAATAAATTAAATTAAGTTAAATACAAATTATTTAAATATGAATCATGGACCAAGCATTGTTCTCTCTAGTGGAGATATAGCAGTGAACCCGAGAAGTCTCACAGCATCTCCAATGTCACCTCTCACAACTTTCCTTCCCTCCCATATTCAGCTACACTCGTTTTTTAATTAAATTTTATTTATTTATTTACTTAAGAGGGAGGGAGAAAAAGAGAGAAAGCAAATGAGACAGAGAATACTACCCTCTCCCCAAATGTAGCTATGGCTGGATCTGGTCAAAGCTGCTAGGAACTAGGAACTCAATCTAGGTCTCCCAAGTGGATGGCAGAGATTCAACCTCTTGAGCCATAACCTGCTGCCACTCAGGGTGCACATTAGCAGGAACCTGGAATCAGGAATGGAACTAGGACTTGAACCTAGGCATTCTGATATGGGATATCTACATCTTTTTGTTAATTTATTTTTTTATTCTATTTATTTTTAAAATTTTATTTAAGGTATACAAATTCCCACCCTAGTTTCTCTCCTGCCCATGCTCCCACCCTTCTTCCTCCTCCATCCCCTCTCCTATTCCTACTCTTAATTTTTACAAAGATCTATTTTCAGTTTACTTTAGTATATGCAATTTTGCATGGCTGAACTAAACAATCTTAATTTTTACAAAGAAGAATTACACAGTAGTGCTTACCCAACCTACTATACAAGGGAGAAAATTCTGGATTAAAAAAATGTCTCATTAAAACAAATAGAGAAATTCTTTCCTTGAAGAAAATTTTTCGGGGGCCAGGTTTAGGCTTGGTGGTTAAGACGCAGGATAAGATGCCCATGTTCCACACTGGAGATCTTTGGTTTGTTAACCAGTGCCTCTACTAGCTCCGTATTTCTGCTAATGCGGACTCTGGGAGGCAGTGGTGATGGTTTAAGTGACTGGGTAGGAAAACTGGATTGAGTTCTTGGTTCCTATCTTTGGCCCCCAGTGTTTGCAGACATTTGGGGAGTGAACCAGTAGATGGGTGCTCCCTCTCTCTCTTAAATAAATAAATAATAAACTTTTTTGGATATGAACTTCTCTAGAAAATTAGCTCATTAAATGCAGGTAGGAAATGTGAGAGAAAAGTGTACATATCATTTTGGAAATGAGCAAAAACAAAGAACAGATTTAAAGCCAACAAGAGATTGCTTAAATAGAGTGCAGGGTTTTAAGGAGGTGATGGTGAAAACATCACTTCACTTGTGATTGCACTCTTTTAGCTTAGCTGGCCAGAAATACAGCCTGAGGACGTGAGAACAGGTGGTGCTGGGGGTCCATCCCACAACTTTACAGTTGGCAGCTGAGAGGGAGGCGGACTCAGTGCCCACAGAGGTCTAGGCCCCCGTACCTTGAGCCCAGTCCTCTTTGGGGAACTGCTGTGCTGTGCTTTGAGTGGGAAGCAGAAATTCTAGCACTTTTGGCTTGCCTCAAAGATGAGATCAGAACTCACCACATTGATGTGGGGCTCAAAACTGGGTGAATGGCAGCCGAAATATTTTCAATTTAAGAATATAACTGGGCAAAACTTGGGGACCCAGTGGTCTCATAAATTACATGCATGAGAGTGGGATTTACAGAGTAATGCTTCTAATGACTAATATATTCAGGGAAGAGAGCACATTAGGTTACAAAATGTGAAATGTGACCCATGTGGACTCTCCAACCTGCAACCTGTCAGGTGAGGAGCTTGGGCAGTGGGTTGGTGGCTTTCTGGCTTGCTTAGCACGTGGCATTTTTCCTGCTGTACAGTTTTTATGCAGAACACGCACCAAGCAAATGATTCTCGGCAGGGAAGGATGCAGATTATTTCTTGTGTATTGCAGCCATCAGGGTAGATGAAATATGGACCCTGAAAACCTTCTTGGCAAACACTGCAATTACTGTGAGGGGTGGTTATAAGGAAAAAGAATGGGGCTCTTTTTCAGTCTATTGAAACCTTGGAATGTTTTTCTCTTTGAGTGTGTGTGCACGTGCGTATGATTGAACATGTCAAATTAATCTTACTAAATTGATTTTTTTCTGAATTCAAAACCAGAATGTATTTTATTTCTTCCTCAGCTAGGGGAACAGGGGTGAGGTGGACAAAAATGGAGTGGTAAGAGCAAGCAGTGGCTAAAAAGAGTGATTATGGAGATACTATGCCTTCTCATCCACTGACGACAACCACAGGATTTTCAGGTCTGAAACAGCTAATAGGAATTTCAACAGATTGTCATTGTCTCCCTCCTCTCCCCACTGCCATCTCAACTCCCTACTCCAAAGAGTAAAGGAGAAGTCATTTCCTGGTTGGCTTGGGACCCATTATCCTGTGGATACACTCCCTTCTTCTGCCCCTGCTGAAAATCCTTCCAGCTGAGGATGGTTTTCTGATTTAAAATATGACAAAAGAAAGCATAGCCCTAGCAAATCTTCCCAATTGCTTTTTGAAAATGGTGAGAATTTATGGTCAAATAAGTTTGGAGTAGAGCAATTTGTCTCAAATTTCTCACAGTATAGGAAAACTAAACAAGCAAAATCAAAGGACTTGCCATAGAGACTGTCAGAATGGGGTTTTCCACTTGGATTTTAAAATCTCATGCATGAGTGGAGGAGGACGTAGTCACCCCCAAATTATACAAGCCCAAAGTTGCCAATAAAACCTGTGAAATAGATAAAGACCATGACTTTGACAGCAGATACTTCAAAGATGTCATCAGGAGGGCTATTATCTCAGAGAAATCTGGGCAGGCAAGACGGGAGGATGGCAGTCAGGGTACAAGTGTATCGACTGAGTCTTAGATGCTAGTTAAGGTCCAAATGTACTTCCTCAGCCTTACGCTGCACATTCTTGGCAAACACATTAGTGAAGGCCACACATGCCAGTTCCTGCCTGTGCTGTCAGCTCTCTCTGCTTTTGTCTATTTCTTGTGACTAGAAATGCCTGTCCCTTCTTAGAGTCCCAGCTCAACTGTCCCTACCCCAAGGTGGGAGGATGAAGGAATAGGTTTCTCCCTCCCTCACCCATGATTTGAGATTATTTTTATAGCCCTATTTTAAACAATGAGCTTATTTTGCTATTTTTAATTTGGATATTTGTTTGTAATTGCTGTCAGATCATGAACCAAATCCTATCTATGCATCTCCAGTCCCTAGCCAACGTGGTCTTAGCAAGTATTTATTTTTTGATGCAGGCCAATTCTTGAAACTCCTCAGTCAAAGGACAAGTAATCTTACTGTGTGTGTGTGTGTGTGTGTGTGTGTGTGTGTGTGTGTGTGGCAGTCAAGCTTTGATCCATGAAGGAAGAAGCAGCATTTGTAATTAAACAGGATTATTACTTTTCATTTTCTCATCTGTGAATCTAATTTAAAATATTTAGCAGCTTTGACTGAAAATCAGATTTTGAAGCTTTCAATTTCTAGGCCAGAGAGTTAGGAAGAATATTTTTGGCTCCAGTTCTGGGGAAGAGAATATTCAGATTTGTCATTAATATGTTGCTGTTCTCATAAATTAACTTTTCATCTGTAGTATATTCTTTAATGTTTCTTTTCTCCTTCCTCTCTTTCATTCATTCACTTAGAAGTGATAATTAATTTTCAGGATTCCATCTATTTATTATCTTTCCCTGGATCAAATGACATTAATCTGCCAAAAAACTGGATGCGGTTGGTTCTAAAATTATGGGACACACATTGAGTTTAAAGTCCTTGACAGATTTGGTTCCAATCCTCCTGACAGCACTCTTTGGTTAACTTAACTCACCTTAGACTGTTTCTTTGAAATCCTCAACATGAACTCTCTTTAAAAACATGGAATTCATTTTAGTCCTTTATTCCATTGTAGAATCCCAATAAAGTAGAATAGAGAAGGTCCTTTGCAATCATCTCAAGGACTCCTCTACAATTCCTATGATAATGGATTGCTTAGATTCAGTATGAACACCTGCAATGAAAGCAATTTATTATCTTCCAAGTTAGCACATTTCTTTATTAGTCAGCTTTGATTCTTCTTTGTTGCCGGGGTATACAGATGAAGTCATATTTACATCAACAACCCAAATACATTGTCCTTTCTTATCTATATGTTCTAAAATATGGAGAATGACTGGAGCACTCCCAGTGCTTTGGGGCATGTCTGGATTATGGGTGGAGGGTAGTTCCTAAGTATTTATAAACTATCTTGTGGAATTCAGATCTAGTTCAGCATATATCCAGTTCTACCTCTCACACTCTGAATTCTCCTTGTCAGTTTCTTATCAGGCAAAAAGTTTCTGCTAAAATCTTGCTATCTAGTCATTGCATAGTAGCACTATCAGAATCACTTGAGGGCTTATTGAGTTATGAAATCTTTGGTCCTACCTCAGACCCCCTGAATTGGATCTGCATTTTAACAAGGCCCTCATGTAGTGGTCTCACATTTAACTTTGAGAGTCATCACTCTGTCTGCACAGTGCCTTAAGGAGCCTGTAGCCTTGCCCATTCTGCTAACACCAATAATAGGTACTGCTGCATGATTCCGAAATCAGAATGACCCAGCTGAGAATGTTCTCTCCAATTTTATGACTCAGTTTTGTCATCCAGGCAAGAGTATTTGTTCCAAAGAAAGGACCTTTTGCACTATTTGTTCATGGTATATCTCAGCACCCAAACATGAATAGCTATTTAGATTGGGAGAAATGAAGTGGGGGTTGCAGTGTTTTACCATTAGTCTGTAGTGTCATCTTTGTACAGCAAACTCCTCATTACACTGTTCTAGAAAAATAAACACACCAAGGATGAACTTATCTGTTATTTCCTCTATCATAAAACCCACAGCAACAACTTTTAATATAAAAATGCTCACCAACAAAATTAAAAAGGGCTTAGGGTGCAATCAATAAGGCACAAATTATACAACAAAGCCACTGATCTTTTTTCAGAGAAATTTTTCAGCAAGGAAATTGTGCAAAGAAAGTCTTCAAGGAGTAATTGACTTCAACAAGCTTTCTACTAATCAGCAAAATCTTTTTTGCTTGGAAATAAAAAAAAATAGAGGAAAAAAAAAAATGGTCAGCCAAAGAACAGTAAAAAGGAGGGTTGCCTGCATCGTCCCAGGGAGAAAAAGGAGTAGAGAAAGGTCACCATCTTGTGTTTTAAGAATTATTTGTCTATCTCACAGTTTGTGGTTTCCAAGTATCTTATCATCATTAAATAGTTTTTCCTTAAAAAATCTGGAAACATTAAACTCAGAACAATTATGCCAATTTAAATCTTTTTTAAAAAAAGATTTATTTATTTATTTGAGAGGTAGAATTACAGACAGTGAGTGGGAGAGACAGAGAGAAAGGTCTTCCTTCCATTGCTTCACTCCCCAAATGGCCACAACGGCTGAAGCTGCACCAATCTGAAGCCAGGAGACAGGAGCTTCTTTCAGGTCTCCCATGTGGGTACAGGGGCCCAAGCACTTGGGTCATCTGCTAGTGCTTTCCCAGGCCATAACAGAGAGCTGGATTGGAAGAGGAGCAGCCAGGACTAGAACTGGCACCCATATGGGATGCTGGCGCCGCAGGTGGAGGATTAACCCATTGCACCAGGGAGCCAGCCCTGCCAATTTAAATCTTAAAGTAAAATTTGACAGCAAGTGGAGTGTTTCTTAAATGAGAAACATACAAAGAAAAACTTACTGCTGTTTATTTAGTTTCCTTTAAAATCACAAACCATTGGCTTTAAATAATCCTATTTATCTGTTTTATATTTAAGAAATATAAAATAAGTAAAAGAAGAAAATAAATAGCCCTTATAATCTTATTCCCAATATAACATGTTATATTATATTATAACAGCTATATCATATTATGAATAACTTTGTCCTCTAGTCTACATTTTTTCTGATTATATGTGAATGCTTTATCATATCTCTAATTCTACAAAATATTTTATCATATAGATCCAAAATAATTTATTCAATCAATATTCTTCCTGGTAATTATTTATTTGTTGATTTTTAATTTTGAAGCATACTATCAATGGAACAGGAAGCCATGAAAGTCAAATACAGTTCAGAAAATTCAGATAATATCCACTACAAATCCCAACTTAGCATGATAAAGCAAAGCTTGGTTTCTTTCTCTTACAACTGACTTTTAAAAGTGGATAAAGGAAATAATGTATAGAATTAGTAATGTAAAAAGTGCAAAAATCTGATCCAAAAATGTAAGGAAAATACCAAGAAGCCAGGTAGGAAGGAGTTCCCAAAGAAAGGAGTCATGGAAGGCAAGCAGAGCATGCTTCATCCATCAATTCATTAGCTGACAGCTCTAGGTGGTTTGTTTCCATAGAAAAGAACTGGCTTTGGTTACAACACCACTGGGCCAATATAAATGGGTATAGGGAGAGCTATGTGGTAGCATGAAGCCCAAGTGTGATGGTCATCCCAAAGACCCTGCTTGGTTGTCTAAGACAGAGTCTTTCTAGAACCACTCTCTGTCATCTCCCTCAACCCCTGTGAGTGCAGATTCCCTGGAACACTGAACCTCTGAGAAATGCAAGGGAAAGTGACCAACCTTCCAAATATATTATTACATGGGAGCTATCCAGCCCCTCCCCCCACCCCTCTCACTTGCAGCCCCCAGCAAACAACTACTGGCCTTTCACGAATATTCACCATTTGGTGGCGCACTGCTCAGACAAGAAGTCATCACTCTGGTACTCCCCAAAACTTACACCTGTTGCTCCTTTAGTATCGCTCTCCTCTGTATTACAATAGTGGTAATACCTGGAATAAACATCAGAATCACCCAGGATATATTTGAAAATCTCTCATAATGTTGACTTTCTAGAACCAGGCTCTAGGTCCTGGTTTATTTTTTAGTTACCTGTGTAATTCTGTTTTGCAGCTGTGTTGATGTTATACTTAATATATTTTAGAGAATGCATTCAGTGTAGCCTCAGATCTCTTTAAGGCTGATTTGTGAACTTTGCAGATAATAGGTCCTTAATCAATATTTAATAGCACTTCCCTAAAACATAATAATGCAAGCAGTATTGAAGTGGGATCAAAAATTGAAGATTGGGGACAATCTCTGATATCTGCCTCCTTTTCTTACTGCTCAATATGTAGGTTTCACAATCTGGGAAAAAGTCCAGGAAGTAGCTGTAAATGCTTCCCAAGGATACTCGAATCACTGCCAAAGCCTGAAGAGTTTTAAATTATTTCCAGAAGCAAAGCAGAAAGCAGAAGCCCTCTGCCATGGATCTGGCTCCATCCTTCCTTCTTTTCAGAGCTGATTATTTAGTGCTTACTAATGGTGCATACTATTCCAGTCTTCAAGAATATGATGGTGATCAAAACAGACTACAGTCTTTGTCATCACAGAATTTACACTGTAGTTGGGGGTACACTATAAGATAATGATGATAGAACTAAAGAAGAAAATTAATCTGAAAGGCCATGGGCAACTGTCAAACATAGTTTGACACAGGCCCATATCCTGTAAATCAATTCTATTGATTGAGTGTAGGGAACACAGATTTTGTTCCTAGGTTTGTGTCTGACAATTTGAGAGACATAGGAAAGAAATACAGGATATCACTGGATTCTTTTGAGCGGTTTTAATCCATTTTAGATGACTACACTTTGTACCTAAATTCAGAATCATGCTATATATATAAAGCTCCAATAACTATTTTGCAGATTCTTGGCCTCCAAGCACTGCTTGCACCTTAATAGCTGTGTCCTTCCCGATGCTTCAAAGTAGTGTAATGAAAGAAAAAAATCCAAGCTGACTTATAGGATATTAGAAATGATGTTGACCACATGATGTTCTCTAGCAATGTCTCAGGCCAGTAGTTAACTACTACCTTAGGCAAAAGTCATCCAGAGTAACAACCCTTCTCCAGTCTCATGATTCTTTCCTGGTTTGGTTGCTTTGTAACACTATGAGAACCAACTGTCGTAAGCAACAGAGTCTTTGGAGGATGGCAAGTAGCATTCCTGCAGACTCCTCCCATGATTCTCCTCCAATTCATGATCAGCTACAGGAGAATCTTTTTTTTTGTGAGAGATCTGATCAAATATGTTCAGATTCTGGTCTTACATCATCATCCATTCAGCACATGAAACTTATCTCAATCAAGGTTATGATTATAGTTCAGAATCAACACACTTGGCCTATATGTTGAAATGGAGAATTTTAAAAATTCTATTTTATTTGACCCATTTGTACTCCAATCACTAAAAAGAGTCTCAGAGCAGAAAAGACTGATAAAAGCTTCATACAGAAGGAACACAGTTTTCAAAGTAATCTAACTACAGATTCTGTCCCTTAAGCTGAATACCCATTATAGCTCAGCTGGATGCCCTTTTTAGTTTCCTCCTCTTTAAGCCTGCCTCACTAAGCTGGTTATGTGCCAGAATATGTGGAACTGACCGTGCTATAATGGACTTCTTCAGCATTAAATCTTTTAGAGCTGGTAAATTTAGCACAACCTAAAGAGCCATGTTATGTCTGTACTGCTTATCAAATTGGCATAAGGGTTAGACACTTAAAACTGGGGACTGGATTTTCCCAGAGGGCTGAATTATTTAATGGTCAGCAATTTTGAGGTTCACAGTGAAATAGAAACAATGGAATCAATCTGCTTCTAAATGTAAGAGCATCTTTGCAGAAAGTCAGAAGGAAATTTGCAGCTTTTTCTATGTGCTGAGTAGTCTGGACCTTGATCACATGAGCTGTTTATCTGACCAGGAATGGGATATGGTGCTGTTATAGAACTAAGCTCTGTACAGACTTAAAAGGGATGTTGGGAGGCTGAATTGCATCTTTTTGGGAGATAACCAGCCTGGAGTAGATACTCAGGAAATATTAACTATTACAATTTGCAGGTGTTAAAATGGAAAGAACTGATGAGAAACTTTCCACCAATAAATATTTCATGTTTTTTGTAAACTGTCAAAGTTCTATGGAAAATGATGGAGAGCTTAAATAAAACCAACGAAGTATGCACCAGAGTAACTAGAGTAATAACAAGTGTATTTTTAAAGAGTGAGTTGAAAATGAACAAAACCTTTTACTCTGGCAAAAGGACTGGTGTTTTCTGGGAGTGAGCTACATGTCAGGCATATGTAATGACAATGATGTTACATTTAGCCTTCCCCTACTGCTACTATGTGCATTTTATAAAGATACTGCAGCTCTAATTGGCAGTAGCTCTAGTGAGTGGCAGGATGAAAATCCGTCTCTCTCGTTTCTAAAACCGTCCTCTTTCGCCAACTCCAAATCACAACCCTTTCTCCTTCCTCGTCCTCAGTTCCGTGCCTCAGTTTTCCTTGCCATGGCTTTGGGGACCATCTCTCAGTGTTCCTCTTTCAGCAGAGCAGCTTTTCTGAAGCTGCCCTTGAGGGCCTTAATCGGGTCTTCTGGATGCAGGTGGATTTCACAGGAATTGCTGCCAGGTGTGGCAGTGTGGCTTATGTTTTTACTCCAACCATAGCCAAGTAGCAGGCCTCTAAGGTCCAATAGTCAGTGGCTCAGTAGCAATTCACTTTGTGGTCCCACAACAGTGACAGCATTGGAAAAGTTATGAAGAAGTAGTCAGAAGATGAATAATAAAATTGTGACTAAATGTGTGTGTGTGTGTGTGTGTGTTCTTGAAGCAATATCTCCATATTCTCATTGAGTTTCAATAATAAACATTTGTATCCACATGGTTACTGAGCACATTGTTGACATTGTTGTGATTGCTTTAAAATACATCACAGGGTTTTGGATAGAGGGGTTTATACCCTTGGGTCAGAAGGAGGACTCCCCAACTGGAATCTGTTTGGCAGCCTGGACCTAGCAGTAGTAGAGGCATAGGTTCCAATGCTTGCTCTGGGTTTCAATAACTGTCTGACCTTGGATAGTTTCCCAGTTTCCTTAATCTCTCAAGCCTCATTTCTCCCTGTTTAACAGGACAATAACCTTCCCAATGTTACAGGGTTCCCTGTGGCCACTGATGAGGCAACAAAAGTCAAACACATGCCATGCAGGTTAGTGCCTGGGATTGTAACCAATGTGCATTGATTTAGCCAGAAATCCCCAGTAGGCAGCAGTGTTTTGCCTGAATCCTACATTCACTGGTATCATAGAGGCTCTTCTCTGCAACTGCCCACTGAACTCTTGCATTTTTGAAACCGAGTCGTACATACACCATGGTAGCAACTTTGGTACCATCAGAATGGGTGCTTCTCTTAAGCCTCATTCAACTCCACTTCATAGGCCTGAGAACACTTGTAACCTGCAGCAGAAAACTTGAGGAAGAGGTGAATGAGGGCTCTGTGTGGTTGACTCCTCATCATTCAAGTTTTCCAGAGATACCACCTCAGAGGAGGGAACTTCCCAGATCATTGTATCTCAAATACCTCTGGGGCTACCTAGCCCCTGCCAGCTGCTCTCTGTCCCCTCTACTCTGCTTTAGTTATTTACTGTTTAATAATAAAGTTTGCTTTGTAGAACACTTTTATATTCTTCACAAAACTGAACAGGAAGTTCCCATACATCTCTCCCCCCACTTCCCATATGCTCAACATCCCCCACCAAACCAGTGGATTTGTTATAATGCATTGACCTATCCTTATCACCCAAAGTGCGCAGTTGATGTTAGGGTTCACGCTTGATGTGACACTTTCCATGAATTTGACACACAGAATGACACATATCCACCATTACAGTGTCACGTGGCATGATTTCTCTGCTCTAAAAAGCCCCTCTACTTAATCGACTCACCCCTTTATCCCCACCAATACTAGTAGCCACTGATCTTTTACATTTTCCAGAATTCAATATGGTTGCATGTTTTATTTTTTAAAAAGCTTTTATTACTGTGTATATGACTTAGAGGTTTAACTTTTTATCTTGTTGCTTCTCAGTGGACTGTCAGTTACATGAAGGTAGGGTCATTTTTTGACTTTAAAATGCAGTATTCTTAGCACTAGTTTATGCTCAGAATAAACTCAGAATAGACATCAAGAAATATATATTAATTTAGTCACTGAGTACGCCTCTCCTCCATCAAAATCACTCTCATCCTTCTGCTAACGTTAGAAACTGGTAATTAGAGACACTTCTACCACTGGCAATAATCATATTGATTATTTGTTTTTATCATCTCCAGATGCCAGGCAGCGTGCTATCCATTCTAAATGCATTATCCAATTTAATCCTATTAACTACCTTCTGAGGTGGGCATTTAACTGTGATAAAGGTGTTAGGTATCCAGCCATTTTCACATCACAAAATAAGGCTCACAGAAATTAATTTATCCAATAACCACACAGTTAGTAAATGAGAAAGTCAAGATGATCCAAAGTGATATCCATAGGATTCCAAAATTGGTATTCTTCAGCAGTGTCTTGCTTTAGAGCCAGAGGAAACCTCATCACTAGTTCATTCCATTCTTGGATGTGGAATATGGTTGGTTAATCTAAGTGCTTTGCTGCACGCTCTGGTCCTTTTAACATTTATATAGCATCTACTACTTGCTGTGCCATGTGCTCCAGGACATCACTGGGCTATTCTTAGAAATGCAGACTCTTCACTCTACTCCAGAACTACTGATGCAAAATCTGCATTTTCACATCTTCAGGATATTTTTGTGAAATATGTATATTTGAGATACACTGCCCTCTAAGGGATATTGAGATCCAAAACTCTAAGGCTCTTAACTAATGAACAAAGCAGGGTCCCAGGTTCCAGAGTCATTTGTACTGTAGCAGGGTAAATAATCATCAAAGTAAGCACTTATCTCATTCTCTAGCACTTAGTAAGTTCTTAGTAAACATCAGAATTATAAACTACACAGGAATGAAATATCACCCAGGTAAAAGAGCCACATGTAGTTGAAAGTGAACAAGCCAGCTTCTAGCTCCCAGACAGTATAAAATATTCTCTTTCAACAATGCATAGGAAATGTAGTTTGTTTTTCTCTTGCTCTAATTCCGCAGTGATGTGGATGTCTGGTGTAATGTCAGCTTTTCTAACTGTGGTTGGGTAGATTTCTGTAATACAATTTCAGCTGTAACACATCTGCATTTATGTGGTAGCGGGCACTGCCAAAGAAGCCTGATGTTTTCTACAAAGCACAGAAGTGCTACTGCACTTTCACCAAGGAAGTTGTGAGTGGTCAATTTTTAACACAGCTTGAGGCTGCTATGTTTTTATGGCAGGGAACTAAGCATTATCTGTTTCCTAATACTCTGTTCCAAACAAACTCAACCTTCATTACCTGGCTTTACTCTTTATCTCAGGAACAATGAATTTTACCACTGCAGGTAGACCAGCTTCCCCACATAGGCCTGCATCACAATGCCAGGTGGCCGTCCAGCTGAGGCTCCACTTTTCCTTGTTGTAAGTTGTAATTGAGTCTGAGGATGAATTCATCACTTTAACCAGTGCATTTGTTTTCTGCTTTGTCATACACATAACTGGCAAATCTAGCCAGGGCACTGCTGTTTGCAGAGGAAATCTTCCTGTGCCTGGAATGCAGAGCTGCCAGTTTCTCAGAGTTCTCTTCTCTTTCTCACTCATCCAGGCCACCCTTTCCATTTGTTCCTGGTTCTATACAAGCTACAATTATGTATATTTCCTTTCTTGCTGCTTACAATTGTATAACATTTCTGCATCCAGGATGAATGCTATTCATCCAATTTTCTCTCTTTTTTTCTTTTGTAACTCAAGCTGTTGCATTGTTCATTCTCATTGATTCCTGCACCACAACGCAGTCAAAGGGAAATATAATATGTTGCACCTAACATCCATTGAAATTGCCATGGCACAAATAGATACTGATGATTTCTTAGTGTAGCTGTCAATTATGAATTATATAAGCTCTGCAATAATATGCCTGTATTAGCTTCTCTTGGAATATACTGCGTTTGGTGCATGAACAATTGAAAAAAGTTATGAAGATTCAGTGAGAATGAGTAATATATATTCACCAAGCATCATTCTTTATGTTCAAACCCTAACAGTTTCATCATATTCTTTTGCTTTTCCCAGTGAATTAGAGGAGAGGCAGGAACTAGCCCTTACTGGGCACACTTGGTGCTTATGGCGCTAGGTACTTCATAAGAACAGACTGAGCTTTGCATATATTTTTTGCTTAATCCTTACAAGAAATTATGGTTTTCTATATACATATGTATGAACTAAAATCCGTAGAGGAAAGATGGTATTCCAGGGTCTCACAGCTGGTCAATGGCAATGAAGATTTGCTTCACTGGAGAATCCATCCCCTTTCCTGCCTTCCTCTGTGCAAAAGGTTGAATTCTAGTAGTTCACCACATTGCTTTGCTATCAGATGCTGATTAATTGAGCACAGTGGAGCCTGTTTTTTATCTTACTTAAAGTGGTCACTGACAAACTAGCGTGTGTCAATTTTAAACAAATAAATTATTGTGAAATAGATGTTTTCTGCTACTTGAGAGAAATATAGAATGAGTCCAGTTGTACTTTAAGACTCCTCATTTATGATAAATCCTCATGGTATTTTTAATCTAGTCTTCACTGTGTGTTAGTAAGTAATTTTAGTGAGCAAGGCAAAAAATCAGTTATTCACCCAGGCTTTGCACTATACACACATTTGCTGTGTATGCTAGGGAAAGCCGCTCCATGATTCCTCTAAGACCCAGCTTACTTGTCTGTAAAATAGGGTTGTACACATGCCCTACTGACAGGATTGTCGAGTGCATTGAATGTGGTAGGGAAACTGTTGCAGAACAACAACCCAAACTAGTTGGAAGTGTTGTTCTAGAATCCCCGAACCTGAGATCCCTCTCCGGACACACACAAAACCAATCACTAGAAGCAAGTAGGTGTTTATTGCAAAGTGCAGAACAAGGAGCTGGGCAGCAATTGCTTAATTCCTGAGCTCCACAGGAGTTGGGGGAGAGGTTCTTATAGATTGAAATTGCGGTTGAGAAGTGTGTTAATCTGTGTCCAAGTTCCTGATTGGTCAGCAGTGCTCCTGACCTTCATTTGCTTGGTGATTCCATGCTCTTTAGGGAATTTATGATGGCTAGGTGGACTTCAGTTGATCTGGGGGATTACGTGGCAGATACCTTCTCCCTCAAACTAAAATTTCCCTAACTAGACCTGGAATTCCCCTAAACAAACACCTCTAGAAAATACTGTCCAACAGAGTATTGTCTACTGGAGAAGAAATGACTCCTTTAGTCCACTGATTAGTATCCTGTTCTGCCAGCTGTATCACTCCCTTAAATTACTTTATTTCTTTTGATCAAGAATAGACAAGGACACTTTGGGCTAAGGGAGACAGACAAGAGGCTGGGTCCGGCTTTTACATTATATGCATTCAATGTTAAAACTACAAGAATAAATACAAATACATCATTGTAAGTTGTTAGTTGTGTACCAGGCCATGCCATGAGCTGATGTTAGGCATTGCACTAAGAAGGTAGTAGGACTTTTTGTCTTCAAAGAAATTAAGATGTAGACAAATAAAAGATATGGTCATTATGCTGAGCTTTGACTTTTAACTAAAGTTATAATAATTGCTGTTATTAGTACCTCCAGTACCATTAGCAGTTGATTTTCAAGTGGAATTAAATATCGTGTGGAACCTGTTAATTTTCTGGTATTTTATAACTTCCAAGTTTATGGTTCTAAAAGGAAACTTTACCATGTCTTGCATTCAACTTGCCAAGTTGGTATAGCAAATATCTTCTCATCTGTAAAGACCAAACTCAAATTCTCACTATTTATCACAACAATAGTGCTTCTATAAGTAGGGTCCCTATACCTGCAGCATTAGTATCAGCAGATGAATTATTAGAAATTCAAGTTATTGGGACTAATCCTAGGTCTACTGAGTCAGAGACTCTGGCGGTGGGACTCAGAACTCCCTGTTTTATAAAAATGTTTGTTTATTTTGATTTATTTGAAAAGGAGAGAGAAAAAGAGAGGAGAAGGAGGAGGAGGAGAAAGAGAGAGAGAGAAGAGAGGGAAGGAGGGGGAATGTGGGAGAGAGAGAGAGAGAGAGAAATCTTTCAACTGCTAATTCTTTGCCAAATGTCTAGACTACTCAGGGCTGGACTAGGTTGAAGCCAGGATCCAGGAACTCAATCAAGGCCTCCCATGTGGGTAGCAGGGATCTAAATATTTGTGGCATCACCTGCTGCAGGGTAAGTAGGGGGCTGGAATTGGAAGAGGTGCCAAGACTTGAGCCCATGTACTCTGATATGGGATATGGAAGTCCCAAGTAGCATCTTAGTTGCTGTGCCAAATGCCTGCCCCAATTCATGTTTTAATCAGCCCTCCTGGGGATTCTGATGCATGTTGAAGAATAAAAACCACTGTCATACTGTGAACTTATAAAGTCGGAAGTTATGAACTCAAAGGCATACAGAGGCCAAAAAGATGTGTAAATGAGAAAGCAGGCCGGCAAGAAGATTACTAGGAGTGTGAGGAAGTGACTGGTTGAACTGGAGAGCTACCCTCACTTGGTGGGAGCAACTAGTGGTTATTCTAGTCATTGGTTGCAAAGAAGGAGTCTGAAATAGGTCCAAATATAATTCCAAAAGATAAAAAAAAAACCAAAACACTGTCTTGTAAATACATAGTGAACATGTCAAAGATTGATTTATCTCATTAATAAGAAATTAGTTCAAAAGAGAGAATGCAAGACTGGGATATTTATGCATTCACCAGAAGAAAGAAAGCTGAAATAAGATGAAGTTAGAAACAAAACTGCTTAAGACCCTCCAGGGAAATAAGGCTATTACCTAGAGGGATTTTTTTATTCTACTGTACAAAAATAATTTGCAACCAATCAATTTTCTACAAGTTAACATCTAACTTTGCAGTCTTAGCACCAATCAATGGCAACAATGAATCACACTCCATTGTATCCCTGGAGTATAGGGCCTAGACAACTGTATACATCTTGGGCAGACAATGCTCTATTGTGCCTGAAGGGGCATGTACTAATCTTTCTGCCTTCTTTATGGTTTGGGATAATTTCTTTCTTAATGAGCAAGTATGGCAGACCTTTCACTTTCCAAAAGAAACTATGATTGGAATTTTTTTAGCTTATTTATTTATTTTTTATTTATTTGAAAGCAATGCAGAGAGAGGAGACAGAGATCTTCCATCTTCTGGTTCATTCCTGAAATGGCCTTAACTGCTGGGGCTGGGCCAGGCTGAAGCCAGGAGCTTCATCCAGGTCCCCCACATGCGTGCAAGGGCCCAAGTATTTTAGCCATATTCCACTGCTTCCCATTAGCAGGAAGCTGGTTTGGAACTGGAGCAGCCGAGACTCAAACCAGTACGTAGCTTAACCAGTTAGACCACAGCACCAGGTCCCCTGAGATTCAAATTTACATGTAAAACCTTTCCATTAAAAATATAGACTAAATAAAACATGCTTGAAGACTGGTAACAGTGGATTGCCACCTTGCAACTCAGGTATAAATCATCATTGAATTTTCTATCTCCAAAAATAATTCTATTCATCACTCAGTGCCTCTGGTCCTATTCCTCTTCATCAGTCTGTCCAGTTAAGAACTCTATGTTGCATTATTAAAGCCTATTATCCAACTTTGGAAACCCGAGCTAACAGGGCTGTCTCTTGTTCAAATGTCGTTACCAGATATTTCAGGTCTCAATGCCTCTGTGTTCTTCAGAGAATTTTAGCTCTCTTGCGTAACTTCAACCTCAGAGACAACAGCTTGCCCTATCAATATTTAAGAAATTCAAGGTGAGGCTGAGGATGAAAGCAGTATCTAAGCAAAGTCAGATAAAACTTGCTGAAATCTTTATTATGATTTTTTTAGGTAGAGGGATGTGATTTGAAGACTCTTATAAAGAGGATTTTTCTTTCCACTATTCCCTCTGGTTGTTCCAGAGTCTTCTATGTATTGAGTCAGATGCTTTTACACTTCAGAGGGAAGACTGATACAATGCAGAGCAGAGAAACCAATGTTCAACTATGAGTTGCAAAATAAACTTTCTAAAGTACACAACAGAGAAAATCCTATTGAAATCCTATGTAGGCCTTTTGTGCAATTTTTAAAAGCAGTACCAAAAGAATGACTTTGCATATAAAAAGCCAAAGTTTGGTGAACTCCTTGTTTAGAATTTATTCATTCGCTCACCTTATGATTATTATTATTTATTGAGCATCTACTATGTCCCATGCACTGACTATGCAGTAGCAAACCAAAGAATGTGTTCTCATGGAGTTAATATTCTTTTTTTTAAGATTTATTTTATTTATTTGACAGGAAGAGTTATAGAGAGAGGTAGAGACAGAGAGAAAGGTCTTCCATCCGATGGTTCACTCCCCAGATGGCCACAATGGCCGGGGCTGTGCCGATCTGAAGCCAGGAGCCAGGAGCTTCTTCCAGTTCTTCCATGTGGTTGCAGGGGCCCAAGGATTTGGGCCACCTTCTACTGCTTTCCCAGGCCATCTCAGAGAGCTGGATCAGAAGAGGAGTAGCCAGGACTAGAACCATCGCCCACATGGGATGCCGGTGCTTCAGGCCAAGGCATTAACCCACCGCGCCACAGTGCCGGCCTCAGTTAATATTCTGAAGGGTAGAGGTGAACAATAGATATATAGCAAATAAATGACCTGTCAGGTGTTCATAAGTGCCATGGAGAGAAAAAAGAGAGAAGAGACATGAAGGACCACAGGGAAGGTAGATTTGCGATTTTATCTGTGATTGTGGCAGTTGATCAGAATTGAAGCCAGGAAAGGAAAGTCATACAGATACCTGACGTCCTTAGCCTATACCAGGTCTTGAGGCAGGAGGTGGCAGGAGCAGTGTCAGAAATGAGGAGGGAAGGGCAAATCTCACAAGGCTTCACAGGTCAGTGTCATTACTTTGGAGTTCACTAAGAGTGAAAGGTAAATCAAATGGAGGGTTTTTGTAGAGCAGAGGAGTAATGTTATATAACTTGCATTTTAAAGGGACTGCTGTTGCTGATGATCTGCATATAAACTCTAGAGAAACAGGAGAGGACCCGAAACAACCAGTGAGTAATACAGATGGAGGATGATGGTAGCTCAGACAGCCATGGTGATTGTGGTGGAACAAGGAATTAGCTTCTGGGTGTATTTTGAATACTGAGAACATAAAACACCAAAGGAGAGGAGATTGTGACTAATAGGCACAAAGGAGCAAATTGATGGAGGTATGAGTTAAGCTAAGATGCACTGTTTCCAAGAAATGCAAAACACCCATTCCTTTTGCTTCAGGCTGAGTTCTGGAGATCCAGGGACGATAAGAACCCTCAGATAAGTTTGAAGGAACAAAGAAGCAGAAGACTCAATTTGTTCTGCAAGGACAGTAATGATCCCATGGAGAAGTGCTGCATCCTTCATGACATTAGGGCAAGAGTTGGGTGAGGAGCCTGGGAAGACGGGCAAGAGGGTTACTTCTCAGATTTCTGTGCATCCTGCACTGTGGGGAGCTAAACATTTCCCATGAATCTGAGAAGAAGACAATGGCAGGAGGAAAGAAAGCCAGACCAGAAAATCTATGGTGAGGATCAGGAGGACACAAATGTGAATACCTGTTCCCAAGGTGCATGACAGGACTGGAGACGCTGGCAGTGGTAAACGAACAAGAATTGGATTCTAATACCTGGTAGACTGAAATATGCCATGGGGTTGGCAGCAAAGACAGGAGCAGTTGGCAGGGAAAAAAATCTCCTCTACCAAGGAGGAGAAATTATATTAACAGAGCTTTATAAACAATACTGCAGTCCTCAAATACAAGCCAACATTGTTAGCATTCCTGTTACTCTATCAGGGATGAGTCAAAGGGGAAAAAATTATAACTCTAGAATCTTTCCTTTAAAGATTTATTTTATTTATTTGAAATACAGAGTTACAGAGAGAGAGACAGAGAGAGGTCTTTCATCCTGTAGTTCACTCCCCAAATGGCCGCATTGGCTGGAGTTGAGCTGATCTGAAGCCAGGAGTCAAGAGCTTCTTTCAGAGGGGCCCAGGGATTTGGGCCATCCTTTGCCACTTTCCCAGGTACATTAGCAGGGAGCTAAATCAGAAGTGGAGCAGCCGGGAGTTGAACTAGTGCCCATATGGGATGCCAGGACTGCAGGATGGGGCTTTAGCATGCTGTGCCAGTATACCATCCTCCAATTCTAGAATCTTAAACTAGATGAGGGCATCCAAGTATCCAATTATTTGTCCTAATTGAGATTTTTTTCCTCCTGCCTATTCTATTTTTATTGTTTATATTGTCTGCAGCACAGCAAAGTATGAGGAGCAGCTACTTAGTTTGTCTTATAAATTTTTTTGCTAAACCACTGAGATTAGGCACCATGATAAAAAAAATGATAATAACTTCCAATTTTATTTGTGGTAGGAACAGTCACATCCAGGCTTCTCTTCTACCCACACCCTTACATCATTTCTCTGCTAAGGTCTTAGACTCTGTAAAATGAAAGACTTGTGCAGAAAATCTTTGCAATTCCTTTAACTCTGCACTTGAACTTTTAATTTGCACTTAATAATTTTCAGCCATACCACCCCAGGATCTAGCACAGTGCCTCACTCATATTTGGTGCTAAATAACCTTTAACCTTGTGAGCATATGATACATGAGAAGAGTAACTAGAGAATGAATCCATTGTAGGACTTTGCTAAAGGAAAAAAAATAAAAGAGCTGGATTGGCCTTGGCTGAACCCCATTGGAAACCACCTTAAGCCAAGAGCCATGACCAGCTTGTTTCATAACTCTTATCTAGCTGCTTGGTTTAGTTCCCTAGAAGATACACTCAGATTATGGGCTCCTCTCCTCCCTTCTTTCCTTCACTCTAAACTGTTCTAAGACATTAAAACAAGAAGCTAAAGACCCCTGGTGATGGTAAATTTAGTCCCTATTTTAAAAAAATCTGTGTAAAAGCGCTCCAACCACTCCAGCTAGAAATTTCCAGTCCCCAAGATGCTTCAAGTACAGGATAGAACTCCTGAGACAGAAGCTGTGTTTAGTTGTGCCTGTGAAGGAACTGGGTTCTGTCTCCTCACTGATTTTATGTCCACAAAGGAGGCCACACACTCAGACTAAATCTGAATGTTTTCTGATACCGAGGAAAAGGGGCTATGAATAAGAAATAGAGAGAGGAGCTCCAACTGGACTAAGAAAGCAAAAGACATGTATATGGGCAGGTGCTTGGTTAGGAGATGATAAGGAGCAGAAGGTCAGAGCATGAGGACAAGGAAGGGGAGAGCAAGGTGTCCACTGGAATTTCCAAGTTATCGAGTTGTTGACTTGACTGAAACCAGTGCTCCTTCTTAGATCAGAACTGTAATGGATGATGCCATTCTTAGGAGACTTTAAAATTAGAGGCCAACAATGTATACTTCACAAAGTGATTCAAGAAAATGAGGCAAGGTTCGTGTGATTATCCACTGAATGTGTGGTACAGAACACAGTGGCACAAGGGTAGCTGTGATCCAGAACTCCCCCTATCTATGCCAGTTCCTTCACTTCTTCAAAATAGTGAAAGCAATGATTTGTTGTGCAGATGGGTGTGTAAAGGGCTTTGACAAACTTCATGCCACCCTTACCTTCTATGGGCTCTTGACATAGAATCAACCCTTGTCTACTATAGCCAACTTATTGTACCACTGGAAAAGATAAATGTTTTTCTGCTGAAAAGAATATCCTTCACATATTTGTAAGCATTTCTGAATTCTCTGCAGTTTCTAAATAGGAAGAGATCCACAAATTTTGGTTAAAGATACAAGAATTTGAGCCGGCGCCGTGGCTCACTAGGCTAATCCTCCGCCTTGTGGCGCCGGCACACCGGGTTCTAGTCCCGGTCGGGGTGCCAGATTCTGTCTCGGTTGCCCCTCTTCCAGGCCAGCTCTCTGCTGTGGCCAGGGAGTGCAGTGGAGGATGGCCCAGGTACTTTGGGCCCTGCACCCCATGCGAGACCAGGATAAGTACCTGGCTCCTGCCGTTGGATCAGCGCGGTGCGCTGGCCGCAGTGTGCCAGCCGTGGCGGCCATTGGAGGGTGAACCAATGGCAAAGGAAGACCTTTCTCTCTGTCTCTCTCTCTCACTGTCCACTCTGCCTGTCAAAAAAAAAATACAGGAATTTATTTATTTATTTGAAAGGCAGAGAGAGAGAGAGAGAGAGAGAGAGAGAGAAATCTTCCATCTGCTGGTTCACTCCCCAAATGGCTTCAACAGCCAGAGTTGGGCCAGGCTACAACCAGGAGCCTGGAATTCCACCCAGTGTCCTATGTGGGTGGCAGGGCCCCAAGCACTTGGGCCATCTTCCACTGCTTTTTCTAGCCTCTAGCAGGGAGCTGAATCAGAAATAGAACAGCCAAGACTAGATCTGGCAGGCATATGGGATGCCAATGTTGTAGGTTGCAGCTTAACAGCAGTGCAACAATACTGGTCCCAAGATGAATGAGTTTAATTGTAAGATGTAATTTCCTGATGACTGTATGTGTTTTCTGAATCAGTTATGACATAAACTACCAACAAGGTACCAGGCTGTTTATACTTAATTTTTTTTTTTTACCATTGTTTCAAACTTCTCTCTTTGTATTCTGGTTCTATACACCTCTTTCACTCTATATACATACTTGTTATAGAATAAATCCCTGGAATGTCTAGACTTTAATGCTCATTCCATAATGGATACATGGATTGGATATCTGTAGCTTGATTTTTAGATTGAGTATAATGATAAGATAGTAAAAGCCTTAGAGACAGAGAACCGGGGTCTGAATTTCCAGTTTCACTACTCAGTAGTCCAGTGGCCTTGGGAAAATAAAAGAAAACTTCTCCCAAGATGACATAGCTCATCGGCAGAGTGACAATACCGACCCACCTCCAGCTTGATGGGAGAAACGAGGATTTTTTTCTCAGTGTACTCAGTAGGTAGTAGGTACTGAACAGTGACAAATCTGTGTGCTTCCTCTTCTCCTGTCCTGATCCCTCTTCAACTCAGAAATTCTATGAGTAATCTGCAAAAAGTTCATGGAAAATTCATTGATCATTCAATTCTGTCTTGCCATGAACTTTTTGAAGTGTTCTCATGTCACTTGTGTGCACAGTCCTTTTCCAAAAATGTTCCATTTTCACTGAAAAGTCTACCCACTGTATGGCCTTGAGGATGTGATTGCTGTCCTCAGGACATCGGTCACTCTTTCTGCAAAGCGAAGAACCTAAAGATGATCGCTAAAGGACCTTATTTCTACCACTGTCAGTCGCAGAATTTGAGGGTTTGCACTTACTTCCCAGCGTAGCTGCTTTTCTGCTGTCCACTCCTTCCCTCCAGCCCATGAATCCTATAGCATTTCAGTGTAGCTTACATAATGGATGCTCTGTATCAGACACACCAGGCTTGCTGAGAAGACTTAAGCTTATAAATAGGCTAATAGAATTTGCAGAAAGCTACCTATTGAACAATCAGTGTTTTTCTTCTTGTTTTCATTTTCATTTCAAAACATTGTGATTTCCAAGTCTCTGAGAATTATATATCTTCTGACAATTTAGAACACCTGCTTATAGAAATGGTTTGCTATCCAATGCAGTAGCAGTTGTATTAGCTTCTAATAGTTCCTAAGGCCACTGTAGCTGATTTGTGAGCTTTAAGTGATAAGTGTATGGCCAAGTCTTGAAAATAGCTAATAAAACATGAAACTATTGACCAGGTGACACAGATTTCCAGAGATGTCTATCACACATTTTTCTGTCAGTCTCAGCACTTGGCTGAGTGCTAATAAGGTAAAATGATAAATACCTCATTACGTCAATCTCTGAAACAAACACTACAAATTCACTTTTGCATAAAAGTAAATCCTAGGAATTTCATAATACTTTAATTTAGTGGAAAAGCGAACTCAAATCTGAAGACCTGGGTATGAATACTGTCTCCTGTTTTCTGGCTGTGCAGCCTAAAGTAAGTTAACTTTATGAGCTTTAATATCTTCATGAATAGCATGATGAAATAACCCCTGAATTCTAGAATGTTACAGGGTTTAAAAGTGTTGATGGATGTAAAATAACACTGTAAAGTCTAAAGTTCCAAAGTAAGCATTATTATAAAAAAACTTATTTTTTGCTCATAATAACGCCATTATTCTTGCTTTAATTTTATCACATAAAACAAGATGTTGAATTCCTTAATATGCCACTGTTTTTAAAAAGTGCTATAAGGGGCTGGAATTATGGGGCAACAGGTTAGGCCACCACCTGTGAAGCCAGCATTCCATATTGTGGAGTGCCAATTCGAGTCCCAGCTATTCTGCTTCTGATGCAGCTCCCTACTAATGTACCTGGGAAAATAGTGAAAGATGGTCCAAGTGCCTGGGCCCCTATCACCCATGTGGGAGACCTGGATGAGGTTCTTGGCTCATGGCTTTGGCCTGGCCTAACCCCAACTGCCGTCACCATTTGGAGAGTGAACCAGCAAAGCTTTATCTCTCTCTCTCTCTCTCTCTCTCTGTGTGTGTGTGTGTGTGTCTTTCTCTCTCTTTTTCTGTGTCATTCTGTCAAATAAATCTTTTTTTAAAAGTGCTTAAGAAATCCAAAGAAATCATAGTTGCCAAAGAAAATCTACAACAATCATAAATATATTAACTAAATTAGATAATCAAAAGGGAAAGCAAAAACAAGTTTGTAATTCTTTTTCAGCCATGTATATGATGTTGGCATCCAAGGTTTTAGGATTTGAAATGATTCTCTTTCCTTCCATTTTCACAGGCATCTTGAGTTTATTTTGAGTATGAAAGTATTTCTTTGTCATAAGTAAACATAGAGCTGATATTCAGGTGCTACACACCAATGCTATTATCCTGCTTGTCACAATAATTGAAATGTATTCATTTTCTGCTGTTCTTTTTGCATTAAGATTTATTTATCTGTTTGAAAGACAGAATTACAGATAAAGAGAGACAGGGAGAACTTCTACTTCCCAAATGGCCCCAATGGCTAAGGCTGGGTTAGGCCAAAGGTAAAAGCCAGGAACTCCATCCAAGTCTTCCACATGGGTGCAGGGACCTAGGGACTTGGGCCATTTTCCGCTGCTTTCCCAGATGCATTAGCAGGGAGCTCAATCATAAGTAGAGCATCTGGGATACAAACTGATGCCCATATGGGATGTTGGTGTCACAGGCAACAGTATAACCTGCTACACTACAATGCCAACTTCGGTATTCTGCTCTTCTAAGTCCCTTCTACCTTTATCACATCACTCTTTGCCAGGAATTCCGTTCTTCAACCATCCACATTACAGGAAACTAAACCAGCTAACTTCTGGACCAGACGGTGGCCTCTGGAAGCTTCTTTGAACACAAAATATTCCATGCTGGTTAAGGCCCCTTACCTATATTCTATCTATAATCTTATCTGTATTCTAGGGCACTTCAGAAAGTTCATTGAAAGGTGCAATTCAAAACAAATCTTAGTTTGGAGAAAAATTTTTGAAATCTGTGCATAGGTTTTTCCATGAACTTTTTGAAGGTCCCTTCTGTAATGAAGGCTGACTGACCTCATTACTACCAGATGCTCTTATCTCTTCCCAGAGGAAGTACTACATGGAGAGGATCTGAGCCACACTTTGCATGCAGATCCCTACTGGCACTGATTTTATGCAATTCTGAAATTGATCTTTTAAAAATATATAGTAGTATTAGGATATTCCTGATGGTCAATGACTACAGAAAGAGTAAGGACCTTTCTCACATCTGTGAGACTCTTTCTGAACTAATGTATTGTTATAGAATAGAGACACAGGGTACATGGGTGTGAGTGGAAACTGAGGTAACAAAATTACAGCCATCAACATTTTAATAAAAAAGCTTTAAAAAAAACTAGAATGATTTTAAAACGAAATGAAAATTAGTTTAGTCTAGTCTGCAGCTGGACATAAACACATTTCCAACACAAAAATGGATCTCTGAGGAATTAAATATATTTAAAATTATATTTACTAAATTTTTTGTACTGAATTGAGAGTGTGAAATCTGCTTTTTGATACCTACAGCTGAAGGAGCATAGAGCCTGCTTGCTCGTTTCCTCCTCCTTATACAATTCAGGTAAAGTCATATTTTAACAGAAGATATATTAGAGGCAATTAAGCTCTTCCTTGTGATTAAGGCCAATTTTGCAAGTGTAGTTTCTGAGTGAATTAATAATAATAATAAAATTAATAATAGCTAATTGTACAAGTAATATATACTATGTCCTAGGTATGATACTAAGTGAATAAAGATTTCCTATTTGCCAGATACTATATGCAGTCTTTTATGTAAATGACTTAATTTAATCATCATAGCAATGAATGAGATGGGCATTATTATGTCTTGTATGTTGATAAGTAAATAGGCATCAGAGAAATTAAAAATTTGCCTAAATTTGCAGAGCTAGTAATTAACAGAGTCAGGAATCCAATGGAGGGAATATACTGTCTCTCTCAGTATTCCAATTGATCCTAGCCATTGATATCTTGGGTGTTACTTGTAATTTATCTGTTTGTTACCCAGGCCTGTCTCACCTAGCTTGTCTTCCCCACCCCTAAAAGTTGTAAGTACATCATAAGCAAAAACTGCATAACTCCTCATTTAAGGTTTTATCAAGATTTATTTATTTATTTAGAAGGCAGAATTATAGGGGCAGAGGCACACACACACACACACACACACACACACAGAGATCTTTTACTTGCTGGTTCATTCCCCAGATGGCTGCAACAGCCAAAGCTGAACCAATCAGTAGCCAGGAGCCAGGAGCTTCTTTCAGGTCTTGCACACAAGGGCAGGGGCCCAAGGACTTGAGCCATCTTCTACTGCTTTCTCAGGCCAAAGTAGAGAGCTGAATCGGAAGTGAAGCAGCCAGGACCTGAACGAGAGCCCATATGCGATGCCCGCACCACAAGCAGAAGCTTTACCTGATAAGCCACAACACTGGCCCCTTCATTTAATTTTTGAGTGGTGACTTTTTAAAGGCTTAATAATTGCTGTAGACAATAATCATGACAATGAGTATTTTTCTGTTATGGACTACTCCCCACTCTCTGATGTTAAATTCTTTTCTTTTGATGATTTACGTCAACACAATATTTTCTCTTCATAAATTATTACTATTGCTCCTGTATGTTTTATTCACTAGCTCTTAATAATTCCGCTAAATTTCAGCTACAGATATGTAAAAATACTCAACTAAAAACAAGGACACGTGGGGTTTTGTCAGTGAAGCTGAACTCCTGGACACAATATTACATCTGTATAAGCAAAGCCAGTCTCCCTCCTCACCTGCACACCAGGCAATCCACTACTGACTCCAGTCTTCCTCCTACAGTTTGTATTTGTCTGGGAATGGATATAGTTGGGCAGGAAATGACAAGCAACGCCTCCTCAGGAAGTAAAAAGGTGAAGAGTGAGCCTGGGATTCCCCAGAATCTCACAGTTCCAGTCTCCTGGGTCAAGCAGGTGAGATAAGTATCAGAATTACCGCTGGTGTGTAGAAGCTCCATTACTGAGCCTTGGAGCTTTTTAAGTGAGTTCAGGGAATCTGCCACTAGGTGGTGCCAAACCACAACTGAGAGTTGGGTTGGATTGCATACCTGGATAACTGAAACTGCCCCCATGCCCTGCTCCTGGCGAAATCTGCAGAGGCATAAAAAGAATCCCTTCTGTTTTATAGAAAACACAGAGATTTGGAATCAGGCACATATGGGTTATATTCTTTTGCTTCCAAAGTTTGTGTGAATTCTAAAATAAGATAATAATGTTTGAGCAGGTATGCAGGAAGCACAGAGCCCAACATTGATTAGGCACTCCATGTAAGTGTTATTTGGCCTGGAAAGAACTGAGTTGGCCTGAAGTTTGTTCCCTAAATATTGAATTAACTTTTTCTGCTTCCACTGTTACTTTCTTGAAAGCAGAGTAACCTTTCAACTCACTTGATGTTGACTTCAACAGAATCAGCCTGTTTCCTGAATGAAAATTATTTAGAAATTATTGGACTGCCTTTTTGTCTTTAGCAGATCTACTGGCTTCAACAAGGTACACAGTAAGGGCCTGGCACAGACTGTTGAAAAGCAGATGTCATAACTGGGAGATGTCTGAAGATGCAAATGGCTTTCTTTGTGGAGGAGTTGAGTTTTGCTGGCAGCTTTACCAGAAGTCATCAATAGATGGAAAGTAATATTGAGTAACAAGCCAGGAGAAGCTTGGGGCCTGATGAGGTACCTTAGACAAGCAGAGAAACAAAAGAATCCTAGACATTGGTAACAAGATAGCTTGAAGAACAGATGGTACAGGACAGTCTGGCACAAGGCAGAGGGGTGGAGGACAGCAGTATGAGATAAGGGCAGGAGTATGAGTTACATAAGTTCAGGAAGTGTGGCTGGCATCCTAGAATGCCACTAAAAGAAGCCTGAGCCCCTGTGTGAAACTTTCTGAAAGAACCCAGGGCAACAGCAAAGCAGTGCTTTTGATGTCAAGAGCATCCAACTCTGAGCCCACACACTGGAGTCTACTTCTAGGCCCAGAAGGACGTCTGATTTGGAATGAGGTCTTGGAGTATCTCCTCACCTCTCTGGACATCTATGTTGCATCGGGATCGCTATTGTGCCTTCTAGTTAAAAATTCTTATAATGATGTTTTCACAGATGCAAGGATATAAGTGAAAATAACATTTCCTATTTAAGGATCAAAGCTATTTCATATTAGGTAAAAGAAAATTGACATACAACAAAGGAAAATTGTACAGCTTTTCCATATATGCAAATGCAGGATCTGGAGCCACACCTTCAGGAACTCCCTGGCCATTGGAAAGGTTAGCAAAAGTATAGAGAAACTAGGATTACTATGGTTAATCTGCCAACAGTTTTCTTTTCTTTTACTCCTTCTGAAAAAAAAAAAAAAACATAGAAAATACACAATAAAAATACAGGTGTGGGATAAATCTAGTCCCTGATTTCTTACATGGTTTCATACTGAATTATGAAACAGCGTCATTCAACTCTGTGGTTCTGTGGTATATTGTGTTTGATGTTCCTAAGTATTTCCATTTTTTAAGTTTGTTTATTTATTTGTAAGGCAGAGTAAGAGAGAGAGAGAGAGAGAGAGAGAGAGAGAGATTGATTTTCTATCACTGGTTCATTTCCTCAAATAGCTGCAACAGCCAGGCTTGGGTCAGGCCCAAACCAAGAGCCAAGAACTCCGTCAGGGTCTCCTGGGTCCGTGGCAGGGACCCAAGTTACTAGACTCATCATTTGCTGCCCAACAGGCTGTGCAGTAGCAGGAAGCTGCATCAGAAGCACAGGCAAGACTCAGCCCCAGACACAGGGATACAGGAGGCAGCAGTCCCAAGTGGCGGCTTAACCAGCAGTGCCCCAGGGCCTGCCCCTGATGTTCCTATGTATTTCTAAAGAAGATTATGAGCTCAGATTTTTTTTAAGTCAGTAGAACCTTATTCTTCAAAGTAGCTCAGCAGGCTTTTTGAAACTAGTCAGATCAAATTTTCCACAGGATTTAAATCACCAGAGAAAAAGACAAAATGATGAGTTCAGAGGCAGGTTTTTTTTAAGCACCTATTAAACAAGCTAAGCTGAGACTCAGAGTTAGGAAATGACATCTTTGTAAAAGAAGTCTAGAGAAATGGGAATTCAGCCAGAATCGCCTCTCTCCTGGACACCTGTCTGAGTGTGGGAGCACCCAGGGAGCGGGTCAGATGGTCAAGTCTATGACTTGGCTTTTCAGCTGCAAGCAAGACAGTCAGGAGTCACAAAGTGAAGGCTTTTTTGTTTCCATGACGCATTTGCCATTTTCAAACTTAAAACCGCTTTGGTCTGTGTCTGCTGTTTTATGTAACTAAGTATCCTGGTCTTAAATTTTTGAAAATGTTCTTACCATTTCAGAAGGACTAAAACATGAACACTCAAGTCAAAGGCTCACTTTCCCTGCCAAAATTCTCCTTTTAGGACCAACAGTATTTTTCTCTAGGAAAGGAAGAAGACCGCATTGTGGAAAGGCTTTGAAAAGTGTAAATTATTCCAAGCAATGATGTCAATAAATAAGCAACATGGGTTAGTTGATAACTTGTGGGTATTCTGCATTTTCCAGCTCTGCTAGGCTTTGTGGAGAGTTTAAAGAGAAGTGAGATAGGAGTGATGTCCACCAGTGACTTGGAGAGAAATTAAAGATGCATGTTACTTGGGACAGTGTATCCTCAGGTCGGAAATTGTTAAATGTCATCTAACAATATATAAAATAAAGATTAGGTCCTGGGAGAAATTAACATGGATTTAAGCAGCCCAGGAGAACATCATGGATATGGAACAGGAGCTAACTCTTGAAGAAAAGGATAGTTTGGAAAGATTGATAAACAGATAAACTCTCATTTAGGTCAGGGTATTTATGCTAAGGGGGAGGTAGGGAGGAGCCAAATGAGCAAATCCTAGACTTGGGAATGAAGAGTGGAGGGCACACGTGTTGTATTGAAGCTGGGGATAGGAAAAGGAGAAAGAATGAGGGGTTGGCTTGGGGGTACCCACCCGGAGCTCAGCCAGGCGGGGTCAAAGAGGCTTCCATGCCTGGCACAGGCCTTTCAGCTGACTTTACTCACTCTCACCGTGATTCCATCATTCCCACACTTCTTTAATCTGCTCTCACAAGGACAAAATAAGGATTTTCTCATAACAGCTGTGGAAGAATTTCCTTCTCCAACTTATAATCACTAATCAACCATCAAGACTACTATTGTTTCAAAGCTTCTCAAGCCATCTTAACTCCAGACCTTTAGGGCTGTCCTTACTTCTCACATTGGCATTTCAAGTTTCATTTCTTTGTTTCTTGTTTTAGAACTACATCTTAGTAAGCTCAATGGCTGGAAGGTTTCATCCTTGTCAGAAATTGGCCCATTATCTTCATAGTTTGTTAAATTATGTATTAAGCTGAGGCTGAGAAATAGTGACCCAGGAATAACAGTGAACACGATATAGATACAAACCTAATTTTAAGAAAATAAATTCCTGGGGTAGGCATTGTGTGCAGCAGGTTAAACTGCTTCTTGGAATGCCCACAGCCTATACATGAATGTCAGTTCAAATCCTGGCTACTCTACTTCTGACCCAGCTTCCTGCTAATGTGCCTAGCATGCAGTGGTTGGTGCCTCAAGTACTTGAGTCCCTGCTACTTATGTGGGAGACCCTGAGGGAGTTCTTGGATAAAGTCCTGGGTTGGGCAGTTGGTGCAGTTGTTAAGACTCTGCTTGGGATGCCCACACCCCATGTCAGAGCACCTGGGTTCAAGTCCCAGCTCTGCTTCTTTCCAGCTTTCTGCCTTGGAATGCACCAGATGAGGGTTCAAACACTTGAATTCCTGCTTCCCATGTGGAAGACTGGAGCCTGAATCAGGTTTGGTGATGCAGTGATTTGGGGGATGGAACCAACAAATGGAAGATCTCACTGATTCTCTCTCTCTCTCTGTCTTTTAAGCAAACAAACAAGCAAACAATAAATAAGATAAACTCCCACCCCTCCTTTATAAGTCAACTACTCACATATTTATGGTATTTGTACTGGAAGGAGAAAAATAATAGAACTTATTTTCATTTTAATATTCTATTGCAAATATGCTAGAAGCCCAAATATAACTGTATAGAGATTCTAAATACATAGTCCTAAGCATTTGTAAAAGCTTAAAGCTATTTTAAAAGCTTTCATAATTTGAGTATTCTTGAAATAAAATGGCAAAGCTTAAGGGAAAGGTGAATTATGTTAAATTCAGTTTAGCATCTGCACAGATGTTATATATAGCCAACTAATGGTCAAGAATTTGAAAAGACTGTTTTATTGGAGCTAGCGTAATTTTATTTTCCCACAAACCCTAAGCTACTACCAAAGTTGCAGAAATGTTATCAATGAGTAAGACACTGAGTCGTCCAGAATATGTGAACACTCTGAAAGGGTTGAGGCATTCATCATTTCAGGCATTGTCATATTTGTTCATAATTTTGTAGTTAATTCAACATCATGGCATTTGGGAGGCAAATGTGCTCATCACATTGATGGGTTAAGAATTCACCATGCCCTGTAGAGTCTGAAAGATACAGGGAAATGTTAAATTACAGTATACCTAGGTGGATTAAGACATCATGCCTTTTGGTTTCCAAAGGATGGAAAATTTTGAAGTGTTCTAAAATGTCTTCATTTACATTTAAAGATCTTCAAAGGCAATAACAACATGTACTCAAATAACATTCATCTTTTATGACTTGCAGAAGAAGCATTTACTAAGAAAACCTTGTATAATCCAGAAAACTGATGGCAATAAAAGAAAATTGTATTTTATAATTTATATTTGTAACATATTTTATAATTTAGTTGCTCTTTCCATAAATGTGTGTTTGAGTATAAACTGTGTGTTACTGCAGAATTAAAAAGACAGATAGAATGGAAGACTTCAAGGAGCTTATTAACTCTCAGACAAGTGAATCACAATTGAAATAAAGCACATGGTAAGTTATATGATGGGTAAAATACAGGGCCCATGGGACTACTTAAGAGGGGGACACCTACCTGACAAGGGGGAAGCTGGTGGGATAGCAGTGAGATCTAAGCAGGTGCCTGAGGGATCAGTGGTTAAACTGAAGAAAGCAGAACATCAGAAAACCTTGATTAAAGGGAATATGACAGGCGCTGTCACTGCACGCAGTAGGTGAAGCCACCATTCGCAGTGCGGGCATCCCATATTGGAGTGCCTGTCCAAGTCCTGGTTACTCCATTTCCTATCCAGCTTTGTGCTAGTGTGCCTGGGAATGCAGTGAAAGATGGACCAAGTGCCCCGACCTGGTTGTTGCAATCAACTAGGGAGTGAACCCATGTATAGAAGACTTTCTCCCTCTCTCTGTTGCTTTGCCTTTCAAGTAAATAAATAAATCTTTAAAGAAAGAGAACGTGACAAAAATTTTAGGATGTCCCAGTATCCACAGTTAACATTCTTGATATTCTCACATTCCTGGCCCATTTTACAGATGTATTGAAATATATTTTAATATATTGTGGCTCATATAACTTTATATTTACTTTATTCATTTAATTATTGTCATTTGTTTAACTTAATAAATTTGGGGTTTGGTACATATGATAGAAATTCTTCTATATAATTTGTAAAAGCAACATAATTTTCTGTGACATAATGAGCTTATATTAACCAGCCCTTCTTATTGAATATATTGTGTTCAATTTTTGTTACAAAATAGAATATTTTAGTAGACATTTTGTACATCTCTCTGATTATGTTCTTAATATCAAATGTGCTATTCAAATGATATGCAAATTTGAGACATTTCATATATATTTCAAATGAGCAAACCTAGTCCAAATTAAATACTTATCAGCATGAATTAGTGCCATTTCAAACTATTTATGGAAAGTATTTTTTAAAAACCTCATGTGTGGCATATAGACCAATTGAACTTCAATAAGTATAAACTAATTTGGAGCCACCCCTAAGGTTCTAGCTTCTGAATATTATGGCATATTGTCTTAGCAAATACTGCTCCACGATTCAGCAAAAGATCCTTGAGTTAGACTTCAGAGAAAGTGTGAAGCAGTTTTAATCTCTAATCCCATTTTTTAAAAAAAGTGTTTCAATAACATTTGCAGAAAGCAGAAATCTTGATTCTAGCAAAGTTTTCAATACCTTGTTCTAATACCATGCTGATCACCTCTACCATCAAGGGGCTGGCACACTGGAATTTGAAGTGAACCACTGCACAAAGTACCGGCAAGCCTAAGTAAATAGACAAATAAATAAGGAGGTGACAAGATTGCATGAATCTAATTTTTTAAATGAGAGAGAGGAGAGAGAGAGAAAGCATTGAACTGAGAATCAGAATTAGGAATATCTGCCTCCCTCCCCAGACTCTAAGTTCCTTGAGGTCAGGGAGCATGATCTGTCATCTCAGTGTTTCTCCATTGCCTGTGAGATTGCCCAGCAAATGATAAGCAAGTTGAATGGATGGAAGAGTGGACACAAAGCCTGAGACTCATATAAGGATAAAATGTGTTTTATAGCAGCATACACACAGCTCTTGCCTGCTCTGATCCTACCCACCCACAAGGAGATTTTTCCATGGAGATTGAGGGCATGCTCATTCTGACAAGTACCTCCAGGCAGTCCTTTGCTTGGGGACATTTATGTACAATTTGGTTTTTAATCACTTAGACATATCTTGAAGAAATGATGCAAAATGCACAATTTTGTCTTTTCTGTATTCTTAGGTGTTATTTTTCAGTGTTGTTGGAATCAAGTCTTGTACTTTGAGAAGAGACAGAAATCCTCATTTTCCTTCTTGGAAATAGGTGTAGTACAAGGTTGCAAAGTAGCCTTTTTCCAACAGTAACAACTTTCCTCAAAATGAAGAGACCTTGTAGATTGGAGTAACAGCAAAACCCTGAAATCTAAAGATCATTGTCTATTACAGAATACCTTGATGATGAGTGTCAGAAACTTCAAGCAGAATTAGTGAAAATCATTATAAGAAAGAGAAAAAGAAACCATAGACTTAAACCAGTGTTGGAATGAAGTTTGGGTGACAGACATTTTACAAACCAAGGCAGCGTGGGAGGTCTTCAATTTATATTTTTAAATGTGAACAGATGGGCTGAGCATCCTTATAGAAAGTGGATGTGTGTGTCTATGTGATGAAAATGTAGTTCATGAAGGCTGTTCCTTTGCAGGTGAGAATAATATGAGCTTACTCACTTTGCAGTGGTAGAAGAACTAAAACCAAGTCCCCAAAGTGGTTCACATATGGTGGCCCAGTTCTTTTAATTTTCTGATTGATTTTTGTTCTTTCTTTTAATTTGCCAATTAAAATGAAAAAGGTAGCATTTTCTTTCTTTTTTAAATGTTTATTTATTTCAAAGACAGAATTACAGAGAGAGAGAAAGAAAGATATGTTGGTTCACTCCCCAAATATCTACAATGGCTAGGGCTGGGCCAGGCCAAAGCTAAGAACTTCATCCTGGTCTCCCACATGGATGGCAGTGATCTTCTGCTTTCCCATGCACATTAGCAGGGAGTTGGATCAAAAGAGCAGGAACTGGGACTTGAACTGGTGCCCATATGGGATACCAGCATTGCAGGCTGCAGGTTAACTTGCTGTGCATAGTGCTGGCCCCCAAAGGTAGCATTTTCAAAAGAAAGTTGAATGTGAAACACAAGATCCAACATATTTTAGCAGAAGAGTATTTCTCGTGTGATTAAAAAAAACCCAATTATCTAATTATTTGAAAGGCAGAATGACACACAGAGAGAGGGAGAGACAGCAATCTTTCTTCCCCTAGTTCACTTTCCAAATGGCCTAAACAACTAGAGCTACACCAGGCCAAACCAGGATCCAAGAATTCCATACTTGTCTCCAACAGTGGTAAGAGGGCCCAAATGTTTTGCCTATCATCCAGGGCCTTAGCCCCTTCATTAGCAGGGAACTGGCTTGGAGGCAGATCAGCTGAGACTTCAACAGGCCCTCTGAAATGGGATGCTGGCATCACAAGTGACAGCTTAATCCATTATGCCACGATGCAGGCCCATCTTGTGTGGTTCTAATAGTATATCGGGTGTCATAGGGTTTTGGGGAAGCCAAAAGTAAAGATAATATTTCCTGCTTAAAAACTTACTTTGAAAGGAAAACCTATAGGATTAAGGAAAAAGGCAATTAATAAATAAGACTGGAAAATATGCATAGGTATTATTATGATTGCCATCGTTTTCCTTTCAAAGACAGTAGGATGTTAAGAACCAGAAGTCTGGGTTCAAGCCTGACTCGCCTACTTTATAGCTGAATGACTTTGTGAAAAATCACTTGACACTCCTGTGCTTTAGGACTCTCCTCAGTAAAAATAAAGAGATGAGGAGGAGAGTAGAATTACTAATAACAGAGAAGTCAAGAGGATTAGATTACTTAATATACTTTAAGTGTGTTAGAGTGGAGTTGGGACATTAAAATTACTGTTTAAACATAATGGTTTTCTTTATGATTACTACTGTGGCATTCTTTTTTTAATTAATTAATTTATTTAACAGGTAGAGTTACAGACAGTGAAAGGGAGAGACAGAGAGAGATATCTTCCATCCGCTGGTTCACTCCCTAAATGGCCACAATGGCCAGAGCTGGGCTGATCTGAAGCCAGGAGCCAGGAGCTTCTTCCAGGTCTCCCACACAGGTGCAGGGGCCCAAGGACTTGAGCCGTCTTCTACTGCTTTCCCAGACCATAGCAGAGAGCTGGATTAGAAGAGGAACAGCTGGGACTAGAACTGGCACCCATATGGGAAGCTGGTACCACAGGTGGAATCTTTAACCTTCTGTGCCACAGTGCCCGCCCTGGTATTATTCTAATATAATATAGTTAACAAGAGTTTACATTTCTCTTTTAGACACAGGTCCCCCAATTTTTTATTGTTAACAGAAAACACACTTACAATTCATAAGGTGATGGCATAGTGTTGCTATTTTCCAATGGTCCCTCCTGCTATAACCCACTTACCAGGCCCTGGGGTCTGCCTGTGTCTGTCTTTGGAGGTATTAACTCACACTTATTACTTGTCATTAAAGAAAAAGAATGACCATGGCTTGTTATGTTTTGTTTTAGCTGAAACATCCTTTTAGAGTTCCACCTAATTTTTTTTAGAATTTTAAGATTCATTGGGTAAATTTATGCTTATTCAACCTTTAAGCTACAATGCAATCTAGATACCTACTATATGCCAGTCCTATGCATATCATTGTGAGGTTAGGAAGATGAAAAAAAACATTGTTATTAGATAAATTAATACCTACTGGGAGTCAAACATTCACATACATAATGTTAGCTTATTTTATAAGCCTCAATCACATCCCCTCAGTCTTAACTGATTTCCATTTAAGATCCTAATTTTTTAGTGAGTTCCTCCATGCCATATGGCAAAATTTCCTCTTCCTTTGTTCTCTGTCCCAGCTTTTTCCTCAGTCTGTTCCAGCTTTATCTTTCCAGCACTGCCAAATTGTGCACAGTAGTCCAGGTAAATCTGGCAAGCTCACGTTTCCACTTTTTTACAAACACCCTTTGTGAAGACTTTGGTGCTAGAATTGAATGTAACAGCACAATGAGCCCAATATCTCAGATGTCATGCACGATGACGCTTAGAACCCTTTGTTCTTCTTGTTTAAATTACACATTTTCTTGTATTTAGGACAATAATGTATCTCCATGTTTCAAAGGATGGAAAAGAGGAAAGAAAACCATGGATAGTCTTAAAACCACAAAGGCCGTGGCTACCATTAGTATTTTGATTTGTGTCTCTCTTGTACTTTGCTACTTAGATCTGGGACCAAATTCTTGTTCTTTTCTAAGTTATGCTGAAACATACACATTGCTCTGTCTCCTTGAGTATTCTTAAAGGAGCCACCTGATGCATTCATTGTGATTTAATCATTCTGCCTTTTATAAACAGAGGCCCCACAGTGTTTCAGATGAAACACTGACCTCATTCCCTACCTCACACCTGTATCTCTGTACAACACGACACTTTAGTTTGTGTCACGTAGTACTTCCTTATATCATGCTCTTTTATGATCAGTCTTTCTTCTTGAACATTCGAGTATTATTGAAAATGTTGTATGTTTAGAGTTCATTGTTCTTGTGCTGGCTGTGTGACACTTGGCAAGTAACTTCACTGCCCGACCTTTGCTCTCATCTGTTGGGTAGGGTAGCATTCCCTGCCTTTGCTACTGTATAGTCACTGTGGAGATGAGATGAGATGCTGAATGTGAAATCATTCTGTAAATCACAAGATGAGAGATGATCTTCTCATGCTCTGCTTTTCTAACCCAAAGACACCATTGATTCTTATTTCTTTTGAAGCTGAGAAAAATCTGCCTTAAGGCATTGAAAAAGAGCACTCTGCAACTTCTTGATTAATGTTTAACCTCAACTCAGCCTTTTCCCACAGTGACCTGATTGATCTCATGATGCACAAGGAAGGTTATTTGGCTGTGGAAGTACAACCGCAGAGTGTCCATTACAAATAACAATTCAGTTGATGAAATATAACTTCAGTTCTTTAGCTCCAAGTCCCCTTTTCTACCTTGTCATAGATTATAATCTTATAGCAGTAATAATAATAATAATAACATAATAATTTCATTAAGTACCCATAAAGTGACAGCTAGGTGATTCAGATTTTACTTTGTCTGATATTTAAACTGACATTCAGATATCACTTTAAATCATCTTAACAGTTTTATAGGTTATTTGTTTAGATGACTAGTCTATCAATAGGCAAAAATCATTCAGAAGAGAGATCCAAAGTAGATCTCAAATAAAATGGTCATAACTAAAAACTCTCCTAAGGGATATTACCAAAGGCAAACCTATGGCCAAGTAGAACCAATAAAAGAAAAGGAGAAACAAAGAAAAGACTCCACTAGAAAGTCCTCTAATGGGAGGCAGATAACAGGAGGCTTCCTCCTCCTCCTTCTCACCTTCTTCTCCTCTCCTCTTCCTCCTTCTGCATCACAGTGTTAGCCTTTTTCTCAAGAAAGTGTGGATATTGGCCAAGTGAATGTCTTTCATTCCAAACCCAAGTGCCTTGAGACAGGGCAAATGCAAATGGCTTCATTTTTTAAAAAATTGATTTTCTTGGGGCCGGTATTATGATGTAGTGGGTTAAGCTGCCGCCTGCAGTGCCAGTATTCCATATGTATTTGAGACCCAGATGCTCTACTTCCTCTCCAGCTCCCTGCTAATGTGCCTGGGAAAACCGTGGAGGATGGCCCAAGTGCTTGGCCTCCTGCACCCACCTGGAAGTCCTGGAAGAAGTTCCTGGCTTCAGACTGGCCTTGCTCGAGCTGTTGCAGCTATTTGGGGAGTAAACCATTGGATCAAAGATTTATCTGTCCCCCTCCATAACTCTGACTTTCAAATAAATAAAATAAATCTTTCAAAAAATTGATTGATTTTATTTTATAGCTCTACTAAAAAATAATTGACATATTATAAACTGTGCACAATTAAATCATGCAACTTGATAAGTATTGACACAAAACCTTTCCCATAGTAAGGTAATGAATGTAAAGTTACACCTCCAGAGTTTTTTGTGTTCCTTTGGACTTCTCCTTCCTCTCTTTGCCTCTTTTTCCTTCCCTAGCTAAGCTTACTCCACTTGCAGTTATTTGAGATTTTTAGTATATCATATATGCCAATGCTCACTTCTTTTTTACTACTCATTTGTATTCCATTGTATGACTGTATCACAATTGTTTATTGTTAAGCTAATTATTTCATATGCATAACCAATTATCCTAAAACTTAATGATTTAAAACAGCAAGCAGTGATTATCTCATAGTAGCTAGACATTTGAGGATGGCTTAGCTGGGTGGTTCTGGGTCAGGGTCTCATGGGATTGCTGTCAAGATATTGGTCATCTGATGGCCTAACTGGGCTGGAGTACTCACTTCCAAGATGGCATTTGTAGCTACTTCACTGTGCCCATTTGTTCTCCCTTCCCTCTTTTCTGAACTATGAAGAATCAATGCAGAGTTTTGAATGAGGGATGCTACGATAACCTGTCTTTTAGATGTATTATTTCAATGAGCAGAGGTGGTCCATTTTTGAGTGGAACAAATACTATCCCAGTGGATAGCGCTACTCGTAGTTTCAGGGGGTTATTTTCATATTTTACCATTTAAGGAAAAGTTCCAATGGTAAAGGGTCAGAATCATTCCAGTCCTACAGAGTAGACCCAGTGGGCCATCCAACCACACTCATTTTTATTCATGAATCTTTAAAGACATGCCGAGAGCTCTGTCTTCACTATATACTAACTCTGTAGGCCTGCTGATGAGTGCTATGTGGTATAGACAGTATGTTTTCCTTCCATAGGACTTGGCTTCCCCATGGTCAAAATCAACAATATTGGCTAGCTAACTTCTGCGTGCCTCTTGGTTTTAGGATCATGTGTTGTGAGAAGTAGGCAGCATGATCAATTGCAGAGGAGTTACCAAAGTGCAAGAGTCTTGTATATCTAACTCCCAAATGTGAAAATGGGCCAAAGGAGCTAGATGGAGCCACTAGTTTTATGGCTCAAAGGCAATGCTTAATCTGGACATAACTTATCCATCACTCCTATAATTCCCTTTTGGAGTGTGCCCAGGCAGAGGCTCTTGCTTTAGGTGCACCTTAGGATAGAGTCTGGGAAAGAATAAAAGCAGATTAAACCTGTCATTGTACTTTTGCTCCAAACTCAGATGAAGATTAAGTGGCATTTACCAAATATATAAGAGACAGGACTTGACAGCAACAAAATGTTGATGACACAGCAATAATGTTACTATTTTTAAACCCAGACCTTTGAAACACTCTCCTTGTCCTGGTTATTTTATATATATTTACACATCCAAATTTGGTTGGGTTTTATTTTCTCTCACAATTATCACAAAAGTAACGGGGATTGTTATAGTCAGGGTTCTCCAGAGAAATAAAGCCAGTAAGAGATTTATTTATATATTTATTTATTGTAGAATTGGTTCATGTGATTATGGAGGCTAGCATGTGCAGAAGAAATGTCCAGCTTGTAGGGTGTCAGGTCGCCATAGAAAAGGAAGAGCCAATTTTCTACTTCAAGGGTCATCAGGCAGGATATTCTGTTACATTCAGAGAGGGTCAGCTTTCTGTTCTAATATTTCTGGGAAGGCCTTCAACTGATTGGACAAGGCCCACCCATGGTAGGGAAGGCCATCTGCTTTGCTCAGTGTACTAACATAAATGCTAATTCTAGCCACAAACACCCTCACAGGAATGCCTACAATATATTTGACCACATATCTGCATACCCTGTGGCAAGGCAAGCTGATACATAAAATTAGCTGTCATAAGTGCATTACTGACTATGCTTTTTGTCTTTTAAACTACATAAGAGGGGTAGGTGTTGAGGCATAGAGGGATGTCACTGCTTGCAATGCTGGAATTCCATATAAGAGTGCCAGTTTGAGTCCTGACTGCTTCTCTGCTGATCCATCTCTGTTAATGCACCTGGGAAAGCAGTGGAAGGTGGCTCAAGTACTTAGACCCTGCCACCCATATCAGAGAGCTTGATGGAGTTCAAGGGTCCTGGCTTCAGCCTGGCCCAAACCTGGTTGTTGCTGCCATTTGGGGAATGAACTAATACATGAAAGATTTCTCTCTCCACTCCCCAACTCTGGCCTTCAAATAAATAAATTTAAAAAATAAAAACTGCATAAGGTACTGCCACCAACCCCTTCCCAAGGTTCTGTTCAAGGCAAATCCATGAGTACATTCCATAAGCATTTGAAAACCCTTATTCTATGTGTAGGAGACATATTCCCAATCTTACCACTGAATGTAGGATGCACCTCTTTGGTATAAGCCTTTGCTCATCACCTTGAAGCTTAGCTGGCTCAGTAATGAAAATAACTTTTCTAAATACTATGGCTTCATCTCTGCAGTGACATTGTGATCCTCTCTCTTTACCTCTCTCTCTCCTTTCCTCTAACATATGTTAAATAGTTATTTTATGTAAAGTAGCTCTAAGGGTACAAGACACTATGAGGATGACCCTGATATTGCCTCTATGTTTTCTCTGTAGGATTTTGAAATATTTTATAAAGTGGCATTGTGATGATAGTTAATCCTCCCACATTTTAAATTTTATATAATAAAACCCAAATTGTTTATATGATTGTTGTGAACAGGCTAAAAAATGCTTTTATAGCTCTTATTAGTCTAGAAAATAATTTTTAAAATAACCTAAGGGAGAAACCTGTGGTATTATATTATTTTCATTGGTACATTTTTAAAAAGTGATTTATTTTATTTATTTAAAAGACAAAGATAGAGAGAAGTCTTCCATCTGTTGGTACATTCCCCAAATAACCACAAAGGTCAGAGCTGGACCAGGCTGAAGCCAGGAGCCTGGAATTCCATCTGAGTCCCACACATGGGTAGCAGGGGCCCAGGTACTTGGGTGTTATCATTTGCTTTCCCAGCCACATTAGCAAGGAGCAGGATCAGAAACAGAGCAGTCTAGTCAGGACTCAAACCTGCCCTTTGTTATGGAATACCAGCATTGCAGGTATTGGCCCAATCTACTGTGCCACAGTAATGGCCCCCACTGGTACATATTTTTAGCAATGAATCCTTGTATTTAAATAAGGAGCTAAAATACTGTACATGGTGCCTTTGCTTCTGGGGGGGGGGTCGCTGAAGGGATCATTATAAAGATTTTGCTCCTTTTATATAGCACACATTCCTTTATCATATTCCTGTAGTGAGTTTTAATGGTCACTTATTTTCCCCTAGATCACCCATACTCATAAACATCCTTAAACAACAAAAGGCACACTGTAAAATCTGTGTGTGGTCATGGTGGAGTTCTCCCTGCCACATGGATTTTTCCAATGGGCCCAAGGAAGAGTGATGGGGAACTCAGGGGAGAAAATCCATGTGCTGAAGATAAAGAATGATTTAGAGAAGATTGTCAGTTTTGTGGTCTGGAAGGATGGGAGAAGAGGAAGAGCTTAATTCTACAATTAAAAATTTCTTCTCTCTCAAGAAAAAATGAAAAATAGGGAAGAAGCAAAATTGATGTTGTGTTTATTAATTGTGTTCATCGAAGGCCTTTATTGCTTGGGTCACAATGTACCCTAGCTTTCTAATTCATGCCCAATATTCTATTCATTCCTTTGTTCACCAAATTCATTGAACACTTGATGCTGTGCATAATTCAGAAATGAATGGTGGTTGTCAAGACTGGTGCATTACAACCAGGATCTAAAGAGAAGAGGGTTAAGGACCACCGTGCAATCAGAAAGTTCTTAGGCCATAGAGGACTGTGAGAGCAGGATGGATTGAACACTGGGTGTGCTACTGGGGCTGCTGGTGAGGAAGGTGACAGTCTGAGTTTGGGCTTGGGCTTGGAAGAAGCACCTGCTTGTGTTGTGGGCATTGGTACAAGAATATGCAGAAGCTACATTGAGTTTTAAAAGCAACCTCGAAAAATGAACAGATTCAAAAGCACAATCTGACTGTGACGGGTGCTTTGAAGAAGGCCCTGAGAATCCTGTTAAACTGTCTTTCCTGGAATGAGCCGGATAGTAATGGCTTTGCTTTCTTGGATGGGAAGAAGACTGGTCCTGGTGGGCCGGCGGGCCGCTGCAGCTCGCGCCTATTGACGCCGTGCTACTCGCGTGCTCCGCAGCTCTGGCAGCGATCCCAGAGCTGCTATGAGTCAGTTTTGCGCTGAACCTCGGCATAATGGAGGAAAGTGCTATTTTGGGATAACAGGCATATGATCAGCTATTTTTTGGGCAGATTTCACAGGCTGCGATGTTTGCAGAAAGAGTGACTTTCCAGAACACCTCCCCCTTTCTGCTGGAGCACAGAGAATAATTTCACGAAGTTGTGGCCTCTCCGCAGAAGAAGGTTCACATGGACACCGAGAGTCCATGAACCCTGTAAGCCTTCTTCTCCCCGACAGTAGACATGAGAGCAGAAACTGATTTGGAAGGTGTGGAGAAGCCCTGAAGCATTGCCAGTTTAATGGAATCATGGAACCCCAATGAACAGAACTCAGGTCTGTCTCCTGTTTTTCCCATCACCCCATCATTGGCTTTTCTAGGATGTATGCCCCAAAGTGAGCTTCCTACTTAGAACAGGTATCTAGAAGCAATATGATGGGATTCCGTACTGTTTCACTTTCTTTTTCTTACACAGTACTTACAGTGAACACCTAGCCTTTTGGTAATAAGCCAGTACTAAAGCTATTTTATGCAAATATAAATGAAGGGGCTAGCATGGTGGCATAGCAGGATAGGCCCTGTTTGTGAGGCAGGCATCCCATACTGGGTGGATGGTTGGGGTCCCAACTGCTGCACTTCAGATTTGGCTCCCTGCTAATGCACCTGGGAAGGCAGCAGCATGTGATGGCCACCAGTACTGGGGCCCCTGCCACCCACATGAGAGACGTAGATGGAGTTCCTGGCTCCTGATTTCAGTCTGCCCCTGCTGTGGCTGTTGTAACCATTTGAGGAGTAAATCAATGAATGACAGATCTCTCTCTCTCTCTCTCTCTCTCTCTCTCTCTCTATCTCTTTTAAACAATTTTTTTAATGAAAGATAAATGTGGTGTGTGTGTACATGTTGACTTCTCAGATTGTGACTTTTGTGACCTGCATCCTACCAGATGGGACAAAGACAACGTGGTGCTCTGAACATGAAGGATCTGAATCTCACGAGATGCTTTTGATTCCTGATGATACAAACTAGGGTGTGCTTTCTGTTTCTTAAATCTTCCATCTTTGGGAATATCCTCTGTCTCCAATCCTTTATTAGACTAAGAAATCAAAGGAGCGATGATAAAGTCCCTACTTTCAAAGATGCAATAAATCTTTGTATCCCATTGAGTTTCCCACATCATTTACTGTCTTTTTCCTACCCTTGCTCTCTGGCAGTTTAATCATTGACATGATTTGGTCTACCACATTTGCATTTTTTCCAAAATATCTATCTGTAACCAAAACATTTCCTGATAGATTCGAGATGCACATGCTTAGTGCCTTCTGCAACCCTCTGTGTGGCTTTGCACAGGCCACTCAAATTCAGCCTGTTTGGATTGGAACTTCACCATGGTTCTCCACCCCCACCCCCCACCCCCACCCCCGTGAGAACAGAAACCAACAAATACAACTGACCTGGAGCTTACCCTAAGTCTCCATCCTAACAGGTGGCACCTTTATCCCCCCAGCTGCCCAAGCCTGGACCCTGCTCATTATATTCTGTTCTTCCTTCTGTTTTCTTGATCCCTTACATCTATGCCAAAGAAGGCCTGGAAGCAAGCAGAAACTGAAGAGATGGGAGAATTCTCCTAGAGAACCCATGAAATAGCACAGCTCTGTGGATGCTTCCATGTTGGGCTTCAGGTCTCCAGCACAGTGGATCTGAGCCCCTGTATTTGTTAAAGTTTGCTCCAACAAATCTAGTAAACTACAGTCAGTGCCATTTGTAGCACAAGTGCCATTTTCCCCCTGGACACAATTCTTTCTAGATAAACTTTCTAGAATAATCTCTGAGATATTTTTAGTCTTTGTTATTTAAAAAAATTAAAGCCATTTTCTTCTGTAGTCTGATGAAGACTTATAATCCTTGATCTCCAAATTTTCCTAGACCCGTTAGATCTTTCTCCCACTGAAGTTGAAGATGTCGTATCCCCACTCACATTCTCTCCCCTCAGGTACCCTTTGTAAGAGAGGCAATAGCACAGTTCAGAGCTTTGTCTCACATTGGTCCTCTGAGATGTGTCTGGTCCTGGAACTGAGTTTGCTCCTTAATCTCTGCAAAAGTCCTGGTCTGTAGACTTCACAGAGAGCTGATAAGGATTAGAGAAGGGGAAGTAACTCTTGAGAGTTCTGTAAAGTATGAGGGGATGGCTGGAAATGATGTTGTTAATGTTATAGTTGCTACCTGAAGTGTATGAAGCACATAAAAATACAAGAAATCAGAATGTATGCAATACAAAAATTTGCTGGGACAGAAGCTCCTGTGGCTCAAACACTGTACTTTGCTGCCATCGTGTGGCCTTTCTGGTAGTTGTCCCTGTTACTGTATTTTATGTTCAATAGTTTCCGTGATGAGTGTTTTAATTATAAATCTTCAAATATACTTTTAAAGCAATTTTTAATTTAGAAAAAAGACTAGTAATGTAATTCTGGGACTTTCTAATGTCCCTCTCTGTTCCTATTTTGGGAAAAATGGGTTTGGAAATATCATTTGAAAAATTCTAGTAGATAAGTCTGGAGATTAAAATTCTCAGGCTGGTCACATAGGCTATCCAGTGCTGTAGACTTCAGAGAAATGAAAACACCTGCCCTATCCAAGGGACATCCATCAAATACTGTTACTGGAACCCAACATTTACTGAAAATTTTCCTGGGCTCCCTGTAGGTAGTCAAATCTTGCTGACTACTTTTCTCCAAACTCATTTATTCTTGGTTCTCTAGTTTCATGGCTATTGTATATTTCTTTAAGATATTTTTTAAAATGCACTTGTTTTCATTTTTTTGAGCGGAGGGAGAGAGAGAGAGAGAGAGAGCGCGTGTGCGCTTTCATCTGCTGGTTTGCTACCCAAATGACCTCAACATTCAGGACTGGATCCGGCAGAAGACAAGAGGCTGAAATGTACTCAAGCGTTTGTGCTATCACCTGCTGCACCAGAGGGCACACAATAGCCAGAAGCTGGAATTAGAAGTAGAGCCAGGACTCAAACCCAGGCACCCTGATTTTTGATGTGGGCATCTCAAAGAGGCATCTTAGCCTCTGCACCAAACACCCGCCATACTATTGTATGTGTCTGGTGCTGGTTACTTTTGCTAGGTTTAACTTTGTTATTCTTTTAAGATTTATGTGTTTTTTTATGTGAAAGGCAGAGTTACAGAGGGAGGGAGAGAAAAAAGGGTGTGAAGGAGAGAGAGAGAGAGAGAATCTTTCATCCGCTGGTTCACTCCCTAAATGGCCACAAAGACAGGCTGAGCCAAGTCGAAGCCAGAGTTATACAGAGATAAGGAGAGGCGGAGGGTGTGTGTGTGTGGGGGGGTCTTTCATCTGCTGGTTCACTCCTCAATTGGCTGCACAGCCAGAGCTGTGCTGATCTGAAGCCAGGAGTCAGGAGCTTCCTCTGGGTGGCCCAAGAGGGTGCAAGGGCCCAAGGCCTTGGGCCATCTTCTACTGCTTTCCCAGGCCATATCAGAGAGCTAGAATGGGAGTGGAGCAGCCAGGTCTTGAACCAGTAGCCATCTGGGATGCTGGCACTGCAGGCAGTGGCTTTACCTGCTACACCACAGTGCTGACCCCCTAGATTTGTTTTCATGAGGCACTATCTGAATAGTGCAAACCAGTGAATGGAAGTAATGTCTGGAGCCAGACTTCTTGGGTTTCAATCCCAGATCCATCAGTTTGACTTTAATGGGGCAAACTAGAGCAAATTGCATAAACTTAACGTATGTCAGTTTTCTTACTTGTGTAATGAGGATATTACTGGTGCCTACTTCATTTATTTGTGATCAAAATAAAATGAATGAATTCACATTCTTGTGCCTAGGATGTAGTTAGTGTTCAACCACTATTTGCTAACATTAACCCTCCTTGTGAATATATGCATCAATTTGATTACAAGATGTTGCTTTGCCTTTGCAGGTTCAGCTGCACAAATAATTTTTGAATTGCAATAATTTGATACCATTTTTAATATATGGATGATCACTACACATTAATAGATACATCAGTTCACTTCTTGGAACTCTCATTATCCTCACAATATGCCTATGGAAATACCACAATTTGTGTGTGTGTGTGTGTGTGTGTGTACTAATGTGCAGAAAACATTCAAACTTGCTCTATGTGCTGTTCAGAAACAGTGATTAAAATTAATTGAGCATTTATTCATTAATAAGCTCTGTTCAAAATGCTTTGTACAGATACCCTTGTATAGAACTCACAACAGCTTCAAATTCAGTGACCTCCCAACAAAGCTGTGGCAAAGTCCCACAGTGGATAGTGGAGACCAAATTGTCATCAGTATAGTCTGTCTCAGGAGCTGATGTTCTTAAGTGACCTCCAAGCTATAAATACCTTCTCCTCTAATGCCTGGTTATAATTCTGAGATGCTGTTTCTGAACAGCAAATCACAGAAAACCCCAAACCCAGTAGAACAGAGGGCCAAGCTCATTGCAATATTTGTTGCATCAGGCCTCAACCTGATCTAACCTATTTTGGAAATAGTGCTCCATGCGATAATGAACTGTGATCACTGATGTTGTTGTTCGTGGATTGCTCTAAGTGAGGAGGAAATCTGGAGACCACAAGGTCCAAATATTTTTAAGCTTTTTACTGTAAGTAAGGCAATGAACCCATTCCAGTAGCATATTGTCAGATGTATCGAAAGCCACCTGCTGCTCTAATGCTGGCTTGTGTTGGAAAGTCTTCTTTAGACGATTGGCTTTAAAGTCCAAAGTGTGCCTGGAAAAATGCAATGAGGGGAGTGGAGCAGCTGAACTTCTAGATGTTTTGATAAGATTATATTTATTCAATGTTTAGTTTTTACACTTTGTTTCTGCTGTATATAGAAAATTTAAGCTTTGAAAAATGTAGACATGCTATATGGTGCTCATCCATTGAAAATAATGAGAAATATATCTTTCTTATTATCTACTATTCTTAAGCTTGAGATGAATTAACTAATTTATTCCTTATAATAACTTTATAATATAGGTACTCTTATCATCCGTTTTTTTCTCAGATAAGGAAACATAGACACAGAGAAGTTGGAATTCTAAAACAGACAGTCTTTGTCCAAAGTCCAAATTTTAGAGGCCAGTGCTATATAGTAGGCTAAGCCTCTACCTGCGGTGCTGGCATCCCACATGGGCATGGGTTTGTGTCCTGGCTACTCCACTTCTGATCCAGCTCTCTGCTAAAACATGCCTGGGAAAGCAGTGGAAGATGGTTGAAGTGCCTGGACACCTGCACCCATGTGGGAGACCAGGAAAAAGCTCCTAGCTCCTGGCTTCTGATCAGCCCAGCTCTGGCTATTGCAACCGTTGAGGGAGTAAACCAGCAGATGGAAGACCACTCTTTCTGTCTCTCCCATTCTCTGCCCGTAGCTCTGCCTCTCAAATAAATAAATCAATCTTTTTAAAAGTCCAAATTTTAACCATTAGGATATACTACCATCATTATATTTACCTATTTTTAACATTAGTGTTAAATACTGAACAAATATGTGGATTTCCTCTTTGATTAAAATCACTAATAACATATATACCTGCTAGCAAAGAACCACTCTTGTCCACTATTTGGATGTAATTGTGTTTACATGTAGACTTACCAACTCCTAAACAACAGATAATCCTCAAAAGTCACCTTTCAGCCAGCGCCGCGGCTCACTAGGCTAATCTTCCACCTGCAGCACCGGCACCCTGGGTTCTAGTCCCTGTCGGGGTGCCAGATTCTGTCCCAGTTGCCCCTCTTTCAGTCCAGCTCTCTGCTGTGGCCCAGGAGTACAGTGGAGGATGGCCCAAGAGCTTGGGCCCTGCACCCGCATGGGAGACCAGGAGAAGCACCTGGCTCCTGGCTTCAGATCAGCACAGTGCGCCGGCCGCAGCGGCCATTGGGGGGTGAACCAACGGAAAAGGAAGACCTTTCTCTCTGTCTCTCTCTCTCACTGTCCACTCTACCTGTCAAAAATAAAGAAATAAATAAAGTCACCTTTCTTCCTGTTTGACTTTAGCTTCCTATTTTTCTTATAGGGAGTCATAAAATTGAAACTACCCTGATTTCCTGCCATCTCAGTATCAAACCACTGGCAACAGCTGGAAGGAAATGAGATTGTATGCCCAATGTGCTAATTGGTGACAAAGTATGTATGTGTGAGGGGTGATCTCAGGCTTTAAGGATTCTGATGAAACAAATATGTAATGCCAGAATTGTCTTAGCCTGGGATGTGAGGAATCTTGAGGACTGGATTCATCACATGCTTACATGTTTTCTCTATTTGATCATTTTCATTTATATCCCCTTTTGACAATATGCCATTAATTTTGGCTATGTTTAACTTTGTTTTTTGAATCAAAATTTGCTTATTTTTAACTGTAATAACTGGCCCCAATTCTAAAATTGCTGGAATTGCATAATCAAGTCTAATCTTTACGGCACATAAAGACCAGTTATATGTCCAATTTGGGTTTTCATTTCTTAGGATCTTTGAATCTTTCTTTTCCCTCCATTGGGAAATTTATAATTGATTACAAATTGAAGAAAAAAATACTTTGGTTTTATTGTAGAGATCAAATGTATAATTACAATTAATTTTATCTATTTCCTTTTTCAAAAATGCAACTACTAGAAAATTTTAAATTACATTTGCGGTTTTCATTGGCAGCTCTCCTCATCTTTCTATTAGATGGCACAGAACCCTGCGACCTTGCTTTCAGGTTAATTCTTCTTTGTTTATTTCTTTCTTTATTTTTAGGTTTTATTAATACAAAGAGAACAGACTTCATGTATTTCATAGGTACAATTCTAAGAAGATAACCGTATTTCCTTCCCACTCTTCTTCCCTCCCTCAGTCCCCTTCCTTCCTTCTTTTCTTTTTCTAATTAATTTTTACAAACACGTAATTTCAATCCACTCTATAATCACAGGATTACTGCACCACTAACCATATTATTTAGCAAATAAAAAGTAAAGAGACCACAGTTCCATAAGAGTAAAAACAAAAGATAAAAACAACAATCAAATCACAAGATATCCATTTCTTTCATATATATATATAATATTCTATATTAGCTACCACATATAAGGAAAAACATGATATTTGTCTTTTTGGGGACTGGCATATTTCACTTTTAGTCTTTTTATGATAGAACTGTGAGTAGCCTCATTACCCTTAACATTCAGTTTGAATTTCCTGGTGTGAAAAACACCATGTCTGTAAGTATATCAGCCAAACTATTGGTTTCTACCTGGGATCTTTGTGTGAATTTTGATGAAGAGTGTTTAAGGAGAATACTGACACAATATAAATAAGACTGATAGTTGTTTTCAAGTGAAGGTTAGTAGATATGACTAAGTAAGCCTCATAGAAGTTGGATTGACATCTTCCTGAATTTATCTTCTATCCCCAAATTTGTTTACTGGTTCACATAATGAATGATGTATCTATTTACTGATGACTAATATCTTTTCTTGAAAATAATATATAACTCAAAGCTATTATTCATCCCTTGGTGACAAGATGGAGTTTATAAATATGTTTATTAGGAAGAGCTATGTCTACTATAATTCTTTCTCATTGTGGGTTTTTATTAAGGCAACATGTTTATGGAGTAAAAATACATGAATTCTTTGACTTTTATTGTTTTATTAAGGTAGATGTTAAATTCAGTAAAATGCAGAAATCTTAACTGCATAATTCATTGAGTTTTGACAAATGTAACCAACACATCAGTCAAGACATATCACATTTACTTTTAGAAAATTTCCTCACAACATCCAATCACTTTCCCATCATCCAACCAATTGTCTAATTTTTGTCAGCATAGATTAATTTTATTTGATCTTGAATTTAATATAAATAGGATCTTTCAGTATATAATATTTTGAAATCCACTTTCTTCAATAAACAGAATGTTTGAAATTCATACATGTTGTTATCAGTAGTTAATTCATTTTAACTTATTTTTAAATTCTTAGAATCTTTATTACTAATTTTTGTTCTAAAGTTATGTATTAATAAGTTCATTTACAAAAATAAATCAGGCAATACAAAAAGGCATATAAGATCACAGAGAGAATTCCACTATTCATTGCTGAACTTTTTAAATGTTTCAAATTTTAACACATATTGCTAAAAAGTAATGTATCTATAGCCTGCTTTTTTATTTTCTTTTAGGTTTTTGTTTTTTATTTCATTTTAACAAATTCAATGTATTTCACAGATACAGTCCTAAGAATATAATGCTATTTCCTTCCTTCCTCCCTCCCTCCTCTTTTTCTTTATTTTTTTTTTTAGTTTTTGAGATAGCATCTTTCAAATTTACATTAAAATAGAAATGTTTAATGCCTCAACAAATATGAAGTGTTAAGAAGTAAAAAGCAGGGCCAGCGCCATGGCACAGTAGGTTAATCTTCCGCCTGCTGCACCAGCATCCCATATGGGAGCAGGTTCTTTTTTTTTATTTTTTTTTAACTTTTATTCAATGAATATAAATTTCCAAAGTACGACTTATGGATTACAATGGCTTCCCCCCCCATACCGTCCCTCCCACCCACAACCCTCCCCTTTCCCACTCCCTCTACCCTTCCATTCACATCAAGATTCATTTTCGATTATCTTAATATACAGAAGATTAGCTTAGTATACATTAAGTAAGGATTTCAACAGTTTGCTCCCACACAGAAACATAAAGTGAAAAATAATAGATGATTTTTTTAAATGATGATGAAATCAGATCAGACCTATTGCCATGTTTAATCCCAGTGAGAGTCAAGTTGGGAGTTGATAATTTCTTTCTTTTTTTTTTTTTTTACAGAAAATCAGTTTAGTATGCATTAAGTAAAGATTTCAACAGTTTGCACCCCCATAGAAACACAAAGTGAAATATATTGTTTGAGTACTCGTTATAGCATTAAATCTCAATGCACAGCACATTAAGGACAGAGATCCTACATGAGGAGTAAGTGCACAGTGACTCCTGTTGTTGACTTTACAAATTGACACTCCTGTCTATGGCATCAGTAATCTCCCTATGAGAGAGTCATGAGTTTCCAAGGCTATGGAAGCCCTCTGAGTTCTCTGACTCTTATCTTGTTTAGACAAGGTCATAGTGAAAGTGGAGGTTCTCTCCTCCCTTCAGAGAAAGGTACCTCCTTCTTTGAAGACCTGTTCTTTCCACTGGGATCTCACTCACAGAGATCTTTTGCCAGAGTGTCTTGGCTTTCCATGCCTGAAATACTCTCATGGGCTTTTCAGCCAGATCCGAATGCCTTTAGGGCTGATTCTGAGGCCAGAGTGCTATTTAGGACATCTGCCATTCTATGAGTCTGCTGAGTATGCTCCACTTCCAATCCAGCTCTCTGCTGTGGCCTGGGAAGGCAGTAGTTGATGGCCCAAGTCCTTGGGCTCCTGTACCCACATGGGTGACTGGGAAAAAGCACCTGGATCCTGGCTTCGGATCAGTGCAGCTCCAGCCATTGTGGCCAAATTGAGGAGTGAACCAACGGAAGGAAGACCTTTGTCTCTGTCTCTCCCTTGGTCTGTAACCCTACCTCTCAAACAAATAAATAAAAATCTTTAAAAAAAAAAAAAAGAAGCAAAAAGCAAGAAGACCTTAGTTTAGTGGGAATATAAACAATAATTGAATCAAAAAGTGACCATTTCATCAATATACAGTAAATGTTATACTAATCTCAAATTATTAAAGCTATATTAGTATAACATTCTTAACTACTGGTTTGACAGGGAATGTCACTTTAACTGTTGCTTTAATTACATATCACAAATTTGATCAATTATATTTTCATTTCCATTTAATTCATAAAAATTTTAAAATTTCTCTTGGTAATTTCTCTTTGATTATTGTGTTATTTGATAGTGATTTAATCTTCAAGCATTTTGGAATTTCCCTGCTGTCTTTGTTATTGATTTTTATTTTAATTACATTATTAATGAGGGTAGACAGCGTATTCTATTCTTTTACATTCGTTAAGGTATGCTTTATTGTCTGCAATGTGATCTGTCTGGGAGAATGCTCCATAGGAGGCTGAAAGGAATGCGGCATTAGTATTGTTGGATAAAGCGGATATAAATGTCACTTATATTCAGTTGACTGGTGGTACTGTTTAAATGCAACCTTACTGATTTTCTGTCTGCTGGACCTCCCATTTCTGACAGAAGAGTGTTAAAATCTCCGATTATAACATGGAATTTAAAGATCGTTGTCTCTTCTTAAAGTATTAACCCCTGTAGTATTATGTAATTTCCCTCTTCATCCCTTATAACTTTATTTACTATGATATCTGCTCTATCTGAAATTAATATAGCTACTCTTTCTGTTAAAAAAATTCTTGTTGCCACATACTTACTAATTTTTTTTTTCCTATTTGTTCTATCAAGCTATGAATGTGAGTAATTACAGCATACACTTCTGGTAATTGAATTACCTGTTGCTTTATTTAAGTTTGTCAGTTTTTTCTTTATGTATTTGAATATCTGTTACAGGCATATATACATTACTAATTGTTTTTTTGATTAATTAAACTGCTTACCAGCATAAAATCACCCTCTTTATTTCTAGTAATATTCTTTTTTTTATTTACAAAATTAAAACATTTATTTATTTATTTATTTGAAAAACAGAATGACAGGGAAATGAAGAAACAGAGAGAGAAAAAGAGATCTTCCATTCACTCTCATTCCTCAAATGCCTGTAACAGCCAGGGATGGACCATGTAAAAACCAGGAGCTAAGAACTATATCCAAGTCTACCGTGAGGATGACAGGAATCCAGATACTTGGATTATCATCTGTTGCCTTCAAGGCGCATTAGCAAGCAGCTGGCTATGAAGTGTAGAGTAGCCAGGACTTGAACCCATTCTCTGATATGGAATGTACGTGTTCTAAGTGGAGGCCTAACCAGCTGTACAATGCATGTCTCGTACTCCTTGTTTATTTTAAATCTATGTTATCTGTTACTAATACGGTTACTCCAACATTCTTATATTTACTCCTTACATAGTATACATTTTTCATTCATTTGCTTTTAACTCATATTTATATTTAAAGTGTATTTCTTGTAGACCTTGTAAAGTTGATTCCTATATAAAAGAAACATTAAATCTATACCCCATTTCTGTGTAAGAAAGAGTATTATAAAATTTAAACAGTTGTTGGGAGAACTCCACATGCTTTGACAGGTATTCAACGGCATTTAAAAACATTGAGAGTGTTTAAATTTGTTAGAAAAATTCTCAAATGGGTTAAGTAACTTAAATGAGTAGACTTTCCAGATATCAAAGCTTGCTCCTTTTAGTATAAAGCCTCTTCTGAGAAATAATAACCTAAGAAAAAATATTTCTTATAAACTTTTAAAAATTTATTTCCCAAGCCATGTATTTTTTCTCCATTTTGTATACTAATTTATGAACTCTCTACTTCGTATAGGGTTAATCTCATGAGTATAAAAATTAACAGAAAGTTGATCTCTGTAAAAAAAATAGGAATGGGAAAGGAAGAGGGAAGAAGAAGAAAGGTGGGAGTATGGGTGGGAGGGCAGTAGAGGGGGGAGAGTCATCATGTTCCAAAATCTGTATATATTAAATGCATGAACTTTTATTCCTTAAACAAAATTTAAAAAAGATTCTGAACATATTTTGCAACTTTTGTTGATTTTTCAGAATCATTATTTTTAATAGTGATGATTGTATTGCACTCTAAAAATATATAGCACCTCTCAGAAATTTGTTTGAAGATTTATTTATTTATTTGAAAGTCAGAGTTACACAGAGAGAAGAGAGGCAGAGAGAGAGGGAGAGAGGGAGAGAGGGAGACGGGGGAGAGTGGGAGAGAGGGGGAGAGAGAGAGAGCCTCCATCCGCTGCTTCACTCCCCAATCGGCTGCGAAAACTGGAGTTGTGCCGATCTGAAACCAGGAGCCAGGAGTTTCTTCCTGGTTTCCCATGTGGGTGCAGAGGCCCAAGGACGTGGGCCATCTTCTAGTGCTTTCTCAGACCATAGCAGAGAGCTGGATCAGAAGTGCAGCAACCAGGACTTGAACTGGCACCCACATGAGATGCCAGCACTGCAGGCAGCGGCTTTACCTGCTACACCACAGCATCGGCCCCTCATAAATTTGTTAAGGTGTGTGACACTATTTGTACTCAAATGATGTCTAAGTTTCATGACTTTGGGAGTATATGATATTTGTTGGGTTGGTTGTTTACTTTTTTACTTTAAAATGATTTTTTTTTTTACTTTTTTAAAAAACTATCTCTTTTAAATTGACTTCTAGATCAGCAGTCAGGGAGGAGTAAATATTTTAGGCCTTGTGGCCCAAATAGTCTCTGTCACAATTACTCAGCTCTACTGTTGTGACATGAAATAGTCATAGACCATATAGCACCTCTCAGAAAGAGCTATTCTTCCATTCATTTAAAATGTTTAATATAAAAATAATTTACCCTTATCTATATTTATTATTATTTAGTCACATATAAATTCATTCATCAACTCTTAATTGTCTGCTAAGATTATGCAACAAATATAAAAAAGTAAAAACATTTTAAATTCACTAGACAGTTTAAAACTTGTACCTGTAAATGGTATGATTTAATAATTTTTATAAAATAATACAATATGTGAGAGCATTTTATTAGCTTGTATTTCCTGAGCCTTAAATCAACCTAAAACTTTGTTCTCTGAAGTCTTTTCATACTCTTGAATTGAAATGGAAAGCTAGAACTATACTGCTTATACTTTCTTCAAATTTTCTATATAAAGTATTTGATCAGAAAAGATAAATCCTGAAACCATTTTAATGAAACTATTTTAAAGAAGTAAAACTTGTCATCTTGTAAACATCCACATTTGTAAAGAGGACAGAGATATGGCACTGAAGGCTTTAGATTTGCTTTATTGACATTTGCATTTTCAGTAATCTTTTTTTTTGGCTCCCTTCATTCATTCATTCAATCACTCATTGGAAGGAAATATACCGTCAGGAGTCACAAAGTCAGATTATTCATGGTGTTGTTCCTCAAGGAGTTTCTAGTCTAGAGGGAGAGCTACCACTGCAGACGCCAGGATGGAAGAGCTGGATTCTTATTTCAAGCCTTATAGAAGGTTGACATTTGAACTGGTCCATGATAGTTTCATAAACTGGAAGCAACACAGAGAATGTTCTCTGCTAAGGAATGAAAATGAACAAAGGCTCGAGAGTTCAGTAGTCTATGTCCAAGTGAATCAAATGCAGGCTCACTATCTGTTATCTCTAATTCCTAAATCTAAGAAGCTCTGAAAATCGTTGCTTTTTTGACCCTTATGCCTACAACAAATGTGTTTGGTGGCACAACTGGATCTGAACTGACAGGAGACAGCTTATAATCTGTATTTTTCCAACCTGTGAGGATATTTTTAGATTTTACTGGAGAAATAGCCATGTGTTTGATTACAAGTGTAGCTCCATTGTGTGGTGCAGGATTTTGGCTTCTATTTTGTGCATTGATTGTATTACTTTTTAGAAACACCAACTTGTTCCCCAAAAACTTGAATTAGAAAACACATGTGGCCCCGGCTATTTCATCTAAGAAACTGTGAACCTGGAACAATTATGAGTTAAGAGATATTGTAGAAACCATGGCCCACAACCTAGATGAAGATTGCGCTTGTTCTTGACTGCTAATTTATAGAAGTTGGAAATTTGACTCCAGGTTGCAAAGACCATTACAGGCTTTTGAAGAAGATAGTGAAACATTCAACAATATTTTTATCAAAATTGGCTTGTATTCCACACTTTTAAATTTATTTTCTTAAACAATCATTAAAAGTATATTTTCTTTTGAGTAAGATGATGACAGATGAAATGCCTTTTGAAAATGCACGTTCATATCTCTTATTTGTTTCCTTTTGTGAAGACAGGTGTATGGAACAGGGCTAGAGAGAGTAATTTCAGGCTGTTTTCAGCTTGCTAAGTGCCCTACCATATAAATATGGTTAGAATTTGATGTCCCCAAATAACATTGCTCTGAAAATGTAAGAATTATTTCCTGAATGAGAAAAGAAACAAGCAGAAAAAAAATCTGTAATTTATTTCATTTTTATGTTCCCCTGCTAAACATACCTAATGGCAAATTTGAGATAATCTAATTGTGATTACTTTAAGAAGAATAAGAATTTAAAGATGTATATGTGTCATTCACAGTAAGTTTTGAAATGCTGCCATTAGAAACTGGCAGTAAAAGTTTGGCAATTAGAAAAGTGACTCAGAATGACCTCTTCTCAGTTTGTCTCTCTACAGCTATCTGTATAGTTGACTAGTTTGTCAGGCTAATAAGTTAAGCTAATAATCATTGATATTGGAATACCAGAAATAGGGTACATTTTATTTTCACATTTTGAAAGGTCATTTGAGGAGCTAGAAGCAGAGATAGACATATATAATAAAACTGTGAATTAGTGTATTTTTCAAAGAGTATTTGGTAGCTGCCTTAGTGGCAGTACTAAATTCACTTTCTTTTTTTTTTTTTAATTTTTTTTTTTGACAGGCAGAGTGGACAGTGAGAGAGACAGAGAGAAAGGTCTTCCTTTGCTGTTGGTTCACCCTCCAATGGCTGCCGCTGCCAGCGAGCTGTGGCCGGCGCACCACGCTGATCCGAAGCCAGGAGCCAGGTGCTTCTCCTGGTCTCCCATGGGGTACAGGGCCCAAGCACTTGGGCCTTCCTCCACTGCACTCCCGGGCCATAGCAGAGAGATGGCCCGGAAGAGGGGCAACTGGGACAGAATCCGGCACCCTAACCGGGATTAGAATCCGGTGTGCTGGTGCAGCTAGGCGGAGGATTAGCCTGTTGAGCCGTAGCGCCGGCCTAAATTCACTTTCTAGAACGTTGCAAACCCTACAAATCTGTGCAAAAATCAGAAAGTTCCATTCAATTCATAGTTGATAGTTTTCTTTAAATTTCTGTATTTGACTTCAAAAATACTTAAAATAACAACAATATGCTAACAAACATTTTGTAGCTTTCACTAGAGCCCATGGCTGAAGCATTTATAGTAGGCAATGGAAAAAGTGTTTTTTGATACTTGAAGTTTAGCAGAGATATTCTGAATATCTGACATTCTGAAAAACTTTTGTGAAAATAAAAGAGCTGGTTATCTTTTAAACTAATATTTATAATGGTAAGATATCCATCATTAATTTTAGAAAATTTATAATATGGAAAGGAAGTGATAAGAATCATGGATAATAATTAATATGTTGTTTTTAATGGTCTATAGGTACTAAACCCCATGTTCTATATGTACTATCGCAATTAAACCTAGTTCTGTGATTTATTATTGTTCACATGTTATATATGTAGAAACTGATAGCTAGAGAGGTGAAGGAACTTCCAGAAAGTCATCATGTCAAGAAATGCTAGAACAGAAGTCAACCCCAGGATGTCCAGTTCCAGAATGCATGCTCTGAACAGCTGGACTCTACTGCTTGCCCTTAATTGCCAACAGCTACCAAATAGTCACTGAGAAATAAACAGTGTTTACATTTGTGCATATGCATTCAATAAGTCTCTAAAATGTCTGTGTAGAATATAATAAAACATAGCAAAGGCTATTTTTTCACCCTCAATGCTGGCTTTTGATGGTAGCATATAATAAAACATCTTGGTACATGCTACTCCAGCTTGTAAGCCTAATGCTGAGTGTCTAGGTAAGACCTTGGATGAAATACCAAAAACACACTCCAAGCAAGTGGCCATCAGGCTAACACCTCCTACAAGCAAAAGCCATGTGTATTCCTCTATTGGAGCTATCGTTGATGGCAGTAGATATTTAGAAGCAATGGAAGGGTGGTTGATTTTCCAGATTTTATCGTCATATCCATTAGCTTCCAAATGGAAGAATCTTAAATATTATTAATGAGTAAAGTTTTAGGATCCATCCTTAAGAAAGCTATTTCCATTTGCATTAAAAGAATTGTCAATTTTAAAAACAAGAATGATCAGTTTATGAATCCTGCCAGGTTCTGACTAAGAAACAAACAACAAAACAGAAGAATTCCAAAGTGACCAAACAGAGTGTTCACCTCCTCCACCAGAGAATCCTGCACCAGAGAAGAATCAAAGCAACAAATAAATAGTTGTTTCTCAAGGTGAGTGCCCCAGGAAGAACAGTTGGAGGGGTTTAATGGGAGCATAAAGACCTGGGATGGCAACAAAGAGAAAGGAGAAAGTGATTCAGCAACTGAGACCTCAACCCAAAAGCTGAGAAGAGAAAAATAGAAATTTCTTTGGCTTCCTGAATCCAACTAGACCTAGCAGAGCAGCACTGACTCCAGTACTCTAGCCTATGTAGTATTCCACACTATAAGAGATGGAGTATATGACAGCCTATAGATCCTGCCACCCGGGCCCTAGAATTAGGGTCTGCATCCTCTGAAGTCTTCGCCCCTCAGAATTGGGCTCATCCCCTCCAACTCTTTCCTCTTCCCATGCCACTCAGGGTGTCCCTCACTGCTACTTGGACACATGTACACTAGGAATTCCAGTCAGGGTTCCTATAATCCAAGCCTGGGCTGCCTACCACTGGTTGCTCTTGAGACAGCAGTGTGTGCTCTTGAGACTGGTGAAGTGCACATGCCTGGCCTTCTCATGGTGTCAGGCTGGAACTACTGCTTTGGGCACTAGCATTTGCAGTGGTGTGTATGGTGGAGTGTCTGTATGTCCTGCTTACATCAATGTTAGTGCTGGTCCCACACTTTCTGTTCCCCATGGTGGACAGTGGTTGACAGGCTGTTTGCCAAAAGTTCGAGCAAACCCACTGACCTCAGGATTGCCCTTGGCCCCTGCCCCTGTTACCCTCGACGACAGTGAAAGAAGGTAAAGGAGACTACACTGCAAATTCCAAGTGGAACTGAAGAAAATTCAGCACACAAAAGCAACATCAGGGGGCCGGTGCCATGGCTCACTTGGTTAAGCCTCCACCTGCAGCGCCGGCATCCCATATGGGCGCCAGGTTCTAGTCCCAGTTGCTCCTCTTTCAGTTCAGCTCTCTGTTGTGGCCCGGGAGGGCAGTGGATGATGGCCCAAGTGCTTGGGCACTGCACCACATGGGATACCAGGAGGAAGCACCTGGCTCCTGGATTCGGATTGGCACAGTGCCAGCCATGGCGGCCATTTGGGGAGTGAACCAATGGAAGGAATACCTTTCTCTCTCTCTCTCTCTCTCTTACTGTCTATAACTCTACCTGTCAAATAAATAATAAAAAAGGCAACATCAGGAGACACATCTTCAGAAAAATGCCTGTAGTCCATGAAATGTATCCACTGGGGGACCTGGATTGACTTTCTAGTTCCTGGCTCTGTCCTCTGGTTTAGGCACTGCACCATTGTAGACACTAGGGAAGTGAACCAGAGCATAGGAGCTCTCATTGTTTTTCTAGCTCTCTCTTTCTCTGCTTCCCAAATAAATTTTCAAAATAGACAATGCTATTTTTATCATAAATATACTTGAATATAAGTGAACTAAACTTCAAAATTAAAAGAAACAAATTGGCTGAATGGATAAATAAACATGACCGAAAGATACGTTGTCTATAAGAAACTCATTTCACCCTTAAAGGCACATAGGGACTGAAAGTAAAAGTTGGAAAAAGTTATGTCATGTAAATGGAAAGTACATCAAGCAAGAGTGGCTCTACTAATTTAAGAAAAATATACCTTAAATACAACAGCTGTAAAAAAGTGATTAAGATGGTCACTACACAGTGATTAAAGAATCATTTCAACAAGAAGATAGGGTCATTATAAATGTATTTGCATGTGATGATGGATTGCTCAATTTATAAAACAAGCATTATTAGATTTGAAGGGGACATAAGCTCCAATACAATAATAGTGGGCAACTTCAACACTCCACTTTTGTCAATGGACAGACCATCCCTACCAAAAAATAATGACAAACATCAGACTTAAATTGTCATATAGAACAAATGGACACAACAGACATTAAAAGAAATCTCCATTTGATAGCTAGATAATTCACATTATTTTCATTAGCACATGAAACATTCTCAAGGGTAAACCATGTATTAGGCCACAAACCAAGTCTTAACAAATTTGTAAAAACCAAAATTTTATTGTGTATTTTTTATTTTTACAGTAGATTAATATTAGAAAGCAACAATAAAAATATTAGAAATCAAAAAAATAAACTAAAAATTATACAAATACATGAACATTGAGCAACATATTCCTGAATAAAGAAACTTTGATATATATATATATATATATATATGTCTGTATACATATATACTCATGCACATATATATGATGCAATACTATTCTGCTTTGAAAAAGAATGAAATACTGGCTGGCGCCGTGGCTTGCTAGGCTAATCCTCCGCCTTGCGGCACTGGCACACCGGGTTCTAGTCCCGGTCGGGGCGCCGGATTCTGTCCTGGTTGCCTCTCTTCCAGGCCAGCTCTCTGCTGTGGCCCGGGAGTGCAGTGGAGGATGGCCCAAGTGCTTGGACCCTGCACCCCATGGGAGACCAGGATAAGTACCTGACTCCTGCCATCAGATCAGCGCAGTGCACCGGCCGCAGTGCGCCAGCCGCGGCGGCCATTGTGGGGTGAACCAACGGCAAAGGAAGACCTTTCTCTCTGTCTCTCTCTCTCTCATTGTCCACTCTGCCTGTCAAAGAAAAAAAATAAAAGAAAAAAAAGAAAAGAAAAAGAATGAAATCCTGACATTTGCAGTAAAATGGATAGAACTGGAGATGATTGTGTTAACATAAACTAGCTAGACATATAAAGACAAATACAGCATGCTCTCTTTTTTTAAATATATTAGCTTTCCATTATAGCAGAGCACAGAAAGAGAACATACAGCATTTATATATATTTATTATTCAAATTATTATGAGAAGTTGTGAAAGGTGGGAGGAAGGGAAAGGGATAGGGTGGGATAATGACTACCAAAACACAGTAGGGTGAGTGTGACAGGTTGTGGGGTTTTACAACAGAGTGGAGTGACTATAGCTCATGATAATATTTACGTAAAGAACAAGAACACAGGCACTGGTAGGCTCCAAACACAAAGAAAATATAAGGGAATAGAAAGAATAATTGTCTAGTCTGACAGTTTATACTGTGCATATGTTTTGAAGCATTGCACTGTATCCCCTTAAAATGCATGAATATTTCATGTTAATCCAAAATTAAAAAACAAAAAAGTTCTAGTCCTTGTTAAGTAAATCTTAGGAAAAAGGTGACAAGAAATTCCTCTTAGCGCTGAACTCTGTAATATGCATTTCCTTTTCTTTCTGGCCACAATGATCCTGAAAGACAAATTGTTAACCTCTTTTGCAAAACTCAAAGAGGTTGGGAAATTTGTCAATGAACACATAGCTCATAACTGGTAATGCTGGATTTGAATTCCATAAGGGGGTATAGCTCTGAAGTCTCAAACATGCAAACTAAGATTTTGATGACCAAATTGTTAGGATCTTTAGGACCTCAAGTGGACTTAACACCTATTTGTATCTAAATAGAAAAGACAACTGGAATGGAAAGAGAAAAGGGAAAAAAAATCACTATTTGAATCAGTTTATACTTATAAACAATCTTGATGAGTGAGGTTCAGTGATTATTCTTATGGAGTTTTTAAAAATTGAAATATACTTCAGCTACCATGAACTTCATCCTTGTAAAGTGTACAGCTGAGTGCTGTTTAGCATGTTCACAAACCTGTGCATCCATCACCACTAGCTGACTCCTGAACATCTTCCTCATCCATCCCCAAAAGAAATCCCATATCTGTTAGTACTCACTTTTAGAGTTTTGATGAAGCAGGATTTTTCAGAACCTTTCTTCTATAAATCCAGTTTTCTTGGATTTCACCTAAAAGAATGATTCTTATTTATTTATATAGACATAGTAGAGGGTATTAAATAATCTCAAATAATGGATGATATTACTATTATTGGGTAGGCTTCACGAAGCAAAAGGATTCAAAAGGATGATTAATGGAAGCATTTGCCAAAAGTTATAAATGTTAGTAAAGTCATATTACCCCTACTATTATACCACTACTTACTGAGCATCTACTGGAAGATATTTTATTGAGATATTCTATCTCAATTAGTTCTGACAACAATTCTGTTAAGTAATTTTTAATACTCCATTGCACAAACAAGAAAAAATGAAGTTGTAGAGGCATTACAGTTGAGGAGTAAATTCAGGTCCAGTTTAATTTGAAAGCACAATTTTTAACCAATGATATCTACCAAGAGATAGGAAATGCACTAAAAGAGAACACAGGTCTCAACATTAAAATAACATTTGAGACCCAGTTGAATATTTACACAAGCTTATGATGCTGAATTTTGCTTTCTAGTGCTGGATCCTGGAAGCGTTATCCTAGGTGACTTACACATCCCCATGAATGGATGCTTGTAGTGCTTCCTTGCCTAAGACTCCAGAAACCAGATCTTTCTGATTCTCCTTTTCATTATCTGGTAATTTACCTATAAAACTAGAATTAAAATAATTGTAAAGTCTAAAAGTATGACATTTCAGACTGACACTATGGAAATTTCTTCTCCAAGGTTTTTTCTGTTGGTCTTCCAGGATCACAAAGCAGATCAGTAAATCAAAACGTTCCACAGTGGATTTTCTTTTGGCTTAATGGATTTTTTTTGCTTATTTAAAGACATTCTTTATTTTTGTCATACTTGAAATTTGATGTTGTGCCATGGATTTTTTCAGGAAAGACAGAATGCACAGCACATGCTACTTCTGAATATAAGTGAAAAGTAAGATAATAATAAATGTGATTAAGGCCTTATCTTAATCAGTTGAACTATAAGCTTAATTTAATCTTACAGGAAACAGAATCATAACTATTCTGCATCTCTGGATGAAGTTTCTAATTACATTCTGTGAGCATTTTTTTCTGACAATTTTCTATGTTTTGACTACCATCTGTGTGTGGAGTAAGGTGGTAGTGGTGGTATATCATATTGACTAAATTTCAGACTTGCCATGAAAGGGAACAGAACAGTGTCTATGTGTGTGTGTGCATGCTTGAGGAAAGGAAATATATATAAAACATGTCCAACTAATAGTGCTATAGGCTAAGATGTGATAAATGCCTTAGTTTCTCCTGAATCCAGCTAAATCAATACCCTACCTTCTCTTTAAACACTATAGAATCACATTCTTCATTTTTTTTACTGATGTAATTATAATTGTATATTAGATTTTATAATGATTTGACTAAAACTTCAACTACTACTTTGGATCTTTGGTTACTTTGTAAATTGAAAGGCTATTAATAAACTGGAAATTATTGTCTGAATGTCCTATGCTAAGAAAAATGTACAGGTAAGCCCCAAAGAAGGACACATAACTAGATAGGGAAGGCTTCTTGGTGGTGCCAACACTGGATCCAGTTTTCACAAATGGGTATGTAGTCTCTGGAAGAAGAAAGAGGGCAAGATATTCCAAGAAAATGGAGTAAGATGTATAGATGGAAAAATGGAAAAAGACATATAGACTTGAACATGAAACAGTGTGACTCAAGGAGTTGAATGGAGTTAAGTTCATGAATAGGCTTGGAAGAAGATAAGGAAATCATCATGGGTCTTATACACTGACCTTAAGTTGTTAGCTTTATGTTAAATGCCATGAAAAAATTCTAAAGAGAAAAATTATTCAAGGATTTGAGTTTTGATGTGATTCTTCTGGCAGTGTAGAGGTTGAATGGAAGCTAATCAGATTATTTTTCATAAAGGTGTTGTGAAAATTGGATAAGAGATGATGAGGGCCTGAAAGAAGGCAATAGTGAGGGGATGGGTGTTAGGAATCTTGTGGAAATAGTATCTGTAGTCCTATTTAGCTGATTTGAGAAAGGTAGCAAGAAGGGTCTAGGACGGTTCACAGCATTTTGAATTTGGAAACCACAGATACACTCGGTAAAATACAGAGATCAACCGATGTTTGGATTTTTGGGGAAAGAGATGTGTACAGTTGTAGATATGGTTTTTTTTTAATTTCTCTGGAATGTTTAGGTGGAGCTTTCCAGGGAAACCTGGAAATATGCAATTAAATCTATGGAAGTATCTGATTGACAGACATAGATTTAGAAATCATTAATAGGCCAGGGATTTTAAAATGTAAAAGGATGCCTAAGAAAGGTAAAGAAAATCAAAAGTATAAAGGCTTCAACCTTCCAAAAGCAATAATGCTTGGAGAGAAAAAAACTATGATGGTAATAGGGAATAAAAGAAAAACAAACAAAAGAAAATGGTGTATTTAAATATAAGAAGGAAGAATTTCATGAAACAGAATAACCAATAATTTTAACTTATAAAATTACTATTTTTATTTCATTACAACAGCGTATGTCCATTGAATTTGAAATAGTTTGATTATGGTGATTTCATAAAAAGGACTTCAGTGGGATTGTGTGGTCAAAAGGCAAAAATCAATACATTTAGGAAAGAAAGAAAAGTATTAATGTGAGGACTGTATATGCGGATTCTTCTTTAGAAGGTGTTTCTGTGATTATTGGAGTGAAGAGAGAGGGAGAAAGAGAATGCACAGTCGAGTCAGGATCTTGCAAATTACCCATAATATCTTTGCTTGACAGATGAAAGTCACATTCATGGTCTTAATCTGCGTTCTGCTCAGGCAGAAAAAATGTATACAGGTATGTACACTTGTGAACATATTTATATGTATGACAAACACATTGAAAGAGGCTGAAATATCCATTCCTCCAATTGCCACATTCCTCATAAGCCCTAGGTATGTATGATCTAGTCAGCATCTCCTCTTAGCCCATTCACTCCTGCCCCTCCTTCAACTGTGGAGCCATGACCACCTGCATCAGGACAGAGCTCACCATCATGAGAGCAGTCCCAGCCATGACCTACTCCGAAGTCTGATACAACTAAAGCCTCATAATTTACTATAAAGGCAATAATTATTTTTACTGTTGTTAAGTTTTTAAATAAACGTCTGTCTTATGCTTCTAGAAAGCAGAAGATTTTCAGAGAAAATTCAATTTCCAGGAAAAGGAAAAATGTCCTGAAATTATGTCCATACATATTATGAAATGCGTTTGATTCTGATGCTATCAAAGCCAAATATAAGACCATAGTGTCTTTTCAAGAATATTGCATGGAATGTGCATTCCCTGAATGAATGAGTCACATCTCTGCCACTGGGAGTCGTATGACGTTAGGGGAACTCATTGTTCCTTTTCTTGTAATCTTTGTTGTTTAAGGATGGGTCTAGATAAGACATGTATATCCTGGTTTGATTTAACATTTTACTCACTGAAACCCTGAATGAAATCACTCCATAAATAAATGTGTTTTATCCACCTGTATTTTAGAAAAACTACTTCTTGACAAATGTCATGATATTGGGATATGTTTTCCCTTATTTTACATCTGTGCTATACAAAGAGAAGGGATCACTCATCTGTGCTCTCACAACAATTTTCACAGTTCTTTATTGTCAATACTGTTTGTATAGCAGTTTGTTCTTCCCTATCTGTGCTAGACAGTGAACTCACTGAGAGAAGGCATGTTGGAATTTTCTTATCTTTTATTCATATACCACCTACATTTAGAGCATAAGACTCATCAATACCAGAACTCTTTTTGGTACCAGCATTCTATTGTTAGCACTGAGAAGGTATGATTATCACCTAAGTGTTCTGACTCTTAGGGCATCAAGACTTAAAGAAATAGTATTTATAGTTCTTAGGTGTCTCCTTCACTTTCTGGATTTTTGTATTTTAATCAGGCTTAATAAAAGATACTTTTTAAACCAAGACAAAATTGATATGTTTGTTTTTGTTCTGATTTATGATTTACTTTAAGTAGTAATATATACATATGGTACAAAGTTTTAAAAGTGTAAAATGGAACGCAGTCAAAAAGTCTCCCTTTCTATGCTGTGTTCAGCTCCCTAATCTTTCTTCCTAATTATGCATAAGATGCCAATTTCTTGTGTACCCTTCCAAAGTGGTCCATGAGTTAATCAACATAAATGCATGCATGTTATTTTTCTATAGCATGCAAATTTTAGCATAATATATATATATTCTTGTTAAATATAGTAACATATTCCATAGATCTATTTAGATTAATTCATAAAGTTGCTTCAATTGTTTAAAATTGCTGCACATTCCTTTGTAGGCTTGTGCCAAAATTTAATTAGGTCCCTGTTGATGAATTAGTATCACTGGTATCAAATAGTATTATCAACGATGTTGTATTGACTACGATTATGCAATTATTATAGCTGTAAACTTGTGCAACTAAATTTAGAAAAACGGACTTGCCAAAGGGAGAGATAGCTCTTTAAATTTTGAAAGACAGACATAAATTGCCATCCATAAAGCTATCAATGTTTTCTGTTATCAAGAAAGTATGAGAGTTCTTATTTCCTTCACACCATTTCTAGTAAATTTAGTTTGTATCAAAATTTTTATCATTGAGGTATGAATATTGAAAATAAGTATCTTGGGATATAATTTCTATTTCCCTTATTATGAGTGAATGATGATTTTTCATGTGTTTAAAAGTATATTTGCTATATAGCTCTCACCTTTATTCTAAACTTCTTGTGGACTATTCTTTTATAATTTAATGTGGAGTTGAAAATATTTTCCCCAAATGGAAAATCCACAAAACAGTCTCCATTTAATTTCATTTCATTTATGTATTAATACTCAATACATAAATTATTCATTGTATGTTCTAGGTACTAAGATATATAAAAAATGACAGATGTGGACATAAATACCAAAATCTGTAGGTACAGGAGCTCATAGCTCTTGGGAAAAGATACGTACATTCAGGCAGAATAAAATAGGAATTACAGTACGCTATGAGAGCTTGAAGGGAATTTTGCTTGATTTGGGGTACCATGAAAAACATTAAGGAGAGTCTTCCAGGGATGTTTTTTAAGCATATGTGGAACATTTAGGATCAGAGAGGTGTTCAGAGGATAGGAGAGAGGGGTGGAAGTACATGTTTGAAACTATGCCTCTATTTTGGTAATGGGTTTTGACTAATGAGCAAATGTTTTTTCTTTGAAATTCATAAGTATTAATTATCTTGGATTGATTGACTTGATATTTTTCACAATAAACAGTACATACTTGGCTATGATAAAGTAAAAACATCTTCCTTCCATTTGTCTTGACTCAGATAACTCATTTTTAAATGTTTCTGATAGATGACAAGCTCCATGTTTATTCAGAATAACTTGTTGTAGTGCTATTAGAAGAGAAATGTCATCCAAATGCAGCAGCAAGCCCTGGGCATATTATCTACTTGAGGGCTGAGGGGAGTGGGAAGACTGGAGGAAATGCATTGAATTCTTCATTGAACTGACACCAGCAGGTTTTTATCAGGAAAGAACTATAATAATTACATCATTCCTTGCCTGTTTTTTTTTTTTTTTTCAGTCTGGTAAGATAAGATGTATGTATAGTGCTCTGAGGTTTATTGCTCTTTAGCTAATAGTGATGGAATGTCAGATATGGTTGGAGGAAAACTGTCAATTCTGGGCACTGATTCTATCCAGAAGCAAAGTTTATTGGTGGAGGTGGTACTTATTAAATGTGGTTAGAAAGTAAGATGGTGACATTTATTAAGCTTTGACCATTGTATATTTAAATGCCAGTATCTCCTTCAAGGTAGCTCAGGTTTCTAAATTTATTCTCTATACAGCTTTTTCTAACAGCTTATTTTCCACTCTCAAAAGGTAGAATGAACTATTTCCTTTTCTGTTCCTTCACTGAGTGCTATAGTGCTACCAGTACTTCAAATCTGCGTTTTACTGTTTTACATATTTTCCCCCCTTTCCTAGCATTTTACAGCAAGGAAAATAGTTTTAGTTTTGAATATTTTGGTGGAAGGTGGATGAATGAATGGGTTAAAACATACCTTGAAACCCTACATACTTTTAACTCAAACATTTTAAAGTTAAATGAATGCAACTCAATATAGCTATAATATCCTTCCTAGTGGCAAATATATGTTACTTAAAAGTGAGTTTGGCCGGCGCCGCAGCTCACTAGGCTAATCTTCCACCTGCGGCACCAGTACTCCAGGTTCTAGTCCCGGTTGGGGCACCGGTTCTGTCCTGGTTGCTCCTCTTCCAGTCCAGCTCTCTGCTGTGGCCCAGGAGGGCAGTGGAGGATGGTCCAAGTGCTTGGGCCCTGTACCTGTGTGGGAGACCAGGAGGAGGCATCTGGCTCCTGGCTTCGGATTGGCGCAGTGTGCTGGTTGTAGCAGCCATTTGGTGGGAGGTGAACCAAGGGAAGGAAGACCTTTCTCTCTGTCTCTCTCTCTCTCACTGTCTAACTCTGCCTGTCAAAAAAAAAAAAAAAAAGTGAGATTGATGGGGCTGGCATTGTGGCACAGTGGGTTTAGCCAACATCAGCATCCCACATGAATATTGTTTCAAGTCCTGGTTGCTGCACTTCAGATCCAGCTCTGTGCGAATTCACCTGGGAAAGCAGCAGAAGACAGTTCAAATACTTGGGCCACTGCCACCCATGTGGGAGAACAGGATGAAGCTTCTGGCTCCTGGCTTTGGCCTGGCCCAGCCTCAGCTGTTGTGGCCGTTTGGGGGAGTGATGTAATGGACTGAAGATTTGTCTTTCTCTGTCTCTCCATCTCTATCTGAAACTCTGCCTTTCAAATGAATAAATAAATCTTAAAAAAAAAAAAGAAATAAAAGTGAGTTTGAAAAATAATGTTTGTTCTAACAAAAAAATGGGAAAGTGGCAATAGATAATTCTCTTCCCAAAGGTAGCTTTCCAATGATAAACTGTTCAAACTTACTAATAATTAGAGACATATAAATTAAGACATTACAAGGAAATGAACAAAAATGAGGCAGACAATAATCAATGTGTTGGTAAAGCTCTGGGGAAACTGATACTTTCATATGTTGCTAGTAGGAATCCTAATTCATATAAGCCTTCTGGAGGGAAATTCAGTCATATTTAACCAAACCACCTAAATGATTACTTTTTGACCCAGCTTTCCCATTTCTAGGAGTCTATCTTGAAGGCCTATCCCCAATATGAAAATACGACACACAATTTTTTTATTGCAACATTGTTTATAATAGCAGAATACTGGAAACAACCTAAAGGCCACTATCAGGGAGAAGTGTGTGCATTTGTGCAAAAGAAACAGAAAAATGAACAAATTAAAAAACCTGGTTACTTATAGACAATGCTTAGGAAAGAAATGGAAAGAAAGATGGAATGGGGACTGGCCAGATAATGAGGGAGGAATATTTATTGGCGTGTATTTTATTTTATTTTATTTTTGCAAAACACCATAGCAATGGTTTGCACTTCCAAATAATAAATAAATAAAGTTGTGTATTCTTAATGAAATAGTTAAAATGCAACAAGGATGGAATGCAGTAAAAAACTGGATTACAAATGAATAATTTGTTACACTGAAGATGATAGGCAAATAAAGAACTAACCAAAAACCCTTTGGAAAATACTATTTTGGTTGGACTCTGTAAAGCTAAAGACCCCAACAACTGCATATAACTCTAGTAAAAAAATTGTCTCTCAAGAATATTCATTATCAATGATATATATATATATAAATTGAGTAAACTGAATAGAATTAATCTTGGAACATCTGCACTGCTGCTTTGTGTTAAACTACAGGAGCAGCCAGGACTAGAACCGGTGCCCATATGGGATGCCGGCGCTTCAGGCCAGGGCTTTAACCCATTGCGCCAAAGTGCCAGCCCCTGTAGTTTAACACAAAGCAGCCGGTGCAGCAGCTCACTAGGCTAATCCTCCTCCTTGCGGCGCCGGCACACGGGGTTCTAGTCCCAGTCGGGGCACCGGATTCTGTCCCGGTTGCCCCTCTTCCAGTCCAGCTCTCTGCTGTGGCCAGGGAGTGCAGTGGAGGATGGCCCAAGTGCTTGGGCCCTGCACCCCATGGGAGACCAGGATAAGTACCTGGCTCCTGGCTTCGGATCAGCGCGGTGCACCCGCTGCAGCGTGGCGGCCACTGGAGGGTGAACCAACAGCAAAGGAAGACCTTTCTGTCTGTCTCTCTCTCTCTCTCTCTCACTGTCCACTCTGCCTGATTAAAAAAAAAAACAAAAACAAAAACAAAAAAAAAACACACACAAAGCAGCAGTGCAGATGTTCCAAGATTTATATATTGCATACTGGTGATATGGTTATTAATGTAGAAAAGAGACTGAAAAGTACACCTGAACTCCCTTGATTATTTGGCAACTTCTCTTTAAGTCAAAACTTATGTAAAAATAGAAAGTTTGAGGAAGAAGCAACTGAAGGACAACAATAACAACTGAAAAATGAACAAGAGGAAGAAGCTAAAAACACACTTTATTATCTTTTTGAAAACAAAAGTCATTTGGTTCGTATATCACTAATAAAGTAAGGTAGCAGCAGGTGGCTGTTTTGTCACATTATCTAAAAACATCAGTATTGCTGCCTGTACTGATCAGAGCTGAAGGTCTTTCTAAGATATGAGTTGCAGCCACGATTGCTACCTTGCAGAGTCAATGGGCTGTAAGCATAACATAGAACCCATATACCATGTTAGATATCATACTGGTTTCAATGTTTTAAGTGTTGGTTTGTAAAAGTAAAGTTACTTTCCATTCAAGAGACATTTTGCTATTAATGTGCTTATCAAAAATTTGGAAAATGGCAAAATCCTGAATATGTTATTACTGATTCAGTGTAGGCTTCCAAGCAGATAAATACACTGATTAATTGTACAGTTGATGCCAAGAGTTAACAGTTTCCTGTATTAAATAAGAACAGAAAATATTGTAGCTAAGCCACTGTTTAAAAATCTCAGAACTCCTTCAAATTACTGTTAATTCCTACAAATTGTGAGTAAATAACTCCCTTTAAAAAAGAAAACAAAATCGAGGTAGTAAAGAATTTAACAAAATCACTCATCATCAAGTACCAGACTTCCCATTCCTTCTGGAAGGTCCTAAATTATTTCATTTTGACAACTCACTCGTGAGTCATTTGCTAGAATTGGTCCAAGGTGTCTAAGTCATTAGAAAGCAGAATGACTAACTTTAAGAATTCAGTTAGAGTCATACAACCCATTATTTATTTATTTGAAAGGCAAAGGGATAGAAAGCAGGGAGAGAGGGAGAGGGAAAAAGAGAAGGGGAGACAGAGAGAGTGAGAGCGAGAACGAGAGAGAGAGAGAGAGAGAGAGAGAGAGCCAGTTTTCCATCTGCTGGGTCACACCCCGAAATGTCCCCATTGGTGAGAGCTGGGCCAGGCTGAAGTGGAGACCACAGGAGCCCGGAACACAACCCAGGTCTTAAGTACTTCAGCCAACACTGGCTACCTCACAGGGTATGAATTAACAGGAAGCTGGAATAAAAACTGGAGTTGTAACTTGAGCCCAAGCACTCAAATATTGTATGCAGACATCCCAGGTAGTATATTAACCCCGTGCCAAATGCCCACACTAACACAAATCAATATTTGGTCATTAAAATAATAATGCATTTTAAAATTTAAAATACAAAATATTATTGTGAGTAAAAATTTAATTTTGGCTTAGAGGATGATTATAGAAAGCAGAAAATTTTGATTTGCTCAAATTAAAACATTTCATTTTCCTTAGCTCCCTATGCTCCTGGCTACTACATTTTCTATTCGTTTTGTCTTGTTTTTGAATGTTTTCGTACTTGTAAAAATGAATTCTTTTAAAAAACTGCTCAAGATACTTTAGGAAGACTGAGTTATGTGCCTAAATGTGTAAGAGGATAACAATCACATGGAGTATTGCTTAGTACACTAAACTGCTGATAAAGGTAAGAAACTTCAAAAAAAGCCTAGATAATAAAATTATATTGATCATTTTTTACCTACTTTGATCACATGCCAATAAGATGAGGGGGGATCTTTAAAATGTTTACAAGAAACACATATTGTGAAAAATGCATGAATTTCAAGAATTTCTGGTGCCAATACAAACCTTTCCTTTAATTCAATTTCCCACAAATATTTTGACATATACAGTAAGACTATTTTGCATTAAAATGTTACATGCTTTTTTGGTGTAATCTGAACTTTTGAAAGTTTAGTAACAAAAATTTCTGAATGTAATCCCTCAGTTTGTTTTTCTCAAGCACTGGGATGACCCACTTTTCCTGAGATGAATGTACCCGTTCATTGGAAAAGCTGCAGCAGCCACTTAAGGAGTCAGCAGGCCCTCTGCAAATTAATTATGACTGAGTCGACTTTCCTGCCCTGCCTTCTAAGAGTTTACAGTCCTGTTGAGAAGTCAGAAGATTCACACTTCAGTGTTTCTGATAATCAAATAATACAGTTTCTGTGTTAGATCTTAGTGGTCTAACACTTAGAACTCAGGGAAATTGGTAATAGTATTAGGTTCTTTTAAATAACTTACAGGTGTTTCACCCCCACTGAGTCCCTGCAACAGCATTGCCAGGTGGGACGAAAGGCTCATTGCAACTATGGAAGTTGATGCTTCAGAAAGCAGGCATGTTTTTGGATCATGTATGGACCTGTTCATACATGAACTGAAGCTCCCTTGAGGGGACAAGGGTCTTATCCTATTTCTTTTCTAGTTTTCAAGCAACAGCACTTCTCTCAGAGTAAAGCAACAGCCCTAGGCCTTCAGTTCTGGAGAAGGAGAGCACTACTGGAAAACTCTGTCTTCTGCTGCAGCACCAGGGACTATTTTTAGATGTTTTCCTTTTGCTAATTGTCTATCCTTCCATTGGGAATTTCGATGCGTACATCCCCAGATGAGCCAAGTTTCTCACTAATTCCCAGAGGCTGAAAAGATGAAGGGTGCATGGCTCAGGTGGCCCTGGGTCTCAGAACTTCCCCAGTGATGACAATGTGGTGACTTCAGCAAAATCTTTACGGACTTTGGTGAGCCCACTGAACAGCCGGACTGAGCAGGGACTAGAAGAGGCCTCGGCATGTCTTTCTGAGCCGGGAGACCACCCCAGATGGCTTTTCCTGGAGCTGAGTTCTGAAATGGGCTTCTGAGGGTGCGGAACCAGGGGTGGCTGTGGGCACAAGAAGTCCTCCTCATGTCTTGGTTTTCTTCCATGCCCTTTAAAAGGAGACTTCTTCCAGACAGCTCCAACCTGCACTTCAACCTTGGGGTGACATGAGAGGAACTTAGAGGGTTTAGCCTAGAGAAAAGAGGGAAGGGGAGATGAGAACCCTTTTTACTCCCTTACCAGTTAGTGGGAGGAAATCTCGAGACAGTGATGTAAAGGTGAAAGCAGTGTTTGGTTCAGGGTCAGGGTAAACCTTCTAACAAGCTTTGTGCAGTGAGCCCCCCAGGAAGCTGCTGAGGTCTCTGTGTTACCTGGAGCATTCCATCAGAAATTTGGATACCTGTATGGATGCTATCATTCATCAGAAAGTGAAAGTGGCCCAAACCCTACATATAGGTCAGGGCTAAATAACTGCTAACATTATAGCACTTACTTTATAGTAAGTGTTCTCTTAATCCTTAAAAAAGGCTGGATGAGGTAGATGCTATCGTAACTAATTTTTTAACGTGAAGAAACGGAGACACAGAGAAGTTGAGTAACTTGTTCAAAGTCACCCAGAAGTAGGAATTTGAACTCGTCTCCAGCGTCTGTACTCTGAACACCCTGTATTGCTGCTGTGTCTCCTTAGATCACTTGTCCCATGAGATGCCTTCGGCTGATGCCCTATTCCGTGGCTCCACATCCTGTGTGTGCTTCCTCCACCTCCCTTCCCAAAGGGCACTGTTGGCCTTTGGAAATGGGTGGGTGGTGGTGCGGGGAGCCCACGGTGTTGATATTGGGGATGGGGTAAGAAATCGAGACCCGTAAGCCTAGGGAGAAGCTCCTTGGTCACTGGCGCCAGCTGGCAAAGGCCGAGCCTACTAAAGCCCACCGCTGCTGCCGCCTGATTTCTGGCCTTGCCTGCCTCGCCCTCTTCGAGGTCTGGCGTTCGCTTCCGGCCTCACCTATGCTAAGCTCTTCCAGGAGACTGGAAGGCACGAGGACAAGTGATCACGAAGCTGCCAATCCTCATTTCCACACCCTCCTCCACGCACAGAGGTACTGAGACACCTAGGGTGGTAAGTGACTAACCCAAGGTCATACAGCCCCAGCTGGGAAGGCCAGATGTCCGGACTCTCCCCCCTCACGTTCCTAGGCACACTTTCCCTCTCCTCGCCTGCAGCCCAGAGCTTTCCTTATTGCACATCCCGCCTCCCTACCCAGCCCCCGGTTCCCGGGAGTCGCTTCTGACGCTCATCAGCCTCCAGGGTCCAGCGCTTCCTGCTGGCGCTTCCCTTCCGCCGGATTCCCAAGCCGGAGTCGCCCCAGCTCCGAGCGCAGCCCTCAGGAGCGCTGCCTTCCGGGCTGGCCCGGCCGCCCGCCCTGACCACGCGGCGGCCCCCTCCATGCCCCGCAGCCCGGGACGGCGGGACGCTGAGGCAGCAGGGCGAGCCGGCTTCCCCGCTCGTCGCCGAGGGGCTGCCCCAAGCCCCGGGTCCAGAAGGGCAGGGCCGGCTCGGGACCCTGTTCTCGTCCCTCCTCCGGACGCCGGGACCCCCTAACCCCTGTGACGTCCTCCGCGTCGTCCGTCCCCTCACCCGCCCGCCGACGAGCCGCCTCCTTCGGAAAGTCCCAAAGTGTCACGTTCGAGCCCACAGAGGTGGGGCGCGGCCTCTGGCTCCCGGGAGGGCTGCCCCCAGCGGAGCGAAGTGCTTCCTCCTCTGCGCCCGCCATCCGGCCGCGGCGCCCGCCGCGCTGGCTGCTCGCGCCGGGGCCCTGGGCGACCCATGTGCGCCCTACCCTCCGCCTGGGACGCGCGCACCATGGACTCGCGACCCGGCTTCCGAAGGGAGGCCGCCTCTTAGTTGGACAATTAGCGCAGGTGGGCGGGGAGTCGAGGAACCCCACGGGCGCGCTTCTCCATGAAGATTCTTAGGCTTTCTCTGAAGAAAGGAGTGCATATGCTGCAGTGCCTCTGTGGAAGGAGCCTCAGGTCCAGCCACAGCCCGAGCGGTGAGCAGGCGTCCCTCCCCAGCCCCCACGCGCCCGAGGCCCCCGGCCTGCTCCTGGCCCTTCTCCCCGCCCCCTCGCCCTCTTACTCAGCGCGCCGGGTGGCGGAAGGGAGGCGGTTCCCCACTGGGCGAGGGGTGGCCCGCCGCCCGTTCTGCCTTGGGTGCTTGTTTCCTTTCTTCATTTTAAACCGCGGCCGTCACTTGAGCTCCGCGGAACGCGTTAGCAGTCGCCGAGCGCTGACCCGTACCCGGGTCTCCCCTCTGAGAGGGCGCCTGACGCGACCTGCTTTCCACTTTCGCCGCGCTCCCTTTGTGCCTGGCGAGGGCAGCGCGCGACGTGGAGTTGTTCAGTGTCCCCTCCGAGAAGTTGCGGGTATGTCTGACAGGAGAGGGGACTTTGAAAACAGGTGGTCGGCGAGGCAGGTGCCTTCTGTTTCTTGCTTTGTCCGAAAAGTAGACGTCTGGTGGTGGTCTGGGGTGCGTTTTCCCCAGGGAGCCTGTGACTTCTGTCCGTGGTGCTGAAGCGGGAGAGTCCCAATTAGCCCTGGGTTTAAGCAACTGAGTCCCTCAGGAGAGGCCCAGGGGAGGAAGGAAAGAAAATCAGACCTTTGCATGACCTGCGATATTGAGAAAAACCGTTTAAAATTTTTAAATGCAGAGACCGCCAAACTAAAATCATAAAGGGATGGTTCTTTTCTCCTCCTGAAGCCTTGTTTGCTGGGGTGTTTTCACTGCATTTTCCACCATTGTTCATCTTTTTTTTTTTTTTTTTTTTTAAGGACTAAGTTCTCTTTAAAGTGATTGTCTGTTAATCTTGGAATCAGTTTCTGTGCCTTTTGATATTCCTTTTACAAAATGGGGATGGGTACAAACTGGGAAGGTTTACTATAATGTCTACACAAATATTTGGAAAAGAACATGGTGGGTTTTTTTTTGTTCCATAAGTTCCAAATAACTTTAATTTTCAAAAATTTAACGATGTCACTATAGATTTTGGGCTGAGAAGTTCGTATGTTATTTTTGAGGATCTAATTCATTGGGTTATGCCACCTATTTTCATTCTGTTCTGGAGCTATGAAAATTATATTTGGAAAGATTAGAATATATATAGATTTCATTCATCCTTCCTAAAACTTCAACCTTCTGGTGAAACAGAAAAATGAAACTACTTAAAAAAACTAATTAAATAATTTGTCTGTGAACTCTGAGAACACACCTTTGAAATGAAATCAGCAATGAGATCTCATAGTTGTGCTTCTGTGTAATTCAGAGTACTATATAGGCATTTTTTGGCTACCATATTTATAAGTGCTAAGAGCCACCATGATGCTGTATTCTAAACTAGTAGGCTTTATATTAAAGTTTTATGTTTAGATGATGCATATTTCAGGCAGTCAGTAGAGATGTATATCATTGTTATTTCTGTTCTCCTGGCCTCCATTAAATAAACTTGCGTAGATTGTAACTTGAATAGGTGATGTTTAATAAACACAAGATATTATCTCAGGATACTGCCTCTTGCAAAAGAAAATAAGTTGGTCAATTTACATGTGGAGTCAGTTTCCCAAATAGTAACATGTTCAGATAGAAGGGATGATGTATATGATTGAACAGTATAGATTATTGCAAACATGGGAATCAGAGTCAAACCACCTGGTTATAAGGCGGTCACATTCTGTGTCACTACAAGTATTTGAAACACTGTTTTCATCTTTATAAAAACGTAGTAATAATAGCGGCTGTAAGCCTGGTTCTTATATCTGACTTTAACTTAGGTTTAAAGACATTGTTTTCAGGAACTGCACTGTTTTTGTTTGCATTGTGGTGGTTTTTAGCTTATGATTTTGTGTAACTTGCATGGTTGTGTATTTCTCAGTTTCTTGCCTAAGTGTAAATTAGGCTGGCAATAGTATCTACTTCATTGGTTGTTTTTTAAAGATTAATTAATAACAGCCAAAATAATTAATTGAGCTTTCACTGCATACCAGGCACTGTTCTAAGAGCTATAAGCCTGCCACACAGAACAAGCTTAGTAATTTAGATATTGCTACTATTATGTTTTGTGTTAAAGTTATTTATTTCATGTGGCTTCTTCTATTATCATGACCTCACAGCAGTTCTGCATGTAGTATTAGTATGCCCAATGTGCACATGAAAATAGAGATAAAGACATCAAAGTCTTTTAGAGCTGGAATGAATCACTCTAAATTTTTTAGCTTACCTAAAGAAAAATACAGTAATGTTTTGAAAAATGCCACATGTAGTAACAGACTTTTATACCAGCTATTCCTTCCTCATTATTTTACATTTGAGGGAAGTATGGGCCATGGGAGTGACGTAATTTGTTATAATAGGTTAAGAGATTCTCCTAACAGATTGCTGAATTTGGAATTGTAAACATTTCAACATTTTATTTAAGTTTTATTAAGTAAATGGGGCCAAAGAAATATAAATTTTTATGACTTCTGAGCTTTTAGAATAATTCAGATATTTATTGCTCCAATTTTTCCTCTGCAGAAATTGATATCTTAAATAGTTTATCCATGGTTACTTTGTAAGTCCTCTATTCTATAATATGATGGAGACAAGCATGAGCTGTCAATTGAAAGTCTTAGACAAGGTTAAGTCAACTGTTTAAATTCTTATCTCATGTTGTTTTTTCATTTCTTAAAATTAAATGATATTTTTAGCATGTGGTGCCCGTACATTAAAATACAGATTAGAAGTTTAAAATTTGAAGCAATTCTAAGTGTATTCATCCCTTTTATCAACCTGATAAAATACAAAGTTTTTAGTTCAAAGGGAGAGCGAAGCAGGTTCATTTTCCCTAAAGGTGGGACCCTTACCCCCCCCCCAAAAAAAAAGCATACTTATGACAGAGTAGTGACTAAAACAATAGCTTTCATGCCTGCTGACTTTCCTCTCAAAATATAGTTATAGAGAAAGCAAAAGCATTCCATCAAAGAAGGGAGTGTTATGACTGTTGCTTTCTCATAGGTTGGACAGGAAAGGCCGTTTTAATATTGTAGAAGAAGAATTTCTGTCCTGATAACCAGGCTCCTGCAAAAGATGAGTTAGTCCTCAACCTGAAAGAGGAGGGCAGCCCCTTTAGTGGTGGCTCTCTGCCATAGTAGTAATGTAAGTAGTAATGTAAATGTATGTGTGTGCATGCATGTGTGCATATGCATGCTTGTTTGATTGCTTGTGTTATCACTTTAAACTGTTCAAGAAAATTATCCTCTTTATGTGAACATGTGTGATTCCTCTGCAATATTCAGTCAATTAAGGGCTTGTCATCCAAGTGGCATGAGGACTGTCAGATGTCTAGAGATGGAGCTGAACAAGCACTCTGGGAAAAAAATAACTCATTAATACTATTTAAAATGTGCAACTAAAACTGAACCATACCACTGTTTTCAAGTATAGCACTAGCAGCTAGTTGAAATCTGTCCATTTACAGTCATGTTGCATCAGACACTTGCATACCTAACTATTCCACAGGACAGTCAAGTGATCCCAGAAAACAGTTATTGTTTGTAAGCTTATTTTTTGGGAAGAATCCCATATAAAGAACACTAAACAATTATCCAAAGCTCTATTCTACATTTACTTCTAAGTATCCATATAATATTTTAATGCCTTTGCTTTATCTTCGAAGAAGTACATTACAGATGCCTTCCAAAACTGGGACAAATGAAGATAATGGGTTTATTAATTAAGGATATTTTAGATTTAAATTCAGTTTTAGAAATCTACCAAATCACAATATGAATGACAAAAATCTCCCTTGTGAAGGCATGTACTGAGTTGTCCACTGTTATGATTTTAAAATATGGGTGATTTTAGTGTTAAGTTGCTTTCAATTATCTAGTCTTGGACAACTTTACTGAAAGATAATTGGTGATTATTCATAATATTTATCTTTAATGTAGAATTTTTCTTTGAGTAGGTTTTTATGTCATAAGCTTTAAATTTTTCATTATTTCAATGATGCTCCAATGGCTAAAATGAATATGAACATGTTTTTGTTTCTATAAATAATGAATATGAACATGTGTCAAGTTTCTATAAATATTGCTGTATATGTTTCTGTGAGGACATAACTCAATATAACTCATCAGTATCTGGTATTGTCAATGTTTTAGATTTTGAGCACACTGATATCTCACTGACATCTTAGTTTATAATTCCCTAAAAGATGACGTTAAACATCTTTTCCTAGGCTTGCTTGCCATTTGTGTATTTTCTATGGTGAGGTGTCTGTTCATGTCATGTGACCATTTTTAAGTCATTTTGTTATTGTTGTTGAATTGTTCTTAGTGCCTTTCTCTTGATATTTTTGTTTCTTTTCCTGGGCACATTATAGGATGCTACTACTCCATTCACTTGAAGTTAGATTTTTGCCATATTATTTGCATTGACAAATGAAATGTCTGAGAAGTAACACACTTCCACATGTGACTTTTAAAAGCCACAGCACATTTCATCTCAGACTCTCATCCGCTACAGTGGTAAAGCCATTATTCTGTATCCCTGAGTGTGTGTCAAGAACATGTGACCTATGATGAACATTTCATACAAATCAGAAATGAAAATCTCTTCATTCTGTAATAGTTCCAGTTTTTAAAGTAATTTCCTATCTGTCTTATACTAATTGATTATAGTAAGGCAGCACAATTTAAAAATAATAAAGTAAACTTAAAGTAGATTATTATAAAAATTGGGAGGGGATAAGAGAGGAAGGAGGAAGAGGAAGGGTGGGAATGTGAGTGGGTGATAGGGTAGGGTGGAAAGTTATCACTATATTCCTAAATCTGTATATATGAATTCCATGAAATTTGTATACCTAAATTAAAATTTAAAATAGATTTAAAAATAATAACATTATTAGATTTTTGTGCTGTGTTTAATATTTTTCGATTCAAAACACTCTAATTTCTCTTGATACCATCTGTAATGTATAATGAGTAGATGCTTTGATATCTATCGTCTTTTTTGTTTATTTGAGAGGTTGGAGGGGAGGGATCTCATTATCTCATTCAGTCCCCAAATGTCTACAGAGCCTAGGGCTAGGCCTTGCTGAAATAGGGAGCTGGGAACTCAATCTGGGTTTTCCTTGTTGATGGCAGAGACTTAGCCACTTGAGATATCACCTGCTGCCTTCTACAGTCTGCATTATCACAAGCTGGAGTCAGGTCTGGAGCTGGGAATTGAATCCAGACTCTTTGATGTAGGACGCTAGTGTCCCAACTGGCATCCCAAACACTAGGCCACATGTCCACTCTATAGTCTTCTAATAATTAGCTTAGCATATAAAGTTTTTCAGTTTTGTTATCTCCTTTCTAGTATGTCACCTGAGTCGGGCTGATACTTTGTTCCTTAAATGACTTTCCTAAAAATGTAATAAACCTCTGCTCATGTTTTCCAAGAAACCTGAGATTATTCTTTAATAATTGTAATTAATTGAAAGATGTGTTAGGACTCAAGTGCTCCTTCCCACTAACTCTGAAATGTACAAATTATCTTTTGTTGCCCCCAATCATATCTGCAAAACAATCATTAGCTTTGTTGCCTGAAAAGCAGCAACAATGTGGTAGGCCCCATGACTGCTGCAGTTTTGTCAGGCAAAGGAAAATTAAAAGAAACACTGTTTTTTCCTTCTCTTACCTTTTTAAAAAAGAAGTGTGTGCACTGGGGAGAAAAGCAGGGCAGTACGTTATGGTAAAGGGATTGGGCTGTATGCCCAATGGTCATGAACTAGAAATCCATTTGCCTGGCTTTCCTGGTACAGCAGAAGGGAATAGGGAAGCCAGATGTATTCTGGAACCTCGGTACTTGTATCATGCCAACTAAGCCTCCCCAAATGGTACCCTTGCCTTCTTTAGGCCCTTCTCCAACAGCAGGTTGAAAGTTTAAAAAATAGAACATGTCTGTGACTTCAGAAGTTGTCATTTTTCAGTTCAGCAAACAATCCTTTAGGGCTTATTGTATGCTAGCTTCTGTGGTAGGCACTGAAGATATGTTTTTGCAAGCAAAAGATACAATACATGCAAGGTATGACCATGATAAAAGTGAAATACTAGAGAGCCTCCGCTTGTTTCAGTTTAACATAGCCTTACCTGTTTTAGTGGTGGACAGTAAGAACCTTCCCATGGAAAGAGTAATTAGTTTAGGATTCATGTTCAACTCTGAGCTGGAAAAGCATTTGGGAGTTCAAAAGGAAGTTTTGGGTTATGGCACATGAGAGCTGGAATAGAAGCGAGAACATCTGTATTTTTTACTAGAAGAATTAGTTTGAATAAAAATAAGATAGATATAAAAAGGCTTTATTTTTATGAAGGCAATCACTCTACAGTTCAATTTGAGCCTACTTAGCATTGCCCATGTTTAGGTATCATGGCAAGTTTTCTCTGTTTTAGCCTCTTCTAACCCTACTTCAACATTAGTCCATTATTCACAGCAGATGTAATGCATCAGTTTCTTAAAAGATGCAAGGTCTATTCTGTGGTACCAGAGTTATAAAGGGCACTTCCAGGAAATAGTTAAAGATTTGTTCTCTCCCTGTCTATGAAGGATCTTAAAACAATGAAACTCTTTTGCTTTGTTCAACTTAATGTATGTAATTGCTATCTTGAGGCAATGTTAGTTTCATTGTACAATGTTATGAATGTCATGTCTGAATATTTCTTTTAATTCTGTTAAATGCTGGGCATTTGAATTTCATAGAGTGCCAATCAGAAAGATTCTGTGAATCTGCCAAGACAATCTCTTGCTGAAATGATCCTTTTTGTTTATACATAAGCTTCTAGTACCATCCTACCCCTCCACTCATTACTGTTTATAGAAGCGATAGCGTTGCAGTTGGTGTCACTGATTGCCCACGTTGTTGCTTCAATGAAGCCAGCTGGGATGCGATACATGGTCTTTAAATAAAACCCAGTGGCACAAAATGAATCTCTTTTTTGAGGGGAGAGGGGTTGTTGCTGGCTGTATTCTTTTCTAAGGTGCTAATTATTTGCTTAACTTGGAGGAAGTTGAGAACCAGTGAATTGGCATGTTGGCTTAGGCTGTGACCTTGGTGCTAAGGAACTTGTGAGTGAATAGCATAGCTATAGTTTTTAGGAAGCCAGTCTCAAAATGATAGTGATGATCCTTTAACCCCCACCCTATTTCAGCCCTCTGTAAACAACTCATTGCATATAGTGAATGTGCCAATGGTTGCAGCTGCTCAAAGTCAGAGGCTACAGATTTATTAATTTCAGGAATCCTGGGCATATGATCTGTGCCACGTGGTACAAGGGGGCTACCTGGAAGTGGTGAGAAGCAGAGAGAAAAATTAGTGTTGTATTTTCTAAAGCTGCTACAGCATTAAAAATGGAGGAGGTCAATTACTGCCTTTACCTTCTGATGTGAAATTGTCCATTGAGATGGGTAGAATGGCATTCTTCCTTATGGTACACAAATCACTAACCTAAGGATTCTCCAGGTGAAGGTTTATGTGTTTATGTACACTCACTCATCTTATCCTGGAAAAAATTAAATTTAAGTGTATCTGTATCTGTCTAAAATGCTTATATTAATGGATGTGTATATGAAGATGGGTAACTTTTGTAATTAAAAATAGTGATATATATATAGTTCAGATTTTACACTTTTCTACTCATATCAGAAAACATTGAAAATGTAAAGTTCTCTGTATGGAAATAGGGACATGTCTTAGTCTGTTTTTGGTTTTTATAACAAACCTAAGAGTGGACACTTTATAAAGAACGGAACTGGAGATTCAAGAGCATGGTGCTAGCATCTACTTGGTTCTGGTGAGGGCCTCTGGTGGCATGCATCAGCTTGCAGAAGAGAAAGGTCACTTGGTGACATAGGAAACAAGATCAGGGGTCTTGTTTAGTTCCTATCTCCCAGGAACTAATCTACCCCTTTCAGATTGGAAGCACTCCCAAGAGACAACACTAATCCATTCATGAGGGTGAAGCTCTGATGACCTAGTTGTCTTGCACTAGGTGCCACTTCGAAACGGTTCCACCACCTCAACACTGTACACTGGAGAGCCAGCTTCCAGCAAAAGAGCTCTTGGGGTGTGGGGAGTAAGTGATATCCAAACCATACTAAAACATATGTTAAAATATTTACAAAATGCTTTTTGCCAAATTATAAGAACTTGTTAGTAAATGTTCCTTGGAGAGAGACATACTTTGGAGACAATGAGGAAGGAGGCTTTTCTTTTTTAGCTTTGTGCCTTTCAGGGCCATTTCTAATGATTAGTTCATACTGAATTTATTTAGTCATAAATCAGGCCGCAGATAATGAGGAAACTTTAGATCATCTGTACCATATTTCTTAAATTTGACTGCATTAAAAAAATTCTAATTGAATATGCCGTTCTACAAAAGATTATCCTAAACATGACTTTAAATTGCTTCCTAGAATGATATCACAACATATGTCTATGTTGTATTCATCAATGTACCCATTATTTGGATATTTAGATCACATCCATTTTTGTTTAATTTTGTTGCGATGAAGATCCTTGAATGGAAATCTTTGCATGATGTGGCCTTTGAGGGGGATATAAGAAATAACTTTTCTTTATCCTATTTTCATCTGCCTCCTTCCTAGAGTTCAGAACAATTGAGAAAATATACAAAGTTGTCAACCAGATGATTATTAAATATTTCTGCTTTCTTATTGAATTGGAGAGTCATTAAAATAGAATTTAACAGTATTCTCCTAAAACTAAGTTTACATATTTAACTTACCACAGGGACTGTTTGGGTTTACAGAGAACCACCACTGAGAATTCTGGTTCATCCTTGTTGAATCCCAGTGGTGGGATCAGAGGGCCCTGGATTTGACATCCACCCTAAATGCATGTCTAGATCCTGACCCATTTGTGCCTCCTCAGCAGCTCAGAATGTATCCGTCCTGTGGGTAGGAGATCCACAGAGAGAAAACCCAAAATAGGCTAAGGTTCACCTGCCCCCTAATCTCACCAGTCAGCTAAAAATTTCCTCTCCCTTGGAAAGGACTGACAAGGGTGGGTGATAGGGCAGAGACTCTCTTCCCAATACTTTGGAAGAGAAAGAAACATCTCTTTGTGGCCCTAGAAGTAAGTGGGCAAAGTAGAAGAGTGAATATTAACTCTTACAACATGTCAGTTTCAAAGGCATAAATATGTTATGTCCTCCAGTGCGGTACCCTGTCAGAAGCTACACAGCCCTTTCCTTGGCCCCTCTCTCCTGAGTGTGTTTTTCTACTGCACAGTGTGTGTATATATTTAAAAATCTTACTGGATGAGAAATATATTACTTTACATCTCTTTGATAACTCTGTGGCTCAAACACTGTTTTAAATTTTTATTCACCTTTTTTACTATTTTTTTCTCTTTGAAGTATACAAGGAAATACTTTTTAAAGTCTGTTCTAAAGCTGTTGAGTGACTGGTGTTATTTATATCTTAACATTTTACTCTTTTCCAAATTATTTTTATCAGTTTAATTTTCAGAGAGTTGCATTTCTAACCAAATTTTTATTTTGTTTTGAATTTGAGAGAATAGAACTTGTGACTTTTCAGCTTTTTGTCCATGTTTGAGAAAACATAAAACAATGGCATGATGTGTATGGTTTTATAGTCTAATACTGAGAGAGAGAAAAAGAGAGAAACAAGTACTCTCACCTCCTCTTGGTTTTAAACTTCTAAGACACCCCACAGAAAGCTGATCTTTCTCAAAGTGTGTTTAGATGTTTTTACCAAAAGTTGATGCAACTGCCATGAATGATAACATTGGATTGTTCACAAAAGATATGTATGTCTGTATGTTAAGTATTTCCCACTTATAAAATTAGTACAGATTCATTCTGGTAACCTGGAAAAAATAGAGAAAAGCAAAAAGAGTATAAAAACTATTTATCATAGTCTCACCCCAGATAACCACTATATACTTTGATATATTTTTTCTTTTATCAAATAGTAGTATTTTTATGGCTGCATAGTATTCATTTATATGTGGTTGGCTTAATCAATTTATATTGATCAATCTATATATAAATGCATACACACATATGTGTGTGTGTGTGAATCTATTGGACTTTTTTTTTAACTTTTATTTAATGAATATAAATTTCCAAAGTACGATTTATGGATTACAATGGCTTCCCCCCCATACCGTCCCTCCCACCCACAACCCTCCCCTTTCCCACTCCCTCTCCCCTTCCATTCACATCAAGATTCATTTTCGATTATCTTAATATACAGAAGATCAGCTTAGTATACATTAAGTAAGGATTTCAACAGTTTGCTCCCACACAGAAACATAAAGTGAAAAATAATAGATGATTTTTTTTTAAATGATGATGAAATCAGATCAGACCTATTGTCATGTTTAATCCCAGTGAGAGTCAAGTTGGGAGTTGATAATTTCTTTTTTTTTTTTTTTTACAGAGAGTCAGTTTAGTATGCATTAAGTAAAGATTTCAACAGTTTGCACCCCCATAGAAACACAAAGTGAAATATATTGTTTGAGTACTCGTTATAGCATTAAATCTCAATGCACAGCACATTGAGGACAGAGATCCTACATGAGGAGTAAGTGCACAGTGACTCCTGTTGTTGACTTTACCAATTGACACTCCTGTCTATGGCATCAGTAATCTCCCTATGCTCCAGTCATGAGTTTCCAAGGCTATGGAAGCCCTCTGAGTTCTCCGACTCTTATCTTGTTTAGACAAGGTCATAGTGAAAGTGGAGGTTCTCTCCTCCCTTCAGAGAAAGGTACCTCCTTCTTTGAAGACCTGTTCTTTCCACTGGGATCTCACTCACAGAGATCTTTTGCCAGAGTGTCTTGGCTTTCCATGCCTGAAATACTCTCATGGGCTTTTCAGCCAGATCTATTGGACTTTTTAACTATCACTTTAAATGTAGTGGATATCCCCTCCCACCCCCAACACCACCATACTGTCTAAACTTTAGTAAAGTATACAAAAATATTTGTCAATTAAATGCATGAATTATATTTTATTTATTACAGGTAGAGTAGACAGTGAGAGAGAGAGAGACAGAGAGAAAGGTCTTCTTTTTGCCATTGGTTCACCCTCCAATGGCTGCTGCGGCCTGTGCACTGCGCTGATCCGAAGGCAGGAGCCAGGTGCTTATCCTGGTCTCCTATGCGGGTGCAGGGCCCAAGGACTTGGGCCATCCTCCACTGCCTCCCCGGGCCACAGTAGAGAGCTGGCCTGGAAGATGGGCAACCGGGAAAGAATCCGGCGCCCCGACCGGGACTAGAACCTGGTGTGCCGGCGCCGCAGGCAGAGGATTAGCCTATTGAGCCGCAGCGCCGGCCATTAATTATATTTTAATAGGAAAATTAATTAAAGTCCAACTTGGGGTGTTGGCACTTCAGTTTTTTGGCTCTGTAGTCATGGTGGCAGATTGTCCTCAGTGCCAATCACTGAGGATAAGTAGCTTTCCAGGTGTGGCATAAGAGCAGAGATAGGATAAAGTACAGCAAGAGTTTCTTTGGTCTTGGCCGACTCCTGTGTTTCCCTCTATCTTCATGCTATGGCCCTAGGATTTGGGCAGTGTGCCAAGCACTGTCCATCACCTATTGCTGTTCACAATAGAGATTCTTTCACATTTGTAGCAAGGAATACAATTATATTGGTTCTTCTCTCTCCTCGTAGTGAAATAAGCATAGAGTGCACTTTGAGGTTTCTGTTGTTAGAAAATATGAGAACCAAATATGGAGTAAAAAGTCCTTAACATTGCTACCTTCTCTATATGCTATATGTTTTTTGGACTCTATAGTTTAGGATGGAGAGAGGCTAGATTCTGACAACAAAATAATCTGCAGTGCTGAGAAAGGAAGTGGAGAGCAAAAGAAATTCCCAAATAGTGATGATTAAGAGATAATTAAAACTTCTAATGCATTTTTATAGAAAAGTTATTCCATAAATCAGGATCCCATAAGTTATGGATTCGTGATAGTTTGCATGCAATCATAATGTCAGTGCTTTTAGAGGGTTCAGAGAAGAGAAAAAAACCAATGAGAAGAAAAGCTAAGAGTAAGTGAAACACTTGGTGAGTGTTAACGATAGTGGGCACTGAGGTATGGAGAGCTGGTTTAATGGAATGTTTTTGTTTATTTCTTACATTTGGAGTGGAGGTGCTGGAAGCACAGAGGAGCATCCAGGGGTCATGTTGTTGGTACTTGGATAATTCAAGGCTAAAGGTAAAGGTTAGGTATATCATATTTGAAAACTGAATGTAAAGCTTCTCTCTAATAGGGTGCATAGCTTGTTTAAGGCCATAAAGCCATCAAATAGTCCTCAGAACTTGCATTTGGAATACAGTGAAAAGCAGAATCTGTGCAAGCAGTGGAAAAGTTTTAGAGACAAAGTAGGAATTTACATCCTGACTCTGGCACTCACTGGCTGGGTGACTCTGGGGTACTTCACTTTCTTGTGCCTCATACATGAAATGGGAGTTAATGATAGTGCTGTTTATAGAGTTCTTTGGAAGATTAAAAATATCAGTGTCTGTAATTTGCTTAACTTTTGAGATCCTGGGTATATAGTTGTAGTCAGTACTTAGTATTTTCTGATGTTCTTTTCTTGCCTTCCTCTCTTTCTGGTATTGTAAAATGCCAAATGCATGCCTTTAGTGGGTGGATTATGTTAACTGATCCTTTCTCCTGCTTATAGCATAAAAAATGTGCACCAGTACTGAATCTTCAGATATATTTAAAATTTTTATCTGTGTCTTGAGTTCTTCCCTTTGGTTTATGGTAGCCCTTTATTTTGGCAAAAAACAATAGGGGTCTATATGTGGCCAATTCCATTTATGAAGGTTCCTGTTTATTTCCATAAACTAAGAATTACCTTAATATCAACAGAATTACGAAAAATTAGGAATATTATTTCATTGGTAGAAACAAATGTAAAATGGTATTGGGAAGTAATTTGGCTGTAACAGGTAATTGGGGTGATATTCTTTTAAGTAATTTTGCATAACAATTTTTATGTTATACATAGTTATCACTACTACTTACAAATTCACAGTTCTTGATGTTCATTCATGTTGCTGGATTATTTAGAGGATCCGGACAAGAGTCAAGAAAAGTCTTACTAAATTTTAATGTTGTACAATCAGTAAAATGAAAAAATTCCTGAATTCATCAGCCTATGGCTAAATAGTAAATGTACTTTGATTTTCAAATTGCAATAGCGAGGCTCACTGGGTAGACTGCTAATTTTCTATCCCTTTCCTTTGCTTCCTTCACCAAGTAATTCCTGGGAAATAGTAGTATTTTCACATTCCATCAGGTTTTTTTTTTTTGATGTTTATATGACATTTCTAATCAAACTCCTGCACTCTGAACCATTGAGATCAAGAATTTTGCCACTCTTTTCAATCCCAAAAGAAAAGCTAGACTGTAGGCCTCCAGAATAATTTACTAGAAATTGAGGAAAACAGGAGTATGTAACAGTGCAGAGAATGAAAATCTAAAGACAGATATTAGCTATTGCTGTTCCTACGGTCTGCACAGGGCATGCCCTTCCCTAGGAAAGCTTCCAGGCTACCTCTCTTTAACATCTAGTGTTATCTTCACATAATGGATATCCTTTCTTTCCTCCAGTACTACTCCCAGTTCTAGAGTTAATGATGTTATTCCTGCTCCAATTCCAAAGGTCATTTCTTCTTTTTTGTAGGGGGACTGAGAAAGGAGCATCAAAATCATTTAGGAGAAACACTTCCAGCACAGGCTGTGATCTGGCCACTCTTGGTTCAGAGAAAGCAATCACTGTAGTTATCAGTACATGTCTAGATGCTTGTGTTATCCCTTTTTAAATACCAGATGAGGTAGAGTAAGGGTACAGTTTAGGTGGCATTGTGCCTTACCACCATCTTTCTTGCAAAGTAGATTACAAGGGAGGTTAATCTGGCATGGTCTTCTTGGCATGATCTGTTCTAACAGATTCTGTAGACAACTAAGACAGATCTTAGAATAATAAAGATTTTCAAATAGGACAGCCTAAATGTTGGGAATAATTCTTTAACTTCGTATAAATTTGCTTTTGCTCAACATATATCTGATTTGAACTACTAAACAAAATAACCTTCTAGCTGGAATCATCTGCTGTCACAACAGTGGTGGTAGGGTTTCGAACAAAGAATAGAAAATTGACTTATATTTGCGTAATCAAAACAAATAATTTTTTATGACAATGAGAAATTCTAGTGTCTTTACCAGAAAGCAAAAATTACTAACACTCATCCAAATTGTATCTGTATAGTTATAAGACTTTAAGGAAATGGCTAGTGTTGTGCAGTAAGTTAAGCCAAAGCTTGGGACACACCTGCATGCCATATTAGAGTGCTGGTTCAAGCCATGGTAACTCAGCTTCTGATCCAACTACCAGCTAATGTGCCTTGGAAGGCAGTGGTTGGTGATCTAAGTACTTGGGTCCCTGTCACCCACGTGGGAGAACCAGATGAAGTTCCTGCCTCTTGTCTTTGGCCTGGCCCAGCCCCTTGCTTTTACTACCCTTTGATGAATGAACTGGTGGATGGAAGCTCTCTTCCTCTTCTCTCTTCTTCTTTTCTCTCTCCCTCTGTCACTCTGCCTTGAAAATAAATGAATAAATCTTAAGAAAAAGAATTTTAATGTTCAGCTTCAATGGTTATCCTACTACTTGAAGAGTGGAATACTTTACGTTTGGAAAAGCAAAGACATTGTGAAATGTTGCTTCATTTATATGTTGTTTTTCAACCAGCATTACAAAAACAAACAAAATGTGCTATGTGCATGCATGAACCCTGTTATAAAATAAGTGTTTTAATGAGTGTACACAACTAATCCTAATTGAAGCATTAATGGTGTCTGAAGTGTGTCATTCTTCATCAGCATTGTCACTGTTCTAGAAGGGACTGCTATATGTGGAGTAGATTAAAATTTTTCCAAGTATTTTTGCTTTTGGATTATCTTCTGATAATTATTTCTGATAGCTGTTATTTTTTGTCCTGTTCAAGTTCTACTAGAGTATATTGGTTATTAAGTTGTTTTCATTACTCTCAGCTGAAATTATTCTAGTAGTAGTTAACATTAGGCTAACTAGATCCAGATGAGTCATCATTATGATTTTGTTTTTCGAAATGGAATACTTACGGATTCCATGACCTCAACTTGAAATGGTGTTTCCTAGCACTGGTATTGAGAAGGCAAAAGAAGGAATAGGAGATAAACTGTACGTAGTTTGTTTTTAAGATCAAGATATTGTCAGAGAATAATATAAAAATACACTGATGACTCAGAATGATTTGATAACTTGTTGCCATATTCATTTCTGAGTTTTTAAAATGAACAAGGGGAACATTATCAATACAATTAAAATCTTTAAAACCTGAACCCCACTCCAGTCCCCAAACCCTTCTCTCATGTATTACAATGATATTATGTGGATATATGTCTTTCTAGTGCCTATGTTTATGTTCTTGATATTTGTCATACATATAATGTTTATCATGTATAATATCACTATGATTATTTATCATATTTATATAAATTGTATTCAACTGTTCTTACCTCTTTGAATCTTATTTTTTCACTCAATGTTGTGTTTTTAAAATTTATTACTGTTCATACCAATTTAACAAATTCAGAAAAATGTATCCTGCTGTCAGACAGTCTAATATAGTGACTGAATACCTGGGCCATGGAGCCAGATTGCCTGTGTTTGACCTGGCTCTAAGAATTACTTACATATAGCTCTGAGCTATATGGTCTTGGACAAGTTCATTTGTTTCCTCATTTGTAAAATGATAATAACAATAGCACCTACCTTATGATGGTGACAAGGAGTAAATTGAGTATATTATCTATATTTCACTTGGGGATATGTTTGGACTCATAGTTAGAAGAGCCTTGTTTAGTTGATATTTCTTGTTATCACATCAAGTACTGTACTTACTGACCAGGAAAAACTGTGTGTCCAAGGTTGGCTCAGTCTAAGAAATACTTGGCCATTGAGTGTGGACAAATGAGAAGTAACTGACATTGTAGAGGTTTAGAAGTCAATAGCAATTTCCTTTTGACCTAGGCTATTGCACAGTGGACTGGCATCAAGAGAAATTGCAGCATCTGTTGAAAAATTGTTTGACATTTGGTTACAGAGTTTGGTTGTATTGTATTAATAGTGCCGTAGGAACAACTGAGAATGATCTGAAGTTCAATTCTGTTTTTTTTTTTTTTTTAATTGTGTAGTACACCCTCTCTCCTCTCAGAAATTGTAAATAGTTATCGTTTGTCATCCCACTTTTTAAATCAAGAGGGAGTGGTTCTTGGTTGAGCTGGAACTAGAATAAACATAGGAGACTAAAGATGTAAGAAGAAAAATAACTGAAAGAGAATAGGAGGTGAGCTGAGAATGCCCAATGACTTCAGACCTAGGTCAGCTCTGCTTCCCATCCACCTTGGCCTCCTTAGTAGACTCCTAATAAATGAAAATAGCTGGTCTTTTCATGAAGGTGGAAGTGCATTCTAAGGTAGACATTAGGGGCTAGCATTGTGGCATAGTGGGTAATTCTGCTGCTTTGCAATGGAGACATCCCATCTGGGTGCCAGTTTGTGTCCTGGCTCCTCCATATCTGATGTAGCTCCCTTCTAATGGCCTGGGAAAAGTGGCAGAAGATGTTTTGGGCCCTGCCACCCATGTGGGAGACCTATCCAGGAGACCAGGAGACCAGGTTGGAGACCAGGTCACCTGGAGATGAGGCTTTGGCCTGGCCCACCTCCGGTTGTTGTAGCTATACAGGGAGTGAACCAGTAGATGGAAGATATCTTTATCTACATCTCTCTCTCTCTCTCTCTCTCTCTCTCTCTCTCTGTAAATCTGACTTTCAAGATAATACATAAATCTTTTTTTTAAAAAAAAGACAATAGAATTTAGCTATGACTTCACTTTGATTGATTTCACCATTTCATGATACTTTTTGTCATGAACACTTTTCAACATTTCTTACATCTTTTGCTGTTATTAGCATAGTATATACATTAGGAAGCAAAGGCAGTACTTGGATTGCAATTTTTTTTTTTTTTTTTTTTTTTTGGACAGGCAGAGTTAGACAGTGAGAAAGAGAGAGACAAAGAGAAAGGTCTTCCTTCCGTTGGTTCACCCCTCAAATGGTCGCTGCAGCCGGCGCGCTATGCTGATCCAAAGCCAGGAGCCAGGAGCTTCCTCCTGGTCTCCCATGGGGGTGCAGGGCCCAAGCACATGGGCCATCCTCCACTACCTTCCTGGGCCACAGCAGAGAGCTGGACTGGAAGAGGGGCAGCCAGGACAGAATCCAGCACCCTGACTGGGACTAGAACCTGGGATGCCGGCACTGCAGGCGGAGGATTAGCCTAGTGAGCCGCGGCGCCGGCCGGATTGCAATCTTCTAATGAGGAGGGGGTCAGTTGTCATATTCTGTACAACCATAATATTTGGGTTCTAGAAACAATTGAAGAAATTGAACACATCCTTTTATGTGGCAAATGAATAAGCCAAGATCCAGCAAGCATAAGACAGTTGCCCAAAGCCCCAGATCTGTGTGAAATAACTGAATCTTTTAATTGAGGCTTTGGCTCAGTTTACTTGGAATTTGGAGGCTGATGACTTGAGTTGAAATCTGTTTCTTTCATTCACTCAATGAATAATAATAGACAAGTTTCTTAATGTCTGTGAGCCTCAGAATTCTGTCTGCAAATTTATTATAATCATCCGGTTTCCATCAAAGCACTGAGATGAAGTTTAAATTTAACTGTGTGTATGTGAAACATAAAAATCAAAAAAGTATCATAGCTATAACTTATTGATTACCAGTATTATCATATTTGGTAAATTTATAATGTAAGTCTTCATCAGAAATAAAATAATTATATTGTCTTGGAGAGTGTGTTGATGGAATAAGCCAGTTACATGAACATGAAGTATAACTTTTTTGAAATAGGGGTGGAATAAGAGTTATATTAGCCATCTTCTTACACACAATTTTTTCTGGCCTAAGTTATTATTATGGTGCATAAAAACAATGCTATTCCCATCAATTAATTGGAAACTTTTCAGTTTGCCATCCGAAAGGTCATAATGTGATTGAAGTGTAGGCATTTTGTTGACTTGAGCTTAGGTCACACTCTTTCACCAGTGATTGGGAACTAGCATCTTACAAAGTGAGTGGTAATGAACTCCAACCTCCGGTCTAACTTCTGTTGTTGAGGGCTTGCATCACTCTACTTGCTAGTCAGTGGTGAGAAGGTGTACACTCTATCAGGATTTAATTCTTGGGACTTATAGGCATGTATATGTGGTATTCAGAGAGAATACATGAACTGCTTTTAGGTTGTAGTAATCACATTAATGAATAGCTGCAAATAAAAACAGGGCAAGTGTGATCACTAGTGACCAGACATTTATAGATGTAAGTGAGTGCCTGCAATATGCTAGACTTAGGGCATACAAAGAGAAATCATCTCCTGCCCCATGGGGTTCCTAGTATGGCAAGGGAGGTGGAGATATCAAAAAACTATGTACTCAAGGGTAAGTGCTGGGCTGGCACCATGGCTCGCTAGGCTAATCCTCCACGTGTGGCACCAGCACCCTGGGTTCTAGTCCCGGTTGGGGTGCCGGATTCTGTCCCGGTTGCTCCTCTTCCAGTCCAGCTCTCTGCTGTGGCCCGGGAGGGCAGTGGAGGATGGCCCAAATGCTTGGGCCCTGCACCCGCGTGGGAGACCAGGAAGAGGCACCTGGCTCCTGGCTTTGGATTGGTGCAGTGCGCAGGCCGTAGCAGCCATTTGGGGGGTGAATGAACGGAAGGAAGACCTTTCTCTTCTCTCTCTCACTGTCTAACTCTGCCTGTCCGAAAAAAAAAAAAAGGAAAAGGATAAGTGTGAGAGTGGTTCCCCCTACAGTGATAATGTGAGTGTTCCCCCTAATGTGTGTGTGTGGCGGGGTGGGGGGTAATGTGGGTTTGGGTATGTACATGTGCCCTCATAGTCAACATAATTTATCTGGGAAAACTTCAGGGGAAGACCTAAGTTGAATTTTTAAAAATACACAGGCATCCACATGGCATAGAGGATGTTGAAAAAGAGCATTGTAGATAAAAACAAAAATACACATCAAGGCATTGAGTCAAAAAAAGGAAAAACCATGCATATGTTTTAGGCTAATGAATTTGCCTATTCTGTCATTCCTTCTCATTCATTTATTGATGGTTTAGTCTTTGCTAGGTACTATCCTAATTGCTGAGGGTAGAGTGGTGAGCAAAAACATTGTCTATTTTGAGTGCTTACTTTCTAGTGCAGAAGTAAAATAATAAATAAATAAACAACTGGTATGCATATAATATAATGTCAGGTGGTTGTAAGAAGCTATAAAGAGAAATAAACACGCTGAGGGACTGGAGAATCAGCGGAAGAGCACTTTAGCTAGAGGAGGCTTCTCTGGAAGAATGGCTTTTTAGTAGAGACCAAAGGAAGCGAGGGAGCAAACCTAAATTTACCCATGGGAAATTTGGTCAAGGTAGTAGGAGCAGCAAGTGCAAAGGGCCTGGAGCAGGAGCAATCTTCCATGTTGGAAGAGGAACATGAAGGGTGGTGTGGCCAGAACAAAGTGAGGGAGAGTTGTAGGAAGGGAGATTATTGCAGTTGTGTAAGCCAGGGCAAGTGTTTTGGAACTTATTTTGAGGACTATGGGATTACAAGTTGTAGAAGGTTTGGAACAAATCTGTGATAAGCCATTCATATTTTAAAGGGATACTCTGGCTGCAGTATGAAAACAGACCATAACAAGAAGACCATTTGGTAAGTGATTACAGTATTTCTGGAGAGAAACTTGAAATAGAGTGATATGGTGATAGGTAGTGGCACATGGTATCATTCAAGATATCTTTTGAAGGTGTATCTGAAGAATTTGCTGATTGATAGTAGGGGCTTGAACACAAAAGTGACACACTTTTTCTGAACTGAAAAGCAAAGTAGAGCTGTTTTGTGGGGAGGAAACTCAAGTGTCTTGTTTTGAATATATTGAATTTGATATAGAATTAATAAGAGACATTGAATAGGAAAAGAAAACTTTGGAATTTAGGACAGGCCTGGACTGGAGATGTGAATGTGTGATTCATCAGTATACAAAGGGCATTTTAGGGCCACATAATTGTATTCAATTAATGTTGATACAGAAGAGAAGAAATTCAAGGAATACTTGCAAGCCTTTTGGTATGCCTATATTTAGTCATCATGAGCTGAATCCTACCAATTTTAAAATCCTACCCTTTTAGCTTAGGAGTTAAGATGTCCACATCCCATATCAGAGTACCTGGATTTGATTCTTGGCTCTGGCTCTGGACACCAGCAACCTGACAATGCAAATACTTGGAGGCAGCAGCCTTGCTCATGTGATAGGGTTCCTGACACTCACATTGGAGATCTGACTGAGTTCCCAGTCCCTAGCTTTCTGTCATGGGCACTTGGGGAGTGAATTGGAGGATGGTGATGGGGGGGGGACTCTTTTCTGTCACTCCGTCTTTCAAGTAATAAATGCATTTTTAAAATAAAAAATACACATAAGGTGTGGCTTAAGAGGTATAGAAAGTTTAGGAGAATGTGATAACACAGAATTTAAATGAAGAAGGTGTCAAACTGGGTCACATGGTGATAAAATATCAGGAATATGCACAGTGAAAATTGATCTTTAGACTGGGGAGTATGGAGATTATCTATAGCCTTGGTGAGTGGTATTAATGGAGAAGAAGATGTGAAGGTCTGACTTGAATAGGTTCAGGAAGCTGCAAAATGAGAGAGAGGAGACAGTGAGTATGAAAAATTATGGGAGTTTTGCAATAAAATTGTACTGAGCAATGAGGGAATGTGAGCTCTTGGGAGTATTGTTTTACATGAGAAATAGTACAGCATTTTTATATGCTGATGAAAATGATGTACTAGATAAGGAAAGCTGGTGTTGCAGGAAAGAGAGAGAGAGAGAGAGAGAGAGAGGGAGAGAGAAAGAGAGAATTTTAAGTGGCCTTCTATAGAAATGTGTTTATATTATAGGAAGGCTTCTCTGTAGAGAATAGATTTGGGAGCTCTTGTTTTAAGCAATATGAGATGTTGCAGTGGTGGCAAGAATCCATAACCTGGGGTGGCAGAAGATGGGTCTGGAAAGTTTGACCTTTTATAAATGTTTAATCTTTTAGCTTTAGCCTTTCTTGATTTTCGATTTTCCCTCTCAGGAATGATACTACCATTGTTGACTGGAGGCTGCTAATGGCTTTTACATTCCATGGGGTATTTATTAGAAGAGTCCAGATCTCATTGTTTTTGATCAGTAATATTTTCATGATAAATTTAAACAAATAATTTTTCATTAGAAAAATGTTATGTGCCTTCTTCTTTTGTAGAAGTACACAGAAATGGCTATTAGCCTGCCAAATCTAACTCCAGCATGTTCAAGTAATTGGGTCAAAGGAGATCATTAAGACTTATAGCTGATACATTGAATCTAGGAGCCACATGAGATGTTCAGGCATTGATTACTAAGGAAAAACAATGCTGTGGAGGGGTATTGTATGTGGAATCCAAAACCCTGGGTTGCAGTTCTGGCTCTGTAAATTACAAACCACATGAATTTTAATAAGCTTTGAGTGTTTGTATGAAATGCATGTGTGGCTGTCTTCTTGGAACCGTACCTACGGAATATATAAAATCTGTTCTCTTTATGTTAATAAATTTTTTTAAAAGAAGTAAGTGTGGTATTTCCTTCCTTATTTACATTCTAGAGTTGTGAAAAACCAGATAAGTAGAAGACACTTCATGATTAGTAAAGACTTGCATGTGTGTGTGTGTGTGTGTATGATAATTATGGATTGTGAAAAATAGCTTTTATAAGCCGGCGCCGTGGCTCAATAGGCTAATCCTCCACCTTGCGGCGCCGGCACACCGGGTTCTAGTCCCGGTTGGGGCGCCGGATTCTGTCCCGGTTGCCCCTCTTCCAGGCCAGCTCTCTGCTATGGCCAGGGAGTGCAGTGGAGGATGGCCCAGGTGCTTGGGCCCTGCACCCCATGGGAGACCAGGAAAAGCGCCTGGCTCCTGGCTCCTGCCAGGATCAGCGCGGTGCGCCGGCTGCAGCGGCGGCCATTGGAGGGTGAACCAACGGCAAAGGAAGACCTTTCTCTCTCTGTCTCTCTCTCTCACTGTCCACTCTGCCTGTCAAAAAAAAAAAAAAAAAAAAAAAAAAAAAAAAAAGAAAAATAGCTTTTATAAATACAGTTTTATGCTGCTTGATGTGAATAGCTTGGAAAAATGATCATTCACACTCCACTTCTTATGGTGTGAAGAAAGGTGATTAAAACATGTACATATTAATATTTTATTTTTTTACATACTTTCATGCAAAATGCATACATGTAAATAGTTTCATGCAAAATTCATACACATAAATACATTTGTTGGTGCTGAGCTTTGTTCTTACCTTTCCCCAGAAATTAGAATGTTTTTTGGATTATGGTTAATGAGACTGTAGAAATTTTGTGTTAGCCTAAGCTCCTAAATTCTTCCCTACAGAAAGTTCAAGTATGAAGATGAGCTCTAGATCCTTACAGGTTATCTCCCTCTGCACTTCAGCCGAGTCTCATTCTGTATCCCACAGCCTGGGGAAGAAATCAAAAATGACAGAGAGAAGAGAATGATGCAGTAGGTTCTACTGTTGTACTGCCTGCTGATCATAAAACATTTGCAGGTGGGAAGGAGATGATATCTAGTCTTGAGTGTTGTGATTTCAAAGGGATATTATCCACACTGGAATGTGCTTAGGAGATGATGACTAGTGGGTTTTGAAAACATGAGTCATAAGGAGCAGGTGAAGACTGTAAAGATATTTAACCTAGAAAACAGAAGTTGAGATAGAATATGATGTTCTGATTTTGAGGATGCAAAATTAGTTTTGATGGATGAATTTGAAAGGCAGCTCTGGGCTCAACAGGAAGTACAATGACTATAATTGTAGAGAACACACAATGGATGTTGTGGCTGCTTATCTCTTTCCAGTTCCTGTGATTATACAAGCAGATGCTGAATGTCTGTAGAGTTATTACAGAGAAATTTAAACATTTTGTATGAAGCATAAATAGTTGATCTAGGAAGTCTCTTCTAGCCTCAAAGGTTGTATCAAACACAAGATGTTATGAGAGGAAGTGCTCATAGATTTTCTGAGCTTAAGTTGAGGTGAGAGGGTAAGTGCAGTGGATGACAGAGGTGCAAGGCTCCGGTTGTAATAAATGGTAGAAAGGATGTTGAGTTTAGTTCAGAAGATGTATAGGAGTACAAAACTTGCCATTTCAATGCTCATGTCTGTAAGTTCCTGGGTATGTGTTATTCTGTCATTCTTTTCTGATTCAAGGGGTCAGAACAGTGTCATTAGTGTTTAGCTTGATCACTTCTAAATGACAGAAAAATTGTTGGCCTCTGAGACTTCTTATGTCTTCCCTCATGGGGTAAAATTAGCCATAAAGTAATAAAACCTCTAACACGCAGCTCTGAATAAGTGGATAAATTCAGTGGAAAAAGCGATTCATGGCCGTTTAATTAACAATAAGTCTATTTGACACACTTAACAGCTAACTGTGCTCGTAATGCAAAGTTAATGTTTTATGTTTTGACTCATAGATTGATGTTGCTGGAAGAAACTCTGGAGAAAATTTAGTCTTTTTATGGATGAGCAAGCTAAGGCTCAAAGAAGGAATCTTCTAATAGCATACAACTCATAAATGAGGCTAAGAACTAAGATTCCCACTCTCCATTGTCAGAGGCATCCTCTGCTCTAGCTCTCTGCATTTCCATTTGTCTTCTCAACTTGTAATTATCATGTTGAAATGATTATCTTTAAGTTTTCTTGGAAATAATTTTTTCTACAGCATTGCTTTTTATCTCTGTAATCCTGAAAACGAATTGGAATAATCTTTTGGAACTGACTCAGAGAAAAGATTCCCTATGGAGACTTTTCCCACCCTAATGATATGAAACCAACAAATATCAACTGACACAGTATCCCAAAACTCTATAAAGTGATGCACCTCCTGTATAATATTGCTGTCTCTACATGCTCCATGTGTTTTTATTTTTCTTTAAATTGACACACTTCAGAAAATTCAATTTAATAATATAATTCATTAGTAATAGTATTTGAGAACTTCAAAAAGTTTATAATGGGATTAAATTAAAATAGAAGTTGGTTTGGTAGAAAATAATTTTTGAAATCCATGAACAGTTTTTTCATAATATTCATGTCCATGAAATTTTCAAAGACCCGTCATATCTGTAAAATCACAAGTTTAATGTGCTGATTTTATTGAATATAAAAATTATTTTAATATTTGTGTAAGTTTTAAAGGTTTAACTTAAATGGAACTTGAAATCATTTGGGAAGTACTGAAGAGATGAGAATATTTCAACATACTCTCTGCTGATGTATAATAATAATTGATTATTCTCTATCCTCCCCACCCAATTACCAATTTCTCAGTAATTTAAGAGAAAAAAAAAGCCCTATCCCTTGCAGGTGTGTATATACCTACATATATGTATTTTTTTCTTTCTTCATAAGGGTAGAGGAAGTAGGGAAGTAAGGAGTAAAAATAATTTGTTAGGGCTGGCATTGTGGCAAAGCAGGTAAAGCTGCCGCTTGTGATGCCAGCATCCCATATGGATGCTTATTCCTGTCACAGCTGCTCCATTTCTGATCCAGCTCCCTGATAATGGCCTGGGAAGAACAAGGGAAGGTGGCCCAAATGTCTGGGCCCCTGTCACCCATGTGGAAGACTTGGATGAAGATCCTGGCTCTTGGCTTCAGCCTGGCCCAGCCCTGACCATCGTGACTATCTGGAGAGTGAGCCAGCAGATGGAAGATCTCTCTCTCTCTCTTTAGTCTTTCCATCCCTCTCTGTAACTCTGACTTTAAAATAAACAAATAGATCTTTAAAAAATTATCTGTTAGGAAATGAATACATCAGATCACATTTATACATTAGCTAATTATAAGGATTTCTTGGCTAGAAAAGGTAATTAAAAAGCATGAGAAATAAGTATTTCCTTCCTGATCCATTGTTTACAAATTCATTCTCATTAGAAATTTAAGATAAAAATAAAAGCTACCTGAAGAATTTTTTTCTGATAGCACGAAGAGATACACACAAATGCAAATAGACAAAACATTCCAAATTCAGGTTTAGGGACTTGAGTTAGTAGCGTGGGTGCTCTTATGTGATGAACAGCATTCCAGTTAGGTTGCAGGTGATCGTTGGAGCAATCTCTCTCTTAGATCTCCCTTTTCTGTTTGAGCTCCATTTACAGAAGCATTTTTAAAATGAGAGAGAGAGAGAGAGAGAGAGAGAGAGAGAGAGAGAGAGAAACACACTCTCATTGGCTTTTTTATTCCCCAAACACTGGCAGCAGTCTAACAGACTGACTGGCCATGGCTTGTTGCCAGGAACTCAAACCAGGCTTCCAACATAGGTACATGAAACCTATTATTCTACTGAAGCCACCACCTGCTGCCTTCCATGGTATGTGTTAACAGGAAGCTGGATTCAAGAGCTGGAGTCAGGAGTTAAAGCCAGATGTGAGACATGGGAGTCCTAAACAATAGCATCTGCTAAACATCTGCCCTTCAGCTAGGAACTTTAACTTAAATAAATTTACAGTGTTTAAGGCTTATTTTTCTTTTTTTTAAGATTTATTTTGTTTATTTGAAAAACAGTTACAGAGAGTGGTAGAGACAGAGAGGTTTTCCATCCACTGTTTCACTCATCAGATGGCCACAACAGCCAGAGCTGCACCAATCTGAAGCCAGGAGACAGGAACTTCTTCCCGGTCTCCCACGCCGGTACAGGGTCCCAAGGACTTGGGCCATCTTCTACTACTTTCTCAGGCCATAGTAGAGAGCTGGACTGGAAGAGGGGCAACCGGGACTAGAACCCGGCACCCATATGGGATGCTGGTGCTTCAGGCCAGGGCTTTAATCTGCTGTGCCACAGTGCTGGCCCGTGGCTTATTTTTCTAATCAGTGTATATAGTTTCTTGTCCTCCAGTCCTAAAGTCTTGTTGTTTTATTCTAGTGTATTATTCAATATTATAATTTGCTAGATGTGCTTTGACATGAAGGCTAGAAGGCACTATAAGACAAGGAAGACCCATGTCTCTAATTTGTACAGTGCTTTAAGCTAGACTACTGGATGTACCTCAACTCTGTTTTCTTGAGACATGTAGAATTTTATATTTATTTATTTTATTTTGTTTAAGGACTACAACTTCATGTATTTAATATATGCAGATTTGGGAACATGATGATTCTTTCTCCCCTATCTCCCTTTCACCCATACTTCCACATTTCTTCCTCTTTTCCTTTCTCATTCTTATTTTTTACAGAGATTGATTTTTCAGTTAATTTTTATGTTGATAAAATTAGCCCTATATTAAGTTGAGATTCACCAATTAGTTCGAAGAAAAAAAAAACAAAAATAAACAAAAAAAAAATTGTTCTGTTCCTGGCCAGTCAAGGCAAGGGTTTTCTAAATAAACATATCTCAAAGTGTTAGTTTTGCTCCTATATATTATGTTTTAGGTAGTGTATTAGTTGCCATAGATTAGAGAGACCAGTATTTGTCTTCTTGTGACTGGCTTATATCCCTAAATATAGTAGTTTACAGTTGCATCCATTTCTTGAAAATGAAAGGATTTCTTTTTTTTAACCACTGTGTAGTATTCCATAGTGTATGTATACCATAATTTCTTTATCCGGTATTCAGTTGATGGACACCTGTGTTGATTCCATGTTTTAGCTATTATAAATTGAGCTGAGATGAACATGGGATACATTTCACTTTTCCACATGATGATTTCATTTCCTCTGGATAAATTTCCAGGAGTGAGAAGAGAAGGCTGGATCATATGGTGGGTCTATATTCAGCTTTCTGAGGTACCTCAGTATTGTCTTACACAGTGGCTGTACCAGTTTACATTCCCACCAACAGTGGATTAAGGTACTCTTCTCCTCACATCCTCACTAGCATTTGTTGCTTTTAATTTTCTGTATGAAGGCCATTCTAATGGAGGTGAGGTGAAACCTCATTATGGTTTTGATTTGCATTGCCCTGATGACTAGTGATCCTGAACATTTTCTCATGTGTCTGTTGGCCATTTGAATTTCCTCTCTTGAAAAATGTCTGATCAGGCCTTTGCCCATTTCTTGACCAGGTTGTTTGTTTTGTGGTTGTTTAGTTTCTTGAGCTCTTTATAGATTCTAGATGTTAATCCTTTGTGAGTTTCATAGTTTTCAAATATTTTTTCCCATTCTTTGCTGTTTCTTTTGCAGTTTGATGTAATCCCTCTTGTTAAATTTGACTTTGACTGCCTGTGCTTCTGGGGTCTGTTTGAAGATGTCTTTCCCTATGCTAGTGTCTTGTAGGGTTTTGCCAATGCTCTCTAGTAATTTGGTGGTATCATGGTGTAGATTTAGGTCTCCTATCCTTTTTGAGTGGATTTTTGTGTAATGTGTAAGGGTCTTGTTTCATGCTTTTGCCTGCAGAGATCCAGTTTTTCTGGCACCATTTGTTGAAGAGACTGTCTGGGAGTTGATTTTTGCTTCTTTGTCAAAGATAAGTTGGTTGTAGATGTGTAGATTAATTCCTGGAGTTACTATTCTGTTCTATTGGTCAGCACATCTGTTTTTGTGCCAATATCAGGCTGTTTGGATTATATCTGCCCTGTAGTATGTCTTGAGGTCTGGTATTGTGATACTTTCAGCTTTTTTATTGTTTAAGATTGGTTTAGCTTTTTTGGGTCCCTTGTGTTTCCATATGCATTATAGATTCATTTTTTTCTATATCTGAGAAGAATGTTGATATTTTGCTTGGGATTGCATTTAATCTATAAATTGCTTTCAGTAATAGGAACATTTTAAAGATATTAATTCTTCCAATCCATGATCATGGAAGATTTTTCCACATTTCATGTCTTCTATTTCTTAATGTTTTGCAATTTTCATCATATAGATCTTTTACATCCTTGGTTAAGTTTATTCCAAGCAATTTAATTTATTTTTGTAGTTATTGTCAATGGGATTGATTTTAGAAGGTCTTTCTCAGCTATGGCATTGTCTGTGTATACAAAAGCTATTGACTTTTGTGTGTTGATTTTATATCCTACTGACATGTAGCATTTTTGTGAGGCAAACATCATTCTCATATATCAGAATAAGAAGCTGGAGATATGAGGGTGAAGTTGCTTGTATAAATTACCACGACCTAAGATAGAATCAGGTAATACCTTGCAAGTAAAATGCATTAGTTTTATTTTTTTCCATAGAAACCTTTTATTTAATCAGTAAAAATTTCATAAGTATAACTTTAGGAATATAGAGATTCTTCCCACAATACCTGTCCTCCCACCACCAATCCCACCCCACCTCCTCCTCCCTCTCCATTCCCAATCCCATTCTCCATTAAGATTCACTTTCAATTAACTTTATACACAAAAAAACAACTCCATAGTAAGTAAAGTTTTCAGCAATTTACACACATACATATAAAATATAAAAACTGTTTGAGAACAAGCTTTATAGTTAATTCTCAGAGTACAAATCATTAAGGACCTAGGTCCTACATGGGCAGTTAAGTGCACAGTGACTCCTGTTGTTCATTTAACAATGAACACTCTTATGTATGATGTCAGTGATCACCCGAGGCTCATGACATGAGCTGCCAAGGCTAAGGAAGCCTTTTGAGTCCAAAATCTCTGTCAGTATTTAGACAAAGCCATAAGCAAAGTGGAATTTCTTTACTTCCTTCATAGAAAGGTACATCCTTTGATGACCCCATCTTTCCACTGGGGTCTCACTCACCAAGATCCTTCATGTAGGATTTTTTTTTTTTTGCCACAGTGTCTTGGCTTTCCATGCCTGAAATGCTCTCATGGGCTTTTCAGCCAGACCAGAATGCCTTAAGGGCTGATTCTGAGGTAAAATGCATTAGTTTTAAACCAGTGCACCTTCTGCATGCTGCAGCTGCCTTCAGAATTTAAAATTTTTATATTATTAAATTATGAAAGCTAAAAACAAAAAGAATTGACCTTGGGCACATCTGTTTCTAAGAAGTTGTTTTGAATTTAAACTCCAAAGATGTTTACTGAACTATTTGGGGCTTTACAGTAGAAGACCACTGTCTGCAGAGATCTTGGGCTTATGAGAGCAGAGAGGTTTCCATATGTAAACATTTTAATATAAGGCAGGATGTATTATAGGGCTAGTATAAACAAAATTCTGTGATGGAACAAGGAGAGAAATAAATAAAAATAAAGAATTCAGAAGAATGACTATGAAAGAAATTCAGTAGTGCTAATACATTCTTTTTGCATGGATAACTCTTATTTTTAATGACTATTACATACATATTGCATACAGAGAAGTGCATAAATCATAAATTTCTACTGTGGGCTAGTTTCACAAAGTGGTCACACCCATATAATCATCCTAGAGGTTAGAAAACAAAGTATTATCCACATCCTGGTAGCTCTTTTTATGCCTCCTTCCTGTATACCTTCCCAAGGGTAGCAATTATCTTGCTCTGATACTATAGCTTTATTTGCCTATTTTAAAACTTTAAGTGAATGAAATAATACAGATCTTTTGTATCTGGATTGTTTCTTTGAACAATTTTGGTGAGTACTTAACGAATATGTGTTTCTGATAGGAATATTCTGAGAAATGGCTTTGCAGAGTCATGGAATATGCCTATGTTCATAACACTTTTGATAGAGAAAAATATGGATGACAGAGGATTTCACTGAAGGAGGAAGAACCAATTTATAAAGACCTGTAATGGACCATGGAGAGAATTCAGAGTGATGCTCAGTTTGGGTGGCTGGAAAATGTTGTGTTTGAAAGATAGTTTTGGAGAGAGACAAGGAATAATGGAAGATTTTTGAGAAGCTTGGAGCTACTATGGAAGGATGGTTGTATCAGTTAGAAAGGCATTCAACTTCATGTTATAGAAAGCTTCAATGTTATAATGAGATGGGGATTGTTTTTTCTTAAACAGTAAGAAGTCTGGAAGGAAATGTTTTGTTGCTTTTCACACAGAACTCAATAAAGCCCACTAGGATCTAGGAGCTGTCTCGCTCTGTGGCATCCTTAGCATGTTACTGTTTTCATTCTTACTTGCTGTCTTGTAGCCTCAAGATAGTTGCCTCAGATACAGATACCAAGTCTAAATTCAAAGCAGCAGGAAGGCTGTAGGGGAGTAAAGTTTTCCATACAAAACTCCAAAGACTTTTGCCAAGTCTTATTACCAAAACCGGGATACCCCTATGTATAAGTGAGTCATCAAAATTGAAGCATAATATTATTAAATTTGGTGTGCCTTGACTATGATCCATTGCCTAGACTTAAGTACATTGTTGCCCTGGGACTGGGTGTGCTTAGTGAAGAAAAGGATCTAGATTGATTTTTTTTTTGTCTTTCATAACTGTGATGGCCTCAGAGTGATTAAAAGGGGAGTAGTTTTCATTTAACATGCATTTCATTCATATACTGAATTAGGAAAATAAATTCTTATAGAGAAAATTGTTGTATCATTCCATTTGATGATTTAAAGTTTGCTGTCTTTTTTATTCTTATTATTTTTGTTATTTTTATTGTTAATATTAGTGACATGACTAGGTAAATTGTAGGTGCTGTGTCTCAAAGTGAGTTTGCCCAAGCACATTATCAGTTTCATAAAGTGATTTTTTTACAAGAATTTCCAGAATAAAGTGAAATCTTAGAGCAGGCAAGCATTGTGAGCTGCTGCAATTACAGGCAGAGTGGTGTAAAGAGATTTCTGATGCATAAATTAAAACATCCCATCATAAGGCTAACAGATCCAAAATAGCCCCAATTTCGTCTTTCATGTGATTTTATTTCTTTCTCTAACATGCAGTTGTTGATTGCTGTCAAATGAATTTGTCATAAAATCGGTGACAGATGACCAGTGCATTGACTCAAATGTTGTGAAAAACCTCCTATGTATTGCTAGACAAAGAAAAAAGTGGTCATATGGGAGACTTTTGTTTTAAACAAGTCTTAGAAATCAGGTCAATCTATAAATTCCATCTTCTAGCAGTATATTTCTGACAAGTAGCAAAATGAGATGCTGGTTATTAAAGTTCTGGTAACATAAACATACTTCTGTTTCTTGTTGTCCCTATATTATTCTGTTTGGTGCCATGGGGGCTGTATTAATTTGTAAAAGGCTAAAATTTTCTGTATGCGGTGGAACTAACAGGAAACAGCAGAATCACAACTGTGTTACGACCAGTGTGGAGTGAATAAAGGTAAAATTAATGGATGAGAATCTTGTTTCACAGAGTATGATGAATCTGTTCTGTTCAGTAAGTTTTGTTCAGGGGGAGGAAGAAAAATTAAGGGATTTGGATGTGATTCAGTGATACAAATCAGACCTGGGTTCAGAAACATTTCCATGTCTCTGTTTTCATATGTGGTTATTAGTTGTCAATGTTATATTTCCATATTAGGAAACATTCCCCATATTATTTCATAATTTCATAATTATTGTTCCCGTTGGTGTGTTTCAAGACTATGTGTAGAACCAATAGAAGTGTGGTTAATTAATGAACAGATTTCATTATTTTGAGGGATGTTGCAGACTCACAATATTAATAGGCTTAAGAAAACAGCACATGAAAGGAAGCCGTAACTCATAGTTAGGTAGTTGGGTGTTTTGGGGGGAGTAAGTTAATTTGTCATTTTTTTCCCATTATGTAGTCTAAGATATTCCAGATCACAGTGTTGGGCTGAGAATCTGAAAGCCTAACTTTTCATTCACTAATTCAGATATTTACTGAGAAGCTTACCATGTGCTGCTGTTTTAGGTTCTGGAAAAAAAGGTAATGAAGAAGTTAACATTCCTGACCCAATGGTCTTACATTCCTTTAAAAGTGCATAGTGTTTTCATGATATTTTTTGTGTGATTTCTAGGCTGATGAGAATTAAGAGAAAACTAGAAATAGGCTTTACTTAATCTCAACCCAAGAGGTTGCATGTAACATACAATAAGGATTGTCCATTCCTTAGTTTTAAATTGGCAAGTTATAAATAAAGCACTTTAAGCAGCATGTATGTTTTTCCTAAAGAATTTGATTGTATGTACAGTACCCTACACCCAAAAGACCGATCAGTCACTTCAATGGTAGATATAAACAGTTCAGGGTCCAAGTATGAAAGTGTCAGAGAGAAGCCAGGTCAAACAGGTAAGCTCAAGACCAGGCATAATGGTTCACAGTACTGAAGCTAAGAACTAGGCTACAGGTGAGTCAGACAGGATTAGTTTATGGTTTTTTTTTTAAAGATTTTTATTTATTTATTTGACAGGTAGAGTTAGAGAGAGAGAGAAAGAGAGAGAGAGAGAGAGAGAAAGGTCTTCCTTCCGTTGGTTCACTCCCCAAATGGCCACAACGGCTGGAGCTACATCAATCTGAAGCCAGAAGCCAGGAGCCAGGAGCTTCCTCCCGGTCTCCCATGTGGGTGCAGGGACCCAAGCACTTGGGCCATCCTCCACTGCCTTCCCGGGACACAGCAAAGAGCGGAACTGGAAGAGGAGCAACCAGGACTAGAACCTGGCGCCCACATGGGATGCTGGTGCCACAGGCGGAGGATTAACCCAGTGTGTCACTGCGCTGGCCCTGATTAGTTTATATTTCATATCTAGGTGTGGTTTTGTAAGGACAAATAGACAAAGCAATTGGCATTGATAAGTTAACAAATTTCAGGTTTAGATAAAAGGTTCAAGTTAGGCGTGATCTCTCCCATGATTTGAGGATGCACTAAGGATTGTTTCAACAATCCCTATGAAGAGGTCACAAAATAAATGTGTGTAGACATTTACAACGGGTGAGAGGAGTGAACAGGCTAGTTCTTAGGCATTGGGGAATTGACAGAACAGTCTCAGATATGAGATTACAACTTTGAACAGAGGAAATGGAACTTCTGCTTCCCAGCTCCAGCCAATGGGTTCTAGGTTGGAGTGCAGGCTCAATGTTACTGAATCTTCCAGAGATCAATCAATCAATCAAACAAAAAAACTCCAGGGATACTGAGATTCCAGACATTTCAGGTAAAATCTCAGAATTTTAGCTAGTCAAATTAAAGCATAAAACACAGTTTAAAGCAGTGCCTTGGCTCTCTGACTCCTTTTAAGGTAATTTTGGCCCTGAATGAAGGCTGTATCCTTGTGAGTCCATGAGTCCTTGGTGTTTATGTAAATGGCACATCTAGTTATTTTTCCCACTCAGCCTGATATTCTTAAAATACAAATTAGGTCATGTTTTTTACTTCTTGTACTCTTCAGTGGTTCCCTATTCCACTCAGAGAGAAGTCAAAACTCTTCGATCTGGCTTTTGAGGCCCTGAATGACTTGCTCCTTGTTAACCTCTACAACTTGACCCCATGCTACTCTCCTTGCTTACTGTTTTCTAGACACATTATTCTTTTCCTTCCTAGGTCATGCAAACTTTTCCTATATTAGAGGCTTCTGTTTTCTTTTCCTCCTCTGGAATAATTTCTCCTGCCACCCAAATTTGTTCTTGGCTCACATGGCTCATTCTTTCATATAGGGAATGTCTTAAACAATATATATTCCAAGAGGCTTCTACAGATCATTTGCTGTCAACTGTTTTTCCTACTTACTTTAATTATCTTGGGACCATATATTGAATGCAAGTGAAATTATTTAAAACAATTTGCTCCCGTGTGCACAATCTATCTCATTCTTTGACTATCAAGTCCCTTGGGGCTAGAAAGCACATTCATCTCCATCACTAATGTTAACTCAGTATCTAACACACAGTAGGTATTGAATAAATATAAATGGATGGGTCTCACAAAAGAAAATTTGAAAGATTTGTTCTTGTTTATGTTGAATTTGTGCTGGATTCTTTGAACCTAAATTATCTAGAACAGTGTTTCTTAAACTTAAGTAAGGTATTCACTTCTTTCAATTAAAAACACATATTAATGGCCATCCAGTGGCAGTCTAAATTATTATTACATATTATATGCAATGATGTAGAATTCTCTTGTTTATAGTACTTGTAAGATTGTAAGTTTATAAATTAAACTGTGAAGAAGTCTACACAAAGCAATTCAACTCAAATTAATATATTCATTTAATATTACAGATGATATATGGATGACATAAAATCGCCTTACTTTGGAGAGAGCAAGATGGTGGAACAGGGAAGGAGCTCACTGCTCTAGTCTAGGGGAAGATAGTTAAAAATTTGGAGAGAGTGCAGTCTCAGGGAAGAGTTAAGGAGAAAAAGGCAGAGGAAGCACCACACAAATTAGAGGGACACTGTGGATCTATGTGCAGGGTGTGGATGCACACAGCTCAGGACCCCAGCAGCCAAGAGCTCAGCGTCAGCTTTGGAGAGAGAGATGAGACCATACTACAACAGCCAAGCTGCTGGGGATAAAGCTGTCAGAAGAGCTTGGCTTGAATTTGGCTTAGAGCCCTGTGTGGGACAGGATACCTGCCAACCTAGAGGGAAAATAAGGGGGCATGTGTCCCTCCCAGACCACCCTGCACTGGCATTCTGTAACAAGCTGAGAGAGGGCAGGCACAATTTTGGACATAAGTAACAGTTGTGTCTACGTGCCCAGCAGCCAGCCAGGAGAAGATGCCTGAGTCTGGTTGGAAGAATTGACAGGGGGCTGGGTGCTCATGACTGTGGGAGCCCTGTGTGCTGGGACTGTGAGAACACTGTGGCTGCATGTGAGGGCGCAGGGTGTGGCTGGGTCTTTGGGCAGTCACTGTGGGCAGCTCCATATGCTTGGAGCTCCCTGATTCCCTGGTCAGGGTCATTGTTGCAAGATCCATGCTCACACTGAGAACTGCATGGAATATTTTGTGTGGTTCTTGTGGCAGCATGAACGAATAGTATACCCACTGGGATTAGCAACCAGGCATTGGTCTCCTTGGAGGAGAGGTGAGCATGAGGCTATGCCAACAGAGCAGATTAAACCTCTCTTCTGATAAAAAAAAAAAAAGATTGACCACACCCAATTTGGGTGTCACCTTGGACATGCCCCTCACCATGGAGCACTGAACAGAGTTCCCTGGCCACACTCAGCGCACGCTTCAGTGTATTCACTGAAACAGCAGATACTCCACTAACCCACAGAAGCATAGTCCAAAGATAAAAGCCATCATGGGGGCGGGGGGTCAGGGAACCAACAGGGATCTCCACAAATGCATAATAATAAATGCAGCAATTCAACAAACATGAATAAGGAACACAACAACACTTCAATACTAGAATGTGAAAATGAAGAGATCAAAGAAATGCCAGGAATGGAATTTGAAAAATTGATCATATGATTACTTAAAAGTAATCAGAAGCAAATCCACAAATTAAAGAAATATACACATGATATGAGTGAAAATTTCTGTCATGAAATTGAGATTTTAAAGAGAAATCAGGATGAAATATTGGAAATGAAGAATTCAGTATATCAAATAAAAAATGTGGTGGAAAGCCATAACTATGAATCACAGTTAACTATGAATCAGCAGACTCAGTGAGGCACAATAAATAATATTCGAGTTAGAAGACAAATCTCTGGATATTTTATAGTCAGACAAAAAAAGAATTAATTAGAAAACTGAAAATCAGTAAGGAGATTTATGGGTTACTATCAAACAACCCAGCATTCAGATCTTAGGAGTTCGAAAGGCATGGAAAGAGAGAATGGGTTAGAAGGTCTTTTTAATGAAACAATTAAAGGAAACTGCCATAATTTGGAGAAAGAAAGGGACATCCTAGTATAGGAAGCACCATAGAACTCCTAATAGACATGACCAGAAAAGATCCTCACCACAACACATTGTAGTCAGACACTCCACAGTAAAACATAAAGATTGTAAAATGTCCATGAGAGAAATGCCTGATTACTTTCAGAGGATCTACAATTAGACTCACAGCTGAGTTTTCGTCAGAAACTCTACAGGTTAGGAGAGGATGGTGAGATATATTCCAAGCCTTAAGAGCTGTCAACCCAGAATACTGTACCCTGCAAAGCTCTCATTTTCTGCACTTATCCAGCCTTACAAAAGTTCCTTAAGATTGTGCTACACACAGAAACACAGAAATGGTCATCACTATGAAGGAAGGTGAAGGCAGAAAATCTCCCAGTAAAAGTACAAAGGAAATTCAAAGTAAACAATAGGAATATTTATGGAAAATGGCAGCACCAAGTCATTTCTTATCAATAGCCACGTTGACTATAAATGGCTTCAACTCTGCAGTTAAAATATATAGACTGGCTGAATGAATTAAATAACAAAAGCCATCTATTTGCTGCCTACAAAAAACACATTTCACCAAGAAAGATACCCACAGACTGAAAGTGAAAGGATGGAAAAAGATATCCATGCTAACAGAAACCTAAAAAGAGCTGGTGTAGCCATCCTAACATTAGGCAAAATAGACTTTAACACAAAAACTGTTGAAAGAGGCAAAGAAGGGCACCATGCAATGATTAAGGGATCAATTCAACAGGAAGATATGACTATAATAAATGGATATGCACCTAATTATAGGGCAAATGGCTATTTAAAAGAAATGTTAATCGATCTGCAGGGAGACATAGACTCCAATACAATAGTAATGGGGGAATTCAATACCCAATTTCAGCTATGGACAAATCAACCAGACAGAAAATCAGCAAGGAAACAACAGTTAATTGACATAATTGACCAAATGGACCTAACGAATATCTACAGAAATTTTCATCCTTTTTATCCTATCAGTTGCAGAATAACCATTCTTCTCACCAGTGAATACAACTTTCTCTAGGATATGCCATTTGCTAGGCCATAAAGCAAGTCTCAGCTAATCCAAAAATCAAAATCATATGCATCTTCTCTGACCACAATGAAATGAAACTGGAAATTAACAATTGAAGAATCTCTAGAACAAATGCAAACACATGAGGACTTAACAGCATACTCCTGAATAAACTGTAATTCATAGAAGAAATCAAAAACTGTTGAGGAACTTTTTTTCCATACCATTTGTTGAACTGTTTACTTAGTATAGAGTTAATCTTCTGTGTATAAAGTTAATTAAAAATAGATTTCAGTAAAAAATAAGAATGAGAATAGGAGAAGTAGGAGGAAGAAGGGTGGAGGGTGGGAGGGACGATGAATATAGTGGGAAGAATCACTATGTTCATAAGTTGCATTTATGAAATGCATGACATTTGTATACCTTAAATAAAAGATTCCTGGGGGAAAAAAGAAAACAAAAATAAAATAAAATAAAATAAAATGGGAAAATGCCTCATTTTAGAACTCAATAAGATATGTTTCTGTACTTAATATTTCTGTGTTTTGTTTCAAAAATACTTATGCAGGACATACCTGTCCTCATAGGTATGTTGAACAAAATCATATTAATAATTTCATGATTTTGTTTGTTAATTAGGATAACTTGACCTCATACATAATTAAATCTTTGGCTGCTAGAAATCCCAAAATACTAAGTTTAGTTATATCAACCAAAATCTTTTTTTTTTCACTTGGAGGTAAAATTAGTACAGCGATGTTATTAAAAACTACATTAAAATAGGTGAAATACCTTAAGGCATTCGGATCTGGCTGAAAATCCCATGAGAGTATTTCAGGCATGGAAAGCCAAGACACTATGGCAAAAGACCTAAATGAAAGATCACTGTAAGTGAGATCCCAGTGGAAAGAAGGGGCCATCAAAGGAGGTACCTTTCTCTGAAGGGAGGAGAGAACTTCCACTTCGATTATGGCGTTGTCTAAATAAGGTTGGAGTTTGTGAACTCAGGAGGCTTCTATAGCCTTTGCAGCTCATGACAAGAGCCTTGGGTGATTGCTGATGTCATAAATAAGAGTGTCAATTGTTAAATCAACAACAAGAGTTACTGTGCACTTGCTCCTCATGTAGGACCTCTTTCCTTACTGTGTTGTACTATGAGAATTAATGGTAAAACTATTCTTCAAATAGCACTATATACTTTGCTGGGATTGGGGAAAGAGAAATTGAATTTTTACTATTGATTCTTACTGTAAGTGAATTGTTGCAATAATGATATAATTAGAGCCTGGATTTCTTTTTTTTTTTTTTTTTTTTTTTTTTGACAGGCAGAGTGGACAGTGAGAGAGAGAGACAGAGAGAAAGGTCTTCCTTTGCCGTTGGTTCACCCTCCAATGGCCGCCGCTGCAGCCGGCGCACCGTGCTGATCCGATGGCAGGAGCCAGGATCCAGGTGCTTTTCCTGGTCTCCCATGGGGTGCAGGGCCCAAGCACCTGGGCCATCCTCCACTGCACTCCCTGGCCATAGCAGAGAGCTGGCCTGGAAGAGGGGCAACCGGGACAGAATCCGGCGCCCCAACCGGGACTAGAACCCGGTGTGCCGGCGCCGCAAGGTGGAGGATTAGCCTATTGAGCCACGGCGCCGGCCCTAGAGCCTGGATTTCTGAAAGATATCTGCCTATGAAATGAAAAACCTTGTTATTGCTGAGCCATACAAACTTTTGAGATTCCAAAAGTCAGGTGATTTATCTATTTTCTCCATTTGAATAATCACAGACAACTGCTTCTTCAATGTACTTATTTAATCTTACTTTTAGTATGATGAAAAAAACCTTGGTAAAACCTAGAAACATTTGTTTCTAAATTTTATAACATTGATGCTTTAAATTCACTGTACAGATACCCTAGAATATGTCTACTTGAAAATAGATAAACACACATACACATATGTGCATTATTTTTATGTGACATTTATGGATGACTACCTGTAGGTATACATATAAAAGTTAAATTTTAGAATTTCATGGACACTCTCTACAATAGCTTTACCTAAGTTGGAAAATAACGAATTAGAAGATCCCATTGTATTCCAACTTCTAGACATCAAGTCATTGACTATAGATGATGGGGCTGTAGACCAGTCTTGAAACATGTAGACTCAAGATAAAAATATAAATAAGAAGTTGACACTTCCTTTAGGAAATATATTATCTTTTAACTGAGCTCTGATGTGGAGAAGGGTCAACATGTTTGACAGTTCTGGGGATACCATCACAGCATTTCATGGGACTCTGCTTCAAGATATTTCATTTCTCACAAATACACTATGACGAGTACCCCAGGGCTATGAGGCATGGGCTTGTATATTATGACAGGGAGAATGCAAAATGTTCACCCACCCCTGTGGTAGTTGTCTTTTCTCTTTACTTAAACAAACCTGCACTTTTCTCAATTAAACTCTCAAAACCGTTTTTCCAATTTGATATGGTATAAGTGAGAATTCTTCCTCATAGAGATACTCACACCATAAAAGTTTTATCCTGGCTGTGATAAATATTTCAGTCCTACAGTAATAAAGTGGAGTAGTATGGGCTCTATTTTATTTTGTGTGGCAGTGTGTGAGGTGTGATCAGCATCTCTTAATCATTAATCACATGACCTAATCATTAATCACTGGACTGAAAGCTCTGTGTGGCATATCAGAATCCATAGGGGGTTATATGATAGAGCAAGTTCTAGATCAATAAAGGCAGATTTTTTTAGAAGAATGGAATGAATTCCCTGGATTAAAAGAGGACCTTCTTGTTGAGGTCTATCCCGATGGGGCTTTTCCTATAGTCACTCATCTTTGGAAACGCCTCATAGAGTAACTCTGTGGTTTTGCTTTACTCACAGGACTTATTCTTAGGTCTGTGGGAAGGAACTACAGGACAGTTCAGTAGTCAAAGTGTGAAAGACCTAATAGTTTTTTTTTTAACATTAGGTATTGGAATACCCCAGATAAGTATTTTTGAGTGATGGCTTAGGAAAAAAATACAGCCATTTAGATGTGTGTGTGTCAAGAATCAGGCAAGTACATCTACTCTATAAAAACCCAAGAGTAAATTGCTTGAAGAAATTATATTCCAAAGATTTTAGGTGGAATTTTAAAGTTATTATGTAATTCAAATGAGGATTAACAGACCAGAAATTGTGGGCTGAAACAACACCGTGAATGAAGAATCAAATTGTTCAAAAGGGCTTGAAGATTTAAAAGAGCTAACTAGATTACTTTGGACAGTAGAAGGAACTGCAACATGGGGACTTACTTAAATAAAAATTTATTATTAGCTGGCGCCGCGGCTCACTAGGCTAATCCTCCACCTTGTGGCGCTGGCACACCGGGTTCTAGCCCCGGTTGGGGTGCCGGATTCTGTCCCGGTTGCCCCTCTTCCAGGCCAGCTCTCTGCTGTGGCCAGGGAGTGCAGTGGAGGATGGCCCAAGTCCTTGGGCCCTGCACCCCATAGGAGACCAGGAGAAGCACCTGGCTCCTGCCATCGGATCAGCGCGGTGCGCCGGCCGCAGCGCGCTGGCCGCGGCGGCCATTGGAGGGTGAACCAACGGCAAAGGAAGACCTTTCTCTCTGTCTCTCTCTCTCTCACTGTCCACTCTGCCTGTCAAAAAAAAATTTATTATTAACTGTAAATAGTTTTGCATTATGTTATACCGTATAAAAATAAACTTTACACTGGTTTGTAGAAAAAAAAAGAGTACCTTTTACATGGAGATCAGAATTTTCATATCTCAGTGCTGATAGTAGAGTGCCCTCTCAGAGAAATACTGGCCCTAACAGCTCTCTCCACAGTGCCCTTCCTTTTTAAGTCAACAAGCCTGAGACAGAGTTTGTCATCTCCTCTATTTAACTGGGCCACCTGCAGGTAATATTCATTTCTCTCGGGAGTATAATGTTTCCCAGTTCTTCTAGGCTCGAAGTCTTGAACTTGTTTTCAGTTCTCACTTAAATTTTCTTTCGTGTTATACATTGCATATCATTAACACTTCTGAGGTGTTTAAAAGTTATCTTAACAAAGTTCATGGAAAATGAAGTTAACAAAAAAACTATGAATGGATTTCAAAAATTTTTTTGCCAAAATAAATTTATCTTCCCAATGCATTTTTCACAAGCTATTTGAAGTATCCTCATATTATGCTGCAGTGATTGCTCTAAAATGTAATGGTTCCTTCATATCCATGGTAAAAAAAAGCTAAAGCATTGAGGTCATTTGGCCTTACAACAATTTTTATTTTCTGCTGCTATCCAGCATAACCCATGTGATTGTTAGATGGATTACTTCTCTGGCTTTGCCCCAAATAAAACACACTTATCCTCTAGGCTACTGCTTACCTGTTTTTGCCTAAGCAGAATGCATTTCAGCTTCCTTTCAACTAATCCACGTACCCGTTAGGCTGTGCCTTGTTGGCAGTTGACATTCGAATGATAATTCCTTGGTTTAAACTCTTCTCATTGTTTACACATATGGCTAATAAAACAAATTCATTGCTTCATTGTAACAGTCATGTTTCCCTTCTGTTATTTATTCTTATTTTCTAGAATACTTGTTTGTGAATTGTCCTTGTTTCAGTATCTACCATATTTGAGTGTGATTTATTCCCCAGGGGTTGTTGTGTTGGAGGCTTGGTCCCCACTGTGGTGATACTGTTGTGGTGACCTTTAAGAAGTAGGCCTGATTTCTGGCATGGAAAACCAAGATGCTATGGCAAAAAATATTCTACATGAAGGATCTCTGTGAGTGAGACCCCATTGGAAAGAAGGGGCCATCAAAGAAGGATATACTTTTCTCTGAAGAGAGGAGGGAATTTCTGCTTTGCTTATAGCCTTGTCCAAATACTGATGGAGTCTGTGGTCACAAAAGGCTTCCATAGCCTTGGCAGCTCATGGTAAGATCCTCAGGTGATCACTGATGTCATAAATAAGAGTGTTAATTGTTAAATGAACAACAGAAGTCACTGTGCACTTACTCCCCATGTAGGACCTCTGTCCTTAATGAGTTTCTCTGAGAATTAACTATAAAACTTGTTATCAAACTACATTTTATTTGTTGTGTGTGTGTGTGGGTGAAAACTGTTGAAATCTTTACTTAGCATAGAGTTGGTCCTCTGTATATAAAATTAAACTAAAAATGAGCCATAATGAAGAATGGGATGGGAGAGGGAGTAGGAGGTGGGATGGGAGTTGGACTGGGGGGACAGGTATGGGAGAAAGAACCACTATATTCCTAAAGTTGTACCTATGAAAAATGCATTCATTAAATAAAAGCTTTAAAAAAAGAGGTAGGCATTGTGGAGGCGGTGTGTGCCCTCTGAAGGGATTCTGGGGCCCCAGGCTCTCTCTGCCTCCTGTCTCAGGTTAGGATCTCTTGCTCTTGCTTGTGCTCCTACCATGATGACATCTGTCATTAGGTCCTCACCAGAAGCCAAATCAACAGGGCTGCCGTATCTTAGACATTCATCATCCACACTATTTCCTTTATAAAGTTTGACAGCCTCAGGTGTTCTGTTAAAATAATGAAAAACAGAGTAGTGTAGTTTCTTCAGGAAATAGAACCATATCCAATATAGTCTGCTCATAAGGGGCCTGTGGTCCAGTAAGTGAAACAAGACAATGTCCCATGTTTTGCTTTTAAAAGCAAAAAGCTGTAGGAAGGGTGGGACATTTGAACTGGGCTTTAAGACATTGGTAGTCTACAAAGCCTGCTTTATTAAAAACAAAAGGGGGGAATGTTAGTAAAATGGTGCAGTCTTATCTATGAAGCGATCTACACCCTGACACCATCCTAGGCTCTAACCCCTGCTGCTATTGCTGGAAGCCAGGTGGCCACATGGCCCAACCACCGGTGTCAAGCTCCACCCCCATCCTAATGGGATTCGCTGCTCATATTTCCCTGCCTGCCCCCTGGCAAAGTTTTAAAGGACCTGCTCCTGAGCATGTGTCTCTGTCTTTCTCTCCGTCTCCATCTCTGTGTCTGTCTCGCTCTTACACTCTCCTTGTCCCTCTTTTCCTTCTTCGCCCCTTCCCTCCAGTCTGTCGGGTTTCCCCCCAATAAACTCTTTCCCTTAAAAAAAGACATTGGTAGTCAGTTAAAAATAACAATAATTTGTAAAAGGATGTGTGTAGATTTTAGATAGGCAAAGAAACAGTATTCCTTAGAGGAGGAATAATAAGAACTAAGACAGGCAGGTGGTTATATGTGTGTGTATGTATAATTAATTTTCTTGCACACATTGTACTTGGTTCCTTTCAGATTCTAAAACACTAATAAGCCTTCAATCTCTTCTGTTATTGAGGTACAGGACCCAAATGTGGACCCTCATAAGGATCCCTGCACTGAGATGCATCTCTTCACCATTCTCAGCAGTGATGAGATTGGCTAGTGCTAATGACAGAATGTTAAACTTTCAAGAGACCCTGTTAGTTGCAACTTGTAAATATCATCCTGCCTTCTTCATATTACCTCTTCTTAACCTCTTCATGTTAGGACAAATAAAAATATGCTTTTATATTCTGCAAACTTTAGGATTCAGTTTTTTAGTTTCTAGGTATCAACTCAGTGAACAAAACACAAGGTGTAGTTGTAAGGATACTTTTGAGGGGAATTTACAGATACTAGGACTCAGCTGACTTAAGCATCAAGGTGATTATGTGGTTCATTTTACTAGAAAATCTTTGCAATTCTGTCATCAAAACTCGATTTCTCTTTACCTTTTACTCTACTGTCTACAGTGTTACTGACTTTATTCCTGGCCTGGGTCCCTTTGTGGCTACAGATAGGATGCCTCCTGGAGCTAAATGAGACTACACCCAGTTGGTCAGTGTGGGTACCACTGAACAGAACTCAAGAAATCATTTGTTCATTGATTATCATGGGCCCAGTTTACCTTAAGTAAGTAAGGCACATGGGTTTGCCTTTATGGATATAGCTGAATTAGAACCTGGCCTAACTCGGGAAATTGGTAAATCCTTTCAAAACACAATGGCTGCTTCTCAGTGGATATGGAGAAGTAAAACAGGGTCCATCGTACTTCAGGTTAATTAATTATTTTAAAACATGTAAGCCATTTATACTTTTAAAATTTTCAAATATTTTTCTTCAGAAAACATGTCAATATGTGTATATGAAATTAATTTTGAAGATTGCTGGTGAATTCCTATTTGAAGGCCTTTGAAGTGAAATTTCTGCTATATCCAGTACTCTGAGTGAGGCATGCAGCAAATGAAAAATTGCATCTGTCAACATTATAGTTACTCATTTTGGGGGGAGGTTAAATTCAGCTTGCTTTTCCAGAGAAATGAAGGAAGCATATGGAGCATGAAAAATACTATTTTCTTCCTTGCCTCCATGATTATAACCAATTATAATACAGTCTCCTTTGATTTAATTTTTAAATGGATATTGGAATAATTAATCTGTGTTAGCACAGTGTGTAGACAAAGAAAACACTTTGATCAATCAATAGTAGTAGGTAAAATGTCACAAGATAATGATAATGAAATTAAGCTGTTTGGGATTTCTTTAAAAGTTTCAAACTACTGACCCATCTTTATATATTTATTGTAGTCTACATTGTGTAAAGCACAGGACTCCAGGTGACTTTTGCAGTGTGCCATATTGGTGGTGTTTGGGACTTTGGATAGGAACTTCCTGTGATAGTTCACTTTAGGGGGAATTGGACAAGGTCTCCTGCAGTTTCTTCACTGTGATACATTTGTTTTCTGAATTTAGTGATTACTCCACTCCACTGACAACTTCATTTGCAGAACACCTTATTTTGTGTTTTGTTTGTTTTTATGCATAGTACACATGAGTCTCAGAGACCTCTTGGAGAGAGGACTACCTTCTGTACTAATTAGCAAGCACATCCTTTCCCAGCTAGCCAGCAGAGCCATCACATGTCTTCCCTATACCAAGTGCCAGCTTAGAAATAGCTGTGGGCTCATCTAATGATAGTTGATACCTTAACTTTATCTAGAGGAGAATGGGAGGAATTTAATGTTGAGATTTAAAGGTGATTACACTAAGTGGAATGTTTTGGATCCAGTTGTTTTATCAAAGAAAAAGTATGGATTTGTGGATAGGGTGAGAAGAATGGTGAGGTTTTTTTGAAAAGGCTCATGATTTTTTTCTTTCTTCTTTATTCCATATCTGCCATTATTGACACCTAGCAGTGAGATCATTTTAGTTGGGTCGCCAGTAGGTCCTTTTATTCTGTTTCTTCATCTGTACTCCCACAGAGGATAATTCTGCATGCTGGTACCAATCAGATACTCCCAGAGCATGGGTGATCTCTGCTGTGGTCTGTTCACCATCTGTATGGCAACCCAGAAAGTTTTCTCCCTTCACTTTTCCCACCCACATTCTGTTTCAAACTCAGGCTACAGCATAGCTGTGCCATGAGCCCTTCTCCAATAGTCTAAAATATAACAAATGCTTGATTACATATTCTATAGTATTTAGGGCCTTTGTCATCCATAATTTTATTCTTTAGCCTGGATCATCTATCCTTTTATCATTGCTCAATCTCTGTGGCTGTATGCCACTGTCCCTCTAAGAAGTTGGGAGACACTGTCCTTTTATCATTTTATAAATATTATGCACTTCAGAGTTCTAGGGGGATGGGAATTTGGAATACCCAGAATTGGTTACACAGGAGGCACTTCATCAGAATGAACTTCCTGGACCAGCCTGCAACATGATGAAAAAATAAAACCTGTCCGGGCGCTGCGGCTCACTAGGCTAATCCTCCACCTTGCAGCGCCGGCACATGGGATTCTAATCCCGGTTGGGGCTCCGGGTTCTGTCCCGGTTGCCCCTCTTCCAGGCCAGCTCTCTGCTGTGGCCCGGGAGTGCAGTGGAGGATGGCCCAAGTGCTTGGGCCCTGCACCCCATGGGAGACCAGGAGAAGCACCTGGCTCCTGCCATCGGATCAGCGCGGTGCACCGGCTGCAGTGCAACTGCCGTGGCGGCCATTGGAGGGTGAACCAACGGCAAAAGGAAGACCTTTTTCTCTGTCTCTCTCTCTCTCACTGTCCACTCTGCCTGTCAAAAAATAAATAAATGAATAAGTAAATAAATAAAACCTGATTTTGTCTAACCTGACTAGGACAGATTTATTCTTCTATTTTTCAATCCATTTAACTCATACTCATCATTAGAGGCAAGGAATATGCCTTGTTTTGGTTTGTTGGTGAAGACAGGAGGATTTGTCTACTTTGCTTTCCTTTTTCATTTGGCTTGTTGAAAGAGACTCTGGTAATGCTTAAACATTTCCAAGATTTTTTTGAGTTGGATCCTGCAATAAAGAAGCTGATTAGTGTTAATAAACCACTCCATGTGATTTTTACTGGGTCACATATTGCAGCAGCATCAGGCCCAGATGGAGGCTGAGACTGGGCTGGTGGGCATTGGTGTGGGAACCCAACCCACTGTGCAGTCCCTCTTGAGAGCTGCTGCTGCCTGCTGGGAGGAGGAGGTCTAAATATAGACTGTGCGAATGAAGTCTCCTATCATCTTGAAAAAGACTTGTAAGTGGAGTAATTCCCTTTGGACACTAGTGAGGAGAACTTGGAAGGCACACGTATATTACCTGCTCAAAGTGGAATGTGGTTCCTATATCCAGAAAAGGAAGAAGTAGAAGGAGAGAAGATTTGTGCCTTGGCTGAGATCACACATCTGCACAATATTTCACAGTGGTTTTCAAACAGCATGCCTCTTTTAGGCTTCCACATTTCAATCAGTGTGTACATCTGTAGATTTATTTTGGTTTAGTAATGTCTATTCCACAGAAAAATGTGCTGAGCAGGTTCTGAACTCAGGAAGCTTGTAGTAAGGATTAACATATGTAGCATGACACCAAGATATTGCATGCTTATTGGAGTATAAGAAACTTCCTTTGGAGTTTATGCAAGTCAACAGTTACACCAAAATAGTAACTCAATTTGAAGAGCAACTGAATAAATAACTGTGATAATTGTGAGAAAGGTTTTTTTTTTCAATTTTCTAAGCTTTCTTTCTCTTTCAGCCAGTGTTCACTTCAAGTTTGCTGTTCCGTAATTCAGCATTTGAAAATTTTGCCTTAATCACAGGAAGATTGAAAATCATTAATGTTGCCGGCACCGCAGCTCATAGGCTAATCCTCTGCCTAGTAGCGCCAGCACACCGGATTCTAGTCCCGGTCGGGGCACCGGATTCTGTCCCGGTTGCCCCTCTTCCAGGCCAGCTATCTGCTATGGCCCGGGAGTGCAGTGGAGGATGGCTCAAGTCCTTGGGTCCTGCACCCACATGGGAGACCAGGAGAAGCACCTGGATCCTGGCTATGGATCAGCACAATGCGCCGGCTGCAGCCTACTGGCCACGGCGGCCAATGGGGGGTGAACCAATGGCAAAAGGAAGACCTTTCTCTCTGTCTCTCTCTCTCTCACTGTCCACTCTGCCTGTCAAAAAAATCATTAATGTATGATAAAAATGTTTGTATAAATAATGAATAATCTCTGGAAAGTTATACTTAGGGAGTAGTGATATATATATGTGTGTGTGTGTGTGTGTGTGTGTGTGTATAGAGAGAGAGAGAGAATATATGGAACAAATATTTGTACCTCATGTAACACTTTACCTCTTTGCCACATTTTAACATATGTTCTTTCATTCGAACCCTCAAAGAATTTTATGTGACAGTATGGTTGTCCTTCAGTTTTCATGGGGAATTGGTTCAGGGACCCCTGTGGATAGCAAAATCTGCTATCTCTGCAGTTTCTTTTAAAAAATGATATTGTATTTATATCCAGCCTATAAACATTTCAAATATGCTAAAGCATCTTTAGAATACTCATAACACCAAATACAATGTAAATGCTATATAGGCAGTTCCACTGTATCATTTAGGGAGTAATGACAAGAAAAATGTCTGGGTATGCTTAGTATAGATTCGATTTTTATTTCAAATATTTCTGACATGCAGTTGGTCGAATCTATGGAGGGCAGACTGACTATAGTTTGGAATCAGTCCAGGGTCTAAGTTCAATCCTACAGTTTTATAGCTGAAAGATTACTGGTAAATTACCTAACCTACATTAATAAGACAAACTTTTAGTTAGTAAAATAGAGATAACTCTCATACTTACTTCTTGGCTTATTCTGACAAGGGAGATAAATATAGTGCTTGAAAAATAATAATGTGAATTAATGGTAAAACTACTACTCAAACAGTACTCTATACTTTGTGTGTCTTTGTGGGTGCAGTCTGTTGAAATCTTTACTTAGTATATACTAAGTTGATCTTCTTATATAAAGATAATTGAAAATGAATCTTGATGAAGAATGGGATGGGAGAGGGAATGGGAGATGGGATGGTTGCGGGTAGGAGGGAGGTTATGGGGGGGAAAGCTGCTATAAGTCAAAAGTTGTACTTTGGAAATTTATATTTATTAAATAAAATTTGAAAAAAAAAGAAATTAAAAAAAAGCAAAATAATTTCTTGGAGCCGGGCGTTGTGGCATAGCTGGTAAACCTGCCACCTGCTATGTTGGCATTCCATATGGATTCCTGGCTGTGCCACTTCCAATCCAGCTCCCTGTTAAAGGCCTAGGAAAAACAGCAGAAACTGCTCAAAGTGTTTAGACCACCCACATGGGAGGCCTTGAAGAAGTTCCTGGTTCCTGGCTTTGGCCTAGCCCAGCCCTGGCTGTTGCATCCATCTGGGAAGTAAACCAGCAGATGAAAGCTCGCTTGCTCTCTCTCACTCTTTCAAATAAGTAAATAAATCTTAAAAAAGAAAAATAATAATTTCTCAATGTATATTCTTTGTGGGAAGGTAGATGGGTTGAAGATATCTGCTTAAACAGGTCAAGAGACTTGCCCAAGAGGAGAGGGCTTAAGTGGGATCAGATCTCAGGCCTATTGCTTATTAAGGATGCTTTGACTATATAAATTCTTGTCAGAGATAAATAAAGATATTTGGCTCACATTTTTCATAAGCCAGTATACTTATCAGCAATATGAAAGTGTAGCCAAGTTTCCCCGTGCAAAGAAATGCCTCAGTAACTAAATCAAGCATTTAATTAAATGATATAAAATATAATTACTTCACTCCTGATTAGGGAGAAACAATATTCCTGTTTATGAGAGGTTTTATTATGTCATGAACTTAAAAATATAATTGATCAAATAATATATTAAGTCATTAATATCAATATGTGGCTTCAAGTGAAGTTAATTTTTGATTATCCATGCTCAATTGTCTGCCATGAGTAATCCTTAGCTAATTTTTCACACTTGATCAAATTACTCTGTGTCTGCCATTGACCCTTCCTGACTTTCCCTTCTGCATCCCACTCCCCATCTTAGTAGATAGAATAAAGAAACCTTAACTATAATATGTATCAATCTACTGTTTAGAAATAAATATAATTACATAATCATTGGGAATGAAATGGCTTGCATATTTCATCTATTATTGCTTCAACTCACCCTTCATCTCTGTTAATACAAGTATCTACAATTAGTAAATTATACTACATTGGGTTTTTTTCATTATTTGGAAGCCTTCAGCTAGATGTCTTTTGTTTAGATCTGAAGATTCTCCTCCTGTTCATTGAGCTCTATTTTCTGCCTGGTTGGGGGGAAGGTGACCTCTCTGAACTCTCAGAGGGGCTTCTCTATTCCTTGGTTGCCTGTTAGGTTTGTCCTCATGTGAGTCCTGGCAGGAAATGGAGGGAAAGACTGAGATGAGAGGACTTAATCCTCTATTTCCTTCCCTGGGAAGCCATCTCTGGCTGGCCACAACAGGATAGCACCTTTCTGAGTAGTCTGAAAGGTACCACGTAGCCTGAAACGCCACAACAGGTAGCTGCTTTCTGGCCCCACATTCTCTCCTTTTAGTTTTGGTTCACCCTATTCTCTTCTTGACCCTGTAACTAGTATAGCTCTGCTGCTCCAGCTGAGTTCTTCCATGCTCCTTGTAATATCTCTTTATCTTACTTTCCCTTCTGTAATTAGTCACTTTACAGGTAAACACTCCTCAAGTCATCCTCAGTTAAGATTGCATGGGCAATCCACCCTGAACCTGAGCTCTTTTCAGCTCCATGCTCCAGAATGGTTCCAATCATGTTCTTCTTCCATCCAGGAGCAATCAGTGGCTCCCCATTGCCTTCAAAACAAAGATCTCTCAAGTCCTTTAAGATTTGGCTATAGTCAGTCTTTTTACTTTTCTCTCACTTGCCACCTCCATGTTCCCTTTCTTCTAGCAAAACTAGACTTCACAGTACTTCTGAGATCCTCAGCATGTCTCCTTAGGAAAGTCTCTGGGGTTCCCTATCCTCAGAGTCTACACTCTAAGCTTCTTTCCTGCTCTTTTCCATGGTGGAGGTGGTTGTGATAGTCATTCCATGAAAAGTCACAATGGGAATTAACCACAGCAAAATAGATAGGGGACATACTGCAGATGGCTTTTGGGACTTCAGATGTAATGCAGTTGAGTCATTCATTTGTTAAATTCTTATCAAGAACTTCCTGTGTGTTGTGACAAAATGATGGTTAATTAATCAGGGGAAATGTGAAGTGGAGTTGAGATCCAGGCTTTGGAATCAAACCATTGGCATTTATCTTGAGTTTCTATCAGTTACTAGTTGAAGGCCTTTTAATTCCAGTTTTTTTCATCCTTTTACACTGACCTCTGGTGTAGGATTTTCTGGTAGACTCTTGAGAATATCATGCTTTACACCCAAGTTCTTGGGTAGGATGGATTTCGTGTTATGCTCTGTTTTTGTTTGTGAAACCAACAGTTGAAAGCTGCTTTAATTCAAGTTCTATTCAGCAGTATTTCTGAGTTCCAGATGCAAAACCTCAATTAGAATTTACTGAAGCAGAGTAAATTTTTAGAATGATGTCAGGATTATTCACAGAGAGAAAAAGCTCTGTGAATGAGGTTAGATGTGGGCTTTCAAGGTCTATGCAAAGGGCTCCAGTGCCCTGAGCACGCCCTCTCAACTCTGCTACTCTGCTTTTCTCTGCTGGTGTTGTTCCTTTTTTCTGCAGTCTGCTTCAGCTGTGAACTCAGAAAAAAAGGGTGTGAATTTTTTCTAACCACTTTGGTATAAGGAAATGTGAGAAAGGGTTCTGTGACCATGATCACACGCCTTTGCATACACCAATCCATCCCTGACACAGAGCAAATGGGCTGCTGCTGACAAAATCTGGGTGATGTGCCTCTTCCAGGAGTCTGGGAGGCCAGTGTCTACACTTGGAAGCCTTACATGAACCACTTGCCCCTAAAATGGGATAGTGGTGTTATTGGAAGAGTGTCTGTGCTAACAGAAACAACAGATGTCCAACACACAAATGGAAACTCATTTTTAAAGTTTTAGTTTCTACAAAATTAAACAAAAGCTGTTTTGCCATATTGCAATTATATTAATTAAAATATTTATTTAGTACTCTCTATGTGACAGATCACAAAAAGACAATATATACCATGAACTTTGCCAGGCATGAGTTCTAGGGTCAGTGCAACGCTGTTTGCTGCGTCTTTTCATTCTGGAATGTACACTGAGAGAGTAACCCCTGTCTAATTCACAATGTTCTTATGGGGGAGAACAAGAGCCCAATAGCTTTAGCCAAACCGTGCAGTTACATTAAAAATGTTTAATCCTGGCAAACAGCAGCTCACAGTTCTTTTGGCCAGAGCTGATCACATGGCCAAGCCTCAACTCAATGAAGTAGGAATGTGTTCTTCATCCACAGACTGTGTGATGTCATGACAATAAGTAGTGATGGATAGCCTGTTAGAGAGAAGGAATACGTGGTGGCAGACTATAACCCAGAGTGCTGCACCTTACAAAGCATCATTGGGTTTTCTGTCATTCATTTGATATATGCTTGAAAATGAAAAATCACTAACTACTTAATAAGACCAGTATTTTTCTTCAGAGGATCAAATTAGAGGACAGTTAGCTGCATGCCATTTGTGTGTTTAGTTTTCAAAACACACCATGTAGGTAGCCTTTGCTGACTATCATAGCGCTGGCTTTCCAGTAATTACCATCTCATCATGATAAGGAAGTTCGAATCATCAAAGTTGGTCTAAGAAACTTGTTGAAAGTATACGTGGAATGAATTAGTAAAAGCATACATGCATCAATGTCTCAGTCATTCCTGAGGGTAAGTCAGACATCTTGACGGCTTGAGGTGTGAGGTGTGGTTGGGAATTTCTCTCCACTAGTAAGTTACAGCTGTGCTCAAATACACATCCTTAATTCCCTCCATTTCAGTCACACAAGCGTGTGTTCATTTAGTGAGCATATACTAAGAGGATTACAAAGAGGAATAAGCACACAGGGCCTACAGTGAAAGAAATCACAGCAAATAGAATGAAAGACATGTAAATTATAGAAGTTTTCCCAGTACAGAAATGGAAAATAATTCTCTCAGGCCTCTGGTATGAGAGAGCATGTGTTGAGATGGGGAGCGACTTCTGGGGAAAGATGACACATGGACAAATCACAAGTAACGAGCAGAAAATATTTAAGTAGAATCTGCTTTATGCTTAGGAGATTCAAAATATTGGGGCTAGCAATAAAAGTCAAAGTCATTGGCATTGTTTGCCTGTCTGTTTGACACCTGTCCTAGGAACCGAGGACACAGAGGAGATAGAGGTGAGGGGACAGGTCCTAGGAGCCACCCAGGTGCAAGCATGAGAATTAGAGAACATGCAGTCACTCTTCTTTCTCTCTCCCTCCTCTTTCTTCGTTAGCATAGATGGACACTCTTTTAGGTTGTTAAACATTTGGGAGATGCAGAGATCATCTTTACCTTTTCGGGTTCTTATTTGGAGGTCCTGGATTGTGGCCTTTTAGGGGCCTATGGTGTCATGGAGATGGTGGAAATCAAAGGGAGAAAGACCAGGTGCTCACATGTAGTGTTGCCCAGGCACCACGTAAGCGGCACAGTGTCATGAAGGGAAATGTTAAGCTTCATTACAAGTGTTTGAACCTGCAGAGTGATGTTTCCAGAGATGCTGCCTGCGGAGGCCAGCCTAGTGCAGGCAACAGGAGTGTGATGCCAGTCAACGTCCAGGAGCATTAGTGGAGGGAAATGTGTTGTCAGTGTGTGTGCAAGCGATTCTCAGTGTCAGTGATTGTGTACTCCTCCCCAGAAGCCTTCTACATTTACTTCTTAATATAGGTGTGAGCTAAAAAATAGCACATTTTAAATTTACTCTCAGCCTTCCTGTGTACTTACAGAAGGGATGTTTGTTGCATTTTAAGGTACTATGGAATTTATAATATGCACATTCTTGGTAACAACACCATAAATAATCTGTTTTACATTTAATTTAACAAAAAATGTATAACCAACAATGTTATTGTTCTGTATATTGAATTGTTTTTGTTTATGTTTCAAAACTATAGCAACAACATTTGCTTTAACTGCAAGTTAAATGAAATAGCATCATGTCTTAAACATTTTTATTTATTTATTTGTAAGGCAGAGTTTCAGAGAGGGTGAGAAAGAGAGACAGAGATCTTCCACCTGCTGGTTCACTCCTCAAATGGCTGCAACAGCCAGGGCTAGGCCATGTGGAGGCCAGGAGCCTGGAACTCCATCTGGGTCCCCCAATTAGGTGTGGGGACTTGTACTGGTGCTCATATGGGATGCTGGCCAGGTCACAGTGTAACCTGCTGCACCACGAGGCTGACCCCAGCTTCTGTTTTAAAACATTTTGTGCCACATGGAGGTTGGTTTGGAGATTCCCCAGGCACTAAGGCAGTAAACTCTGTTGCCCAGGCTTTCTTTGGGAGCACAGTAGGGATGGCTCAGAAGATCCCACTCTCTTTGGGTGCAATCTGTGTATACCTTTTCCTGTAATCAAACAGCAGGCTGGAAATAAACAATAACGTGAAGATGAAGTCACTTGAGTTATTTCACTTCTGTAATCACGTGGAGAGTTTTTGTGTTCCACATTTAAAAACAGTGAAATAAAGCACAAACCATGGTATACATACTTTTCCTTTTCCCTCTCCCTCTGTAACTCTGACTCTTAAATAAATAAATAAATAAATAAATCTTTTAAAAATATATAAAAAGATTTGTTATGATGTCATAGTATTTAATAGATAGAAAGATAGAAACATTAATATGTGCATGTGTGTGTGTTAGTAAATACACACAGATTTCCTAGGTCCTTTGACTGAGAAGGTCGAAGGCACTCTAGCTGCAGTGAACACACTTAGCAGGGAGATCTTAGTTTCTAAAGAGCATTCTCCAGCCAAAGAGAAGTCCTTGATTCTCCAGGGCAGACAAAATACGAGAAGAGCACTCAAAACAGGAACCTTGTTCAAAAGGACGCACAACCTGGAGGCTCTTAACGTCCACAACTGGGACAATTTGAGCAAGAAAATAGGTAATAATGGTAGAGTGTTGGATTTTTAAGTTTTTGATTTTTCACTTATTTGAAAGACAGGCAGGTAGAAGAGGAGACAGAAGGATCTTCCATCTTCTGGTTAATTCCCCAAATACCCACAACATCTAGGGATGTCAGGTCAAAGCCAGGAGATGGGAAATCAATCTGGGTCTCCCATGTTGGTAACAGAAACCCAAGAAGTGAGCCATTACCTGCTGCCTCCCAGGGTATGCCTTCCAGCAGGAGCTGGAATCAGAAGCTGAGCTGGGGCTCAAAGCCAGACACTCTGGTATGGGAAGTGGGCATCCCAGGTGGTGCCCACCCCTACGCCAAATGCCTGCCCCTAGATTTTAACCCATAGAGTAAAATAAATATTCAACATCGTGAAAGATAAGGGAAGACTGAAAACCTGTTACAGATCAGAAGAGACTAAGGAGAAATAAAAGGGAAATGGAGCTTGAGGTACTGGATATGATTCTGGAATCGGAAAAGGACGTTAGTGGGAAATGTGGTAAATATTAAATAAGGTCTGTAGTCTAGTTAGTAGGTTACCCATGTGAATATGCTGGTTTTAGGAACTTTGTTCTGCTTGTATGTGTGGATATTATTAGAGGGAGCTGGATGCAGCCAGTACAGGAGCTCTCCGTACTTATAATTTTTTTTTCTCTAACTCTAAAATCAGCTCTAAACAAAACATAAAAGGAAAATGCCATTGAACCTATTCAATAGGAAGCCTTGGCCTCTTTCATCACAGAACTGCACGTCTCTTGTACACTCACATAAGGGAGCTGTTTGGATCTCTGCATCATCTTTGCCTGCTTTCTAGTGCAGCGTGGTCAATGTACTTGATATGCCCAGTGACCAGTCCAGTAGACTGGAGGCACACAGCTTCCCTGGGTACCTCTTCAAGTGTGCAGGGCAAATGTGATTTCTGGGAGAGCTTTGCTCTGTGTTGAGTTCAGGACATTGGCCCAGGTGTCAGAAGATCGGTTTTCCATGTTGGGCTATGACATTTCCTAGCACTGGGCCATTGAGCATACAGTAGTTATTTTTATACATAGTATTCCTGTCTTTTAAACTGGCCTGAAGTTTCTATTTCTGTGAATTTATGATCCTGTAGTTCTATTTTAAATTTATAAAACAGAGACCTTGTTTGTGGGTGTCGCTGATTCCTGACACAGTATGTCAGAGGCAGCTAACATATGAGTGCTTTCTGCTTAATTAAGGTAATTACATTGTAACCCTTCAAGGTTTCCTTTTCAGGGCTCACCGGTCTGCGCACCATGTAGTTAAAGTAGAACTCTGCTTCCCTCTGGTGGCCAATTGTAGGTAGTGTAGGGTCTGGAAAGACAAAATATTCAGTTGTAGGAAAATGCACTTAAACTGATCCTTTTGTTAGGAATGAAACTGATGTACAGAGACGGATGGTATAGAACTAGGAACAGAACTCAGGCTGGTGTGGTCGCAGCTAATTTGTCAGATGTATATGATGAGGGGAAAAAGATTCCAAGACTTTGAAATTTGGCTAAAAGGAAAAATTCTAAAACCTTTTAGGAGTGAGTCTATATGGCTTTGCCTACTTCAGTCTATGAAGACATGACCACTAAACAAAAAAATTAAAATTTTAAATAGAAAAAGCTAGTATTTTGTATGCAAGCTCATAACAGAATGGGCTTTTAACCCTCAAAAGGCAGAACATAACTAAGACTACGACAGTAGTCTTATGTTACATGCTCATGTTCTTTTCTCATTTCAGAGGGCTAACACAGCGTCTTTGTTGGTGTGAATGCTGTCAGCCACACTTGAGGGAGCTATGCTAAAAAGAAGAAAGCAAGGGGCAGGGAACGTGGAGAACTGAGTCTGAGGCCAGGTCCTCCATGCCTCCACATTCCAGGCATGTGGGAAAGCAAGGAATAGGACCACAGTCAAGGCCAAGGGCTTCCTTGCTCAGGCCTCCGTTTCCGCATTTGTATCCCTGACCTCCTTCCTCACAGCAGTGTTGTGAAGATTAAGTAAGAAAATTGAGGTGAAAGTGTAAACCACACAGCACAGTGCTGTGATTCTGCTGTAATTCTGGACTGAACTGAGGTGAGACAAAGAATAAGGAAAGACCTCAAGCTCCCTTCCTCCTCCTGATAAGGATGGGAACTTTGCTAAGGCCAATGGCAAACACCTTTGACCTTGCTGGAGAAGTCCATGGCCCATTGAGCTCTGAGGCCAATCACTGCACATATGTGGGGCCTTTTTAAAGTTCGTGGAAGATACCTATTATGAAAAAAAGAGGCATAATTTTCAAAAATTGTTTGCATCAAAATACATTTACCTTTTTATTTAATTTTTATATTTTTAATTTACATAAGGTGAACAAATTTTGTGTATCTCATATATGCAGATTTAGGAGCATAATATTCTCCCTCCTTCCCATGTTCCCACCCTTCCTCCTCTTTCCTTTCTCATTCTATCTTTTAATTTTTACAATGACATACTTTCAGTTTATTTTATGATCATAAGATTAACCCTCCACTAAGTAAAGAATTTAACAAGTAGTAAGAAGGAAACAAGAAAACACTGTTCCTTATCTTTTAATTCCATTTTACCATGAACTGTTGGAAGCTCCTCCTGTGTGAATTTATTACACGTTTAATTTTGGCTCTGTGTGTGCTTTGGTGGGTTTAAGTGCCATTTGGAGGATCTGGAAGACCACCTACCCACTAGGGGATTTGCCAGAAGACCCTGCCTGTAAATGTGCTTCCCATATGACTAATTGTAGGGAAAAGGCTCATAGTGGTGTCAACACGAAAGAAATATTTGGAGACCATGGAAATACATTTATAGGCTTCTAGTCTTCTAATCTTCTTGTATAAACCACCGATGCACAGGGGGCCTCTGGTAGCAGTAATGGAATGAAAGAAACACTCCCCAAACCAGGTTCTCCAGCTGTGCACCAGGGGCCAGTACTGCAAGCCAGCCTTTCTAGAGGTAGCAACCTCAGGCTTGCTCTAAAAACTTTTTTTTTTTCTTTCTGCACAATGCTAAAAACTGAAGCAGCCTGGTCAAGATAGTGGTATGGATTCTGAGCTCAGCGTAAGTCGTGGGTTTATGTGTGTCAGTGTGGTCCTAGAACTTCATGTATTCCCATAATGTGTATGTGTGATAATTCTCAGCTTCCTACCAGTCTTGTTTGCTTGTATGGTGTGCATGCTTAAGAACATGGGGTCTGGAGAAGACGCTTTAAATCTTTCATCATTGCCATACTGAAAAATTTTGTCCTTTGAAAAGAGGACACACACGTGGGAGAACTTTTGTAATACTGCATTCTTAGCCACCTGACTCACATTTCCCTCAGAAGAAAGTTCTACAGTGTACAACTTCTCCGATAGCCTTTGGCAACTGATTGGGACTTAATCTGCCTGAATTAGACGCCAGTGGGCATGCGCCTTATAGTCACCCACAGGAGCATCACTATGCTGTGTGAGGGCGAAGCTGCACTGTGTTCTATCACTTGTAGCCCACATGATCTCCAATAAGGAAACCTTCAAGGAAAGTCACTGGAGCCTGGGGGCCTCTTCCCACTGACTTCTGAGCGATTGCTCCGAGGTGGAAACTTTTCTCGATTCATACCTCAGATTTACTTTTTCAGGCCTGGAACATTTTTTTTCATCTTTTTCCAGGCCAGCCCTATTGGAGGTGCCACCCTCTCACTCTTTAACACATGCTGTCCCTCTCCCCAGTCAATGGGAAAGGACTGTAATCCAAAGACTATTTTTTGCCAAAGGAAACTGAAGAGCTAGTGCAGTTAGCGGCTGTGGTTGCAGTGAATTCTGGTGCTAATGCTCTTCCACAGGCACATCTTGCTTTTCCATCTTCTTTTCAAGGGATTCCCTGCCAGGCCTAATGCATGCAGAAGCAGGGTCCACCCTTCTGGCTGCAAGCCTCTGTGTTGGCGTGGGATGGTGTCCAAGGTTCATTGGGAATCACAATGCACAACTTTTGAGTGCATCCCCTAGGATGTGTGATGCTGACTTTCCAGAATGACTCAGTAAACTACACTGCTTCATTTCCCCAAAGGTAGAACAATTACCAGCCTTTTCAGTTAAAGAAAAACAAGGTTGGCTTTTCCGTTATGGAAAATGCTGATAATTCTAAGGAACAAGCACCACCATCAGCCAAAGGCGACCAGTGTGAGCCCTTTGTGGTATCCACTTGTCATCCTTTTGATGCTATTTCTCCCTCCATACCCAGGATTTTATTATAACTGCTGTTTTGAAGGCTGCCTCTCCGTCTGACACAACAGCATAACCTGACTTCATATTTCACAGACTTTCCCTCTGCCCTATTTTATTACCCCAGCAAGCTCTTTGTAAGCCCTTAGAGTGATGCGGGTTCTGCAGAGGCCTTCCCTCATTTAAACTGCTTGCTTTTAAAAAATTACTTGTATGTATAATTAATATAAATTATCATGCTCCACTTTGTACACAAAGCTTTTTTTTCTTAAGACTATTTCTTCTGTAGATTTCCTAAATGCAAAGTTAAGGGTGTTTATGCTTAACATCCTTTCAGTAAACTCTTGCATGACAGAATCTTGGAGCTGCTTTCCTGCACAGATGGATCCCCAGCAAGAACTCTGTCCAGAGCAGTTTCTACTCCCACAATTTATTGAGTCAAAAATTAGGAATTCTTATTAAATTTCATATTTATTAACTGTATGATATTTAATGTACATCTCCTCAGCCACTAATGAGTTGTAAAACATAGCTTTTCAGATTCAAAATGAAGCAATGCATATTTTTTTCCAGTTCATTCCCTTGTCATTCAATAAATCTTTTTTTTTTTTGGCCAGGAAGAGTTAGACAGTTAGAGAGAGAGACAGAGATCTGTGCTGAGGGTGCAGGGCCCAAGCACTTGGGCCATCCTCCACTGCCTTCCCGGGCCACAGCAGAGAGCTGGACTGGAAGAGGAGCAACCAGGACAGAACCGGCGCCCCAACCGGGACTAGAACCCGGAGTGCCGGCGCCGCAGGTGGAGGATTAGCCTAGTGAGCCGTCGCACCTGCCTCAATAAACCTTTAAGAAAGATTTCGTAAAACATGGCACTTCCTCCACCTGAAACACGCTTCTTTTGAACTGAAGATGAATTCTGTTATAGTTTAGTTGTTAGCGCATAGGGATGAGAACATAAAATTTCATTAAAAAATGAAAAACCAGATTAAGAGTTTATAATTCCATTTATAAATAAAATAGAATTCCAACCACTATTAATCCTTCAAAGAGTTTTTTATTTTTCTTTTCCTTGGGACACTTAACAGAGTTTGGACACATTCTATAGAGATGATCAGTTTTGATGTCGCAGCACCTGTGTTTTCAGTGTCATGGTAGTTGGAAAATGTCATCCAGGAAGATTCCTTTTAATCTTTTTTTTGCTTATGATCTGAAGTATGAGGATTTTTTAATTAATTTGAAAGTCAGGGTTACAGAGAGAAAAGAAGATAGAGAGAGGGAGAGAAATCTTCCATCCACTGGTTGACTCCCCATTTAGCCACAAGGGTCATGAATGGGCCAGGCCGAAGCCAGGAGCTTCATCTGCATCTCCCACATGGGAGCAGGGGCCCAAGCACTTGGGCCATCTGCTACTGCTTTCCCAGGCACATTCCAGGGAGCTGGATCGGAAGTGGAGTGGCCGAGACTTGAACCAGTGCCCATTTAGATGCTGGTACTGCAGATGGCAGCTTAACCAGCTGCACCACAATGCCACCCAAGTCTGAGTTTTTTAAGCTGGATGGATGCATATGGGTCATGCCTTCAACTTTTCCAATATGTTCTGCCCATATAATTCATGCTGTGTTTGCTAATTAAAATACAACAGGTGTTTTACAATATTAGTTCACAAAAAATCCCATTGTTTGTTTTACCACATTTTCCAGGACAGTGTTTGCCCATGAAAAAGTGTATCCTTTGTGGTGTTTGTTTTATAATACAGAGGAAGCCTTAGATTCCTTGAAGCAGAGATCACAGTTCTTTCTTTTTTTTTTTTTTACTTTTATTTAATGAATATATATTTCCAAAGTACAGCTTATGAATTACAATGGCTCCCCCCCCATAACTTCCCTCCCACCTGCAACCCTCCCCTCTCCCGTTCCCTCTCTCCTTCCATTTACATCAAGATTCAGTAATCACCCTAGGCTCTTGTCATGAGTTGCCAAGGCTATGGAGACCTTTTGAGTTCGCCGACTCTGATCTTATTCAGACAAGGTCATAGTCAAAGTGGAAGTCCTCTGCTCCCTTCAGAGAAAGGTACCTCCTTCTTTGATGACCTGTTCTTTCCACTGGGGAGATCCCAGTTCTTTCATTTTCAAACTCCACCCCCCACCATGCCTCTTAGCACAAACTCTGAAATACACAAGTGTTAAATGAATGTATGGGGGCCGACACTGTGGCATAGCTGGTAAAGCTGCTGCCTGCAGTGTCAAAATCCCACATGGGCACCAGTTCAAGTCCCGGCTGCCATCTTCTACTGCTTTCCCAGGCCATAGAAGAGAGATGGATTGGAAGTGGAGCAGCTGGGACTTGAACCGGCCAAGTCCTTGGGCCCTTGCACCCGTGTGGGAGTCCAGGCTCCTGGCTTCAGATCGGTCCAGCTCCAGCCATTGTGGCCATTTGGGGAGTGAACCAGCAGATGGAGGACCTCTCTCTCTCTCTCTCTCTCTCTCTCTCTGCCTCTCCTCTCTCTGTGTAACTCTGACTTTCAAATAAATAAAATAAATCTTTAAAAAAAATGGCTGTATATACTTTGGTTGAAAAGGGAAGAGTTGGTAGCAGCTTTGTGGGGATGGGAGATATATAGGAGTTAAATATTCCTGGCTTCATGTTCCACCTCAACTGAAGGGAGCACTAGAAATTCATTTCATCCCTCTGAGCCCGGTCAACCTTGGCCCTACCCAACTCAGAGTGCTCTCCAAAGAAGTGAGTTAAATGATAGAGGGAAAGCAGATTTCAGCTGTAAACAGTATTTAAATGTAAGGTGGCTATCTTTTAAAATGAGAAAAATGATACCCTTCACATATTCAGGTGAGCAAAAAAGAAATTCTATCCCAGTTCCCCCTGCCTTTTTTTTAAAAAAATCTGTTTTATTTATTTGAAAGAGTTACAAAGAGAGGTAGAGACAGAGAGAGAGAGAGAAGTCTTCCATCTGCTGGCTCTCTCCCCAAATGGCTGCAATGACCCAGGTTGGTCCAGGCCGAAGCCAGGAGCCAGGAACTTCTTTCAGGTCTCTCATGTGGGTGCAGGGGCCCAAGCACTTGGGCCATTCTCTGCTGCCTACAGTAGCAGGGAGCCGGATCATAAATGGAGCAGCCAGGACTTGAACCAGTGCCCATATGGGTTGCCCATGCACAGGTCAGGGCTTTAACCTGCTGTGCCACAGTGCCAGTCCCTCCCTCTGCTTTTTAACATTAGATGCAACACTCACTAGGCGTTGCACCCAGTCATTGATGGGAGAAACATGGCACAGACTTGAAAGTCCCAGTCTCTGAACTATGAAAGCTCAGAGCCTGGTGGGGAGAATGCACAATGCAGCGGCAGGCACAGGGCCAGGGAAGCACAGTTAAGGCCGACTGTGTGGATGCAGAGGGTAGATGAGGAGACCCTCGTGGCCCGGGCCTGCTGTTGGCAGAGCACGTGTTTTCGTGATCTAAAAGACAGTAGGTAGACTCTTGAGGATTGCCAAAGGCCTGAAACTTGAGTCTTGTATTCCCCTCTGTTCCCTGCATTAAGATTTAAGCAGGCATCCAGGCCATGCTGCGTATTTGTATGTCATTTGTTATTGAGCAGAAACGCTGAAGATGTTTCAATCCAGAAAGCTTCCATTTCTTCCAGTTAATAATCATATCATTTGCTTACAAAACATTCCTCCCTCTTCACTCCCATGGATGCTACTTTGATGGTAGTGGCTGTTATATCTTTGGCTATTATAGATTTAAAATTGTGTCTTCCTATTTTATTGCTTGCTCCAAAGCAAAACTGTAGAGGGATGTGTACTCTGAGGATCTGCCATGAATGCACTGGGGAATCAGCGTTTCCTGCTGAAGCTTGTTGTCTCAATGAACTTTGGTGCAAACCTCATGTCACAGGGTGAGAAACAGAAAAGACTGTACACAGACTGCAGTGGCTGAAATAAAAGAAAATATGTTCTTCCTCTTGAGTGTGTTTCCATTCAATAAGGGCTTTTGTGATTACCATGTAGAACTTGCCACTTGGGAAAAGGGATCCTGAGAGTAATGCAAGAATGGTAGGTGAATGTGTGGAGAGAGGATGGTTAGTGTAACAGGAAATGCAGAGTTTATTTCAGTCATGGTTCCACTGCCTACACATCTTTATGACTAAGCTATTTTTCCTCCCAGAACCCTGCATTTTCAGAACCCACCATTACTGGATAGCACCTTCTCAAGAAACTGAACACATTGCATTGTTAGCCTAAGCAAAAATAAGGTACATGTAAGACCAAGGTAAAGCTCATGTCTGGTTTAGATCAATTTATGTTACATTCCCTATAATTACATTCACAATTGAAAGTTAAAAGCAAAAGGTTGATTCTTGTAGAAACTTGAAGATAACCCACTGCTTAAACTTTCTTCTCTGGTCAAACATGTGCTTAGAACTAACCAGTATACCTGAGTTTTAACTTAGATGTAAGTAAACATCACCTAGAAAACCCAAAGTAGGACCCAAGGTGCTACTTGTTTTCTCCAGCCCTCCTTTTTGCATTTGAACTTTACTTTATGTTAAGAGATGAAATTTCAATTTCCAGCCCCTGACTTCCTGCCACTGTGCACCCTGGAGCACATTTGTGATGGCTCAAGTGTTTGGGTTCCTGCCATCCAAGTAGAAATGAAGCAATGAATGGGAATTCTCTCTCTTTCTTTCTCTCTCTCTCTCTCTCTGATTCTGTATCTCTCTCCACTGTCCTCTGTGTGTGTATGTGTCAACCTCTCAAGTATCTAAATATATAAATAGAAAATTTTAAACATTTTCCAAAACAGAGATAAAAAGCTGTGCTCTGGAGAAAGCCCTGGGTGACGTTAGCAGCCAGGTGGCTGAGCAGACCTGCGTGGTTGTCAGTGGACATTCTGAGCTGCATTGTCCTTCCTCTGGCTCAGTTCCTTGGCTTTGGGCAAGGCTCTGACAGAGATCCCAAGCAGGTTTCTGAATTTAGAAAGAGCTTCATCTTTGTTTCCATCTTTAAACATGAAGTGAATGAAATTTGTGTGATACGCATGGCTGGTACAACAGTCTTTAGGAAAGGGAGAAATTCAGTAAGGAGAAAGAATTTGGAAAATGCTTCATACTCAATTTTTCCCCCCAATCCTTCCCTTTCTCGTTTAGTCTCTACCAATCATCAAAATGTTTCCTAATTCTCCTCCCAACACAGGGTAGAGTTGAATACTTTTCCTCTTACCCACCCAGTTTTTCTCTGTAATAGAAGTACTTCTGTTATCACCATGTAGTGAATGCACTGTGTCTCTTTATCCATCAGGACTGGAATTCTAACCCACCTTCCATTACCTGAAAGGCAAAGTAGAGGTTGTTGAATGACATTAAACTAGCCTCCTCTCTCTCTCTCTCTCTCTCTCTCTCTCTCTCTCTCTCTCTCTCTCTGTCTCCCACACACATACACATTCACACACATAGATGCATATGAAAAATTATCTTTTTGGATTGCTAACAATTTTTCTAAAAATAGATGCAGTAGAAATTGCCATATTTTAATGAGGTTAAAGCACATACCTGTACATCTTTAAAACATTTGTTTTTCAGAATCAGCCCTAAAGGCATTCCGATCTGGCTGAAAAGCCCATGAGAGTATTTCAGGCATGGAAAGCCAAGACACTCTGGCAAAAAACAAAACAAAACAAAACAAAAAAAACCTAAATGAAAGATCTCTGTGAGTGAGATCCCAGTGGAAAGAACAGGTCTTCAAAGAAGGAGGTACCTTTCTCTGAAGGGAGGAGAGAACCTCCACTTTGACTATGACCTTGTCTAAACAAGATAAGAGTCGGAGAACTCAAGGGGCTTCCATAGCCTTGGAAACTCATGACTGGTGCATAGAGAGATTACTGATGCCATAAACAGGAGTGTCAATTTGTAAAGTCAACAACAGGAGTCACTGTGCACTTACTCCTCATGTAGGATCTCTGTCCTTAATGTGCTGTACATTGAGGCTTAATGCTATAACGAGTACTCAAACAGTATATTTCACTTTGTGTTTCTATGGGGGTGCAAACTGTTGAAATCTTTACTTAATGTATACTAAACTGATCTTCTGTTAAAAAAAAAAGAAGAAGAAATTAGCAATTCCCAACTTGACTCTCACTGGGATTAAATATGACAATAGGTCTGATCTGATTTCATCATCATTTAAAAAATCATCTATTATTTTTCACTTTATGTTTCTGTGTGGGAGCAAACTGTTGAAATCTTTACTTAATGTATGCTAAACTGATCTTCTGTATATAAAGAGAATTGAAAATGAATCTTGATGTGAATGGAAGGGGAGAGGGAATGGGAAAGGGGAGGGTTGCGGGTGGGAGGGACGTTATGGGGGGGAAGCCATTGTAATCCATAAGCTGTACTTTGGAAATTTATATTCATTAAATAAAAGTTAAAAAAATTTGTTTTTTTCCTTTAGAAACTATGCAACCATTCTAAGGTTGCTTCTATTATTAATAAATTTTAGTGTTTGAATCAATTTAAACAGTGTACCCAAATGCAGAATTCATACAGAATGGTGGTTTTTTTCTTTTCTTTTTTGGAAACAAACAGTGTCAAGTGTGTTTGGTTCCTATGTTTACCAAGACACAGCCACAGAAGAGATGAAATCCTGGTCTTTATTTGATTGTTGTTTTTTTGTGATTGTTGCTATCACATAGCATTTTTCCAAATCCGTTTATTTTGCATGTAGCATTCATCAGTAGCAGGAGTGAATCAACTTAAATCAACCTGCTTAGGTGGTCTAAGTGCCAGGCAATTCCTTCGAAATGGATGTAGAAAATGCCAAGCTTTTGCCCTTGCCATCTAACTGTCACAGAAGTAATTGAGGCTAAACTTTTAGACCTGGTGAGAACTTCACTAACTTAACTAAATTATTGAAATCAAATAGACACAGTAATTGCAAATTGAATTCTGAATTCCTGTGGATTCTAGGAATTACGATGGGGAACTAAACAAGATGAGCTTTGTGAATACATACACTTTCTATCCTGTAGTCTAGAGGACAGTGACCAGTTTGAATGTGTAGAGATTCTACATTCCTACAGTGATATCTCTGTTTACTATAGAAAACTTTAACTGAGACTCCAAGATATTTGTTAAACATCTAGAATGGAGAAGAGTTAGAGCTAAACCCTGCAAGATATAGTTCCTGTCCTGCAGTCATTATCTACAAAGAATTCAGACTACTGTGGGAAATAGGAATATAAAATGACTCACAGTACAACCAGGCCCTCGTAAATTCAAGTGTAGATTTAGAAAGAGCTGGCAATGAGATCACTGTGACTGAGACTCTTCCTCACTGGGATGATTCGGTTAGTTCCTGGCTTTGATCAGTTCATGCTCAGTCAGTATTTGTTCTATGAAGAATTTTTGGAGACAATTTTAAATTATTTTTGCTAATCAAAGAAATATAAAAGGAATAAAATAAGATGATATATCCCTGAAATTCATGGCTTAGTAACATTGTGCTTACCAAAATGACCCACTAGGTCTCCCATTCCACAATAAATTAATACTTAGTCAATTATTTTTTAAAAGACAATGCGTAATGCTGAGAGAGAGAGAGACAGAGAGGGATGTGTCAGTAGGTACTTAGAGGGATATCTAGTATGTAAGTGTTAATTGTCCACTAGATATCCCTAGGTGGTTGAATTTAAGTATTTCACTTATTTTAAAAATATATTCTTTAATATTTTTCTAATTTTAAAGCTTTGAAATCAGGTGTTGTTGTGACTCCAACTTGATTTATTTTGATCAGTATTGCTTAGCCTATTCTGGGTCTTTTGTGACTCCGTATGAATTTCTGGAGTATTTTTTTCTAATTCTATAAAGAATGTGATAGATATTTTGATAGGGATTGCATTGAATATAGGTAGTGTGGACATTTTAATGATATTAATTCTTCCAATCAGTGAAAAATGAACATCTTTACATTTTTTGTGTCCTTGATGACTCCCTTCATCAATGTTTCACAGTTTTTATTATACAGATCTTTTACTTCTTTGGTTAAATTTATCGCTAAATATTTGACTTTTCTTTGGCTATTGTCAATAAATTTTTTTCTTTTTCTTTTGTTATGTTCATTATTGGTGTATTAAAAGGCTACTGTTTTGTATATTGATTTTTTATCACACCTATGATAAGAAATATTTATCTTCTTTTTTTTAAAGATTTATTTTATTTTATTTGAAAGTCAGAGTTACATAGAGAGAGGAGAATCAGAGAGAGAGAGAGATTTTCTTCCTGATGGTTCACTCCCCAATTTGGCCACAATGGCTGGAGCTGTGCTGATCCGAAGCCAGGAGCCAGGAGCCAGGAGCCAGGAGCCAGGAGCCAGGAGCTTCTTTCAGGTCTCCCATGTGGGTACAGGGGCCCAAGGACTTGGGCCATCTTCTACTGCCTTCCCAGGCCATAGCAGAGAGCTGGATCAGAAGTGGAACAGCTGGGACTAGAACCGGTGCCCATATGGGGTGCCGGCGCTTCAGTCCAGGACATTAACCGGCTGTGCCATAGCGCCGGCCCCAGAAATATTTATCTTCTGAAAATAACTTAAGAAATTTTTTAAAATGATAAAATTATAATTGTACTCCATCTGCTGATCTTGGGACCAGACTTCCAGTTAATATGTCTGTGTATCAACTAAGCTTCACCTCCTAATTCCAAATTTTCTCAAGGAAATAATTAATTTATTTTTCCATTTTCTTTTTTTTTAAGATTTTATTTATTTGTTTGAGAGAGAGAGTCACAGACAGTGAGAGGGAGAGACAGAGAGAAAGGTCTTCTGTCCGTTGGTTCACTCCCTAATTGGAACTGTGCTGATCTGAAGTCAGGAGCCAGGTGCTTCTTCCTGGTCTCCCACATGGGTGCAGGGGCCCAAGCACTTGGGCCATCTTCCAATGCTTTCCCAGGCCACAGCAGAGAGCCGGATTGGAAGAGGAGCAGCCAGGACTAGAACCAGCTGCCATATGAGATACTGCTGCCACAGGTGAAGGATTAACCTACTGTGCCACGGTGCCAGCCCCTTCATTTTCTATTTCACAAAGTTCTGGGGAGCAGAAATGAATTTTTCTGATAACTGAATATACGGTGACAATAGTACATATCTAACTTTAGAATAAAATTAAATTTCAAGTGTTTTATCTTATATCTACATAAGGTGCAAAAAAGTGGGCCAGCGCTGTGGTGTAGTGGGTAAAAAGCCGACTGTAGCACCAGTATCCCATAGGGGTGCAGATTCAAATCCTAGCTGCTCCACTTCTAATCCAACTCCCTGATAATGTGCCTGGGAAAGCAATGGAGGATGGCCCAAGTCCCTGGGCCCCTGCACCCACGTGGAAGACACAGCCAGCTCCTGGCTTCATATCAGCTCAGCTCTGGCTGTTGTGGCCATTTTGGGGAGTGAACTAGTGGATGGAGGATCTCTCTCTGTCTATCCCTCTGTCTCTCTGTCTCTATCTCTTTGACTATGCCTTTAAAATAAATAAATAAATAAATCTTTTTTAAAAAAGATACAAAAATATTAATGCATTTTTGACGTAACTCCGATTTTTCCACATACTCAGAAATAACTGAAAAGTGCTTGGTCAGACCACAGACCATGCTTATTGTGTTTTGTCTCCATGTATGAGAAACCATTGCTGTCCCGTGCATTTTCTCAGAATTGAGATAGTGTGATTAAGTTGGATTAATCTCATATTAGGGTTCTGAAAGACTGGCTTTTTTGTCACCCTGTACAAGGGGTCTGGTTGTGACCCCTTGGCCTCTAACTTGTGTATCCCGTGAGTGGTATGGTGTGTTTCCATCTTTGTGTGTGTGTGTGTTTTAAGATTTATTTGTTTATTTAAAAGTCAGAATTCCAGATAGAGAGGGAGAGACAGGCAGAGAGAGAGGATGGGGGAGAGAGAATCTTCCATCTGCTGCTTTACTCCTCAAATGGCAATGGCTAGGGCTGGGCCAGGCTGAAGCCAGAATCCAAGAGCATCATCTGGGTCTCCCACAGGGTGCAGGGGCTTAAGCATTTGGGCCATCTTCTGCTGTTTTTCCAAGCACATTAGCAGGGAGCTGTATTGGAAGTGGAGCAGCCAGGACTCAAACTGGGACTCATATGGAATGCGATGTTGCAAAGGCAGCTTAACCCCTGTGCCCCGTCTTTGTGGTTTTTAATGCATGGGTAGCAAATTGCATTTTGAGGTTGTTAATAGTGTTTGGAGGCATGTGCTCATTCTGAGTGTATTCTCGAGTATATCCATTAATTTTTAAAGGAAGATCTCTGAATTATTTGTGATAATGAGTCTGAAAGCTAAATGAGCAATAGTAGATTAAGAACATTAAAACAGCTTATTGGAATATTAATCAACTGCTTTTGTTAAATTTTTTCTTATTTGAAAGTCAAAGTTATATATAGAGATGAAGAGACAAGGAAAGAGATTTTCCAATCACTGGTTCACTCCCCAGATGACTGCAACAGCCGGGGCCTGGCCAGGCTTAAGCCATGAGCCAGGAACTTCATCTGAGTCTCCAAGGTGGGTAGCAGGGTCCTAAATACCTGTGCCATCTTCCATTACTTTGCCCAAGACATTAGCGGTGAACTGGATCAGAAGTGGAGCAGCTAGGAGTTGAACTGGTGCCCATATGGGATGCTGGCATCAAAGTTGGGCAGCTTTACCCACTACGCCACAACACCAGACCCTTATTCAATTATCATTAATGGGACTGGCACTGTGACACAGCAGTTTAAGCCATGGCCTGCAGCACTGGCATCACATATGGGCATTGGTTTGTGTACCAGCTGCTCCGCCTCTGATCCAACTCCCTGCTAATGTGCCTGGGGCAGCAGCAGAAGATGGTCCAAATGCTTGGGTCCCCGCACCCATGTGGGAGACAAGGCTATGTAGAGATTAAGTAGAAATTCTTTAAGAGGAGGGTGACCTCTCCATTTCAGTTCATTTTGCTATTTTTCTTCTGTGGCAGGTGCACCACATTGATGAGAAGGCTTTTTTTTTTTTTTAAAGATTTATTTATTTATTTGAAATTCAGAGTTACACAGAGAAAGAAGGAGAGGCTTAGAGAGAGAGAGAGAGAGAGAGAGAGGTCTTCCATCTGCTGGTTCACTCCCCAGATGACCACAACAGCCAGAGCTGCACCCATTTGAAGCCAGGCGCCAAGAGCTTCTTCAGGATCTCCCACATGGGTGCAAGGGCCTAAGGACTTGAGCCATCTTCTACTGTTTTCCCAGGCCAAGGAAGAGAGCTGGATTGGAAGTGGAGCAGCCGGGACTTGAACCTGCGCCCATAACGGATGCCAACACTGCAGGAGAAGGATTTACCCACCATACCACAGTGCTGGCCCTGATGCAAAGGCTTCTTGCAAGCATATCTCATCCCATAATTTCAAACAAGATTTGGGGGGTCAAAGCTTTGTTTATGTGTAGTTTATTTTAGACAGGACTTTAAATCTTTCCAGCTTCTACCTGGGTCTGAGACCAGAGTGATGTAGGCATTAGGAGCCTCAGAGCCTCAGGAGCTTCAGGTTCTGCTCATCCCTTTTAAGAAACTTGGTATTCATCCTGCAAAATGCTTCTGTGTCCACTTTCCATGTGGTAGAATCTTTCTGTCCACCATATCTATCCTCCTTCTTTCCTGTTCTATAAACTTTAAATTCCCAGAAATGCTTGCTTACTGCCTCCCAAGCTCTAAGTCTCATGGCTTAACCTTGATGTTAGAAATTCAATAAAAGTAAGTTTCTCACTAGAAATAGAAAATACATTGAAGGATAGGGGAGTTTGTAAAAAAATATGTATCCTTCCAATTTCACATCAATAAAAACTAAAATGAAAATCCATGTTAATATAAATTCTATAGAAATCAATAAGGAAAAAGTGAATATTATTAGGAATTGGGGTATCCAAGCCCACAGGCATCCAGAATTGGTATCATTTAGTTGTGAGCCTGTGACATATCATCTTCCTTTGTGTTCACAATTGATTAATCACCTTACCGTTTATCTTTTGTGACATCTTTTCCTCATCAGATCTCCAGTGATTAACCACCAGTACCTTTCTTGAGCATTGGTGAAATCCTGAATAATGACTTGATAACCTGTACCATTTTCTAGAAACTTCCTTCACCATGTTAAACCATGTAGTCTGGCAAGTATGCCTTTGGCACTTTTCTGCTTCTATCATTTCTGCCCCTCAAGGGAAATTTCTTGCTTCTGAGTGCTGCATTTCTGCAATGGGATACCTTGTCTTATCTTCTTGTAACCTGTGATGATCCTTGCCTCTTTTCAAGTTTGTGAAGTAGGTCTTTTATCCTAAAGTTGTGCTTCTCCTTTCCCTCTACTATTCAAGGATTATTCCTTATTTTGTAAGTAGAAAAGTCTCTGGTGTGTGAGCACTGTGGAACTAGAACATGCAGGCCTTTCGTGTTTAAAGGAATGTGGTTATGTATATGTTTAAATTTTTTTGCCAAAATATATATTAGAAAGGAAATAATAGACCAAAAATATCGCATACCAAGAAATAAATCCTTTTGATCCTAAATATGCGTTACTTACACAGATATTGTGTTGCTTAAAACAATACCTTGAGCTGGTAAAGAAATGAGTCTAAGCCTGGATTAGTTAGATTTGATCTGAACGAATGGATCTGGTTAACTGGACTAATCAGGGTAAAAATCAACATGAGTATGAGATTGGGAAGCAAGGGCTGTTGCTGATATGGAAACTGTGTCCAAACTAAGAAGAGACCCACAGAAAGCAAAGTGGTCACAGACTATAGCATTTCATGACTTCTGACCCTTTTGTTTCCAAATTGCTAATTTCCCTGAAGGAAAACAACCATAATGAATGATTTTTAAATAATATCTTAAAGAAAAGGAGTACTTTCCCTTTTATTTTGGAATTTAGTTTCCTAGGAGAAAAAATATTACCAAACCTTCCCCCACAAAAGCCATTTTTAATTAGAGTCACCAAATACAAAAGTAGTAAATTTTGACCCTCCAAGAACCAAGAACTTCTTGTTTTAGAAAATAAGTTCCAGGAAGCTGGAAAAGTATGCAAAAAACACTTTTAAAATAAAATTGTAAAAAGCTTACATGAAGAAGAAACAATGATTTTGCAAATATAACCAATTTTTTAAAAATATCAAATACAACCATTAAAATATTTATTTGAGCCTAAATTATAGGTAGCCCTTACTACTGTCCACTGATTGGGATCTAGAATGTAACTTAATTGCTTAGAAATTCCAGGGCACTTTTAAAAGAAACTTCCCAATCAGGAAGCTCATACCACTGCTATTTAAATTATGACATTAGGGAGGCCAATTCAAGCTATTTTCTTCATCTTATGTCATATGTGGTTTTCATCTCTCTTGTGACTTCAGGATGCCTTAACTGGAATAAAAAAAGTCTTACAAGGAAAAAAAAAATATTTATTTATTTGAAAGAGTTACAGAGAGAGAGAGAGAGAGAGACAGAGAGAGAGACAGAAATCTTCCATCTTCTGGCTCTCTCCCCACATGGCTGCAACGGCTGGAGCTGGGCCTATCCAAAGCCAGGATCCAGGATCTTCATCCGGGTCTCCCATGCGGGTTCAGGGGCCCAAGCACTTGGGCCAGACTCTGCTGCTTTCCCAGGCGCCTTAGAAGGAAGCTAGATTGGAAGTGGAACAGCCAGGATTCAAACCAGGGCCAGATGCCGTAGTTGTAGGTGGCAGCTTTACTAGCTAAACAAGAGTGCCAGCCCCTCAAGTATAACTTTTTTTAAAAGATTTATTTTATTTATTTGAAAGACAGAGTTACAGAGAGAGGTAGAGACAGAGGGAGAGGTCTTCCATCCACTGGTTCATTCCCCAGATGGCTGCAATGGCCAGAGCTGCACCGATCCGAAGCCAGGAGCCAGGAGGTTCTTCCAGGTCTCCCATGTGGGTGCAAGGGCCCAAGGACTTGGGCCATCTTCCACTGCTATCCCAGGCCATAGTAGAGAGCTGGATTGAAGAGGAGCAGCCGGGACCAGAACCAGAGCCCATATGAGATGGCGGCGCTTCCGGCCAGGGCGTTAACCCGCTGCACCACAGCGCTGGCCCCTCAAGTATAACTTTTAAAATTGAAAAACAGAATAGAAATAAAACACTCATCAGACATAACTAGAAAGAAATTAAATCTAGTGGAATACACAAAGTGATCACTCGGATCATTAAGATGTAGATATAAAAATAGAAAAAATATTATTTAAAAGACACAATAAATATAAGATACATCCAATCAGAGTCCCTGGAGGAAAGGACAAAGGTAACTGAGAAAATGATTGTCTGAAAGTTGTCTGGAAGGCATACATGAAAGGCATGCATCATAGATTCTCAGGGGACAATAGGACAATAAAAAGAAATATACATGTATGTTTCATATAATAAGCGAACATCAAAGAAATTATAGTCAAACTATTGAGCACAAAAGAGACTGATCAGCTGTAATTAGGTAAGGAGAAAACTTCTCAAAGATGGAAATTAGAAAACTGTGACCCAATCGAGGAAAATCGCACCGAAAGCTACTGTGTGTAGCCACTGAGGCACCCACTGACGAACTCTTGAGAGGGGCCGCTTACACAGAATTTAGTTTAGGTAGAGTTTCCTGGAGTTGGCCAGTGTAGCATAAGTTAAAATTTTTGATCCAACATAGTTATCTTTTGAGAATGGCTCAAATTCTTTCAAGATGTAGAGGAAGAAGCAATTGCAACCTCAGCCAATGAGGCCAATGTAACATTATTCCTAATACCTGACAAAAAATATTACAAAGAAAATTTGCATAGACTAAATTGTTTATAACAGAAAGACACAACCAATATTTAGTAAAACATTGACAAAGCAAATTCAGCAGCATAAAAAAGCACAATAAGTTATGACTAAGTGGAGTTTATCCATGGAAAACTAGGTTAGTTTATCCTTTAAAACTCATATATTGGTGTAATTCACCATATTAACAGAATAAAGGGGGAAGCCCATACAATAATCTCAATATATACAGAGAAAATATTTAACAAAATTGCATACCAATTCATGGTTAAAGGCATCTCTCAGAAAACTATAAATATAAGAAGCTTTTTGAACTTGATATAGGGTATCTCACAAAGAAAGACTATGGCTTCCCTCAGAGTAGATGATTAAATGGTGAATGCTTTCCTACTACAGTTGGGAATGAGGCCAGGCTATTTATTGTTACTACTTTCATTCAGCATTGTACTGGAGATCGTTGTCAAAATAAAAAGGCAATGAAAAGAAAAAATCTATTAATGTAGAAATTGTGAATACTCGATAATTTTCTATTCTACTTTGAGGCACATTGAAACCTTCACATATCACTAAGAGACATACACAAGAATGTTTGCAGCATCATTTGGACTATCAGAATCTGTAAACAATGCCGGTTCATCAACAATGGAGTAGATACATAAATTTTAGTAAATTTAAACAATTGTCTATTATGCAGCCATGAAATGAATAAGCTACAACTGTGTGTTATTATATGGGTGAATCTTAGAGACAGATTGTGTAAAAAATAATATTACAACAAATTGAATGCAGTATGCTAAATTCATGTAACATCATACCAGATCTTGACACATTTACTGTATATGGGCTTTTTAGTGACCTCTTAAATTTAATAATCCCAAGGGCCCCAACACTACATGTCTCTATCCCATTAGATTCCCAAGGGCCAAAGAATAATCAACAAATATATCTTTTTTTTTGACAGGCAGAGTGGACAGTGAGAGAGAGAGAGAGAGACAGAGAGAAAGGTCTTCCTTTTCCATTGGTTCACCCTCCAATGGCCGCTGCGGCCGGCACGCTGCGACCAGCGCACCGTGCTGATCCGAAGCCAGGAGCCAGGTGCTTCTCCTGGTCTCCCATGCAGGTGCAGGGCCCAAGCACTTGGGCCATCCTCCACTGCACTCCCGGGCCACAGCAGAGAGCTGGACAGGAAGAGGAGCAACCAGGACAGAATCCGGTGCCCTGACCGGGACTAGAACCCGGGATGCCCGCGCCGCTAGGCGGAGGATTAGCCTATTGAGCCGCGGCGCTGGCCACAAATATATCTTTTAATATGTCACTCCCTTGCTCACTAGTCATAATGTCAAATAAATTCCAAGTACTGTAGTCTAGTTTTTTCTCTTTTTTAAAAATTTGTATGTATCTCATAAATACATTAGAAACATAGTAATTCTTCCCACCATACCCACCCTCCCACTCACTCCACCCCTCTTCCTTCCCTCTCCTGTTTGGTATGAGAAAGAAGAAGAAACAGAAAGAAAGGAAAAAAAAAAGAAAGAATGGAATAAAAAAACTATGAGAACTGTTCCTCAACAGTCTAGAAAAGGGCTGTTATGTTACGGCTTCTCGAAGGTGATTTTGCTTTTTTTCCACCTTCCTCTTTTCCCTTCCTTCCTCCCCCTTCTTTCCTTTTAGAAATTTAATTGTCTTTAAAGAAGAACCCAAGGATGATACGTGTCTTGTGAGCTCTTAGACATAACTTTAACTTATGAGACATAGTATTATCCTTCATTTAATACACTAAATGGAAGGATTCTTGAGAACAGGTTTTACAATTAAGTTTAGCCACAACCAGCTTTAACTTTTTTCCTGCTGCTAAGCATAATGCATGTCTTTCTGTCAGACTGGTTATTCTCATAGCTTTTCTGTTCTTCTCAGCTGCACTCCTAAACCCTGATATTATCTTTAAATCTCATTTCTTGGGCACTTTGTGAAAGGATCACAAAGTAGTTGTTGGGATGTTAGGAGACATGGATTCTGTTTCTAGTAATTCTGTACACCAACTATGTGAATTTGGGAAATGATCTAAATATATATTATTGAACACTGTAAATGTAGAAACCATTGTTTGGAAGTTTTGATAATAAATCAGATCCACTAGATATTTTCAGTCCCTCAATGACTTAGAGCTTGCTGAGAGAGTAAGGAAGATGCATGCTTGAATATAGTGATCATAAAATAAGTAAAGTACACATCCACATAGGGGAAACACAGAATATGCTATGGGGTCCTCCATTGGTGGAGAAATCCATTTTTATTGTGAGTGGAGATAAGTAAAAGCTTCATGATTGAGGGGATATTTGAAGTGGGAGCAGCTAATAGTGCAGCAGAGTGTTGAGCTATATGGCAAGCTGCAACCAAGAGAAATGCATCGGATATGGTTCTGGAGACTAAAGGAAGAATAGAACTGACATAGGAGTAGATATATTTATTCTATATTAAATAAAAACCATTAGGAATAGAGATTAAATGATCCATTCACTCTCAGAAATTGAGCTGGAACTGTGGCCAGCTTGGCAATTCTGGATGTTTAATCCACTGAACTGTGTAATGTCGACTTACTTAGATTTAATTTCAAGAGTCAACTTTGCTTTATATACTAAGGAAATCATGTTTGACTGCTATGAGGATTCACGTATCTTTTCGATTCAGTTTGTTTATCAGCGTGAAGTGTCTGATTACACTATGTTCATTGTAACTCTATAGTCATTTCATCAAAAGGTAGGATGTTAATCTATCTGCTGCTCTGTAATAAGTTTTACCTTTGTTCTGTGTTGTGTTTTAATTGATGTTCTGTGTTCATCTTTTCTGTGTTGAGTATGACCTGTATTCAAAATTGAATACAGTGCCAGTCTTCACATTTTGCTCCATAATAGATTCTGCAAGCCTATCTCTGTGTAGTGGGAGTCCAGTACAGCACATGGATGAGGTTTTTCTCTCTTTAGCATCCAAGAGAATGAGTTGCAGAGGGGATGCTATCAAATGACTCTGAGGTTAATTCTGTTTTTGAATTTAAGTATTTCTGCCTTTCTTCTTCATTATGCCTTTATTCTTGGAAAGTATTTTGATGCCTTGTGGAAAATTCATGGGATTCTGGATGTAGTAGATGTGAGGTCTGGTCTTGGTATTATCTGGGCCACACTTGAATTGTAGCATTTTGACAAATGGGGTGTCAGAGTCAAATAAAGAGATGAGGATTACACAGTAATTCTTTTTCAAATGAAAAGATGTGTATTTCACTTATATATGGTAAATTTTAGATAGTCACAGATCATTAAAACTCTACTATGTATAATTCCTGGCAATTTGACAAAGGTTTAAAACAAATTTTGACAAAACACAAAGCTTATACACAAGGCATTTCTTTCTTTCTTTTTTTAATTTAAGTTCACATATATAAGGGAAAACATGCAGCATTTGTTCTGTGTCCAGCTTACTTCACTCAACATGATGTCATCCAGTTGCAGCCATTTTGCAAACCAGTTGCAAGTGATAGAATTTCATTCTTTTTTATAACAATAGTATTCAATCATATTTTTTATCCATTCATTTGCTGATGAACACCCTGGTTAATTCTGTATTTTGGCTATTGTGAACAGTGCTGCCATAAACATGATAATGTAGGTGTCTGTTTGATACAATGTGTTTATGTCTTTTGGGTATAAACACAGCAGTGGGACTGCTGGATCATATGGAAAGTCTGTTTTTAGTTTTTTGAGAAGTCTCCATACTGTTTTCCACAGTGAGTAGGATAATTTTCATTCCCACCAACAGTGTGTAAAAGTTTCTTTCTCCACATCTCCTTGAGTAGTTGTTACTCTCTGCCTTTTGGATAATAGTCATTCTGACAGGGATGAAGCAATATCTCATTATGGTTTTTATTTGCACTTCCCTAATAGCATCTGGTTTTGAGCATTTTTTCATGTATTTGTTGACCATTTATATTTCCTCTTCTATTGAGGTCCTTTGCCAATTTCTTAGCTGGATTGGTTGCTTTTTGTTATTGAGCATTTTTGAGTTGCTGATATAATTTGGATATCAATTCTTTGTTAGATAAATAGCTTGCTGCAGTTATTTAAAAAGGGGATGTCTAAAATAAGAATAATTAGCTATAATGGGGCTGGGCATTTGATGTAGTGGTTTAGATGCCGCTTTTGATGCCCACATGCTATAGTGGAGTGCCTCATTCAAGGTGTGGGTCTGCTTCCTATCCATCTTGCTCTTGTTGTGCACCCTGGGAAGGTATCAGGTGGTAGTTCAAGAAGTTGGGTCCCTGCCTTCCACATGAGAGGCTCAGATACAGTCAGTCCATGGTTCTTGTCTTTAGCCTGGCCCAGTCCTGGCTGTTGTGGGCATTTGGAGAACAAACTAGTGGTTGGAAAATCTCCCTGTGTTTCTGTCTGTGTCTCTCTGCCTTTCAAATAAAATGAAATAATACTTTAAATAATTGTTATCTATAACATGGATTAAAGTCAGAGAACATTGGCTAACTAGTAATTAAAAGTATTTTATAGAATGCAGCAACAATAGCATATATATAGGGGCAGCTGCTATCATAGGATTATGGAGTGTCAATGAAGAGTCCTCAAACCCCACCCTGTACTGAGATCTAGACTCTTGAGTGGGCATTATCATGACTCAGTGGACCCGGGAAAAGTCAGTGAAGTACCTCACCACAGGGAATTGCTAGAAACTTGCCTTCTGGGGTTTTGAGAAAGCAATCCATTGGAAAATGTTGCATCTTAAAATTTGCTGCAGTTCCTTTAGTCAGTGGAGGAGGAAGCTGCTTGCTTGCTGTTGGCCACTGCTGGCCACCAGATGCTGCAGGAACTAGAAGCTGAAGAAGCCTCCTTCTGTAGGAATGGGGCATTGGAGAAACTGCACTCTGTAGGAGCTAATGCTCGGGAAAGCACAAGCAAGGCAGGAACGAAGCACTGGCAGGTGCACAGAGATTGGGACTTGAGAGTTTACTCACCTGCAGAGTGGTGTGAGGTCTGGGATACATGCTATCTACATTTGGTGAACCATGTTGATCACTGAGCTGGGATGAGGACCACAGACTTACCAAGGGACTGCGCATTTTTGGCATATGACTGAAGCAGAGCAAAGTTGGATTCTCCTCAAAAACCTCCTACTGTCTGCCATGCAATAGGAATAACAAGGAATCAATACCAAGTACTAGTTCACTGGAAGCAGAAGAAAAATCATTTCGTCTAATGCCCTCTACTGACAAAGCTTAATAATGTATTTGCTGCAAAGGAGAAAAATGTAAAAAGATTAAATAAAGTCCTTTATCACAGATCAGGTGATAAAGGATGGATCTGAGCTAAGGGACAATAAATCAATAGCTTCTTCAGATTAGAACCTATCTGAAGATATCTGAAGGATTGAGTTAGATTTGAATTTAAAAGCACTTCCTATACTCTGAAACAGAGTACAAAAATTTACTCTTGCTACAGTTTACTGATTTACTGTAAGTAAACATGCTACTGACATAAATCATTAGTACGAGAGTTGGCAGATTACATGACAGCAAATCTGCTTTTTAAAATTTTTTTAATTCATTTCAGTCTTATACTTGCTCATTGCTGCCCCTGAGCTCAAACTTATTTGAGCCTCCCAAGGTAAAATAAACTGTATGTTGTGTTCAGCAGTAAGTGAATATAAAAACAATACTTACTGAAATATAATTATATAATAGGCATTACAAATACACTTACTTCTTGATAATATTAATAGTACTTAGCCTCATGTTTTAAAATTTTAATGGGAGAGAGAGATATCTTGTCTGCTGATTCACTCTCCAAATGCCTGAAAAGCTAGGATTGGGCCTGGCCAGAGTCAGGAGTCCAGAACTCAATCCAGGCCTCCCACATGGGTGGCAGGGATCCAGTTTCTTGAGCCATCACCTATTACCTCACAGGTGTCCACTGTCAGGAAGCTGGAATTGGGAGGGACTTGAATCCAGGCATTGTAGTATGGGGTATGGGTGTCCAAACCGTGGTCTTCATTGCTATGCCAAATGCCTGACCCATATTAGCCTCATCTTAGAAATGAGGAGCTGAGGTAAAATAATTTACTAGGACTTAGCAGAAGGAGTTGGACTAGGATTAAAATCCAGGTTTTTCTGATTCTTGAGCTTGTGCATTTAACTCAGAATCAAAGTACAGTTTCTCCCAAACCCAGGGCAGTGTGAAAGTGCTGTGAGATGGGTAAGATGCACATTTACTTTGAATCTTTGATGTCTGTGTGTGGTTTACCCTTCTGGTAGGCAATAACAATGCCCCTTTCTTTAGGAAGATTTTCTTGTAAATTTAGCTGCTTCTCAGTAGCTCACACACTTGATGCTAGGAAGAAGGATCAGATACGCAGAGATTGATTCAGAACTAGTTGTCTAGCTCTAGCTGCAGAAAATGATTTATTTACAGAGTAGAAAACAACCAAATGGACTGTCTCCAACAAAAAAAATAGACTCCCACAGTGTTGGTAGATTTCTGCAGCCCATTTCACTGAGAAGTATTTTATGCTAACAACATGATTAGATTAAAATGTAGGAACCACAGAAACTTATAGCCCCAACCTGTAAACAATCCAGGTGTCTATCAACAATGGCATGGAAAAAATATGACATTTTATATAAAGAAATATTTTAAAGAAATTAAAATGAATAAACTATAGTATATATAAAAACATGGATGAATCTCATAGACATAGTATTGAGCAAAAGGAGTCCAGAATAAAAAATCTATGGAGCTCAAAAACAGGTGAAAATAACTGATGATGCTGTTAGAATAAGATTTCACTTTGAGGGGATTAGGAACAGGCTTTGGGTTATTGTTAATGTCTCCTACTTGATCTGAGTAGTATCTACCTCCATGGGAGTAGACATTTGCAAATTTCATAGAATAGGAAAAGGAAGGCCTGGGAACTTGGTCTGATCTCGCCTTGCGGATGAATGAGGTTGAAGATGGGAAAAGTTCAGAGTACTAGGAGAGATATGAGCATCTACCAGGGAGACTATAAGCAGATTACAGGCACAGTATTCTGTGATAGAGCAATTATGTTTAAGCAAAGACCAAAGCCAAGAGAAGTCCTATACTGCTGACAGGAAAGGACGTGAGATGTGGACAGTAGTGACAACAGTGGATTAGAGATTTGCTGGGAGTGGTGGAGTGAAGCACTGGAAGGGTAGGAGGAGGTGAGGCAGAACTGTACGCTTCAGATCAAGGTTTCAGAGGCATGGGTGTGGGTTGCTGGCTGGGGTGGGGGGAGGTCATTCAGGGCGAGGATGCCCGTGTTCTGAGAGCTGATGCTGGATTTCACTCGTGGGTGTTTACTTCGCTGAACGGTGCTGAAAGGAAGGGCACTTCTGTTGATGGCTGTTCAGGTTATTTCCTCTGCCCCAGTTACCTAGACTGCACTCCTTAAGACTCACATAAACAGAAGTTATTCTGTGAGACCAGCCCTGAGTCACTCATTTCAATATAGCTCTCATTTCTCTAATTCCATAGCCTCTAACGGCTCATACATGAGTTAGTGTTCAATGAGCATTGGCTTAATTGAATATTTCAATGAGGCATCACTACTCACATTAGAAGCAGGTATTTGGAGCTGAATGAACTATATATTTAGCCTGGAACTAGTAAATTCCAACAGTTTAGGAAAATTGATTTGCCTATTCTGAAAGTATTTTTTTCCTAGAGAATAACAATCCATGTTTTTCTTTTTGTACACAGCAAAATAGTTTAGAGAAAAAGTTTCCACATGTTTGTGCTAAAAAGGAAAAAAAAACTGTGACTTTTTAAGTAGTCATTGGATGTTTTTACTTCTGCTTGATGTCTGGCTATAGTCTCACTTTTTTTTTTTTTTTTTTTTTGTAGATCAGCTTGTAACATCAAGTGACATGCACGAATTCCAGACAGATGTCTCCAATGTCTGGAATCAAGACAAATTATATCACTTGGCTGTCACAAGAATGCCTCTTTTGATGTTATGGAGCAATTTGTTTAATGACACAATTGCTAGGCTGTGGAACAGATGACTGTCTGTTTTGTTGCTCAGAATTCCTGGGGCACTGCAGAGGGCCAGGCGGTTGCAACATGACTGGTGTGTCTGGGTAAGGGCATTCACACTGCCCCAGGAGCAGAGGGAGGCAATGGCTCTGAGCTACCCTGAAGAGTTGGTCTGATGCTTCTAGGGTTGCTGGAGGTTTGTTTTCTAGGGAATGCACTTCAATTTTTTTTGGTTATCTGGTTATTTGAAGTTGGAAGAATGGAAGAGCAAGTTTGGATGTTATGGGGGGGGGGGCCCATGAATGTTGTGTGTGGGGGAGGGCCACAGAGACATGAGTGAGAGCCCTCATCTTTCAAGATGTCTCAACAAAAATACTGATCTCAAGCTGAAGTAGAAAGGTATAATAAAATGAATATTGTATAGGGATGTGATGGGGTAAAAGGCTCAGAGGAGAAAGTTTTCTGTATGAAGTTTTGGCTATGAATGACCAGTAATGGTCTAAATGGCAGGAATAAGGCAATTCTGTTTTTAAATTGCTTAATTTCTGGGTTCTATGTAGAGCAGCGGGGTCTCTAAATGGAGTGGACAGGATGTAGGAGAATGAAGTGTGGTGCTAAATTCAAACACCCATGACAAGGTTCAGACATCCTCACTCAGTTAATCTTGGATGGGGCCCCCAAGAAGCTGTACTTTTAGAAAGCATTATTGATGATTTCGATGCAAATGATCCAAATACAACCCCACTGCCAACTGAGAGGTGTTAACAATGAAAAAGTAACTTGCTTTTGCAGAGTGAGTGGTAGCTCCAAGGAAAGAAATGTTCGGGAAGATTAAGGAGAGTAGTAATTAAGGCTGTATGTAATAACATTTACTGCTCAGATATTATGAAAATTTCAATTTGCAAGTACCATTCCTAATCAGTGCTCTTTCTTTCTTTCTTTGAATGTCTACTCTAAATCCTTTCTTTAAAGAAGGGAAGCTAAGATTGTCCTTCACCTTAAATATTACCTGAGGACAGATTCATTGTACAGATATTTCTGCTGCTACTCAGAGAATACCCAGGATGGAGAATTCATAAATTCAGGCTTCGCTTCAGTGACTGGAAGGTGTTCAAGCCATTTAAAAATACAATTCTCTTAAACGTGTTTTGAGAGCTAAACGGAAGACGCAGTATGCTTTAGAGCGAAGCCATTCCCACTGAAGCCCACGAGGTGGCACTCTCCTACCGTCCCTGACTTCAGCGCTTGCCAGACGGTCTATGAGGCTGAGATGCTGTGTCTGAAAGCAGAGAGAATCCGGGGAGATCCTGTCAGCATTACGGAACAGGCTGGCTTGAATTATTCTTAGAACATAGAATGACAGTATTCTCTGCTCTTTTCGCACTTGTTCTAGTCTTGTCTGAATGCTGAAGGTCACATTATCCTGTTCCAGAAGGCACTGTTAGGATCAATTGGCTAAATAGAGGAAACCAAAACAGGCTGACCAAAAGGGCAAGAGAAAAAGGACAAAAGGAAAAAAAGAGATCTGAGTCTCTGCAATAGACCCACGGAAAGGGAAATGCCGCGAGGCGAGGGATTAAGGAAGTGCAGCAGATGATGAATTCAGGTTTGAAGACACTGAACTCAGATGTTTCTTTGTCTTCCCAAGGTCAGCTCTCAAGGTCATGTTGGAGAGCACTGGAAGGGCCGTGCACAGTGTTGCTAGTTGTAGCATTCTGGGACTCAGTTTTAGGAATTGGCTGGTGAATTTAGGGCAGCCAGACTGATGGTCATTTTCATATTACTTCCTCACAGTCATCTGGTTAACTTCGCATAAATGTCTAGGATCCAGCAGTTGTCTTACTTTATGCGACACTGCAGGGACAGCTGGAAGTCTAGGAATCCATGGTCCCTGCATTTGAGGGCAGATCTGTGAATCCTTGCATAAGCCGCCAGCCTGGCCTGACGCCAGCATTGCACCCTGCAGTACCAGGGCTTCCCAAGGCTGGTGTCTGAGCACTGCCTGGACACCCTGCTCCACTTGCTGCTCTCCTGTTTCTATGCCCAACAGAGCCTTGCAGGGACATCACCATGTAGCCCTTGACCATGAGGGGGACTAATTTTGTTTGAAGCAAGTAAATAAGTGGAAGATCAAAGCAAACTCCAATCCAAAATGCAGACTTGCACAGTTAGAAATGATCTTTTAAAAACGATGTTTTCTAAGCTTTTAAGGCATATTGGGAGGCATTTGAATTCATGTCCTAGACAAAATATTAAATGAAAATATTTACTGTTTAAAATCTTCAATGTCCTTATAAAGTACTAAGTAGTCAAAGCTCTTTCTCTCAGTTACCAGCCTTATTAATTAGTACTATTCTATGTTATTTATATTTTGATAAAATAATGTTCCTTATACAGTGTTGTCTACATTGGAAGGTTTTTTTTTTTTTTTTTATTTGACAGGTAGAGTTATAGACAGTGAGAGAGAGAGACAGAGAGAAAGGTCTTCCTTCCGTTGGTTCACCCTCCAATGGCCGCCACAGCCGATGCTGCGCCAATCCAAAGCCAGGAGCCAGGTGCTTCCTCCTGGTCTCCCATGCTGGTGCAGGGGCCCAAGCACCTGGGCCATCCTCCACTGCCCTCCCAGGCCACAGCAGAGAGCTGGACTGGAAGAGGGGCAACTGGTACTAGAACCCAGCACCCATATGGGCTACTGGCGCCCCAGGCGGAGGATTAACCAAGTAAGCCATGGCGCCGGCCCCAATGTTGGAAGATTTTTATACAAAGCAAAGAATATTCCACTCTGACTGTGACATCCCAGTGTTGATTCAGTTCCGTACTTAGTGGCTAATGGGATAGAATTGAACAATGAAAACCTCACTTAAGATTATCTTTGGGTGACTATGGTGTTTACACCTTTTTAGAGAGGATGCATATCATTGCAAATGTCTGGATTTTTCTGCCCTAAATCTCATTAAAATCCAGCCTTCCCAAATAAAGCTCATTCTTTCAGTTTAATAAATGACCCCATTAGAAAAGATGGAAAGCATGTATCTGAGGTTTCTCTGATAAAAACATAATGGGTTGCTTAGGTAGGGCTTATCTCAATCACCTGGCAGCATTATTCTGGTACCAGCTGAATAAAAGAATTCAGTTAAATATCGAGATTCTGGTTGTTCTAAGGGTTAATTTAGACTTGATTACATTATTTCAGCAGGATATTCACATTTCTTTGTCATCTTCTCTCCAAAGAAGCCAATATGTGTGTATGACCTGTTTCTTCTGAGCCAGGTAGACAGTCCATCCATAAGTATTTTTTTCAGCATTTTTAGATGATTTTCTCTTTAACACCTGAAACTTACTGCAGCCAGTAAAAGTCACCAAGATCTTAGCCTATCCTGAACCTACTGTCTTTACTGACCTTAGTTAATTGTATCATACATTCATTCAACAAATAATTGCCAGGCATGCATGCTGTAGCTTGCATGGTGCTAAACTGGAAGCAGTTTTCATTTAGGGATGATACTTGTGTATTTTTCATTGTATAATCAATACCTGACATAGTGTAGTGAACAGTTGAGAAATGGGCGTTAAATGAATGCATGGAGATGCAGGGGTAAATGAGAGATGTGTGATCCCTGCTCATTGTTCTTGAATGCCAGGGCAATGTCATTGATTTCTCTGAATCATCCACCTCTTGAAGTTCACTGTGCACTGTAGGCCTGCTCTACTATTTGTTAATTCATAGTCAAAAAGAGTTATCATTCAGTAACACTCTAATGTTGATCTATACAGTCCATTGTAGGTCAAAATTAGATTTCCAAAATGTGTGGAATTAAAGTGAGTTGGCAGAAAAGGCAGGTTTTTATTGTCTTTCTCAGGGGAACTTAAACTGAATTGAGTTAATTTAACCTTGAGAGTAAAATTCTGGTACAACTATGGACCTTTGAACAGGGAGATTGTATCATGGTTGTAGTTGTTCACCTGGAAACCAGGCTGGTGTTTGCAAGGTAAATGGTATCCATTCCTCCCTGACCCACTTGGTTCTGGCTTTAGAATTGCTCAGGGCTCACTTGTTAAACAGTTGTGTCTCCTAAAGTGGAATTTCTCCAGCTATCTCTTGAGCCAGAAGAAGAAGGAAATAACAAAGAAAGAATCTTAGGGGTGAATCTAAGTGCTGTCATCTCTCATTTGAAGAGGCCTTTTCATACTGGAAAGGAACAATGCTTTCAGTTTATTGCCCCTTCTTCATTCTCAAAGGGATGTAATTGAGTAAAGAGCTACTGTCTGCGGCTCCCTGGCTGTTGGATTGTAACAGTGGGATGTGGAAAATGTGCAGCCCAGTGAAATGAATTAAGTTGCCCACTTTGTTATAGCTAGTGAAGTGGCAACACTAGCATTAAAACTCAAGTTCCTGAATACAAGTCTCTTTTTATAATGTCATATACCTTGATGTCCTTACCAGTGCCCCAAAGAGGGTTACTGATTGGGAAGTGTACTGTGTTTATTGTGTATGGATCTAAGTACTTTATCCTAAAGCTTTCTCTATGGTGTCTTAGAAAAGTAAGATATGAATCCTGCCATCAGTGAAGTTGCAGTAAATTTTGAGAGAAATTCTACATACTTTACAAGTCGAGCAAGACCACCATCCAAATAGTAGGGGATGGAGAGATGTTAACCTCATGATGGCAGCTCATAGAAACTGAGAGACTTTGTGGCTGGAGAGGAAGGCATTGCTTGTTTGACTGTCAATTTGTTGAGTGATTAATATGTATTAGAAGAGTAAATAGAGTTAGATTTTCAAATGTAGCAGATGTCTGAAAATCTCATACCATCTGCAAAACAGAAGATTTGAAGAGATGCTGCCCAATATTTTTGTACCCTTATTTTTTTAATTTATAAAGATTCCAGAAGAAAATTTTTACAATATGCTATAAAACTAGGAAAGAGAAGAGGGACTGTGAAGGAAAGGCTTGAAATTTAAGAACCAAAATTCAAACCTATGGTCTTACCCCTCCGATGTGTTTCTGTTACAGTATCAGCTCATTCAGTGAGTGCATCCTGCACTGTCCCATCATGTGAGAAACCTACAGATCAGTCTCGGTACATTCTATTGCTGCTGCCCCAAATCCCATCTAACTATCACTAATTGCTCCACTGCCAACACTTTGCTCTCATCTTTTTCACCTGGACAATAATAATCCCTGTCAGTTTGCCTTCCTCCACCCAATGGCCCTTCTACTTGATAATTTCCTAGACTCCCGAATGACTTCTTCAAAATGTAAATAGTTTTCCATTTCTTCCCACTACTCTTTAACACCATCCAATAGACTTCCTATTGCTCTTATAACAAGGACCTTTTCCCCCAAATGGCCCTCAAAGACAACATTATTTCTCTGAATATCTAAAACCATTTCCTTTTCTCCTTCACACTATAACACTGTAGAGTCTACTGTCTTTCCTATCTGGGAAGGTATTCACTGAGATACTTCTTCTTCTTTTTGAAGCTTTATTTGAAAGTCAGAGTTACCGAGAGAGAGAGACAGAGAATCTTCTATCTGCTGGCTCACTCCCTAAATGGCCACAAAGGCTCAGGACTATGTACATGTGTAGGTAGCAGGGGCCCAAAGCACTGGGGCCATTTTGCACTGCTTGTCCCAGGTGCATTAGCATGTAGTGGATCAGAAGTGGAGCAGCCATGAACTGATGCCCATATGGGATGCCAGCATCATGGCTTTACGTACTATGCCGCTACCCTGGCCCCTCACTTAGTCACTTCCATCCTCAGTCCTTGGATAGCTGCTCAACATTTACCTCCGCCTTAAAGCCACTGCCCTCTGCTTCTATTGTGGCTTTAACCATGTAGCCCTCATTCTTCACAGATACAGTATCACATTTAACTTGTGTGATTCCATCCTTGGCTCAGATCACCAGTGTACTCCTATACGCAGCAGAATGCTTGGCACATTGAGGGGAGCTGGTGAATATTACTTGAGTGAATGACCAAGAAAAATGGGAATATTCTGAGTCCAGAAAGGAAAGATGAAGACATTGCTTAAAAGCAGTCTCACAGGAGACTGTGTTGCCCTCAGAAAAGTTGAGGTTCTGGGGCTAGCGCTGTGGTATAGCTGGTGAAGCCGCTGCCTGCAGTGTCGGCAGCCTGTATGGACACTGGTTTGAGTCCTGGCTGCACCACTTCCAATCCAGCTCTTTGCTATGGCCCGGGAAAGTAGTAGAATGTGGCCCAAGTCGTTGGGCCTCTGCACTCGCATGGGAGACCTGGAGCAAGCTCCTGGCTCCTGGCTTTGGAATGGCACAGCTCTGGCCATTGTGGCCATCTGGGGAGTGAACCAGTGGTTGGAAAACTCTCTCTTTTTCTGCCTCTCCTTCTCTCTCTCTGTAACTCTGACTTTTGGGTAAATAAATAAATCTTTAAAGAAAAAAGTTGAAGTTCTTTTCTGCTCTCCTGAGGGTGTGTGAAAGAACTCTGCATTGTGTTGGACGTCAAGAAAAACTGCATGAATTACCAGTGGAGGCTTTGAATCTATGTTAAGAATACTGACAGTGGCAGAAGGCAAGTGGACAGGAGAGAATAAAGGAGGGAAATAGCCTTATATTCTTAGAATCGTATCTATGAAATACATGAAATCTGTTCTCTTTATATTAAAAAAGGTTTTTTAAAATAAAACATACACATCAGAGGAAAAAAGTCTTATGAAACTGCCTTATAGATGTTTTTAACTAAAAAAGAAACTAAACAAACAAAAATAAAATTCCTGCTCGAGTCTTAGCCTTAAGCTCTGATCCCGATAGCCCTTTACAATCCTTCTTGTGAATGTGATAAAGGCAGTCGATCCCATGTTGGTGATGCTGTGTCTGGGATGATTCTTGGAGACCCAGAGCTGAGAACTTCCACACTGGTGGCTTAGCTGTGGAATGCTGGGGCGCAGGCAGAGGAGCCGTCTTAGGAACACCGCAAAGGCTAAGGCATGGCAACTATCAAGCTGAGCTTTTATTCTTGCTGGGATTCTGCTATCTGCTGGTAACATCAGCAAACCTGGCCTCGTCTCTGGGTACTCAGCTTTGACTTTTGCCCTCATGAGCCTGAAAAAAAAAAAAAAAAAGAATTATTAACTAGTGATCTGACTGCACTAGGATCAGTAAATGCAAAGCCAGGAATCCCAGCTTGTGCTTCTTGACATAATAAGAACTAAAACTGCTCTCCAATTTTCCTGAAGATGATTCGTTCTAGATCGGTTGTAAGTTTCCAAGAAAGCTTACAATCAGCTCTTTGTAGCAGCTTTTGCTTTCCCAAATCAATTTTTTAAAGAATAACATGCAAGTCTCGGGTTGTAGACAAATAGACAAATAAAGCAAATTCCTTATTCTGAATTATTATAGCATGTGGAATAAATGTTAGAAGGTCTTAAGCTGTTAAAATAAATAATGTTGAAGGAAATAGGAGGTTCAAAGTTGAGTCTTATATCTGGTTCAAATTAGAGACTCTTTCCTAGCACATTTGCAATTAAAAAATGGTAGCATGTCATTGGATGAAATGAATAAAATAGTACCCCAGTTTCAGGTGCCTGAGGGGATAACTTGGAAAATATGTCCAGAAGAAAACCGGAAATGAGAGACTCCAAGCTCAGGATATTTGTAGGTGTTTGAGTAAAAGGTTGGATTCATCACTAAGAAAGCGTTTAGTCAGTTGAAGAGATATGTCTGCCAAAGAAGAATAGAATTCAGAAAATGCATTTATTCAGGGACAAAAGAAGGGAGGAGAGGCGGGAGATGGAGCTGCCCAATGCTGTCCCAGGCAAGGAGTAGGAGGCAGTCCCTGAAGCCACAGAAAGGTGGCGATTTGAAGTGGGAGGTATTATTCAATAATGTTTCCAGATTGTAGACAAGCTGAGGAAACAAACTGGGAACTGGGGTTACTAATTCCACTGACTTCTACTGAGAAGTTCTGGATAAACGTCATGTTTTATTATCACTTGTAGTCCATGGACTCCTCTAAAATGATTGGATTTCTGTTTTCCTAAGAATCTTGAGATAGTCAGTGTTTTAGTGTAACCATTGCAGCTTCTGTGTGGCTCTTCCTCTAGTCACTGGCCTCTTGAATAATGCCGGTTTCCTTCTCCTTTTTCCAGACAATTCTTCCTTCTGCTTACTTAGCTATGAACTTTTCTTCCCACCAGCTCTTGCTCCAAACCTTCTAACGGAGCAGGCACAATGCTGGTTGCATTTCAGATTATATAATTCTTATCCTTACAAACCTCCGTAGCCTTTAATTTAAAGAGAACAGTCTCAGCTCCTTGGCCCAGCATAGAGACCTCAAGGAATATTCTTTACAAAAAAATAACAAGTTACCAGATTAATCTTTGTGTCTCTGGCATCTGCTGAGTTTGAAATGGGTCTCTCTTTAGTCTTCTGAAGCACCCAATATGACGTTGTAAGAGACAGGACCTTGCATGCAGTTAGCTATGCAATGGCATTCTAGTCTTTTCTGGGAAATGTCACTTTAAGCATAAATTTACCCAGAAGTTTGAACCAACAGGGCAAGAAATCATTTATCAGAGCAGTTACTCAAAAACACACATTATCTTAAAAGTGTCTTGTAAGTGCAATTATTTTGGGAAACTCACATTCTGTTATCTAACCATGGGTCCTCCAGCCTGGCTGCACAGTGGAAACACCTAGGGAGCTTTTTAACACCAGCAAAGCCAGGACCTCGTTCCAGACTCATTAGTTCAGTCATGGCCACTCCTTGACAGCATGGATTCTTCAGTGTGGGTCCCCTATCAGCAGCATCAGCAACACCTGGAAACTTGCTGGCACTAAAACCTCTTGACTCCAGATCTTGTGAATGGGAAACCTGCATGTGAGGCCCAGCAGTGTATGCTTTGGTCAGCCCTCCGAGCGCTTCTGACGTGTGTAACTATTTCACAGTCACTGGCTGACAGCACTAAACTCTCTAAGTACCTTTGCGTCACAGCAGGCAGAGGTGGGCCCATAAGAAAGTCTTTCTGTTACCTCATTACAATAAAGGATATCATGTGGGTCCCAGGAAGCATCTACTTGTTAGTGGTTTAAGTGGGATCGCCGACTAAACTGGCAGTGAGCTTGAAGGCAGGGACTGTGATTATCTGGTGCTCAGGTCGTGTCCTTTCCTTTGCTTCAGACCCCAGCACCCAGCACAGGGCCAGGCATCCAGCAAGTGTTCGGGACAGGTGAGACTAAGATAACTACAAGGAATAGAGGCCTTAGTTACAGTGTGGTGTTTTCCTTCAGTTGTGTTGTTAGAAAAATATTCTCTCAAATATTTTTTGAAAATGCCAGGGAATTGAAAAATCTGTTGAAGCAAATGTTATTTATCATTTGTGCTTCTCAAAATACGATTAGGGGGCTTAGCATGGTAACACATTGAAAATTACTCTGCACAGGGAAAACGACAGAAGCAGATTGTATCATCAGAGCCCAAACAGAAGATCAAGGAGAAAGGGATGTGTATTGTGATTAAGGCTTGGTATACTTTATCAGCAAAGGCTGTAGCTTATTTCTTCAGAGCAACTTGCCTTTTAGAAAACACAGGCTTTCTGAGAGGAGAGATGTAAGGAAGTGACAAGGTGGCTTACTTTTTTCACAGATGAGGAAAGTAGACTGCAGGCTCCTGCACAGACCCTGGGCTAAGCAATGCCGTCTGGGAGCAGAACTTGGGGTTCCAGATTTTCATCTGTCCTTGCACATGGCCAAAATGGTTCGAAAACTTCCTGAAACCTGGCAGGAAGCCACAAGTCTAGGTCTAGGATCCCTTATGTTTTGTAATTGGCTTTCAATTTCAGAACTGAAATTCTCACTGTGTTTCCTCTAACAATAATTAAAAATTCATTCTTCATTTAGCATTCAGAGAAATCAAGTTCTATTTTTTTACCTACTGTTCCTCTAAATGAAAAAGAGATATGAGATAAATCCAAAATATTCCTCCAACTTCACAGCCTTAAATGTTTTTATCTCCTGAAGCTTTCCATTTGTGGTTTAAAGAGAAAAGCAGTATATAGACTGTTTGCTTTATAGAACATAGATCATTGGAACAGCTTATCTCATTGAGGAAACTGAGACCAAGAGGGGCATGGGAGTTTTCCGAAGTGTCATAGAGTAATTGAGAGAACAAGACCTAAGCCCTTCTTCCTTAGTCCCTCTTCAGTGCTCTTTGAATCCTTCTGTTGCTGTTATATAACCACTATAAACTCGCTCATACATCTGAAAAGCAGTTGGATAGGAGGGAGAAGCCATTATGAGTGAGTTTATCTCTGATCATAGAGTTTTAACTAGCATAGAGAGTTCTGTGGGAAAAGGCTTAAGATGGGCTTTCTATTCGCTGCTGAGTCAAACTAGATTTTGATTAGCAGTTTCTGCTCATTATGGTGCCTAACCCCACAGCCCATTTTCCAGTCCTATAGGCTCTCACTGTGTAAGATGCAACAAATAAGAACTAAAGAATTCAGCTCAGGGCTGGCACCGTAGCATAGGTTAAGCCCCTGCCCTCAGTGCCTACATCCCATATGGTTGCCAGTTCCAGTGCTGGCTGCTCTGCTCCACTTCCAATCCAACTCCCTGGTCATGCACCTGGGAAAGCAGCAAAAGATGGCCCAAGTACTTGGGCCCCTGCACCCATGTGGGAGACCCAGAAGAAGCTCCTAGCTCCTGGATCCTGGCTTTGGATCAGCCCAACTCCAGCCATTGCAGCCATTTGGAAAGTGAACCAGTGGGTGAAAGATCTCTCTGTGTCCCTTTCTCTCTCCTTCTCTCTGTGTATCTCTGCCAGAGAGAGAGAGAGAGAGAGAGAAGGAAGAAAGAAAATCAACTCCATGTTAAGACTGAATCAGACTACTTTCTTTACTATCTGATTGCACATTTGCACACACAGTCACATATGGATGCATGCCTGTACACATATGCACATACCTGCATGCATAGACACATGCACAGTTGCACGATTACTCCTATTGCATCGTGTGTAGCATATTGACAAGATGTCTGAAGGCTGGATTCAAGCTGCCTGGGTTCAGTCCAACCTCTGCCCTTTGGAACCATGAGACAAGAAGTTATTTAACCTTTGCCTGATTCCACATTTCCCTGATTCCACAAAGAGCTTGATTTGTCTCAGTTGTTCAAGTTAACACTGGTGTTCTTTACAAAACTCCAATGACCAGAGGCCAGTTGAGCTGCAGTCCCTGGCTTGCACAGGCGCTTCCAGGAGAGTCTTCATATGGTCTGTGTTTTTGCTTGTGAACTTGCAGAAGTAGGATATTTTGACCACAATTAATTAAGGTTATCTTTTCTCAGTCACCCCTTCATCGCTCTTTCCCTGTTGAAGGAGGGTAGTGGCCACTGCCATTTTGGGGATCTGGCTAAGAAAAAATTGAATTGGGATGCATTTGGTTTGGGTTCATTAGTAGTAGTATTTATGTTACAGCCATTTCTTCATAAATCATTGTTGGCTCTCCTGCTGTCAAGTGGTCAGGAATGCCCGAATTCCCCACTGTGTCAACTCAGTGGGGGATGTGATGCAAAAGTGCCAGACCACAGAATGTATTTGTCATGTGAATATTTTCTGTGAAGAGGAGAAAAGTACAGACATTAATCTGTGGGAAATTGTTCCAAATTTCATAGCTCATGCATAACAGAAACTTAGTTTATTTTCAAGTCAGATTTGGCACTAATCCTAAATATTTACAGGGCATTAGTAATAATGAGGAGTCAAGTAAATTTAACATTTTTTTTTTTTACTTTTCTGAATTAAAAACAAGTCAATCAAGTTGGAGGCAAGATTGAATCATCTATTTCTCTCTAGAAAATATTGCAACAGTGTTATATGAAGAAAAGCAAAAACCTATACAGGTACATCCAGGTTTTTGGCAGTTCTTTGTGATTGTAGGACTGTGATTCTGTTTTCTTGCTGTCACCCAGTATATTCACAGTCCCATTCACTCTCCAGAGGAGCAGATTGTAGAGAGTGTGTGTACCAGGGGACAGGGATCCTGGGGCCATCTTAGAATTCTGCATACCCTAGAATGAAAGGGTGAAAATTTTTGAGTACTAACAATTTGTACTTTACATTCGTCATTTCTTAAAATCATTCTTTGGATGGTTGTGATTATCCTGTCACATTTTTCACAATCAAGAAACTAATACCTGGGGTAGGCATTTGGCACAGAGGTTAAGATGCCATTTGGGATGCCTACATCCCATATCAAGGTGCCTGGTCTTCAGTGCCAACCCCACTTTTTGCTTCAGATTCCTGTGAATACATATCCTTGGAGGCAAAGGTGATAGGGGACTTGGATTGAATTTAGGACTCCTGGATTCAGCATGGCCCTTTCCTAGCTATTGCAGGCATTTGGGGAGTGAACAAGCAGGTAGAAAATCTTTGTCTGCCCTCCCCTATTTGTCTCTCAGACTTTCAAATAAAATGAAAATAAGCCAAAGTACTTGAGTCATCTTCTGTTGTACTCAAGCATGCATAATACTGGGAAGCTAGATTGGAAGTAGAGTAGCCTGGCACGTTGAACCAGGCACAATGATGCAGGATTTGGGTGTCCCACACAATAAGTTAACTGCTGTGTCGAATGCTCACCTCTACAATTTAAGTTTTACAGACTTACAGGGCTGTGCAAAGTGCTAGAGAAGCATGAAGGAAGTAAAGATTATCTTTGACATGGGAGACTCAAGAGATTTCTTGCATAAGGTTGATCTATGAAGAATCTTGTTGTAAATTCTAAGGACTGAAATTTTCTTCTTGTAATTTTTGCCTCTCACACCATGCTTCATCCCGTGATACCCCACAAAGATGAGACTCTTGTATCTTCTCATTATAACTATTGATTGTCATCTTTTGGTTAGAATAAGCATTCTTTCCTCGACAGTCAGGACAAGGGCTGATCGAGTCACTGTTTCTCACAGTGTCCATTTCACTTCAACAGGTTTCCTTTTAAGTGCTCAGTTAGTTGTCACCGATCAGGGAGAACATATGGTATTTGTCCCTTTGGGACTGACTTATTTCACTCAGCATGATGTTTTCCAGATTCCTCCATTTTGTTGCAAGTGATCGGATTTCATTTTTTTTTTTTACTGCTTTATAGTATTCTATAGAGTACATGTCCCTTTTAGTGTTTTTTTTTTTTGTTCTACTTAATACCATTGGTTGAACTCTTTAATTAACACACAATTATTCTTAGTCATTTAAATTTAACTGAAAAGTGATCCCTGTTAAATATGAGTGGGAATAAGAGAGAGAGGAGATGTACAGTTAAGCACATGCTCACTCAGACTTACCCCTAATGGTAGAGCTGGAAACGTACCAGGGGATTCTAATTCAGTCCCATCAAGGTGGCATGTACCAATGCCATCTTACTTGATAAAGTGATCAGTTTAAGTTCATAATTGATCAAAAAGATAGGATTAAGTGTCGAAGGGATTACATAAATAAGACCAGTGTCTACAAATAATTGATAGAATTAAAAAGGAGAGAATGATCCTACATGGGAAGCAGACTCATAGAATGGCAAAAACCCTAAACAGCACTCTGGCCTCAGAATCAGCCCTTAAAGCATTCTCTAGCAGAAAGCCCATGAGAGATTCTCAGGCATGGAAAGCCAAGACATTGTGGAAAAAAAAATGACCTAAATGAAAGATCTCTGTGAGTGAGATCCCAGTGGAAAGAACGGACCATCAAAGAAGGAGGTACTTTCTCTGAAGGGAGGAGAGAACTTCCACTTTGACTATGGCCTTGTCTAAATAAGATCAGAGTTGGTGAACTCAAGAGGCTTCCATAGCCTTAGCAGCTCATGACAAGAGCCTCGGGTGATTACTGATGTCATAAGTAAGAGTGTCAATCGTTAAATCAACAACGGGAGTCACTGTGTACCTGCTCCCCATGTAGGACCTCGGCCCTTAATGTGTTGTACCATGAGAATTAATGGTAAAACTACTACTCAAACAGTACTCTATACTTTGTGTGTCTTTGTGGGTTCAGTCTGTTGAAATTTTACTTAGTATATACTAAGTTGATTTTCTGTATATAAAGATAATTGAAAATGAATCATGATGAAGAATGGGATGGGAGAGGGAGTGGGAGATGGGATGGTTGCAGGTGGGAGGGAGGTTATGGGGGGAAAGCTGTTATAATTCAAAAGTTGTACTTTGGAAATTTATATTTATTAAATAAAAGTTGAAAAGAAAAAAAGAATAAGCATTCTTAACATTTCATGGAAAAATGGTGAAATCTTACTGAACCTTAAATTAATGTTATGTGAGCTTCACTCAATGGCATTGCTGCAGTATTGATCTTGCCTTTTGAAAACATGGTTAGAGAAGAAGTGATTTTTATGCTTCATTTTTAGCATGTCTCATTCTTTAAGGCATGCCTTTACTATCATCTTTCCTTCATCTCAATCAAGGTTCCCATGGCACTTTGAACAATATCATTTTTGGTTTATTCTGCCCTGTAAAATACTTATTTATGAGGTTCTTTTACCTCTATTAGATTTTCAGCTAGTTGAAGGCAAGGATCATCATTCATTTTTGTATCTCCGTTAGCACTTAACGCAGTGCCTGGAACATAATTTGTGTCAGGAAACATTGAAAGTTGGTTGTTGAATTAAGTCCCTTGAAGAACAGGAATTGAGAGTGACAGACTACAGCCAGGTATGCTTGATTTCTGTGGTACTGCTCAAGTGCATGCTGATGGAAAGATTCAACTAGAGGATAGCCATGGGCAAGGAAAGGAGGTGACAAAGAGGCTTTGTGGGGATAACATTGAGCAGAGCACACATGTGTGTGAGGGGTTGAGTGTGTGGTGTGTCTGGTGTGTGTGAATGGGAAGTTATTGGCAAAGAGGATGACCAGTGTGTCCTATTTAATGACCAGGTAGGATTGTAGTCAGAGAAGTAATGGGGAAAGTTAGGCTGGTTTCACTGGTTGAGTTCAGAGTTTCACTGACATTCCTAGATAACAGAAAGATTAGTCCAAGTTCTACTTTACAATAACAAGATAGCACAACACACATACAAAGTCATTTGTAAGCTTACTAACTCAAAAAGGTTAAAGTCATTTTAAAATAGAGTTGAATTGGCTAGGACTCATGACTTACCAAACAGATGTGGCAGAAACGTTAAAACTAAGAAAGGGGTTGAAAAATCAGAGCTCATTCTGCTGGGAGAAGCCAGACTGTCTCAGTGAGGAACAGCTGAGGGAACTAGGGATGTTTTGTTGAGACAAAAACAAAGAGGATAAAATTGTTGTCTGCCAAAAGCTGGAAGTTTTCCTATGTAAGAGGTGCTAGAATCCTTCTGAGTGCACCCAAAGGCTGGAACGAGGGCCAGCTGGAATGTGTTTTCTTTACTATTAGCAGTTTTACAGTCCGAGCTGACCAGAGATGCAGGAGGAGCTCCAGGGCACTGCTGGAGTCAGTGAGGATACTGTGATTCTATCAGAATTGTTTTCTGTTCTACAGGATTTGTTTCTTGACCTGATTTGTCACATTCACCTGTCACTTTCAATTAGAGGAAGTAAAATTAGAGTGTAAAAGGATCCCCTTGGTTTTCATGAGGTTTCTAGTCATGTTGCTAATAGAAATACAGGAAGAAAGTAGTGTATTTTTTAAATTATCCTTCAGCACTTTTTATTTTAATATATCTTTACCATCAGGGACTGAAGCTATTTTGCATCTCCCCCTTTAGCTAAGATCAGCCCCTTTCTATTTTCACTCCTAAGAAAATCAGCCTGATACAAACATGAAATTGAATGTTTTCACCTACTACTGCTTATGGTGCCAGGAGGTTTATGTGTCCAGATTCCAGCTCCTGTGTAAGAAGAGTGAGCTTATCTCTCAGATTCACTGTTGGTGGGAAAAACAGTTTTTGCCTTTGTAGAGTGATCCAAGTAATTTTTCCATCGAGATCCCATTTGTATCGGAGTTCTCAAGATGGCTCATGGCATTATCTGTCACTTCATTCCTTTAGCTTATAAGATTTCATCAAAATAATATCTGGTGCTTGGGGGCAGTGGCTTGATTTGGCTGTGACTTGAGGCTCACATGAAACCTCAGGTATCTTTCAAAATAGGGAAGTGTTGAGTATAATTTAAGAATTGTTTCAAAAACTTAAACTCTGAGCAATACAGGTGTTCAGATAACAGAAATGATCCTAATATCCCAGATATAGTACAGAAGCAGGTTCCTTGTTTCTGTATCATTAAGAATATTTTTTTCTTACCTGTACTCGCTATGACCCATCTTGCATTGCTCTTCTGATAGTGATTTCTATTTAATTACTTCAGTTAGTAAATGCTTTGGTTCATCCTACAAACATACCTTAAACATAATAGGAGCTCAAGACTTTGAATACCTTCCAGCAAGCTGACATATTACTTTGAGAAATATTTGTACATTATGAAGTAATTATTAGAGACTGGTAATCAAACTAAGAGGGATTGAAATTGTTGCATTTTGTTTCAAGGAAGGTCCAGTTATTTTTCAATTTTAAAAACATGTACATTTTACTGTCTACCATGTTTAAGTGTATATATAGTACATTGTAGTTCAGCCTATCTAAAATGTTTTCATCTTGCAGAATGGAAACTCTGCTTACTGAACCACTTCCCATTTTCCTCTTCTCCAGCCCCTGAAAACCCCTCCTCTACTTTCTATATCTATGAATTTGATACTTTGGATACCTCATGTAAGGGGAGTAATACAGTGTTTTATGTGTGTGTGTGGGGGGGTGACAGGATTATTTAACATGACATAATAAGGTTCATCCATGTTGTAGAATGTAACAGGATTCTCTTCCTTACATGACTGAGTAATAATCTGTTGCTTGTATATACCACATTTTGTTGATCCATTCATCCACTGATGGACATTTTAGTTGCTTCCACCTTTTAACTGCTATTAACATGCTGTTAAGAATGTGGTCATGTGACTTTGAAGGAACCCTCTGGAGTATGTATATGTAGGTATCTTTTTGTTATTGCTGCAAATAAGATCATAAGTGCCTTTCACCTCATTTTGTTGTTGATAGTATTTTCTAGTGTAGCAGACCAGCAGTATTTTTTTCAGAATGACCTTAATAGGAATTTTCTCAAACCCAGAAATATTCTTATCAATTTTAACTCATTTGTCAAGATCAACAAACACCAGTGAATTGACTAGTCCACATCAAAATAATATACCTTGTGTTTTAAAACTTTAAACATCTAGATGGTGAGTAACTTTTCTTTTTTCTTATTTTTCATGGTAGCCCTCATTGAAGTACACCTGGACTTTTGGGTAAAGTGCAGGCAGGTGGTACTAAAGCAAGAGTAATCAGTATAGAAAGTAGATGGGAGGTGGGGCTGGCACCGTGGCTCACTCGGTTAATCCTCCGCCTGTGGTGCCAGCATCCCATGTGGGCGCTGGTTCTAGTCCTGGTTGTTCCTCTTCCATTCCAGCTCTCTGCTGTGGCCCAGGAAGGCAGTGGAGGATGGCCCAAGTGCTTGGGCTCCTGCACCTGCATTGGAGACCAGGAGGAAGCACCTGGCTCCTGGCTTTGGATCAGAGCAGCACCAGCCATGGCAGCCATTTGGGGGGTGAACCAATGGAAGGAAGACCTTTCTCTCTGTCTTTCTCTCTCTCTCTGTGTATAACTCTACCTGTCAAATAAATTAAAAAAAAAAAAGTAAGTAGATGGGGCTGGCACTGTGACATAGAAGGTTAAGTAAGCCTCCATCTGCAGTGCCGGCATCCCATGTTGGCATGGGTTTGAGTCCTGGCTGCTTCACTTCCAATCCAGCTTCCTACTAAAGTGCCTAAGAAAGCAGCGGAGGATGTATTTGCCCCCCCCCCCCCCCCCCGCCCCATGTGGGAGACCGGGAAGAATCTCCTGACTCTTGGCTTTGGCATGGCCCAGTGCTGGCTATTGCAGTCATCTGGAGAGTGAACTGGCAGATGGAAGATTCTCTAGCTCTTGCTCTCACTCTCGCTCTTGCTCTCTCTGTTTCTGCCATTCAAATAAATAAATAAAACTTGAAAAAAGAAAAGAAAGAAGAAGAAACAGTGATCTTTTAAGCTATGACCACCAGTGCTTCATCTTCATGCAGGGAAGAGGGAGGAGGGGCACAAGCAGGCAGAGAAGGAGGAAGAAGGGGAGAAAAGGAGCAGTTAGGAGAGGAAGGAAAGCACAGTTTTCTCTCATTAGACCTCTCTTTCCATGACACCCTACTACAGAGAATAAACTCTTCCTCCCTCCCGCCCATCCAAATATAATCTATTCTTCTAGCTATCCTTCACAAGTATGCCTTGAAGAAGGTGTTAACATTAATAAGCTTTTGGTTTATTAGTCTGTGAGAGCTGTTACAGACTAGAGTCCGCTGTCTAAGGCTTCAAGAAGAGGTGGACCTTCTGGGAGCTGCTTCTCCTGACTGTTCCAGTGAACTCGAATATTTCAAATTCAATTCAATATTAATTTGTAAAGTCTTTTTTTCTCTGGCATTGTACAAGATGTTTGAGAGTGGACAGGATAAACATAGTTACTTCCCAAAAGGAATTCAGGTATATTTGGGAAAGCAAGCCTAAATCAGGGTATCAAATTATCTAAAAGTGATTGAGGGGATTTAAAGAAGATTAATGCAGTTACAGGGAATCGAATAAGGTTTCACGGATGAGATGACCTTTGAGTTGGGTCAAACACAGGAGGGGTAATTCCAGACAGAAGGATTGTCATATGCAAATCCATGGAACATTCAATGTGTGTGAAATATTTAAGGGAATGACTCTTTATCTAAAGTTAAGGTTCTAGAATAATAGATTCCTAATGTACCTTCTTATTTTTTTTCTGTAAGTCTATGTAATATACAGCTATTGGCTAAAGGTGTTTTTCTCTTGTGTTATGCTGTTTCAAAATCTGGCATTATCACCAGGCTCCGAAAGTGTGGGATTTTCCTCATTAATTGGAGTCCTTCTGCCATCTCCTGAGGCACTGCTTAACTATGAGAAGGCTTGACTGACAGGTTTCACACCCTTCATATGTTAATAACCAAGGTAGTGTTTTTTTTTTTTTCTTGCATTCTTTTTCCTTTAAAAAAATCTTGACAATCTGATTATTTTGTAATTTTTGAAAGAAAACCCTCTCTGAATTATTTGTGACAACCCCAAAATGTAAAATCAACTGCATTATCAGAGTGGTTGTTTTCTGTCATAGTAATTGATTCTTCTTGTTCTCATGTGAATTCCTCCACACCCCTACCTCCCTCTATTTTTTTTACAGCATTTAATTATAACACCTGCATCTAGAATGAGGCAGTTCAGTTTCCTATCTTCAGGGAAATCATAGTCTAGTAGAAGAGATAAGACACAACCGAGAAACAGTCCTTGTGTTGTAGGGAACTGTTCTTTTCTATGACAAGGTGCTTTAGACATTTAGAAAACGCAAAGAGTCCTGCTAGGAGTCCACGGAAGGAGTTGCAATTGGGAAAGATTTTGAGGAGCTCGAATAAGGAAAGCATTTTCCAACTGACCCAACCTCCTACTGTATCAACATACATACATTTGTTTTGCTTGGAAAAGCACAGGTGAGGTCCCGAGACATTCTCTGTTCGTGGTACCCTGAGTGCCTTGAGTCTGCGCTCTGATCTCAGCGGAAGCAGAAGCATGAAGGATATTTTATCAGATGCCAGCAGGCAGAAGAAGAGGCCATGTCCCTCGTACCTGCCTCTCTGCAGGTGGCTGCAGTAAGTGGGCTGTCTTTCTGCTTCTTGGAAATAACAGAAGGATTCTGCTGCCTGCTGCTGAGTCTTAGTTACCTTGATGTGCTGTCAGAACTGGTCCAGGTAATACACTTCAAGAACTGCTCAATATCTCTTAAAATATATTTCTCCTAACCTCCAAAACATTCATACTAATGGCTACTAAATGAAATGATGTGAGAACCATTATAACACGATTCATATTTATTTCCCAAATGAAGGAAGTATCCTCTAAATTGATTAAAATTGACTTCAGAGATCTCTATACATCGTTGTTTTTTTCTATCCAGATAACACAAATTATAGATTGAGATTCCCATACTGATTTAAAATTTCATTTACTGTTTGGTATTTATTGAGAACTATGTGAGGCACTATCATGTATTTCATATGAAAATGTTACCCTTAATCTCATCTACTCTTATAGCTCTCTACAAGTGTTATTGAAAAGTTGCAAGTGACTGCATCGTAATAAAAACACTCAGAACATACTTTGTGGCCTGAGCCATGCTAAGTAATTACTTTACCGTATTTTCTCACTTTTCCTCCAAATAATTATATAGTAAGTTTTTTATTCCCACTTCAAACACTACTACCAAACTAAGGAACAATACATAGTAATTAACTCAAGGTTCTATAGCTACTTAGTAAAAGAATTAGAATTTAAAATCAGGATTCTGATTGTAAGTCAAACATTCTTCTATGCTTAAGACATTTGGTTCTTTTGAATCCTGATACTTCTTATGTAAGTGTGTCTCTTTCAAACATAGCTAAGGATAAAAGTAAATGTACACACTGTCTCTCTAGCTCTTAATATAGTTACTGGGGTGTCACCACATTTCTTTTGTATTATACTTTTTGTCTCCTACAATTCTCACTCAAGGTATGAAGCTAACAAAAATTTTTTACTCTACATACTGGATTGCCATTCTCTGAAATGGGGTCATCTCTGGAGTAAAATGAAACATCTGTTTAAAATATCTCTACATATTTTCAAATTTGAAGTTGAATATATTTTCAAAAATGTATTAAACATAATGCAGTATTCTTTTGTAGCTTCCTGCTCCATTTTTACTTTATACCTTTGTTCACTTTTAGATGAGCAAAGAAAAGGATGTGATTTTTTTTTCCCTCTAAGATGATACTTACAGGGTTCATCACTCAGCAAAATATACCCTAGTCCCCTGGTGTGCTGTGGAAACTGACAGAGGTCATGTCTTCCTTTTCCAGAGCCCTCATTGGAATCCTAGACCATCAGAGCCAAACCAGACCCTGTAGGGCACCAAACATCTTTTCCTTTTATGGATGAGGGGGGCTGAACCAAGAAAGGGGAAGAAAAGCCCAGGGTCTTAGAGCTAGTTAATGGTAAAAGAGGAACAAAACTGGGTTGTGGACTATTAACCTTGTACTATTTTTCCTGGGTGGCCCTGGGAAAACTTGAAGATTATCTATATCTTTTCTTCTACTTATGAAAACAGACAAATGCGGCTACCTAGGACTTTTCAATAACATTTGTATGAGCTCTAAGAGTGGGCGAGAATAAGCCTAACACCTTAGAACTTGATCATTTCTTGGAGCTTTGTCTCATGTGCTATTTATATTCATTTAAGAAATCCATAAGTAAGACACTTCCTTCCCCGTATAATTTTAATAAATTGAATTTTAGTTTAATATCATTTAATTTTCATGTAATTAATTGAATTTGATTACTACTAAGTCTGCTGTATGATGCCTAACCCAATCACTTTTATTAAAAACTGCAATAATACAGAACTTCATAGACTAAATTCTATCACTGTCATTTTCACAGGCTATCAGTAGCTCTGTTGCCTTCAAATGAGCACAAATTCCATAGCAATGCATTCAGTTCCCTAGTGATTTGTCACCAAGCTTCCTCTGGAAACTGATTTCTGTCATATACCATCACACATCTTATTTTCTGAACCCAATGAACTGTCAACGCTCTCCAAATACTGTTCAGTCACTTCTTGTTTTGTTTGTTTGATTTGATTTTATTAATGATGAGCTTGGAACATGAGTGACAGTAATGGGTAAGACACAGGGTCCCTGCTCTGGAGGACTTCACAGCCTGGTACTGTTCTGCTGTTGGACACTGCTGTACTTTCCTACTCTTCTTTCTGTTTAGAAGGCCTTTCTTAGCCCACTTAGCCTACATCCTACTTATCCTTGAGTGACCAGTTCCAATGTCACTCCTCACTGAAGTCTTGCAAGATCCTTTCCAATTGAGAAGAGAAGCCCTTCTCTTCTGAATATTTCTGCAGAGTCCACTTCTCATTATCATGTATTTCATTGTTATCACATAAAAGGCCAAGTTCATCCACTAGCAGTAAATCTTAGAAGGAACAAATTATGTTTCATATCCTATGTCTCCCATTTACTTTTAGTGTCCAGCGACTAAGCAAAATAAAAGCTGTATATATGTGAGTATGTGTGTGTGTATATATATATGTATATGTATAGCTATGTATATACAGCATTTATGAAGCATATATGTGAGTTACATTTGTATACATTCATATATATATTTGTTGTTTTATACATATATTTTGTATATATATATATATTTTGTATATATATACACACACATACAAAATATATGTATAAAATGTTAAGAGAATGAGACTGGTAAGTAAATGAAAGAAATCTAGTTCTAGTTTATTGCCTTGTTTTTCGTACATATATATATGAAGTGAATTGTTGCTGAGAGCAAACAAGGCTGTATACAGACTCTCCTACCCACATGTGATTCAAACAGCATATGCTCATGACAAAGGCAAATTCATTTTTCCCACTGACTTTTCCCTAGGCTGTAGTTGTTTTCTAAGTTAACTTGCTAATGAATACTCTAACAATGAGTTGCAAGTTTGGTGTTTAATTGAATCTTGGAAGCCAAAGAAGCACAACGGGTGAACTAATTAAAGAAATTATTTATGTGAGTATCAGATGCAGCAGCATCTAATACATATATTAAAGGCAGCAACTGTCTTGAAACTACCTGGTGGAGAACATCCTGGGGCAAGGTTAGTATCCTGTCTTTCAGCTCCTATGTGTTCTTGGCATACTGCACCAGATAGATGTTTTGCAAGCAGTACTACCTGGTGGAGAAAATTCTCATTAGCATCACAAAGAATTTGGTATGTTGATGATATTTCTCTAGTTGTAAAGAGAATTATGGCTCTTTTTATTCTATGCAATAAACCAGTGAGAAAATTCTTATTGTTCTAAAATATCCTGTTGTGTTTGACAACAGATGTTGGATGAATACGATGAGGGTCAATGGACTGTGAAGAAATGGCTACCTATGTGCTAAATGGAGAGATTTTTGAGAAGCATTTGATGGTCTTTTATGAAGATTTTATGTCATTTGATCTTAATGCCAAACAGTGAAATTTAAAACAGTATGGTGAAGAAGATCATTGAATCCTTTCCTCAGCAGTCTGAACTTCTGTTAATGCATCTATAAATTAGGCATAAAATAATATTAATAATAATAAATATCTTGTTAGGTGGTTGTGAGAATTGAATGGGAAGCATCTGTCAGTATAAACTGTGGCATGTTATACACACTGCTTCTATTAATCTTTTTTAAACAGAACAACAGCTAAATTATGATTTTTAATCAAAAATTAAGCTTTATACTGATCTCAGATTTAGGAAGAATGCCACGTCTTCCTGCCTTCAGCTTCATAATCTTTTAAAGGAGGCATTGGCGTGGATGATACTTAAGGTTCTTCCCATTGTAGTTCTTGTGTTTGGTAATTCTTTATCTAAATCTTTCTAATAAAAATCTACTACATTCATTTTCCAAGTGATCCAAAGGAATAAAAATGTTTAGCTGTCTGCCTAGGCTCTCTCAGTAAGCTAACAGTAGTTACACATTAAAATACAAAACCCTAGACAGAACTCAGTGACTTAATACTGAGTTGCTCCACTAGGTACGTACTTAGACAGTGGTTCTTCAAGACTGAATTCTCTGAAAAGAAAATCAGAGGTTGGCATTTTTATGGATAGTGCCAGAATAGTGTTTTTTTCTTTTTTAATCTCACATACATTTTACTGACTCTAGGAGAATTGATTAGCAAAGGTATACAGACTTTAATTGCACACATTATGCAACAGGGGGCTCTCTAACAAAGAAGAGAATTAATGAGACACAGGGCTGATTCTACTTTAGAAGCAAGGTAAGTCTTGTCTACAGGTTTCAAGAAGGTAGAAGTGAGGTGCTGTGCTATTACAGAGCTCAGTATAAACTCACCGGAATGTTGGCACTGAGGTTCACTTTAGGTTCTCAGATATTTCAACCAGGAATACACAGGCCTGCTTCCAGCCTCTCTTTGTTGAGGGCATTCTTTTTTTATTTTTATTTTTTTTTTTCTGCCAGGCAGAGTTAGACAGTGAGAGAGACAGAGACAGTTATAGACAGTGAGAGAGAAACAGAGAGAAAGGTCTTCCTTCCATTGTTTCATTCCCCTAATGGCCGCTACGGCCGGCGCTGCGCTGATCTGAAGCCAGGAGCCGGGTACTTCTTTATGGTCTCCCATGTGGGTGCAGGGGCCCAAGCACTTGGGCCATCCTCCACTGCCCTCCCATGTCACAACAGAGAGCTGGACTGGAAGAGGAACAACCTGGACTAGTACCCGGTGCCCCAACCGGGAATAGAACCCCGGAGTGCTGGCACCGCAGGTGGAGGATTAGCCAAGTGAGCCATGGCGCCGGCCAAGGGCATTCTTCACATCAATTTTTGTTTCTGTTTTGTTGTTGTTGTTGTTTTTGTTTTTAAGATTTATTTATTTATTTGAAAGAGATACAGAGAGAAGGGGAGAGAGAGAGAGATCTTCCATCTGGTGGTTCACTCCGGAAATGTCCTCAATGGTCAAAGCTAAGCCAGGCTGAAGCCAGGAGCCAGGAGCTTCTTCTGGGTCTCCCATGTGGGTGCAGGGGACCAAGTGTTTGGGCCATCCCCTGCTGCTTTCCCAGGCCATAAGCAGGGAGCTGGATTTGAAGTGTAGCAGTCAAGAATCAAACCAGTACCCATATGGGATGCCAGCACTGCAGGCCAAGGCTTAACCTTCTACCCGACTGCCCCGGCCCCAAATTCAGCTTTTCTCACCCTGCCAGCTACATTTTTTCTTTACGTAGAGAACAGAAAAGAAAAGCTACAACATCGATCAGCCGTCACCATCACTATCACCTCTCTGGCCCCCACTTCTGCTAGTACCACACAACTGACAGGTGACTGAGTGAAGGCTGCATCCAGACTTTCTCGTTCAAATCCTGATCACTTCCTTATAACCTGTATAACCTTAACCAAGTTAGTTTTTTGTTTCTATATTTACTTATTGATATTAATAATGCCTATTTCATCAAGTTGTTAATTAAGTTAAGTAAGCTAATATGTGTAAAGTGCTTAGACCAGTTCCTGGTAAATATTAAGTACTCAAAAATGCTTGTTTTAATTATTATTACCTTTATCCAGACTTACGGAGAAGTGTTTTGCAGTAGGAAATACTGAGTTGGGTTTAGTTCTTGTGGGGCCTAAGGGCATCTGTCCAAAAGCCAAGGGATAAAGGATAAACCATTGTTTTCATTTTTTTTTTTTTTGACTGTCCAGAATTTACTTGGGAAGGTGACAAGGAGTACATTCTGGTGTTTTTGTGTAAGTAGTGTGCTGCTGGTGAGCATTGTAGTTAGAGTCAAAGGATTTTAGAGTGGGAAGAGTACAGAGCAATTGTCTGTCTAATCTAATTTTTTTTTTTTTTTTTGACAGGCAGAGTGGACAGTGAGAGAGAGAGAGACAGAGAGAAAGGTCTTCCTTTGCCGTTGGTTCACCCTCCAATGGCCGCCGCGGCCAGCGCGCTGTGGCCGGCGCACTGCGCTGATCCGATGGCAGGAGCCAGGTGCTTCTCCTGGTCTCCCGTGGGGTGCAGGGCCCAAGCACTTGGGCCATCCTCCACTGCGCTCCCTGGCCATAGCAGAGAGCTGGCCTGGAAGAGGGGCAACCAGGACAGAATCCGGCTCCCCGACCGGGACTAGAACCCGGTATGCCAGCACGGCAAGGTGGAGGATTAGCCTAGTGAGCCGCGGCGCCAGCCAGTCTAATCTAATTTTAAGGATGAGAAAATGGAAACCCAGAGACTAGAGACTCAAAGAGGAGGAATAATTTATCCAAGGTTCTACACTAAGTAAACTAAGGCTAGGAACAAGTCCCTTAGGACATACTGACTGTTGATTCTCCTCACTGAAGAACTCCCTCTTCCTTTTATCTGAATTATTATAAAACTGTTCATCAACAATCATCTAAGATTTCCTGACCTATATAGAATCTGCACTCAGGAAAAAACAAACAACCTCCAAAGCAAAAACCTTTGAAGTACAATTATGATGGGGACAGATTGATTTTGTTTTTTGTCATTTCCATAATTAACAGAGCAATTCATTATTTCTTATTCATTTTCCACTTCTATCTTCATTTACTCCTTGTTTGAACAGAAATTGGGAAAATTTAGCAGCTTCATAGAATTTAATTGAATTCTGAGTCCTTTATTCTCATGACAGTCTTTGCTATAGCTACCAACACTCTCTTTTTTCAAATAAGGAGTCACATTGAAAATATCTGGGTATTTTCAATTATATACTCTGTTTCTTTTTTAGAATCCCTAAAACTCATTGTCACCTTTGGTTCGAGGATCCCTCCAAAAATAACTTTCCATTAGAGGACTTACAAAATGAAGATCATCAGTTATTTTCATAATTTCTTTGTTGACCTTTCAACACTGATCTACAGTGGGAGATGGGCTTAATCTCCTGTTTTGAAGATATGACTATATATGCAACAAGTTAAAATTGTCAAGCAAGAAATGAGATGGTTGCCTTTGAGAACTCCTAACTTCATGAATTAGCATGAATTAGTGATTCATTATGTACCTCTCCATCCACTCCACTGTGCTTTGTAACATTCAGTTGAGAAGTCATTTTGAGAATTTTTTGTCTCAGTTTGTAATACATTTTCTCAAGTTGGTTTTGAGATTTTCAGAATTGTGATTCTCCTTTTTCTTACTAAAAAATGAAATCAAAGATACCATATTAAGAGCTGTGATAAGTGCAGAAGACTTAACATATTTCCTTGTTTGTACCTTATATTGAGCCTCCAGATTTCTGTGTGACTACTGGAAGTAGAAATGACAGGTCTTGTAGCAAGCAACCACACTGCGGGCCATTTGCTTTTAGCACTTTCGAATGTGAGCCTGACACTTGGTATACCAAACAGAAGCGTTAGAGCTCCTGACTGCACTCATAACCATTTTCCTTTGGTTCTGCATTCACCTTAAAGCTCATCAGTTTTCTTTCCTACACAGGAATTAGGAAGAACCAGTGCCACCTCCTGTGATTTTGACTAACACCCTAGGGACGATTAAAACTGGATTTTCCTAGAGAGCTTCCCTCACATTTCAATAGGCCCTCAAGTTTTCTTTTCCTTACTCTGGAATACCACATTCAGAGGAACATTATCATTTAATCTTTTGACTATTCTTTAGGAAGCTATTTCTTTAATTAGCTGTGCCAGCCTTTGCATCACACAGCAGATGCCATATAAAAGAAGTATTCAGCCCTGTGCTTTCTTGAGATTAAGATCTAATTTACTTTCTTGACTTTCTCCTTGACTCTTCTGTTCCATTGTCAGGTTTTCCTCTAGCAATCGGTTTCACCATTCATTCACCTTTACCATTTTATTTTAAAAAAATAGTGTTTTCCCAAGTATTGCCTGAATATTAACTTTGATGATTTTGACTCGTTTTCCGCCTGAGAAGTGCTGACTGAAGTCATTTTATAGAATACCCATCTCAGCTCTTGGAATCTTTCCTCCCTTGTATTGCCCCTGATTTGGGGCAATGAACATGATGAAGTCAATTCTACATTTGGGAACCAGTCTGTCCCATGGGTGGGCTGTCCTCCCTAGTATCTTCACTGACTCCAGGTTTGCCTGTGGACCCACGGGATACCTGTTTCTTTTTTCATTAAGGAACCTTCTGATACTTGAAGATAGACATCATTTTCCTTTATTTTTCTTTCCCCAACTCTATTAAAATAGTATGTCATATGGGATCATGCTTCCTAAAAACATGCAGCATGGATGTTTCTGACTTAGATTTTGAATGGCTTTAACATACAGATTATCTTAATTCTTTTAACTTTCAGGAATAGAAATCATTTCCTTGTTGTTTTTTTTTTTTTTTTTGAAGATTTATTTATTTATTTGAGAGGTAGAGTTACAGACAGTGAGAGGGAGAGACAGAGAGAAAGGTCTTCCATCCATTGGTTCACTCTATAAATGGCCGCAATGGCTGGAGCCTCCCAAGGGGGTGCAGGGGCCCAAAGACTTGGGCCATCTTCCACTGCTTTCCCAGCCACAGCAGAGAGCTGGATTGGAAGAGGAGCAGCCGGGACTAGAACCGGCGCCCATATGGGATACCAGTGCCACAGGCGGAGGATTAACCTACTGCGCCACAGCACCAGCCCCTAGAAATCATTTCTTTGTAACTGCACTTTGTGGACTCCTCTAAAAAGAATCAGGAAGAGATCTTTGGATCTATGTGATATAAACTAAAGTAGAGTTCTGAACATGACCTGTATTTCAAACAAGTAATTAATCTTTCTGACCCTTAGTTTTCTCACTGTAATGATAACAATTTTTACCTCACAGGGTTCTTAAGAAGATTGGGTGCAATAATTGGTATAGAGCACAGGACTGTGCCTGCAGCATTGTAGTACCTGAGAAATTCATTTTCCCTTCTATTTTCTAGCATATCCTTCCTTTTCTTAAAACATTCACTTATACTCTGAACAGCATTTTTTGACATTTTTCTGTGGTTCAAAGCACGAGGCACAAGATTTGCCTGTGATTATATAAGGACTTAAGGAGGAAAACCCATTGACTCCTTGGCTGCAATCAATCTCCATAGTTTTTAATGCAGGAACATGTCTCAGAGTGAGGATTCTCACTTATTATGTCTGTTATTTACATTGTGCCTCAGAGTATGTGGCTCCTGGGCTAAGCATTGACATAAAACTTTTCCACTAATTATAGGCAGCACAAGAGACTGAGCCAGAATATTAAATCTGAGACTTCACTGAATACCTGTCTGTAACAAAGGACTCCGTAACCAGGGAATAATCTGTAACATCAATCGAAATGGATATGGCTCACTTTCTTGAGTCCACAGCTCCAGATTCACATTGGAGGGGCCCCTGTAAGACTGTCTTCCTGCATTGTTTGTCGGCTTCTTCTGTTTAGAAGATGTGCTCTTCCTTTGTCATCCACAACAACTGTGAGTGTGGATGAACTACTCAAACTCCAGGTTCAAGAAAGCTGGTCATGCCTACTTCATGAGTTTTATTATTAGTATTATTATTAGTAGTATTATTATTATCATTATTATGTCATGAGATTTAAATGCACCTAGATACAGGCTTTTTCTTCTTTTTCTAAGATTCACTTGTTTATTTGAAACTCAGAGTTACAGAGAGAGAGAGAGAGAGACATAGAGACAGAGACAGATCAATCTTCTATCTGCTGGTTTACCTCACAGATGGCTGCAACTGCTGGAGCTGGGCCAGGCTGAAGCCAAGAGCCAGAAGCCAGGAGCATCTTCCAAGTCTCCCACATGGGTGACAGGAGCCCAAGTACTTGAACAATCTTCTGCTGCTTTTCCCTAGCAGGGAGCTGGATTGGAAGTGGAGCAGCCAGGATATATGAGATTTTGATGTCACAGGCTGTGGCTTTACTGGCTATGTCACAATGCTGGCCCTGACACAGGATTATTTTTTTATAAAATTGTGATGTTTTACTAACTTTGCAAACAGCTTTTCCCTTCCCTCAGGTGGTGTGAGTTTACTCTTGAGTGGTATCAGGATAGCCCTATCAGAAACACAAGTTCAGCATTGGTGCTAGATGTAGAAAGGGGGTAAAGAAAACCATTTCCCAGATTTAGAACATGTGTTTTTTTTTTTCCACAGTATTTATCAAGCATTTTTTTCATTATAGCCACTGCTTAAATGATACTATCAGCGACCATAGAGGGTTCTGCGATTAATAAAAGCACACCTAAAGTTTTATTTAAGGGGACACTTGAGATTATGCTTGCTTATCCAGAACATTTATTGTTTTTAAGTCAACTTTAACATACTTTACATAGTATTTACTATATTCAAAATACTATACTCTGGCTTATAGGAACAAAAATTTAAAGTCAGATTCAAATTCTATATCTAATCTTATACATAGATCCTATTTAGAGGGCTTTTTTGGGGGTAATGAATTCCACTTATCTTGAAGTCAACATTCTTACTCAGACTTTTGTCCTTAGCAAATAATAAATGCTTCTGCTTGCTTATCTTTTAAAGGCCATCTGAGGCTATTTCCTTGTCTTGGCCCTTTTTAGGGATGAGAGAAAGAATTGCCAAAATGAAAAGAAGCAATGGTGCTGCTTTTTGTTGCTGTGTTCGTTGCACTCAACAAACCAGGAGACAATTTTCTGTCTCACTTCTAAAGAAATCTCTTTTTTTATCTTCTCCATCTGATTATAAAATGTATGCATTATTGGGTTGGGTTTTGTGGTACAATGCATTAGGATACTGCTTGGGCTGCCTGCACCCTAAATCAGAGTGCCACTTTGAGTCCTGGCTGTTCCACCTCCAATCTAGCTTCCTGCTCATGTGCTTGGGAGGCAGCTTATGATGGATGGCTCAAATGCTTGGGTTCCTGCCACTGATATGGGAGACCTGGATGGTGTTTCTGGCTCCTGGCTTGGCCTGAGTTAGCCCAAGCTGTTGCAGGCATCTGGGGAGAGTGAATCAGCAGAAGGAAAAATCTTTCTATAACTTCCATCTCTATCTCTGTATCTGTCTCTATCTCTGTATCTGTCTCTATCTCTTGCTCTTTCAAGTAGATGAAAATAAATAATCATTAAAAAAATATACATGATCTAGACTGGACTGATAAACTCATGAGATTTGTTCTAGCTAATGATACAAGTTTAAATACTAATGTGAGTATCATTCAAAAAATGCTAAAATATTGTTCAATATTGCTTTGAATCCTGTTTAAAGAAACATCTAATTATCTTATCCTGCCATTTCTGGATCTCCAAATTCTGTATCTATCTCTGGCCTCCCCCCCCCCCCCGCCCCCACACCTCTTTCTCTATCTCTCTCTGTCTGGCTAATTATCTTGGATTTAGGTTTTCAGTATCTCAAACACATAGCTATCTACACCAAAATCACACTAAATATTCTGGATTGTTGGGCAAAACTAGTAACAAGGGAACATGGTTTTATGTAAAAATGCCTAATAAATGAATGAAAATTTTATTAAATATTTTCATTTACTAGCTAGATTTTTTCATGTTTTCTATTTTTCACCTTTAGTGTAGTGAATATATTTTTTATTTTTAAGATTTTATTTTTATTTTCTCAATTTTTATTGTGAGCTGCTTTTCTTAGTCTAAATTCAGATATAGTTAGGAGAAAATTACTATATTTTATGTCTAATCATCCATTTACTAACCTGCTCATCCATTTATTTAGTCATTCATTCATATTTTTCCTTATTCCAAAAAGCAGTGCTATCTTTTCAATATGTTATTTTAACTAATTGAGCCTTTGTAGAGTAGTCATCCTAGAGGTGAGTGAATTTGGGCTCAGCCAGAGTAAGTAGTTTTAAGTGGGGACAAATTATTTATTCTAAATTGAGTATTCTTTCTACTTTGCACTTCATTTTTAGAGAGTTCTAAAGCAGGATCAGAAATAACTTTATTGGTCACTGTGTGCAAACTGCCATTTGATCCCCATTTTTCATTACAGATTATATAAATTTCATTTATTTAAAAGTTATTCACTAACAACTGTATACACTAGATTGGTGATATGCCAATGCTGTGTCCATACAGAGGACAAAAATGTGAATTTATTTTATTTTAATAGAGTATTTTGTGTTTCAGTCATGTGCTGGGTAGGGCAAGAGACTGCTATTTCAACAAGACCTATACCATGAAAATTTGGAATCTAAAATTAGAGACGAGAGCAAGTAGGAATGGTTCATGGACAAAATAGCTCAGTAGAGATGGGTGACAATAAGAATGTTAGGATCATCAAGCTGTTGCGAGATCATTTCAGTCATATTCTTTGACTTTAAAAATTCGCTACTTATTTTACTTGATATCTGTGACTCTGTGCCTTATTATTTGATTCCTTTTCTTAAGTGAATGTGTGTATTTCTGTGTGTTGTGTATGTGTGTGTGTGAGAGAGAGAGAGAGGGAGAGGAATTGAAAATATTGCCCTAAAAATGAAGTACCGTGGACCCTCTCAGGCCATCATAGCTTAATAGATTGAATTTAGGCAGAGAATTTTGGGGGCATGTTAATAAAAAATAATGTGGAGGCTACTCTAAGTTAGCTGAGTTTGTTTCCAATCTTTCAGACTGAAAAAGATGTGTGAATGGGTGGATTAATTCATTCATTTCTTTAAGTATTTTTTGAGCATCTGCTATGTGCTGAACCCTGCTGTAGGCATTAAGAGTATGAAGGTAAACAAAAGAGACAATGTGCCTATCCTGAATGGATTTATATTATAATGGAGATACTCTAATCACATTCTCTCCTAAAAGAATGGGTGCCACTGAATTAGTGATGGTAGGTATTAGAGGAGAGCTAAAATGATGGGCCAGTTATGGTTCATAATTTCTAACATCCTCAATCTAGCTGGAAAAGAAAGTAACTAAGTGCCAGCCATCCCTTTGTCCACAAGTCAAACCAGTGTACATTTCTAGGAGAATAGAGGGAATGTAAATGTATTTCTTTATAAATTTCTTCAATTTCTGTTTTTCATTAGTTTCCCTCTAGTTTTCTTAGGAAGCTCAGCTTTAGTTTCTGAACTAAAGAGGAGAATGTTTGGAGGCCACAGTCTCTGAACCAAAGGGAACAAAGTACCCTCTCATGGGCAAGAGTGGTAACACTATTACCTTAGAGCTTAATCCCAGGAAGATGAAAGCTGTAGAGGGTGAGAACTTGAGATCCTTGCATCCTTCTCCCCTTCAATACAGAAGGACCCCTTCAAGGTCATTCACAAAAATGTGAAAGCCTGCTAGAGTCTAGTGAATGGAAGGATGTTCTTTTCTCCATTTGACTTTAACTAGGGCAATAGAGATAGTGAGGAAGAAGACCTGGAGTAAACTCAGGTATTTACTCACTGATTGTGTGACCTTGGGAGATTGTGCCTCTCCTTAGTCTTAGTTTGTAAAACTGGTTTGTTATTATCTTTCTAACTTTTCATCACAAGGTTGTTGGGAGTATCAGTAAGGTAACACATGTAAGATTATTCTTATTCTTAAGCAGTTATGGTAATTATGTTATTGTATTAATCTTATATGATTATAATTTTGCAATTATATTTTCATTGGTGTATAGTGTAACATAGAGGAACTCTAGAATAAATTTGAATCTGAACTCTACCAGTTCTTAGCTGGCTGATATAGGTTAAGCAATTTAATCTCTTTGTGCCTCAATTTCTTCATTTGTAAAATGAACATTTGATAGACCCAACCTTGTAGGGTCCATGTAAGAATTCAGTGTGCCAACACTTGTAATGCAAATGTGCAGGGGACTTAGTTTTGGCTCACATTAGTGGTGTCTTATATTTCTTTTCAAAGAAGACATTCTCTAAAACACAGAAAATCTCTTTATTTGGACAATGAGGATATCAACCTTCATATGTGTCATAAAAAGGGATTAAATCTATTCTTTTTCATTTTTTGATAGACGACCAAAGCCAGACAAAAAGATTGCATGGAATAATTCAGTTGTTGAATTGTTGAATAAAGTACTAGAAATGAATTTGCTATGTAAACAAATTCACAAATTATTAGAAAGTAATTGTGTATATTGTTTTTGTTAACCTCTTTTAACTGACAATCTGGCAGAGGAAAGCAAATGGAAGTACTGCTATTGTATAGGACCAGATTCATAGAGAAAAGGTTCCCTGATGCACATCAGCTTGGTGTGAAAGAGCCGGATGATGAGCCCAAACTTAACAAGCTTTAGTCAGGGGCCTGATCTCACAGCAGAATGATGTATGAGCAGAGGTAGGCTTCTTTGTGTTTCCAACAGACAAGGACATTGACAATATTCCACTAATGAAAATTCTGTTTGCCATTACAATGTCAAGGGTAATCATTCATTTCAAGTAGATTTTCAGCCTTTGTTAAATACATTATGTCCAGAAGTGAATGATGATGTGTATGAATCACAAGGTATGTTTTCCTTGTTTGGCAAGTCTGTATTTTATAGTAGCATCTTGGTTTAAATGAATATTTTAATAGCATGCTCATTTTCATACTTTACATTATTATTAACTATTCTTTGAGTCTTGCAAGGCCCTAGTTAGGAAGGGCTTCCCATATTATTATCATTTATCTTATTTGCAGATGTGGTTTAGAAAGGTTGACTAACTTGTTCTGTAGCATACAACTAGTGGATGACTGAGATATAACCGAAATAAGATCTTCAAGGTATGAACTCTAAGGTTGGTGACAACAGACAAAATGTAGAGGTGCATGGAGTTCCTCGGGGTGCATAGAGATCCAGAGCCCTGGATACAATCTCTGTTCCATATGATGGATGTTGAAAGTGATTGTGTGAAATAGTTTTACATTTGATCTTAGCCAAAAGGCTGAGAAGCGATAGTGAAATAGTTTTAATGTTAGATTTAGGAGTTGGAAGACTTGGCCTATGAATAAGTAAAAGACTATTAAGATTTCTACGTTATTTTTTTAACTTTTAAAATGTGGAGATGATTAAGATAGTTCATATTTTATCTGTTTGGAGGTCAGAAATATAAATATAACTATATAATTATCATTTTGATGTATATCTGGCAGCTTCTCTAAAATTAATTAGATCCTGTTCACTCATGATGTCTTTAAAATTGGAAAGGAAAATTTGTAAGTTGCTTAAAGAGAGATAGCATAAGAATTAAAGTATTTTTATCCTTGAAATATCAACCTTTTTAATTTTTTAAAAGATTTTTATTTATTTGTTTGAGAGGTAGAGCTACAGAAAAGAGAGAGAGGGAGGGAGAGAAGGAGGGAGAGAGAGAGAGAGAGGAAGAGAGGGAGAGAGAGAGGGAAAGAGGGAGAGAGAGACAAAGATCTTTTATTTGCTGGTTCACTCCCCAAGTAGCTGCAAGAGCCAGAGCTGGCTGATCCGAACGAAGCCAAGAGCCAGGAGCTTCTTTCAGGTCTCCTACGCGGGTGCAGGAACCCAAGTACTTGGGCCATCTTCCACTGCTTTCCCAGGCCATAGGCAGAGAAGTGGATCGGAAGAGGAGCAGCCAGAACAGGAACCGTGCTAATGTGGGATGCTGGTGCCCCAGGTGGAGGCCTAGCCTACTATGCTGCAGTGCAGGCCTTTGAAATGTCAACCTTTAAAATACCTGGTTAATTTATGTCATCAATTAGGTTGATTTAATTCTTTAACATAAGGTTTTATGTACTTACTTTCATTTTATTTGAAAGAGAGATAGAGGAAAAGAGATAAAGACAGAGACAGACAGAGATCTTGTGTTCATTGATTTATTCCCTAAGTGCCCACGACAGACAGGGCTGCGCCAAGTTGAAGCCAGGAGCTTGGAACCAAATCTAGGTCTTTCACATAGTGATCCAGACTCAACTGCTTGAGACATTGGCTGCTGCCTCCCGGGGTACACATAAGCAGGAAAGTGGAATAAGAAGCAGAGCTGGGATTTGAACCTAGGAACTCAGGGATGTAATGCAGGCATTCCACATTGTCTTAACTGCTGAGGCAAATGCCTGCCCCTTCAATTCATTCTTGATACCCAAATGCAAAGATGTTGGAACTTCCCAGTAAAAAAAGAAAACTTATTAGATTTAGTGGGCCATCCAAGAAAGGTACAAGTTAATAAGTTAAAAAAAATTCATTGAGGCAGTGCTTCTGAGCTCAGTAGTCATGTGTTAGGTTTGAGAAACTTCTCAAATCTCCTTTTTCTTTTATTTACCTTTTCATTTCACTGGGGAAATGGACTGAATGATGCTGATGAGGATTTAAAGGGCCACACTGTTGAGAAGTACTCTGATAATAGGTGTAAGAGTGCAAGGAACAAAAGGAGCTGTCTGATCAAATCCAAAACACCACACTCCTTTAATAGAGATCTAAAGACAGAAATAATATCACTCTCAGAACACTAGCATTGATTGCTTTTTGTTTTTGTTCTTTAAATGCCTAACATGATTTTGTCATGTCAAGACAACTTCAGACAGCAACTGTTAGTTGCCTTTTCATCTCTTCCCTTGTTACCTCCTTCATTTCTGTGACTCTATGACTTTGTATTTGTTATCTTCTATATCTCACCATCCTAATTTCTCTTAGGGTTACAGAGAAAAAAAAAAAGAAAGCAACACTGAAAGATTAGAGAACACACATCTTCTTTCCAGGCCTTTTCTGGGCACAGAACTGCAATTTTGGGAAATGTGCCAGTTTACTTTTCTCTTCTAGTTTTATCTACAATGCATAAATATATACTGCATATATATATATGTATATATATATGTATATGTGAATGTGTAAGCATGGTTGAAATATATGTTAAGCTTTCAAACTTGGATACCTGGAGGACTTAAAATTCAGATAATAGAGCAGTAACCATAGACATTTTTGCTTTGCGTTTTGAGAGAGCTTTAGGAATCTGAGCACCAGGTGAACCTCACACATTTTCTTTAAAAAATAATAAACACTGTCATCATCTCTTTTATGCACTTGGCATTTTCCAGTTTTTAAAATGCTTACACATGCATATTCAGTTCTATGAGGTAGATGGGGATGATTATCCCCATTTTGAGGATAAAAAAGAGGCTCCCAGTTTAGCAATGATTTCCTCAAGGCCTCATTATACACCCTCATCTTGCCTGTTTCTCTGGGTACTCCCCTTAGCTGACCCCCTTCCTCCCCACCCTGCCCCCCACCCCCACCCCCACCCCTGTTTGGGCACTGAATTGCAAAAGACAGGGAGCTCCTGAAGCTAGCCAGCACTATCTGTCCCTGCCTTTCTCAAGAATGAGACAAATCTTCTGATAGCCAAGAAAGGAAAAAACTTTTATTTGTAGAATGTGAACATTTCCCTAATTGATAGTGTTACCAATAAGCGATTTTCCTGACCCCATTCCGGATTGTTGAAAATGGATTCAGCTTCACTGTTGGAGGAGAGGTGTATGTGTATTTTTGTAACCTGTCGTGTTGTGTATGTTAGACTCCCAAAGATAAGTTCACTGTCCTCATTTAGTCACACTGAACTGCTCCCTGCTGACAGTGGGGATTCCCCACTTTCTCAGGGTGTCTTGCACTTCCTGTTGTCCTCTGTTGCATGAGCCTGTATCTGCTAGCCCATTTTGCCCAGCTGATATTCTGGAAGGCCCTGGCCCTGAATCATAAGACAAAGTAGAACTGTTAGAGTTAATGTTTGGTTTAGATAACCTTGCTGACCTCAATCCTTATTAATCAAGTCAATCCTAGGCCCAAAGGGCTTGTGCTGGCATCTGCAGTTCCTGGCTTCCCTGCCTTCCCCAGTAGCTTCCTGTGTTTTTCTTGCATGCACCTGTCTGTGCTTGGAAACCATCCACTTAACGCTTTGGCACTGCCATGAGTGCCTAGAGCAGAGTCTGTGAGGGGGTTGGGATTGCGGGTATCTGGAGGGGGTGGAAGAGACAGCTAAGTCTAACCCAAGGCCACTCCCAGACCTTGCCTGGAATGAAAGGTGAGTACCCCTGCCAGTCCGTAATCTCTCAGGCTGCATTGAGTGTGGATGACTCCTCTGTTTCAGCTGCTGTCACAAACTCCTGGAAACCTGGTGGCACTCCACAGTCATTCCCTTAGCCCCTTCCATTAACCCCAGCTAGGGTTGCTCCTTGAGCCTTCTTTTAGGGACTGAGTAGGAATCTGGGTTGTAAGGAGAGGAAACTCTTTCCATGTTACACAATGAGCAGAATTGGGGGCTCAATAAGAGGGCCCTAGAGGCCGTTGTCACTTGGGCCAGCGACCACTTCCTTTCTTCCTAAACAGAGAATTCGCCGTGCTCCAGCTAATTGGTGAGAAGGCGCTTTGCCTCTTTCCCTAACTCCTTCTCCGCGCACCAGGGGCCTTGAACCCACCAGTGGTGTTTTTCTCTTCGGGGAGGGATCAGACGGAGCAGACCCGAGCTGCAGTTCCCTTGCTCTGCCTCTGAGAATTTCTCATCCAAACCTCAATCACGTAGGATTGCGTAGAGAGGAGAAAAGGGGAGAGACAGAAGACAGAGAAGGGGGAGAGGGGTGACCAGAGGGAATGGGGAGAAGGAGTCTGGGAGCAGAGGGCGCGAGGGAAGAGAGCCGGATCCCAATGCGCTGCGCTTCCCTGCACTCCGGGAGCCCAGCCTCCAGCTCAGCCCCACCTAGGCGCTCTCCCGATTTCCCGCGGGCGGGAGAGCAGTGCAGGGGCAACTCCGGCTGCGCCGACCTTTTGTCCCACCCGCCGTCTTGGTAGCTTGTGGCTCCCGCCTGGAGTTTCCTGCGAAGCTAGCTCTCCTGCCGAACTAGCCGGTGGGGCGACGGCGGCGGCGGCGGCGGCGGCGCCCGGGAGCCGGTGCGGCTCCGGGCGCACAGAGCCCCAGCCCATGAATGGGACTCCGCCCTGAGCGCCCCCTCCCGGATCTGGGGAGGCGACGGCGGCGGCGGCGGCGACGGCGGGGGGCGCCTTGTAAGCCGGCGGTTCTGAGCGGCCACCCGCGTAGCAAGTTGGGCGAGTTGGCGGCCGCCTGCACCTGCCTTCTGGCCGGGGCCCCAGAGTCAGCGCCCGCCCCTGAGGACCCTGGTGGCGCGCTCGGCAGCCTCCCGCCGTTGCCCTGGGCGGCCTAGGGGCCCAGCCTGCGCCCCGCGCACCTGACAATGGTGGGCAGCTCCGGACCGGAGCCGCAGCCGCCGAGAGCCGACGTCGCCCTCAGCCAGCCCCCGCCCCACCCCAGCAGCCGCGCGGGTGTTCGCAGCGCGCGGGTCACTTCCTTCCTCGGCCGGGATGGGCCGCGCGGGACTGAGTGATCGGCATCGCATCGGGCGGGTAATTCCCATCTGATCTCTGCTAGTGAGCTGCCGACTACCGGGGCGCGCGAGCCTGGGGGCCCGGGCAGCGCGGCGATGACCTGATCCCGAGCCCGCCACGGCGCCCCCTCCTTCCCACCCTCCCTCCCTCCCTGCTTCGCTCCCTCTGAGCCTGTGCGGAGACCTGCTTGGTGCGGCGCCCCGGGCGGACCATGGCGGGGAGCTCCAGTTAAAGGCGTGTGGGCGCCGAGCTGGAGAGGACACCTTCGGCATCGCTGCCTTGGAGGGGGCTCATTTAAACGACTGAGTCATTCCAGATTTAGGATTCCCTAAATAATCACCAACTGTGCCCGTCTCGTGCCGGAAAGCAAGCGGAAAGCGAAAGAGCGCCCGCTCCTGGGACCCCACGGATCGCCTGTCGCGCGCTTCTCCCCGAGGGTTGCTTGGCCCTCGAGGATCTCCCTCCTCCCCTTCCATCCCCCTCCTCGCCGCCCGCTCCCTTTGCAGTGCTACTGGCGGCGAGGCGCGCGCTCCTCCGCCGGCCACAGCTGCCCGCGTCCCGCGCCCCTCCCCAGACCCACTGGCCGCTCCCACTTGGCGCCTCTCGGGATTCCAGAGCTCGGGCGGCCGGCGCCGGAGCACCGCAGCCGGCGCGATGCATCCGGTAGACGGCCTCACCCCGCCGGGACGGACCTCCTAGTCTCCAGACCTGCGGGCCGCAGGGAGTTAAATTGCTGCCTTCCTCTCCTTCTCTCCTGCGGTTGGTGGCTTGTTTTCTAGAGGAACGCTTTATGCACTTTTTGGTATTTTCAACCAACCGGGGGCACGCTACCCGCCTCGGTCCAGACTCTGCTATGTAAAAGGGTTTCTTTCCTATATATGTGTAAATATACTTCGGACACCTTGCAACGCTTGCGCCTCTCCAACAGGGGCAGGGCTTGTCATTTTGGACATCCTTCTTCCCCTTCCACTTGCTACCCCGAACGCAGTGTGACCAAACTCCCCACTGCCCCTTGGACGTGGATCGCCGAGGGGCGCCAAGTTTGGGGTGCAAACGTCTACTTCGCAGGAAGGCCTGGGACCGCCCCGCCCCCGCCGCCAGCGGTCGGGGAAGTTTACATCTGGATTGTCACACCTTCTGTCGCCACTGCCCAGACTCTGACTAACCTTGTGGGCGCTGGGTTTTCGGTGCTGCGGCCTCCTCAAATATTAGCACTGCCTCCCCGCGCCTGCCCTGTCCCTCCCGGGCACCGAGGTCCTGCCCTCGCCCCGGCGGAGCGCGATCCCGAGGGCGCAGTGGAGTCCGGGCCTGGGGCCCGCGCTGAGCAGCTATGGCTGCTGCGATAGCAAGCTCCTTGATACGGCAGAAGCGGCAGGCAAGGGAGTCCAACAGCGACCGGGTGTCGGCCTCCAAACGCCGCTCCAGCCCCAGCAAAGACGGGCGCTCCCTGTGCGAGAGGCACGTCCTCGGGGTGTTCAGCAAAGTGCGCTTCTGCAGCGGCCGCAAGAGGCCAGTGAGGCGGAGACCAGGTCAGTAGAAGCCCGGACAGTGGGCTCCCCGGAGGCAGACACCCCTCTCTTCCCCCTTCCTCACTGCGACTACAGCTGCCCATGGCAGGGAACCAGGGGGATCCCTCTTGCATTCTGACCCTTCTTCCCTCATTTCCAGACAGCTTTCTTTGAACCATCCTTTGCCAGTTAATAGTTTCTTGTCCCAAATTCATTTAAAAAAGAAAAGAAAAGAAAAAACACTTTGTGCTTTGATCAATCTGTGGTTTGACCAGGGTGAGAGAGAGTTCCTGTGCAGAGGCACCTAATCTCAAATAGCTTGCACCCTCGAGGACACTGACCATCTCATCTCATTCATTCATTCCTTCATTGTCTGTCTCTCAACTCTCCCTCTCTCTTTCCCATCCATCTATCATGCATCTATCCATCCATCCATTTATCCATAGGATACTTGTGCTGCCCTGAGGACCAAAAGACCATGTGTCTGATAACAGTGCAGGGTAGACACTTGTCAGACTCCAGATGAACTTAAATGTATTGTCTGTCTAACTCTTCCACCAGCAACACATGGTGCTGCATCGTTCAGGCATTCCAGTTAATTTCTCACCTCTGTTTTCTCACATGATCTTTCACTGCCTTTTACCTCGTGCCTTTATTCCCATTCTCTTGCCACCACTGCTTGCCAGCTCCTCTGTCCTGTTACCATCTTCTCTGTACTTCCCTTTCCTTTGGAGACTTTCAGGGAACAAGATGGTATTTGAAGTTTGACCTCAGCAGGTGTAAAGGGAACTTCAGACTTAGCAGGGATTTTGATGGCCTGGCCATTTCTGAAGCTGATTTTCTTCAGTGGCCTTAAAATTGGTTGCTCTTTGTGCAAAGGGTCATTGGATGCCTTGGCTTTCACTGTGATAATTCCCAGCCTAAAAGAATGAAGGCAGAATTGCCAAGATCTGTGATTCTTCTGGCTATTGATCCTCTGGGAGTGGCTGCAGGGTCATTTGCAATCTGCAGATACTTTCCATTTACTGTGGACACCTGGAAGGAAACACTGTCTAGAAAGCAAGTCTGTTCTGTGATCAGTCAATGCATTTAAGTTACTCAGTTTGCTGCTGGGTGTCCTGGGCTCCAGGAATGAGGCACTAGGACTAGGTTCATTGGGGCTGAGGAAAGCACAGTGGGAAGTCTGGGCAAGAGAGATTCTGGATCAGCTTAGAAATTTGGGAATAAGCGTTGTGAAGAAACCAATTTCTTGTTTCAGTTTCCATTGGGTTTTTGTAGCCTTTTTTCAGCCCTCAGTGGGGGTCATTTTCTAATTCTGTGAAGATATAAAGTAGTGTATTTTAGGGGTAAACAAAAATAAGTATGATTTCAAGAGGGAAGCTAGTAAAGTCTCTGTCATTTTACATCTAATTAATATAGACTTTTTATAAAAGTAGGATTTATGCAAAAAATATAGTTGTCTCTGCACAGTCAATCCTTCATGTTAGGGGAAATAAAATCCCTTGTTTTGCTGCACAGGGATCATTTGGAGGACTTCTCTCAGGGCTTGTGTGGCCCGCAAGGAACTTCAAGGCTGTGAACTCAGTATGACTTTTCGCCTCAGTCCCTTGGAGTATTTTCTGGTTCTTTGGTTGGGATAATTGTACCATGTTTAGGGGTAATTTTACCATGTTTATGAGTTGCTCCTATTCAACTTCCTCAGCCAGAAAGAAAGTAATAGGAATGATGGGCAAGTTACGTTTGTAAATGGATCAAATGCGTTCACCCAGTCTTTTTGATGAAGTTGATTTGGAGATGAGCAGTTTGCAGGGCTTACTTTGGCCTGGGAAGGAAGGAATTATATTCACTGTTTCCTCTGGCATTTTGCTTTGTATCTCAGTAGAAAATTGAGAAATTGAGGGAATTTCTGAGTCTATTGTTTCCTTCAGTGTTCATTTAATCTGCTTCTCTGCTTCTGTTTTTCATCCATTTAGTGTTCATCTTGGCTGGGAGACTCCTGGCTGGTGACTTCATTTAGCTAGAATGTCACGGTAACAATTTGGCAGAGATATCACACGACCTGTAAAGACATTCCCAGTGCAGAGACACCATGCCTGTACCTGTATACCACAGACTAAAGCTTGTTCTGAAGCTTAGCTTAGGAGAATGGGAGTGTGGGGTACAGAAGAGCTTTCTGGGAAGATGGCAGTATGCTATTACCGTTACTAACAAAGCCAAATAATTAATCTGTTGATTTGCTGTCAGCAACTGCGATTCACATAGCATGAGATGAGCCTATTTATAGAGAGATAGCACCATCTATGTCTTAATTCCAGAGAGGTTTCTTCAGCTGGATTTGGAGGAAGTTACTAAATACCAAAAGGAAAAACTGTTCAAGAGAATCTGTTTTATACAGGCACTTTGATGTTCACTTAATATTTGAGTTATTCCTGAAGCCACGAGCCTTTCTAAGTCATATGGTTAGGAACTGAAAACTGTGTCACAAGTGTGGACTAGTGAAATGCAGTAAATTGTCCTGATAAAGAGCTCCCACTCTGGGTTCCTACCATGGAGACACATGTTCCATTGACCAGGCTTTCTAGAGAGCGAGCTGAACCAGGGAGGCTAAGTCAGGTACTCAATGGGGAATGCCAGGATTGTAGTTCTCATTTCTGGGCTGTCGCATTTCCTCTTGAATTTTTTTTTTTCCTTTGCTCGCCGAGTTCTGATATGTATAAAGTTGAAATTTTACAGACAGTGGATATCCTGTGTTTACAATCATGGTAACACAGAATGAAACCATGGAAACTGGTAGGACCTATACCACACAGTTCTAGGGTCAGCGTGCACATTGGATGGTTTATGAATGCCATGTCTGGAGTATAAAGTGGTGGTGTACCCTGGGGTTTTGCTGCACAAACCTTGCTAATACAGATGAGAAATCCTAGCGCCTTAGCAACATTGTGGTTTATGTGAGGAAATACAGGGAGACTGTGGCAGAATTAAGACTCTAACCAGAATCTGTTGGTTTTCTGTCTGCACTCTTTGCAATATGACATAGAAAAAAGTGGTGTGAAGAAAAACTGGATGTCATCTGTGTAAGCATGGGAATAGATTTTAGGAATGTGTGAGTGTTTACCATTTGGGGTTGATATTACTATTGTGTCATTATTATTTTATAATCAGAACAGAAATAGTGTAGAATAGAGAAGATAACTTGTAGAAGATGGCACAGGCAGTCCAGAAATAGTTAGCCCCTTAGGCACTGTGTGGGCTGTAGCTCTTTGGAAATGAAGCACTGGAGACCCTGAAATGGCAAGTTGGCTGAGGTGCTCTTTCTATTAAACGAAGGATCATTCTTGTGCTTATTATTTGAGTCATTTTTTATGTGTGAAATATCTATATGAACCAGGCCAGAACAGTTGCTTGAATGTTGATTATTTAATTTGCTATATGTAGGCTGTTACTACATTCATATGAGTCACGTGGCTTATTCATTTCCTACAGAGAAACTCCTTAACAAGTGATTGAGTCCAAAATGATTGATGTTTTTGCCTTAGAAGTTATGTTGATTATGAGTGGAATTGGTCATGGAGAGAACGATGTTTATAGAATCTGACCATGTCTGAGTGGCTGTGAACCTTGGAGGTCATACAGTATCAAATGAGAAGTGTGAAATGAGAAAACAAGAAGTTCAGAGTAGTTAGATACACTAAGTTTATGCGTTTTCAGTGATTTTGGTGTTTTTATTATTTTTCCACATAGTTCGTTTAGTTCCTTCTCTTAAACTATAACAATAAAAATTATCAATTGGAAGTTTTATGTAACTTAACTATGTGGTTTTATGCGGTTTTATATGCCCTTCATCTAAAATCATGAGATAGGATAACAATATTAGGTGATAAATCAAATAAGTGATTTTGATTTTACTATTTTTTTGAGTTTCAATGTTTTTATTTTTCTGAATCCTTCTTTCTGAAAATTGTGGTCATTCAAAATATTTCAGTATTCTTCCATCTTGCTTTGGTAACTTTATAGTATTTATCAGTATTTTCATTCAACATTTTACTATCAAATATATTCTTGATGTAGAGGAAGAAAACATCACAGAAAGTAGAAACTTCAAGAAGAAATAGAATAGCAAAAGTGAAAGAATACTTAACTGTGGTGACCTATGGAATATGTTTGATTCTTATAAATTGAAATGATTTGGGGCAATACGTAGATCAAGAATAGATTCTTATGACAAGTGATATTTTACTTTTATGGAAAGTACTTTGATTGTATTTTCTCTTTTAAGAGTATGACTCATGTCGGAACTACAAAATCAGGCTAATTAAATGATATTTGGCTTGATGTTTGTTAAAAAGAATAAAGAAAAACAGCTTTTCTTTTCACAAACCCACCCTAGGGTTTAAGCTGATATTTTGTATGTATTTTTTAAATCCTGTTTTCTGTATAATCCTACATCCTCATCAACAAATTATAAAACCATTGTAAGAACATTTTGAAATAGCAAGTACTGTGATCTCTTGATTTCTTTCATCCCACAGAGATCTCATCAAGCCATAACTCAGAATTAAGTCTTTAAAGATTTAATGAAGTTGATATTCTTGAACAGGGTTGGAAAAACAATTTGCAGGAAATGAGGCATTCTCTACCTTTAAGAAAGCAATAGGAATATTTTTGGAAGATCTTTGGAAACTAAAGTTCTGTCTCATAAAAAAAGTTCTGAGTTTCCTAGCATAAGACTGCATTGCTTGGCTGGCGCCGTGGCTCAATAGGCTAATCCTCCGCCTGCGGTGCGGGCACACGGGGTTCTAGTCCCGGTCGGGGCGCCGGATTCTTTCCCAGTTGCCCCTCTTCCAGTCCAGCTCTCTGTTGTGGCCCGGGAGTGCAGTGGAGGATGGTCCAAGTGCTTGGGCCCTGCACCCGCAAGGGAGACCAGGAGAAGCACCTGGCTCCTGGCTTCTGATCAGCGCAGTGCTCTGGCCATAGTGCGCCAGCCGCAGCAGCCATTAGGGGGTAAACCAACGGAAAAGGAAGACCTTTCTCTCTGTCTGTCTCTCTCTCACTGTCCACTCTACCTGTCAAAAAAAAAAAAAAAAAAAAAAAAGACTGAATTGCTTAATTCTTGGTGAAAGCTATTTGTACATGTATATTATAGTGTGGATTTGTTCTGGGAAATTTGTTAATAGTGATAAATTTTGCTTGTCTATTCCTTGATTGTTTATCATAGTATGTATTTGCTATTGTCTGTTCCTCCAGGAATTACTATAGATTTTATAAGGACTTTCAAAAATAGCCTTATTAGACTTAGGGGACCCACAATGTGCTATGTTTGGGATTTTATCTAATGGATTACCCAAGGAGTTGCATGCTTTTCTTGTGGTCCAGAGGAAGGTGTAGCACATCTACATAATCCTGATTTGGACATTTTCCAAAATGACTATAAGTTAATCATTATTGTCGCTCCCCCTCTTCGTGGAGGAACGACACAGGACCCTGCGCTGTTCTTTCGTCTGCTCGGCCCTCCCCGGGTTTGCTGCTGGTTCTTCCCGGGTTGGCTACTATCCCTTCCACCTCTGTGGAAGGGCAGTTCCCCCTGGCCACATTCCCCACTTCCGCAGGGGAGCGGCACACCGCCGGCCGGCTTTCTCGGGGGCTGCACAGGTGTTCCTTCAGCTAGATGTTCCCCTTAGATGTTCCTGGTGCATGCCGTCTCTCTCCTCCTTTATAGTCCTCCTCCGCCAATCCCAACTCGGCTGCCCACACGCCGAGTACGCTGCTCTCCAATCAGGAGCAAGTCCTACAGTTTATTGGTTGAACTGGAGGCAGCTGTGCGGAAGCTGTTTACTTCTCTCCCAGCGCCATATTGTGGGAGAGCAGATGCATAGAATAAGTCTTAATTCCAGTAACTCAGTCTAGTCCGGTTTGCTCCCCACAATTATAATAAAAACATTTTGGGAATAACAACTAACCACTATAACCTTAGGATTTACAGGTACATTAACAGGGAACTAGACAGGAAATGGAATAGTCAGGACCCTAACGAATGCACTGATATGCAAGTGTCCCAGGTGCTGGGTTTATCCTCTGGCCACAATTCCCACCCCACATTATCTGCTGTCTTTATCTACCATCGTGCTCAGCTAAGAAACCATGAATCTAAATAATTGTCTTTGAACACAAAACTATTATTGGGAGGGATCTGATGAAGAATTCAAGAAATGTTGAACATGATGGCACACTATACTCTGATCTGGATATGAATCAGAGTTCCTAGGTAAGAGTGAAATGGAAAAGCTGATGGAGATCTCTAGGCCAGTACTGAAGAAGCAGTCCTGAGGCTGTGTTGTTATGTGTTGGGAACCTGGCTGGGATAGCCTTCTCTGCCTGCCAGGAGCCTCAGAGGATCAGGAGATGCCACTTGGGACACCTAAGGGACCTGCTGGGAGACATGGGCCCAGAGAGGCAAACTTTCTTGACTGTAAACATAAACAGTTGCTTCAGATGTTTTCAACAGTAGAGAGGTTAATCCCAAGTTCAGCAGAGCCCAGTTGTATTTTTTTTCTTTTAAGTTACCATGCAGGAGACAGGATAACACAGTGATAAAGCACGTGGACTTTTGAGTAGGAACTTAATTAGAATTCTGGATATATTATTTACAAGAATATTGAGCAAGTTGCTTTTCTTTTTTCTTTTTTTTTTTTTTTTGCTGTTTTTAAAAGATTTATTTGTTTATTTGAAAGGCAGAGTGACAGAGAGAGGGAGACACACACACACACACAGATCTTCCAGCCATTGCTTCACTCTCCAAACGGCCCCAGTAGTTCTGGGCTGGGCCAGGATGTTGCCAGGAATCCCGAGTTCCATCTATGTTCCTCACATGTGTGACAGGGGCCCAAGAACTTAGATCGTCTTCTGCTTTCTCTTACCAGGGAGCTGGACCAGAAGCAGAGCAGCTGGACTTGAATGAGTCCTCTGATATGAGTTGCTGGGGATGCAAGTGGCGGCTTACCCCACATGCCACCATACTAGCCCCAAGCAAGTTTCTTAATATCTTTGAGCCTCAGCTTGGTGATTAGTAAAATGAAAATGTTATCTCTATTATTTGATTAGGAAAGGCCTTTCTGAGTGGGAATCATGTAAGCTGACCTTCAAAGGGTGAGACTGTCAAGGAAAGACAGAAGAACATTCCAGACAGAACAGAACAGCTCCTGTGAAGGTTGCCATGTGATGGATGGAACTCAGTGCCTTTGTGGATGCTAAACTAGAGCTAAAGCAATGAGAACCAGGGGAGAGGGATTCAGGTGGTGCTGGAAAACCTGGCAAGCGCTGAATTGTGCAGGGCCTGAAAACCTCGGGAGGGATTTTGTATTTTAATCAAGGATCCAAAGAAGGGTCCTCAATAGGGGTGACATGATGTGACTTGCATGTTTAAATGAGCCCTCTGGCTTTCAGGAAGAGAATGGATTGCAAGGGAGCTAGAGTGGAAGCAAAGGAACAAGAAGGAGACTAGGGTGTTAAGTCTGGGCCAGTGGTTCTCAAAGCGTGGTGCAGAGGCTCTGGGAGCTCCTTTATGATCTTTCAGTTGGCCCACGTGGTTGAAACTATTTCATAAAAATGTTTCATCATAATACTACTTTTTTGCCTTTTTCACTAATTCCATTATGAGTGTCCAGTGGAGTTTTCCAGAGACTAGTTCTCTATCTAGTCATCTGAAAAGATATGAAAAGTGTCCTCCCTTTATAACCATCTTTGTATGTGAGGCCAGATTGAACACAGAAGCAGATTTGAGATTCCAGCTGAATTCTATTGAGTAGACATTAGGAGGTTTGCAAATGTTTTTATTAACTAGTCTTTATGATAATTTTTGATTTGTTTTGGAAAATGTAGTTATATTAAAGCACACTATGTTAGCATTATTAGCTTATTGCTGTTTTTCTTAATAAATAGCTGACAATTTTTGTTGTTAATTTTTTTTTATTTTTATTTTTTGCCAGGCGGAGTTAGACAGTGAGAGAGAGAGAGAGACAGAGTTATAGACAGTGAGAGAGAGACAGAGAGAAAGGTCTTCCTTCCATTAGCCTAGTGAGCTACGGCGCCGGCCCTGTTGTTAATTTCTAAATACAGTAAATGTTGAGAGATTTAAGCCACATAAAAAATAAAAACTGTTTTCGGTACTCAATAATTTTTAGGCGTGTGAAAAATGCCCTGATAATACAAGGTTTGAGAACCATTGGTCTAAACTATAGATTGAAATGAAATGATGAGGTTACCATGGATATGAAAAGAGTAGGTGCGGAACCTGATAAACGGTAAATGATGAGTCCAGAGAGGAAGGTGCTTGGGTGATTACTGGCTGAGTAATTCAAGAGTGAACTGTACCTTTGCTGATACACAGGAGTGCTGGCAGAGGGACAGACTTGAAATGGGTCAAATGTTATAACTGCCAAATTATGGAGTACTAAGGTAAAAAATGGAGCATTATTTATTTATTGTTTACTAGTTTTACATAGTTAAAATGAATATCCTTAGTATCCATTTATAGGGCTGTTTAATTTATTCTTAACTCTCAAGGCAGTGCTTGAGGATACTCATCCTATTCCATCAGTCAAGAGCTACTACCAAAAAAAAAAAAAAAGAAAACCAAACCAGCTACTATCTTACAAGGGCAAGCCTATAAACAAATACATGAGTACTTTGAAAAGTTCATTAAAAATGAAGTTAAATGCCTTTATTTTGTTGAAATAATTTTTTAAATATATGCATCATTTTTTCATAATATACATTTTCCATTACCTTTTCGAAACCCCCTCACATGAATGAATTTCAAAAATTTTTTACACCAAAATAACAGCTTACCTTTTAATTTCATTTTCCATGAACTTTTTGAAGGACTCTTATACATAGTAGGCAGACACAAACATGAGTAATAAGAGAGGTAGAAAACATTACATTTTTTTTTCATTATTTTGAAGTTGAAACAAAATATTTGGCATTTAACAAGCTGTCAAAGACGTTTGAACTAGTGTTGACCTAAATATACATGTTTTAAAAATTGTGGAACAGTGATGCCTATATAGATTTCATAGGTAACTTTTGTTCAAATTTATTGGTCTTTACATAGGCAAGTGACTTCAAAAAGATGTTTTTAAAGTTCTTATGTGTCTGCCTCTTGGTAGTCATTTGATTACTTTGCAGTATTTACATATCTCCAATTTTTCTGCTGCTAATCGTTAATGCCTCTTAGTTGGAGTTTGATTATATGCAGTCTTTTCTTAATCATGTATCAGTGGCCAATAGAGAGAGTCCTAAGGTCAAAGGCCGAACATGGGACAAATGGGATCTGTACGTCAAACCACAAAATATTAAAGCTTGATATTTTTACAGGCCAGTGGTGCTTTCCTCTCTACCTATACAGTGATATCAACTGGGAGTTTTAAAAACGTACTAATAACATACTCAGAATGTCTGATTCAGTGGTCCCAGGAATCATTCATTGGTTTTATTTTATTTTATTTTTTATTTTTATTTATTTTTTTTATTTTGACAGGCAGAGTGGACAGTGAGAGAGAGAGACAGAGAGAAGGGTCTTCCTTTGCCGTTGGTTCACCTTCCAATGGCCGCCGCGGCCAGCGCGCTGTGGCCGGCGCACCGCACTGATCCGATAGCAGGAGCCAGGTGCTTCTCCTGGTCTCCGTGGGGTGCAGGGCCCAAGTACTTGGGCCATCCTCCACTGCACTCCCGGGCCACAACAGAGAGCTGGACTGGAAGAGGGGCAACAGGGACAGAATCCGGCGCCCCGACTGGGACTAGAACCCCGTGTTGCTGGCGCCGCAAGGCGGAGGATTAGCCTAGTGAACCGCGGCGCCGGCAGTTTTATTTTGTAACCCCCTAGGTGAATGTAATACACAGCTATGATTCACAACCACTAATGAATTCCAATCCCTTCATTTCATACCTTGTGGTCCTTAAACCAAAAATATATTTATTAATGTCTGTAGGAGACAATTATGATGGATGCCTACAGATTTTGTATACTAAACTTATCTTTAAAATACTTTTTCTTCATTTATTTATTTAAAAGGCAGAGATAGAGAGAAAGAAAAAGTGACAGACAGAGACCTCTCATCTTCTGGTTCACTCCCCAAATGCCTACAACTGCTGGGGATGGGCCAGGTTGAAGCCAGGAGCCAGGAATATGCTTCAGGTCTCACAGGTGGGTAGCGTGAAGCAATTTCTTGACCAGTTACCAGCTGCCTTACAGGGTTTACCTTAGCAGGAATCTGAACTCAAGAGCAGAGCCAGGATTGAAACCCAGCAAGTTTGATATCAGACATGGGCTTCTTAACTGCCATTGCAAACATTTACCTCTAATTTTAATGATAATGATGATCCCTTTTATGTTAGCCCATTCAGGCTGCTGTAACATGTTGCTATAGATTGGGTACTTAATACACAATAGAAATGCATTTCTCACAGTTCTACATGCTGGCAAATTCAATATCAAGGTACTAAAAGAATTGGTGTCTGGTAAGAGCCCACTTCCTGGTTCGTAGATGGTGGTCTTGCTGCTTTCTCACATAGCAGAAGGGACACAGGGACTCTGAGTCTTGTTCATAAAGGCGCTGATCAGCAGAACCCTCAGGACCCAATTGTCCCCCACAGACCTCATCTTCTATTATCATCACCTTGAAGGATTTCAACATATGAATTTGAGGGGCAGGGCCATGATCATCCACTCAGTAGCATATCTTCCTTTTGCTTTTTGTTGACTCATTTGGGTATATAATAGCATCCCCAAACTGAGCTGTGTTATGCATTCTCCTGAGGAGGATGTGAGACCTCAGTTCAGGACTTCGGCTCTGCTCAGCACCGGCTTCTCCACTGCTAGCGTGGTGTTAGTGCCACTGTGCTGCTTCAGCTGTGGTTAATCAATGAGCGAATGACACACCAGTTGACTGAACAAGCATCAGAGGGAGAGGGATTCTGAAGTTGGGGTCTTGACTTCCAATAAAAGGCTACTGAGGGTCTGCTCTCCTATTACTTCCCAATTTCTTGTGTCTGGTTAGAATTAGATTCTGAATTTGAACTCAGGTTTGCTTTTCCTGATCTATTTTCTTTCAGCTCTGCCAGTGCTGGAAATGAACCTCAGTTTTCTTCCTTGAAAAACAAGGGAGCTTTATTTAAGGAAATGTCAGGACATTTTTACCTTGAAAGCCCATTAACTATCGTTCCCCTTCCCCCAGGATAAGTACTCATGGCTGAAACCAGGAAGCAAATGTACTCCCTGCTTCTTACTTAGACAGGAAGGATGAAAATTCTATGTTTTTGATGTTCCAACGTGCTTACCCTAGTTTAATAACCTGTAATGCAGTAGTAAACACCTTTGTCTACAATGTCTGTATTTCTTTTGACCTCAGTTTAGGTTTGTTTTGTTCCTTCAAGGATTGGGAATTAAATCCAGTGTGCTGCAGAATTTTAGATTTTTTAACAGCTAAGGTCAAAAAAAGGATTGAAACGTAGTATAAAAAAGATCTATAAAAAAACTGTGATAAATAAGTTTTTAAAAAGGGAAAATAACAGGTAAGAATTTCCAGAAGACATTTTTTTAATTGCATTCTTGACTTAAGTGTTGAATCTAAATTTTGGAAATTCAAAATATAAACCAGATCACCTTCACAGTGTCCTCAAATCAGATTGTAGTTCTTCAATAATTAAGAACCAGAGGCAGACTTTAAATAAGCACCACATTAGGGATCCATATTCATATTGCTTAGCTTAGCCAAGGTGTCTGATTCTGTGTTCAAACAAATAGCTCTAGCTGGGCTGTACACATTACATCTATTCAGTATATGATACTGTGTTTAAGAAAGGAAAGGCACCGAAAATCACCCAAAGAGGCTGGAACAGAAAGTGTTCACCCGGATCTAAGTAATTAAAAAATGCAAAAAAATAGAGGATCTCAAATGCTAAAGAACCCAGGTTTCTCACTGTGGAACCAGTTAAAGCTGTTTCTATCACACTTTATTGCTTCAAAGGAGGACTGTGGTGGATCTTCACAACCAGGATTATGGAAAGGTAATAATCTAGAAGCTCAGAATTCTGGGAAAGGAAGTCACATTAAGCACTGTCCAACATCCTCTGTACTCTTCTCGTGGGATAGCCCTCTGAGACACTGGGGTTTTACTTCCCCTTCAGAAAACTAGAAAGGGTTCCCAGTTGCCCTTTTGCCACCTTTGTCTTTTCATGATAGCCTGGGCCATATTTCTGTGAAGCTTTTGCTCAAGAAAGGAGTTAGCAGCATGGGGGCTGGGCCACCTCCACATTCTACAGCTCTGATTTGCAACCAGTCTGTAGCCTCCTTCTCTCCTCTTACAGGTAGGTGTGAGAAAATCAGGGACAAGAAGAAGGCTTGCTTTGACCTGTGCTTTGCCTAGCATTTCCATAAAATTCCCTTCTTTGAAGCATACCTGAGCTGTGTTTTCTGGATTATCATGCAGCTTGTTGGATTGGAGTGCCTTTCATTTGATTCTGCAAAAGAGGGCCACCATCTTGGTTGGGAGCCTGTCTCTTCAGGGAATTTTGCAGGCCAGTAAAGATGGAGATTCTTTGATCCTGACTCATATTATTTTCAGCTAACACTGCTGTCCTGATGTTTGTCTTTTTCATGCTAAAAGCCACATTCAGTCTGAAGCTGATTACCTTTGTACTCATATCCGAGAGGGTTGGGGAGCAGCAAACTTCATGCTCAGGGTTCATTATTTGAAATCAGGCAAATGTCTGAAATTCTGATTAAAGATTCTTCTTGGGATTGGCACTTTGGTTAGGACCTTTGTCTCAGAAAATTATTTATTCTGCACATGAGGATGTATATCTTGTAACATTTGCCCTGGGAGGTCTATGTAGTAAGATATACAACTGGATGATGGGTTTAAATGAGAAAGTGTGAGAGTTTGTGATAAACAACCCATCCAACACATGGAAGAGGGGACTGAGACCCATACTGGGTAATAACTATTGTCAAATTATATCGCCAGACCCCTGTTGAGTATTTGTGTGTTATGTGTTTAGTAATGGGATATAGAAATAATGAAAACAACCCTGTTTTTTCTTGTAGGGCAACAATAGTGTGAGATTTGCTAACTCTGACCAGATTTTCATTATCTGTGTCCCAAGTTGCAGTTTTGCTATGCTTTTTTGGGGGTCAGTTTCTCTTTTAATGTTAATATTTCAGGAAGCTAATAATTTTTAATTCAACAAATAGCTATAATCTGTCCTTTAGTATGCTTATGCAGTTCAAGGCCTAGCTCAAAGCAAATGTTTTTATTACTATACAATCAGTACTACTAGGCTGTGCAATCAGGGTTCTTTGTCCAGGCGCCCCCTGCCTCCCATTGCTATAGCCTACCCTAACCTTCTTGACACTCACTGAACATTTATTGCATCTATTTAGGTTCCTTCAGTTTATAGGTTGTTTCTTTTATTCTCCATGAGATATATCATTAACTTTCACACCTAACCTTCACTTATCCAGACACAAGCCCTCATTTATCCACCCTGCTACAATCCTGTCCTTTATTTGAAGTCCAGCTCAAGTTCCATCCTTTTTTGCCAAAGTCTTCTTAGATACTGCCAGGTAGAATGAATCACTGCCTGTCTCAGGCTTTGTGCCTTTATTATTTGCAATTTAGTCTGTCTTGGCTTGTAATTACTGTCTAAGTACCTGTTTCTGCCACTGGAGTGTGAGTTCCTGGAGGACAAGAGCAATGCCACTTCCATGCTTTTTTTTTTTTTTTATAGTAAGTGGCCCCAGTGAACTCAGCAAAATGAAATTAGTGCCATTGGTGATGAACATGTGCACGGCATTGGAAATCTATGAGAATTTCTGTACAAATGTGAAAATGCTAGCAAGAGAAGAAATTAGAATTTTAGGTTTAATTAATTTCTCTTCATTTGGTGTTAAAACACAAAAATATCATTGGTTGATTTTCATCTGATATACAACTATTATATTAATGTTTAGAACCCTGTGTCTTTGGTTTGTCTACAGCACAGTTCCTAATTGCATCCCTGTTTCACTCAGTGTGCTTTTCCAAGTAGCATTAGACCTTTCCGCTTTCTGAGCAGAGTGAAGAGGGCAGTCTCTATGGCTGTGCTAATACAGGGAGCATCTTTATACTAATTTATGTCTTTACTCCAGAAACCTAGGGGAAGTGAATCATGTAGTCAGTTTGGAAAAGGACCCTTCTCTGTTTTGACTGGATTTGGTTTCTTAATCTTGAGTTAATAAGAAATAACCTATACCATTGATTTAAAATGTAGTCATGCGTGGTCCTTACTTTACAGTTGAGACCAACAAAGTCATTTTAGTGTGCAGCACCCGTGAGGGAACATGTTCACTCAGGTTTTGCTTTCCTTGGTGAAGCTCTAAGTGATGGGGGAATACAGTATTGATTGGGTCTAATGAAAAAGCTTCTTTCTGTCAACTCTTTATTACTTCATTGGCTTTTCTTCTTTTCTCTTACTCTTAAATCTATTGATAGCTGCATTAAGTAAGTCTTCTGTGTATGCCACAGACTTCTGTGTTTATTCTTTGGCTTGGTTTGAAATCCAGTGGGTTTTTCTTTTTCTTTTTTTTAAAGAAGCTATGGAGAAAAGGCTTTGATTCAGTCTAAGGCAAGACAGTGTCATAGAAATGACACTGGACCAAGAGTTAGAGTCCTTATGACCTTGAGGGAGTCCTTTCACTTTAGCTTAGCATCCTCATTTTCAGAATAAAGGGATACAATCATGTGGTTTCTGAAGTCTCTTTGAGTTTGATCATTCTTGCTATATATTTGTGGTGTTAATACTCATATAGATTAGCTGGAAGGATTCTAAGATATAATATCATATAAAAGAAAATAGTTTAGAGATTGATGCTGTGGTGCAGCAGGTTAAACCTCCACATGCAGTACCGGCATCCCATATGGGCACAGGTTCAAGTCCTGGCTGTTCCACTTCCAAACCAGCTCCCTGCTTATGCACCTGAGAAAGATCAGAAGATAGCCCAAGTCCCTGGCCCCTGCAGCCCATGAGGAAGACCCAGATAAAGCACCTGGCTCCTGGCTTTGGCCTGGCCCAGCTGTGGCCATTGTGGCCATCTGAGGAGTAAACCAGTAGATGGAAGATCTCTCTCTGTTTCTCCTTTTCTCTCTATAACTCTGCCTTTCAAGTAAATAAATAAATCTTTAAAAAAGAAAATAGCTTAATGATGTGTTTGATATGGAGTTCTGGAAGATTTGACATGCATGTTAAATGGCATAGTAGAAATCAGCAAATGTATTTTTGTTTAACTGCTCTCTTCTATATTATTTATTTATTTTTAGATTCCAGAACAGAATTTGACAAACTTAACAAATTGACTGTATTTCTAAATTGTCTTTGTATTTTTATTTTTGTTTCTAGTATTCTATCAGGCTTTGAAGATACATCTGTCATCTAACTTTGAACCTTAGCACTGAAGAGATTTAATGAAACAATTGAACCAGTATTTGATCTAATGGGAAAATGTTTATTTATATTCTAGCATAGTCTCAAAGAGTAGATTGTATACATGAAAAACAAACAGGAAAAGGACTTTGTGATATTGAGTGAAAATTGGAGACTCATTTCTGAATAAGCTAATGTGGACCCATTATATTCAGGACAGTTGTGAATCAAGCAGTGGAAATTTGGTAAAGTATAGGATATCACAGGAGTTGGAATGGTAGAATAGAGAGAAGAAATGCCTTAATTTTTGTGTTGCTGGGTTTTTCAAATGCTGGGATACATGTTTTAGATATATTTTTTTTAACTAGGAATTCAATTAGAAAAGGAAGAAATCAATATTTAATTGGACATCAGATGTGGCATTCTCTCATCATTACATTTAATATTATTAATGCTAAAGTTTAATTGTGCTCATTAGTGATATTATTAGAAGACTTAGAATGGAAGAGTGTAATTAAGAGTTTCATTTATATATATTACTCATATTATGTGTTCCCATAGGTGTTATTGTTATTTGACCTTTTCTTCTTCTTTTTATTTTTTGCATTTGATTATCTGTGCAGTATGATTATAATAGACATAGGAAATTCAAGTTTATTTTTTGAACCATTGACCATGTTATTTAACCAAAAAATTAGTTTGGCCTTCTCTCTGAATTTAAGTCTGACCCAAAGTCAGTTTTAACCATTCCATGAGAAGAGCTCTTTTTTGTTTCTGAAGAGAATGTCATAGCAATCAGCAGAGGCTACCTCATATTGTAGTTTCATAGTGTTTGCCAAATATGAGAAATATTTAGAGAAACAATAGGATGGCTCTTATCCATTATTTCTTCCTATGTGGCTATGAGCTGAGAATAAACGTAGGATTCTGTTAAATCACTGGGCAGCTTAAGTACTGATTGGAACATGTTTTTAATAAAATAATTTCTTGAGTTGGGTCCTTATGTGGAACATGGCTGTTCATCTGTTTTGTTCCAAGAGACAGAGCCTAGCATATGGCTTGACTCATAGATGTCACATAAAATGTATTTGTTCATTTAATAATCTTATCTGTGCTAGAAGCCTAACAGAACCAAGTAAATACAAATTAGTATTCCTGGTGGAGAGAGAGAGTAGGAAGCACTCAACAGTGCTCCGTGAGCACATATGAGTAAAGTCATCTTCTTGTACACTCTCGCCTTTTGGGGAGTTTGAGTTTCTCTGATGACATTTTCTGATTCAGCTCTATCCCTCACATTGGCAGAATTAAAAGCAAAATTCGGGGGCCAGCGCCGTGGCTCACTTGGTTAATCCTCCACTTTCGGCGCCAGCATCCCATATGGGCACTGGGTTCTAATCCCATTTGCTCCTCTTCCAGTCCAGCTCTCTGCTGTGGCCCAGGAGGGCAGTGGAGGATGGCCCAAGTGCTTGAGTCCTGCCCCCGCATAGGAGACCAGGAAGAAGCTCCTGGCTTTGGATCAGCCCAGTGCCAGCCATGGCGGCCATTTGGGGAGTGAACCAACGGAAGGAAGAGCTTTCTCTTTGTCTCTCTCTCTCTCACTGTCTTTAACCCTGCCTTTCAAAACAAACAAACAAACAAAAAGAAACAAACAAAAAAAACTGGGCAAAGAGCACAAGGGCTCTCTCCACTTTATTATAAATAAAAAAAGCAAAATTATATTCCATTAATATGGCAATCAAAGGGTCTCCATGTTATAGGGCATTTTAAAGGTCATGTAACTTAATTGATATTTGAACTTTCTGATCACATCACCACTGTTCATTCACTTACATTTTCAACTGTTTAACAAACATACACCATCTACCTAGATTATATCTAGTACCAGAGTGTGACTCAACAGAGAAAAAGGTGTAGGTCTTTCTTTCTTTCAAGGAGATTGTGGATTAGTGGAGGCATAGAATAAATAATTTCATATGTGGACCTTACTTTACTGTTTACAATCACTAACTGTAACATGTTGTCAACTCTGATTATTACATGGTTTATTTTTCCAATGTTAATCTAAAATATGTCTGCTGGATTCTTATTTTTTTAAGAGGCAGAGAGATAGATAGACATAAATATATAGAGAGAGTAGAGAAAGAGAGAGCTATATCTGTTATCTATGCTCATCCACCGAACATCTCTAATGAGCAGGACTTGGCTGAGCCAAAGCCAGAACCAAGAACTCAGTTCAGGTCTCCCACATGTATGGCAGAAACCCAACCACTGGAGTCATCACCTGCCACCATCCAGGGTCTGCTATGGCAAGAAGCTGGAATAAGGAACTGGAGGCAGGCATCAAACCCAGGCACTCTGATATGAGATGTGGTCAGCCCTAACAGATATTTAACCCCTAGGTCTAATGCCTACCCTAGCCTTATTAATTCATGTCTTCAGGGGAAAAAAAAAAAAACAAAAACCCAAACCAGAAACAAAAATAAATTTAAAAAAACCACTAACCCTCTTTCTATATAATAGGTCTTTAGATCAGTGCTTGTCAAACTTTAATGTGCATGTGAATCACCCAGGGATCTTGTTAAAGTAATGATTCTGATTCAGCAAGTCTGAAATAATCCTGGGATTTTTCTCCCAGGTGACACCAACGCTGCCAGTCTAGTGACTACCATTGAGTAGCTATGCTATAGACATGTTCAAACTATGGTACTCTACATCCCCTCATTCTCCCTCCTTATTGTGTGTCTTCACACCTTCAGTCTCTGCGTTTACTAGTTTCCCAGTTCTTTCTTATGCAGTGTTTCTCCAAGCCCTGTTGTGGAGGTGATACAGAAAAGTTAACAAACTTAGAAGCCAAAAGAAACACGATCAAGTCTTCTAAGTTTTCAGAGCCTCAATTTTCTGGCTTGAAAATCAAGACATAATATTTACTTAAGCTAAATTTGGAAAGCATTTGTTTGAGGATGGTTTTATAATACCTAAAACAACAGTGTATATAGGAGGTACCTTGACCATCCTCATTACCTACCTGTATACAAACTCAATTTGTTAGCATCATTGTAGAAGGTGCTTTTTGGAATCAAACATAATAATTCAAGTTTGGTGTGATAAACCTAGAGAATATTGCCCTCAGTCTAGATCTGAATTTGTGAGAGGTCTTCAGGAGATCACTTTATCCCTTTGCACTGTAATACTTGGTTAGCTGTCCTTGCAAATGCTGTTTCTAATGTGCTCTTAGAAAAGAACTTTATAATTTCACAGTAGGGGTTTTATTATTTTTAATGTTAGCCAGACTCTTAGGATTTTCATAAGAGGTTCTTGCCTGCATTCTAAATTAGGACTCCAGTTGGTCTAGACCTCATCTGAATTGATTCAGGCATGTTCACAGGTAGATTTCACAGCATGTAAGCTCTATGCTTGACAGTCTTGCTGTGTTTAGAGTTCTGCACACATTGCTGTTCACAATTTCACTGTGACAGTCAGTGAGCTCAGGTAATGAAGGAATCGCATTTTGCTACTGCCCAAACAGTAATTCTCTTTGTCCTCCTTGTGCTCCTTCAAGTTCCTGTTCATCACTCAGGCCCACGTCCCAGGTGAAATCCCCTACCTTCTTGTTTGTGTACCCACTTACTTGGTGGATGCTTTTATCATAGCAGTTGGGCTTCTTTTTTCAAGTTATTTATTTCTTACAGTATTTGTTCTGCTAGATTGTAGACTTGTTGACAGCCAGGTCTGTGAGAACTGGCTATCTTTGTGAACATTAATGTTTGCTGCAAAATATTAAAAGTGTTCCCAGTTTTATATGTTTTTCTCCTGCTAAGCATTCTCCTTGGATAAAGCCATCTGTATTGATTTTGCTTAAGTTTTCTGTATTTCTTTTAATTATTTATGTATTTCTTTGAGAGGCAGGGAAGGAGGGAGGGGAAAGAAGAATGGAGTGAGAGGAAGAGAGGAGAGAGAGAGGGAGAGAGAGAGAGAGAGACTGACTCTCATCTGTGGGTTTACTCCTCCAGTATCTACTGTAACTAGGGCTGGGCTAGGCTGGAGAAGGGAGCTGGAAACTCAATCCAGGTCTTCCACTTGAGTGGCAGTGATTCAAGTACTTGAGCCATCATTTGCTGCCTCCAGGGACACTCATCAGTTGGAAGCTGGAATCAGGAGCAGAACCAGTACTCAAACCCAGTCATTCTGATACAAGGTGTGGGTTTCTTAATTGCTCAATCAAGTGTCTGCCCCTGCTCTATATTTCTGACCCAGAGATTGACATCTGAGCTCCTCATCTAAATTTCCAACTCCATGCTAGATGACCCATGCAGTTGTTAAACTGGTAACTCAAATGTAACTTCCCTCATTTTTTATATCACCCTATTTTCTTCCAGATCCCAATCTACTTTGTATCCTGAGTTCCCTGTCTGAGTGAATAGTACTCTAGTGATACTTAGTTACAGACACTTTGTTGTTTTCTGACACCAAACTTCTTGTCTGCCTAGTTGGGAACTCCTTTAGATTTAGTTCATCTCTTTAGCCTTATATACAGTCACACCCCACATCAATTTTATCTCTATGTATTTTGTTTTGTTGTTTATTCACCATTTACTGACTGAGGACTTTCTGGGAACTGTAAGAGATAGTAAGATGATAAAGGCAAAGTCATTGACATCCTGTAGTTGAAAACTTTTGTTTCATATTATCCTTTTTTTTTTAACCCCCCTGCCATAATTTAGGGACTTCTTATAGCCTGAAATGTTGTAAAATCCCCTATTTGGTGTCTGATCTCCCTTTTCTTGAATCTCTGGTCATTCTTAACACAGAATTTTTAAAAACATACTATCATGCTACTTTCCTATTAAAAAAAAAAACACTTGCAAAGGTCCCCAACTGCTTACAAAAGAATCTTTAAATGGCCTTAAAATGACTGTGATCCCCTAAGATCTTGTCCCAGCCAATCTCTTTATACTCTGTCTCTCTCAGTACACTTATTCACAGCCCCCGCACTCTGAAGATGAGAAGAATTTCAATAGGTGGTAAATGTGGGTGGCAAGCACATGAACAAATAAATGAATAGAGATAGGAACTGTATGGCTGTGTGTCTCAGCAGTTTTAAAACTCAGAAATGCCCAACACAAAAAGGCTTTTCCTTATGCCTTCATTTTGGTATTTTCTCTGTAGTCTGCAGTACAGGCAGCCCCCCCCCCCCTTTTTTTTTTTTTGGACAGGCAGAGTGGACAGTGAGAGAGAGAGACAGAGAGAAAGGTCTTCCTTTGCCGTTGGTTCACCCTCCAATGGCCGTCGTGGGCAGTGTGCTGCGGCCAGCGCACTGCGCTAATCTGAAGTCAGGAGCCAGGTGCTTCTCCTGGTCTCCTGTGTTGGTGCAGGGCCCAAGAACTTGGGCCATCCTCCACTGCACTCCTGGGCCACAGCAGAGAGCTGGCCTGGAAGAGGGGCAACTGGGACAGAATCCGGCGCCCCGACCGGGACTAAAGCCTGGGGTGCTAGTGCCGCAGGCGGAGGATTAGCCTAGTGAGCCGCGGCGCCGGCCAACAGGCAGCCATTTTGGATGTGTTATGAGGAAGGAACATGTTCCATGAACTGTGATTATGACCCAGCCCAAACAGAGTTCTTTCTTTATAAACTTGGGTTACCACAGGATCTCTCTCAGTTTAGAGTAAGTATTTTAAATTTGAAATGAGAACTTTAGAGCATGATATTTAACTAGAGGAAGTTCTTTTAACTGCTGATATATTACAAATGATGATCTTAATCAGATGTGTAATATTTGTTTTACCACTTCTTTCTTGAATCATCATCTAGTCTAATTGTGGCTTGTTTCTGACATCTCGTTTATAACCTCTTATAAAAATTATGTGTTTTGGAAAGCAAGTTGTATACTTAATATGTTATAAGAGAATGCCTGATTATTAACCTTTTGTTCAAATAAAAATTTCTAATTACTTGTTAAGGAAGATTGGAATAAAGTAGAATTGATCTAAATTTCTGCTTTTTGCATTTCTTTCCTTTACTAAATCAATTAAACACTGAAAACTAGGACTGCCTAGTTTCCTTTTAAAAAATCTAGGATGGGGTCAGCATTGTAATGCAGCAGATTAAACTGCCACCTGCAATACCTGTATCCCATATCAGGGTGCTGATTAGAGTCTTTGCTGCTCCATTTCTGATCCAGCTTCCTGCCAATGTACTTGGGAAGGAATCAGATGATGGCTGAAATACATGGGCCTCTGCCACCCAGGTGCTCCTAACTCCTGGCTTTGGTTTGGCCCGTTTTTGGCTGTTAAGGCCATTTGAGGAGTGAGCCCTCAGATGTAGAGATCCTCTCTTTCTCTGCCCTTCCTCACCCCTCTTCTCTGTTCTTCTGCCTTTCAATAAACAAATACTCTTTAACAGAAAATCTAGGATGGAAATAAAGATGTGAAAGGATAGCATTAAAATATGTTTGAGCAGTTCCCAAACTTCCCCATGAGGAAATGTGCAATTGAGATTTCCCTAGATTTCAGGAGAAAATTGTTATTTTTTTCACATTTGTTAGTCATTTAATTCTATTTCATTAAGAGACAATTCTTTTTTTCTTCATTACTTTGTTTCCTTTTTTTTTACTTTTCCCCCCAATTATTTGTTATCACAGTCCTTGATATCAGGAGAAAATGATAAAAATTTGACACTGCTTTATATTTCTTAAGATACAGTTAAAGCTTTTGTTTATTTTATTTTTCCATAAGTTTCATTAAAATTAATATCTTTTAAATATATTTTTCAATTTAATATTTATTTATAGTATTCTTCAGTATGGTATCATATAGCAAGTAGCTTTCAAATATATGAAATATATATTTTATTTATTTATTTACTTTTCTGCCAATGAAACCTTTTATTTAAGGAATACTGACTTCATGCATTTCACAAGTACAACTTTAGGAACAAGTTTCTATTCACCATAATCGCCTACCCGCCCACTCTCCCACCCCTCCTCCTCCACCCTCCTCCATTCCCAGTCACATTTCTCCACTAAGATACATTTACAATTAACTTTATATCCAGAAGTAAAGAGTTTAACAATTTAGTTAAAAACAAACAAAAAACAAAACGAAACAAAACAAAAAGCTGTTCTTCAACAGTCAAGACAAGGGCTGCTCAAAGTCATTGAATCTTGAAGTTCACTTCTTTTCTTTTTCTTTTTTTTTTCTTTTTTGTTATAAACTTAATTAACTTTAATGAAGCACCCAAGAACGATACATCTTTTGGGAGCACTTAGACATAGTTATAATACAACTGTTTGAGGACAGAGGGTATGCATGGGAAGTTAATGCACAGTGGATCCTGTTGTTAATTTAGCAATTAACACTTATGTATGATGTCAGTGATCACCCAAGGCTCTTGACATGAGCTGCCTAGACTATGGAAGCTTTCTGAATCCACAAACTCTCAGTATTTATATTATATCTCTCCTCCCTTCAGTGAAAAGTACCTCCTTCTTTGATGACCACTTCTTTCTACTGGGGTCTCACCCACCAAAATCCTTCATGTAGGACATTTTTTGCCTCAGTGTTTTGGCTTTCTATGCCTGAACTCTCCTGGGCTTTTCAACCAGACCAGAATGTCTTAAGGGCTGATTCTGAGGTCAGAATGCTATTTAAAGTGATTGTCATTCTATCAGTCTGCTTTTTATATTGGAACATTCACTCCTTTTTAATTCTATCTATTATTATTCCCAGACCCTAAATCCTATCCATATGATCACTTTAACTCTTAAGATGCTCTTTTTACCACCAAGTTTAAGGGGATTTGGTATCCTATGGCAAGTTTTTAAACTGTATAGAAGTAAGTCTGTAGGAATGTATGCAGAACTATGCAGTTTTACAGATACTGACTTCCTACACTTTATAATTACAACTTTAGGAACATGGTGATTTTTCCCACCATGCCCACCCTCCCACCCATACTCCCAACCCCTCTTCCTCCTCCCTCTCTTATTCCCACTCTTATTTTTCAGTAAGATCTATTTTCAGTTAACTTTATACATGTATTTTTATGTTAATTAAAGTGTTCAACAAATAGTATATGAAAAAAATTCAAAACTGTTCTTCAACAGTCAAGACAAGGGCTGTTCAAGTCATTGCTTCTCAAAGTATCCATTACCCTTCTACAGATTGACTTTTAGATGCTCTGTTGGTTATCACAGGTCAGGGAAAACATGTGGTATTTGTCCCTTTGAGATTGGCTTATTTCACTAAGTATAATGTTTTCCAGATACATTCATTTTGTTGTTAGTGACTGGATTTCATTTTTTTTAATCGCTGTGTATATTACATAGTGTACATATCCCATAATTTCTTTATCCAGTCTTTAGTTGGTGGACATTTGTGTTGATTCCACATCTTAGCTATGTGAATTTAGCTGCAATAAATGTAGGGGTACAGATAACTCTTTCTTATGCTGATTTCATTTCCCCGGGTAAATTCCCAGGAGTGGGATGGCTGGGTCATATGATAGGTCTATATTGAGATTTCTGAGTTATCTCCATACTGTCTTCCATAGTGGCTTTATCAGTTTACATTCCCACCAACAGTGGATTTTCCCCCACATTCTCTTCAGCATTTGTTGTTTGTTGATTTCTGCATGAAAGCCATTCTAAGTGGGGTGAAGTGAAACTTCATTGTGGTTTTGATCTGCATTTGCCTGACAGTTAGTGATCCTGAGCATGTTTTCATGTGTCTATTGGCCATTTGGATTTCCTCTTTTGAAAAATGTCTGTTTAAGTCCTTTGCCCATTTCTTCACTGGGTTGTATTTTGTTGTTGTTTAGTTTCTTGTTCTCTTTATATATTCTGGTTATTAATCCTTTAACAGTTGAATAGTTTTTTTAAAGATTTATTTATTATTATTTTACTTGAAAGTCAGAGTTACACAGAGAGAGAAGAGAGGCAGAGAAAGAGAGAGGTCTTCCATCCGATGGTTCACTCCCCAAATGGCCGCAATGGCCAGAACTGCACCAATCCAAAGCCAGAAGCCAGGAGCTTCTTCCATGTCTCTCACACGGATGCATGGGCCCAAGGACTTGGACCATCTGCTGCTGCTATCCCAGGCCATAGCAGAGAGCTGGATGGGAAGTGGAGCAGCTGGGTCTCGAACTAGCGCCCATATGGGATGCTGGAGCTTCAGGCCAGGGCGTTAACCTGCTGTGCCAAAGCACTGGCCCCAGCTGAATAGTGTTGGGTCATAGATTTAAGTCTTTAATCCATTTTGAATGGATTTTTGTATAAGGAGTAAGCTAGAGGTCTTGTTTCATACTTCTGCATGTGGAAATCAAGTTTACTCATCATCATTTGTTCCAGAGACTGTCTTTGCTCCAGGGATTGATTTTAGCTCCTTTGTCAAATATAAATTGGTTATAGATGCTTGAAATATATTTACAATATAATTTATGATGATTTTAAAAATATTGATTTTACATTTCCTGTTATCTTCAATAGTCTTTATTTCAACTCTTATTAAATTGGTCACTGTATTGAAATTATATATAAATATATATCTTGACAGACTGAATTTTGTGTGTGATCCATATTTTATTTCTGATGGTAACCACCACAACATCTGGAAAAATATGTGCCACATCATTATATTTCCCTAGATCAAAAAATAAAGGAAAAAAACCCTACACATCTATTATGGGGGTACTTTGAAAACATAGTGGGAAAATGGAATTAGGTATATGTCAATCTCTTTAACTTTACACATTTTAATTAAAATGCATTATGAATTCTCATTCCCTACAATATGGAGATTCCTCTTTTTGGTAGTTAAGATTCTTTTAGAAATTGAATTGTCTTAGTCTTTGCTTATTTTCATAAAAAATTGTTTTCTGTATTTTCAGTTACATAATTGAGCATACTAATTAAGAGTAGCTATAACCAAACATTAAGTCATGGTGTTTCTGTTTTGTTATTCTATTTATCAAAAATAGCTATCCTGATTTATTGAACAAAAAGTAATACAGAAAATAATACTTTTTAAAATTTATCAAATATTATTTAAGCAGATGTGGCTTTCTGAACTAGCTAATGAATTAGTCATTTTCTTTTCCTGAACCTAAAAGGAAAAGATATTTGGATGTCTACTCCACTAACTAGTAGGATAGATATGCTTTTAGTTCATTTGAGCCTTAACATTCTGAGCTACTTAGCTCTTTACTGGTCTACACTTGTCACATCTATTCTGTTAAGTCACAAAAGGGCCCACTATGAGGTGTCATTCAAGTTCTTCCTGAGGTATCATAAAATATTAACCAGTTCCTCTGCAGGGTATTCCCAAGTGCAGGTATGCCAGAATGTGTTATGATTCACTGATAATAATGGGACCTGATTACATTCCTAGGATTTGAAATGCAATGATACCCTGTATGAGACTGGAATGACATGGATATTTCCATTTCCATTTTCCTGAGCACAGTACATATCTCTACCAGAAATTCTTCTTTTCATATTATATTATCATTATTTGTATTGTTATTCTCAGAAATATGCATGTTAGTGACAAGGAAGCAGCAGACAGGTTAATGACAACCTTATATAGGAGGTTTGACACATTTTACATTAGAGTAGAGAAAAGCAGTAGCCCTATGCCAGGATATTGTTAAATGCTTGATAAATTTAGTTCCTTTTTTGCCCTCTTAACTTTTGACACTGAATTCAGTGTTCTTTATATAATAGGAGATTGTCTCTTCCAGTTGCCTCTTCATTAGGTAGGCCAGAACTAGGATTATTTCTGCACAGACTTAATGGATCTCTTTCAATTTGTGTTCTTTCGACATTTCTGTCTTTCTGTACATGCATTGCCTTGTATATAGAAGGAAAGTAGAAAAAAACTGAACCTACATAATTCACTATAATGATGATTTTATCAGATCTTTCATTGAACATTTATCTTCATTTTTGTTCTTCTGGGTGCCACTTTGGTGATTGAACTTTAAATCTACTGTAAATTTATGAAAATGAGTAAAGTAGTTTTTGATGGGATTTAAATGCTGTTTTGGAGGATGAGGTTTCTAAGCATTGCATCCCTGAGTCATGCATCAGTCAGAACTCATGACAGATGAAATTGTCATAGGGATGATCAAATAATGAAATGGAACTTAGAACAGTGATTTTTGTAACATGTGTTCACATAATACACTATAGCTAGCATATAGTACACATGAATATGTGTGTGCAAATGTACATATATACTTACTAACTTATAATGTGTCTTGAATGAGCATTCAAGAATATTCAAAACCATGAAAGACCCACTTAGCAGTACATAATTAAGTCAGCCTGAAACTGTAGATTTAGCTCTTGAGAGGGAAAAAGAAGACTGTGTTCATGTCTAGACAATGCCACTAACTGGGTGTGTGTTATTAATTCTTCATTTATTCACTGTATATTGAAAGCTTACTATGTTCTAGAAACTGGGCTAGGTAACTGTTGCTTAGCCTTTCTGAGCCTCATAGAACAATATGAGCAATTATGAACAAATATGAACAATATGAACAATAGAACAATTCAGTGTAGACACGTTAAGCCTTTTCAATTTCTAAGATAAAAGATCTTTGTCTTGGACTCTCTACTTGGCTTCTTCTAGGCATGTCCTTCTCCATGTGTAAGGAGTACATGGGGAAAAGGGGGAATGTTCACCTAGAGCCTATATTTCCCCATTCTGTGCCAAATTCTGAGTACCTGGACAAATGTCCTTGTACAGATGCCACTGAACCCTCTTCCGAGAGCTGTGTGGACCTCTCTTCATTTGTACTCCCAAGGTCAAACTGCATTGCCAGGGTTGTACCCTTAGGCCTGTGTTTTCAGAAGGTACATAAATTCATGAGTTGCTTAATGATGGGGCAAGTTTCCATAAATGCATCTCTAGGCACTATTACCACTGTGTGAATAAGAGAGAGTGCGGTCACAGAAATGACATAGGTCGATCACTCAGCATGGCCTTTGGTGCAATCAAGAGACATGGTAAATGTGAGATGTGTGAGACTTCTGCCAGCATACCATGGCATCCTTATTTACAGTAAAATTCTTGTTTTGTAAGTAGAAGTAGTAAATACATAAATGAAAATAACTGCTTATTGCCATTATCAGCACTATCAGGTATTATATGCTATATGTAATTGTATGTGCTATACTTTATATGACTGATAGCATAGTAGGTTTGTTTCACACCAGCATCATCATATATATGTAAGTAATGTGTTAGGACAGCCACAGTGTCATTAGGTGTTTGGAAGTTTTCAACTCCTGTATAATGTTAAATGTGGATCCAAAATATCCTGATGTGGTACTTTGCTGTGGGAACTTCTATGTCCACATCAATCCAAGTGAGTCCCTTAGCAGTGTTGGTTGGCTGTAGTCTATGAGGGAAGAGCAGTGTGAAATTGAGCTGAGGGGTGAGTTCTTGTAGTGATGCTCTGTTTGATGAAAGACTCCAAGAACTTCAAGAAATCTGAGTGAATTAGGAAGGTAATAACTTTGGACTAGCAAAACTAAACATATATTTGACAAGGGAGTTACTTTAATTTATAATGTTTAAAATTTAAAAAACAATTTTATTTGTGAGGATTGGGAGGGAAAGAGTGAGCGAGATCACACTTTCATCTGCTGACTCACTCACCAGATGACTACAGCAGCGAGGGCTGGCCCAGGCTGAAGCCAGGAGCCAGGAGCTCCATCTGGGTCTTCCATATGAGTTTCAGGGAGCTATCTCCAACTACTTGAGCCGTCACCACTGCCTCCCAAGGTGTGCATTGGTATGAGACTGGAATCATAAGCCAGAGCTGGGCATCAAACCTAGGCACTCTGTTAGGGCATGTGGGCATCTTTCCCTGCCAGGCCAAAGTCCTGCTCCAAATGTATAAATTTAAATATTAATTAGCACTTGTTTATGAGTCTCCATTTGTTCTCTTGCCTTGCACCCTAAAAGTATTAGGAATATTCACTAATACTACCCTAAAAGTGTATCTCATGGAACAAATGAGATATATATGTTTAAATGTTATTTTATTAGAAAGAAACCTGCATATATTTTGGTTAAACTATATCGTTCTAATACTGGGGCTGGTGCTGTAGCACAGGTAGGTTCATCCTCTGCTGATGGCGCCGTTACCCATATGGGTGCTGGTTCTAGTCCTGGCTACTCCTCCTCTGATCCAGCTCTCTGCTATGGCCTGGGAAAGCAGCAGAAGATGGCCCAAGTGCTTGGGCCCCTGAACCCGCAATAGGAGACCCCAAGGAGGCTCCTGGCTCTGCTTCGGTTCAGCCCAGTTCTGGCCATTACGACCATTTGGGGAGTGAACCAGCAGATGGAAGACATTTCTCTCTGGCTCTCACTTTCACTGTCTGTAACTCTACCTGTCAAATAAATAAATAAATAAATAAAATCTTAAATAAATTAAATGAATACTAACAGAAGGAGCTCAGTGGTAATGGGATATTTGATGCTTTACATTCAGTCTCAGTACATGGTGCTTAGGACATTGCCACAGGCACACTGACATTCCCTGAACCATGACAAGCCATTACTTAACTGTGTCTTTGCACACACTTCCTGAAGAGCCTTTTCCTCTCCATTCTATCTGTCTATCTATCTATCTATCTATCTACTATACATATAAGAACAACAGAAAAGGTAAACAACCCACCCAAAATGAGTGAGAGGAGTAGGACCTGAGTCAAGTTCTGACGTTTCAAAGGCTCACTTTCCCCTTGTCTACCTGAAGAGCAAAAGTCACGGACTATCTCTTGTGTGTTTGCAGATAGTGTTCTGCACATCTCTGGATGTGTCACTCATGTGATCATCTGTGAATAGCATCCTGAGGTTTGGCAATGGGAAAACTATGGTGGTTTAGTGAGAAAGTCATTCTCTGTGGTAAATCAATGTAGTCTGAGAGATTATTTTTTCTCTTTAAGAATCCTCACACATGTATTGGAAATCTTGACTGAGAATTACTTGCTATAAAGAGGAGCCACCACCATTGGGAGCTCCTCAACACTTTTGCATCTGAATAAGCAAATTGACATCTGCTCTATCCTTCTGTCCTTCTGTTAAAATGAAGAGGTTGTTTTCTAGTTGAAATCAGTCACCCTGTGTTGAAAAGCTCACTCCTGCCACCTTTATAAGGAAGATCCATGATCTTTAGCCCTTTCTTCTGAGTTCTTACTGTTTTCAGCATGATTCAATGTTTATCAAATGTAAACCACCTGCCCATAGTCCCCCATCCCTTTTCAGCATTGAAAGAGTGTCTGCCTCTCTTCTTGTTGATGTTTGACCTCTTAACAAATCCTCTGTATTTTCTGTCAACTTTTCTTCAACTCTGAATCACACCTCATTCCTTCCTATGTGGCATCTTCACTTAACACTAATAAAACTGCTCCTGCAGTTTTACCAGATTTAGTGAATAATTCCCAACTCTTATTTATATGACCTTTTGGGAGCACTCAATACTGCTGGTCAATTCTTTTTTTTTTTTAAATATTTTTCACTTCTGTCTTTCTTGTTTTTTCTCAATCTCCTTCCTCAGTTCCTGGGTTCTGTTTTTAGAGATTTTCAGAGTTCAGGCTGGATCCGAAACACTGACAATGTATTCTCATAGCTTTACTTCGCTAAAGTTGACTAATGCCACATTTATATGAGAGTACTACAGAAAATTTGTAGAAAAAGAGAATTAAAATAGAAGTTGATTTTTTGTGGGAAAATTTTTGAAATCATGCATTTTTAAAATAATATTCATTTTCCATGAGCTTTTTCAAGATCCTTTGTATCCTCAGTCAAGAATTCTCTTTGAGCTCTAGACCTATATGTTTGACCTACATCTGGAGCCTCCAATTGAAAACATTGCACACTGAATTTATAGATTTACTCCCAGATTTCTTCTTATAGGGTTCTCTTTCTGAAATAATGGCACCACCATTCATCTTGTTTAAAGCACGATTCATGGAGTCATACTTGAAGGAGGTCTGACCACAGAGTATTATCTAGGAAAATGACCACCCAGACTTGTTTTTAGATTGTCTTTTGACCCTAAGGTTTGTGTTCACACCAGCATATGAACAGTGCAGATGGTACACATCAGGACAAGGATATAGGATCGACTATTCAGCTACCCGTTGGCCATCTAATACCTCACAGAAGTATGCCAAGCTCAGTGGTCAGTGCTGTGCGCCAGAAGACAGGATATTTATTAGTTCATGGAAGTGTAAATTCTAGGCTTTGTTTTTCAGGTCGTACTGAGGAATGTATGTTATTTTTGGGGAAGTAGACTAGTTAAGGATCTATTATATGACAAGAAAATTCTGGCTGTGCCATAGTCACATACTTTCATTTTTTATTTTTACTGTCTTACACATTTTCCTCTCTGTGGACATGCAGCTAATAACTAAAGACAATTCTATATCCTAAACTATTTTCTGTCTCCATTAACATTCCTTTCTCCTAGTCACAGTTATCTTGACTGATCTGCTGTTGTTAGTTTTGTTACTTTCCCACTTGTCTCTTTGCTCATCCTTCTATCCTCTCTTAAGTAGTCTGTACTGGGCTTTTAAAATATTGGTCAGATTATATTATTGTTATTATGCTTGCAACTTCAGTGACTGCATTTTTTTGAAGATTTACTTTATTCTAAAGAATTTCAAAGAGAGAGGTAGAGACAGAGAGAAAGTTCTTCCATCCGTTAGTTCACTCCCCAAATTGCCACAATGGTAGGAGCTAGGCTGATCCAAAGCCAGGAGCCTGGAGCTTCTTCTGGGTTGCCGGGGAGCCAAGTACTTGGGCCATCCTCTACTGCTTTGCCAGGTGTATTAGCAGGGAGCTGGATCAGAAGTGGAGCAGCCAGGACTTGAACTAGTGCCCATATGGGATTTTGTCAATGAAGGCTGGGCTTTAACCTGCTGCGCCACAGTGCCAGTCCCGACTGAATAATTTCTCACAAAAGTCAAAAGTTTAAGATATAGGGTAGTTCTACAGGGCAACTGTTTTATATCCAAAAATTAATAATTGCATATATATTAAGGATTTATTTGTTTATTTGAAAAGCAGAGTCACGGAGAGGAAGGAAGGAAGGAAGGAAGGAAGGAAGGAAGGAAGGAAGGAAGAAAGAAAGAGAAAGAAAGAAAGAAAGAAAGAAAGAAAGAAAGAAAGAAAGAAAGAAAGAAAGAAAGAGGGAGATTTTCCATTGTTGGTGCACTACCTAAATGGCCGCAACAACTGGGACTGTGTCAGGCTGAAGCCAAGAGCCAGGAGCTTCATCCAGGTCTCCCACTTGTGTGCAGGGGCCCAGGCACTTGGGCCATCCTGCACTCCTTTCCCAGGCCACTAGCAGGGAGCTTGATTGGAAGTGGAACAACTAGGTGACAAATTCTTTCAATTTCTGTTTGCTATTAAAGTCTTTATTTCACCTTCATTCACAAATGATAGCTTTGCAGGATATAATATTCTGGGCTGGCAGTTTTTCTCTCTTAATACCTGGGCTATATCTCGCCATTCCCTCCTAGCTTGTAGGGTTTCTGATGAGAAGTCAGCTGTGAGTCTGATTGGAGATCCTCTGAGAGTAATCTGACGTTTCTCTCTTGCACATTTTAGGATCTTTTCTTTATGTTTCACTGTGGAGAGTTTAATTACAACGTGTCATGGTGAGGATCTCTTTTGGTCATGTTTATTAGGGGTTCTGTGAGCTTCCTGTACTAGGATATCTCTGTCCTTCTCCAAACCTGGGAAATTTTCTGCTAATATCTCACTAAAAAGGCCTTCTAATCTTTTCTCCCTCTCCATGCCTTCAGGAACTCCTAGAACCCAAATGTTGTTTTTTTTAATAGTATCCTGAAGATTCCCGACAATATGTTTTAGATTTCTAATTTCCTCTTCTTTTCTTTGGTCTGACTGTATCCTTTCCTGTTCTCTGTCTTCTAAGTCTGATATTCTCTCTTCTGCTTCACCCATTCTGTTTGTAAGGCTCTCTAATGTGTTTGTCATTTGAATTCTTCACTTCATTATGATTTCTCATCACTATCACAGTTTCCTGTTGTACTAGTTGTTTCATTTCATTTTGATTCCTCCTTAATATTTCATTTTCATGAGAGAGATTTTCTATCTTGTCCATTAAGGATTTCTGTAGTTCAAGAATTTGTTTTTGAGAACTTCTTAATGTTCTTATCAATTTTTTGAGATCTGCTTCTTGCATTTCTTCTATGTCATCATCTTCATAATCTTGAATTGGGGTGTCTTTTTCATTTGGGGGCATCATAGTGACTTCCTTGTTTTTATTACCTCGGTTTTTGCGTTTGTTATTTGGCATATTGGAGATATTTGGTTTCTTCACTGTGGTGCTTTTTCTTGTTATACTATGACTCTAGATTAAGTGGACTATCTGTTTTTGATGGAGCCTTGGAGGCTTGAGATGGGTGTGGCCTGAGAGCTCTGTTTGGTGTGCCAAAGGTGACGCTCCCAGGTTAGGCGTGGTAGATCTCTCTTTCTTTCTTTGATTCAAAAGGGAAGTAATTCCGCATAGCTGAACAAAGCTGGAGGTAGTTATCACGCAAATGATATACCCACAGGAGCCAGAGATCAGAAGCTCTTTCCCAAGGACCACACAGGGAATCTGTTCAGCCCTCAGAGTGGGCTCAAATTCTCCTTCAGTCTCCCACTGGGTTGCCAAAGTTACGGAATTGTAGCATCTCTGGAGAGTACTCACGTGAATTCCGTGAGTTCTCTCCCCCACCGTCTCTTTTTTCACAGTCTCAGTTCAGTAGCACCACAAATTTACTAGGTCCTAATCTGCTGTTAATTCGCCCCACCCAGAGTCAGGTTTTTCTGCTAGGCTCAGGGCCGGTGCAGATCTGAGGTCGCTCTGCTTATGACGTATGTCCAAGATGGCGCCTGCTCTTTGTCTTGCTCGCCTTTGAGAGGTGAGCAGAGAGAGAGAAACCCATGTCCGTATCAGTCACTTTCTCTTTCTCTCTCTCTCTCTCTCTCTCTTCTAGTTAGCCTGGTGAACTTCCCCCCCCAGGGTTGTTCCCTCTAGTCTCCTCTTTCTGCCTGCCTGCCGGTGTCTCGGGCTATTGAGGTTCGGCTCACCTCGCGTTCCAGCGCTGGTGTGTTGAGTCTGCCACTGGTGTCCCGAACTGTGGGCTCCCACGCTCTCCACGCAGGTCCACTGTGAATCACTCGTTCCGGAAGAGTTTCTTCTGCTGTTTCTTCCTCTACTCTTCCTTGAACCTGCAGTATCTCCACTTTTATTAAACTGTCTCTCCCCGGACTATCAGTGTGCTCCCTTCCTATTCCACCATCTTGCCGAGAATCCTCAACAGATGCCAATATGGGATGCTGGCACTGCTGGCTGGCCATGGCTCAGCTGACTGCATCACAATGCTAGTCCCAGTAATTATATATTTTGATTAATAATTTACTATTGAAGGGACATGATTACCTTAAATTATGAATGATAAGTGTTATATAACCTTAATTTATTTAGAATTAAACTTTTAGTTACTTGGTCTATGTTATTAATAGCAAAAGAGGAAAAACAAATGCTAGTGCATGGGTAAGCCAGCTATTTCATTTTAGTGACTATGTGCTTTGTTTTGTATAGTACTGTGCCTTATTACTGGTATAAGCAATAAGGAAGAAGAGTGCATTAATGGTTAGTGTGAAAAGCTGTTATTCTTAGACAAAAGGTAGACAAAATCAAAGGCTGGATTTATGTGGTGGTATTTAGGCTTTCATAGATATATATTTGAAGTTGGACTCCATTGGCAAAACTTGGAACATGGGTGGCCAACTTGGGTGTAGATGCAGCACTGTGTCAGTGTTTGATAGGCAACTGTGATAAAAATGTTGTCCCAGAATGTCCTGACTATGTCCCATTTGTTTTCTGGTTTTACTACCCGGAGTTTTGCAGATGACCCTTGCTGTGACATGGCTTCTTCTGCCATGGTTCATAACATTTGTCATAATCAGGAATTGGTTCCAACTTTAAGCAATAATAATTATTATTCATGAATAATTAGTGGGTGATGAGTAGTTTTAGTTCCAGGTGCCCACACTTCCCTTTCTTGTTTCATGATTAAGAATTACATTTGACTATGCTGCAGATAAACCTTTAGGCAAAGCGTATTTCATCTGTTTGCCTAATGGAATGGCATCTTCTTCTTGGAATTCAGAGTTCTGGAACTTAATGTTGGCTGTGAGATAATTTATGGTTCACTTCAACATCCTCTCTCTCTCAGGCTATTTCAAAGCTGGACACTTTATCAACTTTCATTTGCTTAAGTGAAAACATATCAAACCATATTCTAGAATCTAGCAAAGAAAACGTAGATGGTGGCTAACAATGTAGAAACTCACAAGAAAAAAAAATTAAAATCTAAACTATAAAACACCATGAATGATGATCCATTCCTTCACTTGTGAAATAAAGACGGAGAATAAGATTAGCTTTTCCAAGTGGTAGTTCATAGTCCCCTAGGGAAATTATCAATTTAAGTGTATTATTTTCCTTAATAAAATATATTAGATTATTAAAAAAAATTTTCTTTTAGGATTTAAAGTTTGAAAACATATAACTAATGAGTCTCATCTCTGCCCCAGATTCCTTGCACAGAGCTGGTCCTGGTAGGGTCTCAATGACCCAGTGCTTGATACTTAGAAGATCAAATGAATATGTTCATGAATTAGTCATTCAAAGTTTTTTTTTAATATCCTATTTGCACAGATCTGAGCATAATGGTAGTTTTGAGTATCATACAGTTTCCTAAAACAATTCAATTGATAGTTTACTTTTTACTTTAAACTGTTATATAAAAAACGTTCATATTTATGGTTTGCCATGTGATGTTTTGATATATGCATAACTTGTGTAATGTTCATGTCAGGGTAAGCATAGCTGTCTCTCAAGCATTTATTATTTCTTAATCATGAAAACAAAGTCCTTTCAGTTTTATGTTACCCCATAATGTACCACTTGGTAGAGGCAGGAGTCATAAGTAACACTGGTATTGAAGTAAAACTTTGACCATTATAACCTGAGCTGCTACCCACTTAAGATAGATGAATCTGCTGGAAAGAATATGAGAGAACTTCAAAAAGTTTGTGGAAAAAGTGGGATTAAAAGTTTTTGTATGTGCGCAAAAATTTATACAAATTATCTCCCACCAGTTCATGGGAAACGCATACTATGAAAAAAACTATGCTTGTATTTCAAAATTTTTTGACCAAAATAAATTTATATTGAATTCCTTTTCCCATGAAGCTTTTGAACTATCTTAAATAACAATAACAAAATCTAAAATACATCTTTGAGCTCAAAACCAAAAAAGGGGAAATAGTTGCCAGATATGAAAAAAGAATTTATATTTATAGAAGTGAACAGGAGTTGATTTCCTGTGGTTCATTGTGGATATCAGATGCAGATTTGGGCACTGGGCTTGATTCTCATGCAGGTTTGGGGTGTGAACTCAGGCCTGTATCAGTTAGGCAGGAACGAATCCTTCCAAGAAATGGTGACATGGAAATAATTCCCATCTGTTGAGCAGAACTGAGAGGAGCTTGGTGTCTGCCTAAGGCAGTGTGAGTGTGTGTGTGTGTGTGTGTGCTGAGGTGGGGGCAGGGAGGTGGCATGTAAGGACAGTGAGGAAGTAGAAAACCAAACCTGGGCCACTTCCTGGATGAGGTCCAATATCCATCTCTCCTTTCCTTGGTAAGTTAAAATTCTAGTCTGAGAAGTCAGTTTAAAAGCTTCTCTGCAGCTGGAGCAATCCTGAAAGTATTGCAAGAGAGCAGTACAAAGCTTTCCTATGGGTTTCAACATCCAGGGCAGTGCAAAAGAACGCTTGCACCCTGAAGAAAATCTCTCAGTCAAATAACTGAAGCATATAAGGATGTGCCATCAAAAAAGGACATCAAACACAGCAAAATTAAGAATTCATAGCCCTCATGCTAGATATTAAAGTAGTGAATTTTTGGGACTGACTTAATGAAATAGCAGGTTAATCCATGATTCCAGCATCTCATTTGAGTGCTGGTTTAAGTCCCGTTTGCTCCGCTTCCAATCCAGCTCCTGTTAATGCGCTTGAGAATGCAATGGAAAATGGCCCAAGTGCTTGGGCCCCTAGACCCACGTAGGAGACTCAGTTGGAGTTCCAGGTCCCTGGCTTCAGCCTGGCTGAGTGCTGGCATTGTGGACAAACCAGTGGACAGAAGATCTCTGTGTCTCTCCCATGCTGCCTCACTCTCTCTCTGTTACTCTACCTTTCAAATAAATAAATACATCTTTTTTAAAAAATAAAGTAGTGAATTTTAGATAAATAATTACATCTTAAAATAGAATTTTTCTTTCTTTACATTTTTATTAATATAAAAAGCAGATTTCATGTAGTTCACTAATACAATTTTAATACAATTAATAGAAATTTTTCAGACACATTGAATATAGAAAGAGATGCTCCAACAGATATCAAAGAATTTCTGGAAAAGGAGAGGGACAATGCCAGATTATCTGTAATCACTAGGATTAAGACAGAAAATCTGAATAACTCAGATTCTTGCCATGTGGATTCCTTAAAAAACACATCTGGAAATACTGTTGTAAAAACACTTTACAATGAATGTAAAATATCTTAAAAACAACCATAGAGAAAAAAACCAAAGTTTAAGTATACATAAAAGACACAAAGATTCATTGCAGACTATCAATCAGCAGTAATAGTTTCTGGAAAGTGGATGATGTAGTATTTTCAGAATGCTGAAGGAAAATGAGTATCATTTATTTTTTGATAGGTAGAGTTAAAGAGAGAGAGACAGAGAGAAAGGTCTTCCCTTGCCATTGGTTCACCCCCCAAATGGCTGCTACAGCCAGGGCTCTGTGCCAATCTGAAGCCAGGAACCAAATGCTTCCTCCTGGTCTCCCTTGTGGGTGCAGGGCCCAAGCATTTGGGCCATCCTCCACTGCCTTCCCGGGCCACAGCAGAGAGCTGGACTGGAAGAGGAGTAACCGCGACAGAATCCAGTGACCCGACCAGGACTACAACCCGATGTGCCGGTGCCGCAGGTGGAGGATTAGCCTAGTGAGCCGCAGCGCCGGCCATGAGCATCATTTTAATATTGCGTATCCTGTTGCCTGTAAGGAGAAAGGGAGAGGGGAGAGAGGAGAAGGAAAGAGAGGAAGAAGGGAGAGAGGAGGCAGGGAGGGGGAAGAGAGAGAGAGAGAGACTGAGGCCAATGCAATGCCAAACATTGAGAAATTTTTTATGAGTTACAGACACAGGTTTACAAAGAGGAGCTTGAATCAGGGGTGGGAAGTGAGAAAAAGGTAGGTTGAAAGAGACAATGTTGAGCTAAAAAGATGGGAAATCTGTTATAATGATTGAAAAGCATCATATGACAAGTATTCCTTGAGTTTAAAAAGAAGCAGGAATTAAACGCTAAATAGTAATAGAAATGGGTGTGCACTTTAGGGTTTTGGGGTGTTTGCATTATTTGGTAGAAGCTTAGTGAAAACATTTAATTGTACTTCATTAAAGTGCCAATCTATGTTAAATATAAGGGTAACCACAAAAATAATAGAAATAGAATTATAACTTCTAAATCAAGATAAAAGGAAAATTAGAGAGAGAATGTGCAAAATGAAGGAATCCAGCTGAAGAAATATAAGAATAAAGAAGCAAAGAAATGCATTACAGATAAAAAAAACACAAGCTAAAGTGATAGAAATACAATAACTAAATTATAAATTAAAATGGATGCAAAATGATTACAGTTACTTATTAAGAGACTTTCATATCAGTTGAAAATTCACAAATCCAAATATATGGTATTAATGTAATGCTGATAAGTTCATAACTGGCCATACAGATAGGATTAAGTGTCAACGGGATCACATAAATAAGAACAAGTGTCTGCTAATAATAATTGATAGAATTAAAAAAGAGAGAACTATCCAACATGGGAAGAAGGACACACAGCAGACTCATAGAAGGACAAATGCCCTAAATGGCACTCTGGCTTCAGAATGAGCCTGTAAGTCATTGGGATCTAGCTAAAAAGCCTATGAGAGCATTTCAGACATGGAAAGCCAAGGCACTGTGGCAAAAAATGACCTACATTAAAGATCTCTGTTAGTGAGATCCCGGTGGAAAGAAGGGGCCATCAAAAAAGGAGGTATCCATCTCTGAATGGAGGAGAGAACTTCCACTTTGTGGCCAGGTCTAAATAATGTTGGAGTTTGTGGACTCAAGAGGCTTCCATAGCCTTGGCAGCTCATGACAAGAGCCTTGGGTGATTACTTATGCCATAAACAAGAGTGTCAGTTTGCTAAGTCAACAACAGGAGTCACTGTGCACTTACTCCCCATGTAGGACCTCTGTCCTTAATGAGTTGTACGATGAGAATTAACGGTAAAACTAGTCTTCAAACAGTACTTTATACTTTTTTTTTTTTTTTTTTTTTTTTTGACAGGCAGAGTGGACAGTGAGAGAGAGAGACAGAGAGAAAGGTCTTCCTTTGCCGTTGGTTCACCCTCCAATGGCTGCCGCGGCTGGCGCGCTGCAGCCGGCGCACCGCGCTGATCCGATGGCAGGAGCCAGGAGCCAGGTGCTTTTCCTGGTCTCCCATGGGGTGCAGGGCCCAAGCACCTGGGCCATCCTCCACTGCACTCCCTGGCCACAGCAGAGAGCTGGCCTGGAAGAGGGGCAACCGGGACAGAATCCGGCGCCCCGACCGGGACTAGAACCCGGTGTGCCGGCGCCGCTAGGCGGAGGATTAGCCTATTGAGCCGCGGCGCCGGCCAGTACTTTATTCTTTGTGTGTCTGTGTGGGTGCGAACTGTTGAAATCTTTACTTAGTATATACTAAGTTGATCTTCTGTGTGTAAAGATATTTAAAAATGAGTCTTAATGAAGAATGGGATGGGAGAGGGAGTAGGAGGTAGGAGGGGAGTTGGGGTGGGTGGGTGGGTATGGGGGGGGAAGAACTGCTATAATGCAAAAGTTGTACTTATGAAATTTATATTTATTAAATAAAAGCTTTCTATAAAAATATAATGTTGAATGAAATAATCAAATTGGTGAATGAGTGCTGAATATTCGCCCTAACTCTTGGCACACCAGTTAGGATACCAGAATCCTATGTAAGAGTTCTTTTGTTTGATGCCTTGCTCTGGATCCTGTCTCAAGTTTCCTGCTGATGCAGACCCTGGGAAGCAACAGTGATGGCTCAAATAGTTGGGTTCCTGCCACTTAATGTGGGAAGCCTGGATTGAATTCCTGGCTCCTAGCTTCAGCTTGGCCCAATCCCAGTTGGCTGTTGTGGATATTTGGGCAGCGAACCAGCAGGTGGGAGCTCTCTCTGTCACTGCTTCTCAAATAAATAAATACGTTTAAAAAAATTGTAGAATTTCTAAATAAGATGTATACATGAAAAATCTTATTTTTCATGTAAAAATGTACGCTACACAAAATGGCTCTGTATTATTTTAGTTGATACATCCAGAAGGAGTAAAGGAATATAAACACGAGCAAGAAGGCTACAGCCCAAACTCACAAATATCGCTTAGGAAAGTAATGAAGTGGTATGAAGGAACTGAATGTAATGTTTTAGTTCTCTAAGATGATTTGACATAGTTATGGAAAAGGCTAGTATTTTTTAAGTTTCAATGGTGAGTGCATGGCTGTTAGAGAAGCTGGGGAAATGATAGTCTATTCTGCCTGGAGCCAGGCTTCCTGGGCTGAAATCCTCACAGCCCTTCTATTTATGAGATGTGATTCCTTGGGCAGCTACTTCACTTCTTTGTTTCTCAGCATCATCATCTATAAAATGAGAAAAAATTTACAGTGCTGTTGCAAAGATTGGCAGAGTAAATATTATGAAAGAAATCACTTGATACCCCTGGGTCATGGCAAGCGCTATTGAGGGATGTTGTTGTCTCCATATTTTCTGCATGTCTGAAATATTTCATACCAGAAAGGGAATTCAAAGAAAGGAAATAATTAGTGGATGGGTAAACATTATAACAAATCTGCAACTTAAGGTAATTTTCATCATAATGTAAATTAAAATCATTGATCAAAAATTTTTTGTGGCATCTCAATATTTTTAGAGCCTTGGAATCAGAGTTAAAAGAGAAAAAGTCATGAACATTGTATCTCATTTGGTTTCCCATTTGTGACAACAAAAATGATTCATATGCAGAATGGGTTATGTGTGGATGCATATTTGCAAAGGGTTTTGATTTCTTCTCATTATTAGAAACAAAGCATGGAGGTCCTAAAATTAAACCAATATTTTATAGAATAAAGTGCGAGTTTGAAACATCAAATACAAAATTGTATTTCAAAAATTTTTCTACTAGGAAGATAGATATATAGAGATAGAGGGAGTTGGTGTTGGTAGGCACTGTGCTAAGTTCTAGATTCTTGTACATGGAGATAGATAAGTCTACCATGGGCTCAACCTTTTGTACATTCAGTATGTTGGGGGTGGTAGATATTAAACAATAAACAGAAGCATGTATCTAATAATATTTTGGGATAAGTGCTAAGATGTGGAGAAAACAGTATGCTGGCAGAGAATATGACTATGAATATGAAGACAGATTTCGTTTGGAGGCCTAGGCAAGCCCTCTATGAAGTGATATTGAAGCTGTGACTTAGATTTATTTTGGAAGGCAGAGGAAAGATCCTTAGGGCTGCAGATAGAGAAAGCACATGTGCCTAGAGCTTAGTGAGCCAGGAGAGAGTAAATTGAGATGATTATGGGATGGTAGGCAGGAGCCAGATGGTACAAAGCTCTCCAGGCCATGCTAAGGGTTTGACGTTTTATTCTAAATGAAATGGGAAGCTATTAAAGGGTTTAAGCAGGAGAGTGGCATGATCCAATTTGTATTGTAAAATATTACCGTGACTCCAGTGTGGTTTGGAAGGGAAAAATGTTAAGAGTGTTAATGAGGAGGCAGCCTGGACAAAGGAGGTGACAAGGAAAGAGGGGAAGGAGGAGACGGGAGGGGGCCGGGGGGAATAGAGAGGAGGAGCACATGGTGGGGGTCAGACCCCGGATGTTGGACGCCCAGGCCTATGCATCCCACTGCACTGCAGTGCCTCCATTAAACCTGCTATCGTCTAGGCTTTTGGATGCACTTTGGATCCCTAAACTGCTCTTTGGTGGAAAGTATTATTCATACTTGGACTCACTGTGGTTATCTCTGACAGTTTTTCTTGGTGGTTGGTATTATAGAAAGGAAAAAATTCACATTTTGCATGATAGCATTTTTTTTTCTGTCAGTAATTTAGTATTTTGATGTATGAGGGGATTACACAGTCTTGTCACCTGGATGAACAGATCTCTGAGATACAGGACAGCTTCAGGATGACTGCAATACGTGGGGAGCTTCTCTGATGTTAGGCAACTGTCATGCCTATGCTTTTCCAGACAATGTGTCCTGTTCATATACTTCTGGTGCCAAAAGACGCGTCTGTGAAAAAGAGGCCTAAAGACTGAGAAGATTTTTTATGCCAAATGAGGATGCTTTTATTGCAGAAGACTCTCTGTGTGTAGATGTGTTATACCCTTCATCCTCCCGTATTTTTGTTCTAGAAAACCAAAAGCCATGTTCTGAACTCCAGTTTATTGCTTGCTGTTTGTTTATTCCTTCTCCCTTGCTTCATAAATTTCTACAATTTTTGTGGATTGATCACAGATAAGGAACATGTAAATTGTGTCAACATGTTAGACTTCATCAAAAGATACTTGATGATGAGTGGTGAGAAGCTATATAGAGCAAAGGAATCTGGCTTCAATGCCGACATTCATTAACTTCAACTCTGGCATTTATTAACTCTGTGATTTAGTGCCAGCAACTTCTGCGTGCCTCAGTTTCCTAATCTAGAAAGAAAAGCCCACTGAGAGTGCCTGCCTTAAATTATTTCATAAGACGTGAGAGAGATATTCCACATAAAGTGTCTGGTATTACTTGCTATCTGTGAGTCAAACTCAGGAGAATTTGCCCATGGCTACTGTTCCTAACTATGAATCTTTCTGTGCACATTAAATCTGCAAATTAAATCTACTAAATAAGAGTGGTGACTTCCAGTCATATAGCATATTATAATTTGCATTCTTAATTCCTTAGACAACTTTCAGAAGTAGATTCTAGTTATTCAAATAATTTCACAAGAAGCCAGGTGTGCCTTATGCATGAAGAAATAAAATAGCTTTCTGGGGATGCTATATAGCTAATTTGGGACAAGGCCAAGATGTCTCTGGGATGCACAGAGACTTGTTTTCATTTTAAGGGGCACAGAACAGGAAGATCATGGTATATGTTAATGATCTCTGGCTCCAGGGATTGAGCTAAACAACCATGGAGGCTTTCCTGTTTCTTGATGTTTTGCTTTTTCATTTGTAAAATGAGCCTTGAGTTAGATCATCCTAAATAGACTTCCTGGCTCCAAGATCTTCAGATTCTGGAGTTGTCTTCATGTCTATCTACCTTGTGGTCTGCATTCTCTGACCATCATTCTTGAGCTTCCAGGAAAGTCGTATTCATTCCACATCTACTTATCTGGATTAGTGTCAGAAAAACCAAGCAGTTTTGATCTAGCCAGCGTGGCCAGAGTCAAACTGCCCTCCATGAACAGAGATCCTTAGAAGGCAAGAAATTATTTGGCTTCCTGTGCCTACACACATCAAACTTTCTTCACACACACACCGTCTATGGGTCTCTACGTTTATATAGGGTTCCCTTAGGAGCCTGATGATGTCTTAGATTTAGAGGGAGAAAGATTGTAAATCCTTGTGTAACCAAAGTGGAACTGCACAACGTGTTGTCCTTGAAGTACCTGAAATGTTAGCACTGCCAAGGAGGTAAATCTCCAGGCTAATATCTTTCTTTCTATCCCCATTGCCACTGCCTACCTAAGGACCTTACTGCATGGAATAGCTCCCTAAATGGTTCTCATTGCAATAGTATCAGTTCACTCAAATTAAATCTTCTCTATTTTCCTCCATTTTGAGTTTCTAAAATACTGTACTCATAATTTCATAATTTAACCTCCTGACTTTAGATCCTCCAAAGTTCCCCATTGCCTAATGAATGCAATGTTTTCTGAAGTGTGTGGGATGAGGTGGTCTTTTGGCATGTGTAAAGAAGCTTTCTAACTTCTGTTTCTGTTGAGCACTGATCTCATTTAAAATTTTGACTTATTATATGCACATAATTTGTACAGTAATCTGTGCTCATGACTTGTGCATACTGTTTAAGTGTGTTTGCATGTGTTTTTGTAAACTGTAGGTTTAAATTTTGTACAGATAGTGATGTATAATCAAAGTTTGGAGATGGTTTGTTTGAAAGATAAAGTATAAAATATACTATATAAATATTTATTTTTAGATTTTCTCAAGGACTCAAGTGTTCTCAGTCCAGTTTCCCTTCTGTGTCCCTTCCAGTCAGTGCATCCACCCTTTTTTTGTCCCCACACCATGGCCACACTCATCTGCTTGCCCAGTCCATGAACACACTGAGCACGTATGTCCTGTGTGCTGTTGCCCCTGCAGATGATGCTCAAAGCAAAGCCCTAGTGTCTATTCTAGGCTAAGTCTAAAATAGTGCTTTATCTTCAAAGCCTTTCTTAACTGCTTTTTGTCCCGGAACCCACCATCCCAGGTAAAATTAGCATCTTTGCTCTGCGATTCTGTGGCATTTTGTTTGTTCCTCTATGACAGCGCTTTTCATGTTCACTGCTGTAATGATCAGTTGGGTATGTGTCTCCCTGACGAGGCCGTGGGTGCCTTCAAGGCAGGAATTACATCTTACTCATCTTTGTACCCAGCACCTAGAGCTTGTCGGAAGTCAATAAATGGTGTTTGAGTTATTTTAAATTTTCATGAGCATATAACAGAGAAGCGTCTGGGAGGGAGGGGGCAGATGTTATGAGGAGTAAAATTGGCTCTGTACAAAACTCCCATCCCTATTGGCATTTCACATGTGAGCTCCGTTTTCCTGCCCTGCTTCTCTTGTCTGCCTAGCTCAGGCAGCCCCAGCGAAGAGAATACTCCAGAAATGCCTGTCTTCTCTTTCAATCCAGTTTTGAGTCAGCATGAAGGTTAAGGATTGCCTATCTCAAGGTCACTTGATTCCTGTTTTAATGTGAGTCAACTCAGGGCTTTGGAGACTGCAGTTTATGGAGGATGCTGCTGTGCTTGTCAGACTGTGTTCATCGTGGAGGGGAAAAGGGGAAGAAATACACTGAAGGCCGGAGGCATTACACAAAAAGGCTCTAAACAGCTCTTTTCTACAAATAAAAAGCCCCTGTGCAAGTCATAGTTGACAGTGGAAAATGCCAGCGACAACTTCTTTCTTTCTTTACTTCAAGCTATGAACACTCCTTACCTACTCTGTGTTTGATGCTATGCTAGCTGCATGAGTAGGGTAATGAATTATTCAAGGTCATTGACCTTGAGTAGCTCCTGGTTAGCAGCAGGGCCAGATGCATGAGCTGGTAGCTGTAACAGAGCACAGTGAGTCTTCTCCTAAGCTATGTACCACTGAGCACTGAAGAAGGGTTGATCAATTTTGCCTAGGGGTATTGGTGAAGGCCTCAAGGGCAGAACAGCAAGGTAAGTTTTGTTTGCTTCAGGCATTGGGAACTACAGAAGCAAAGGTCTAGTGCAAAAGCGGAATATTGTATTTGGAAAAGGCTTTGTAGTAAATATTTTAGGCTTTACAGGCTACAGGGTCTCTGTTACAACCACTCATCTCTGTTGTAACATTAAATCAGCCATGGGAAATGGGTGAATGAATGGGCATGCCTGTGTTCCAATAAAACTTTACTAACAAAGTTGTCAGCCATAGGACGGTACTTTATAGACTCTTCTAGAGGACAGATCTTCAGAGAGCCTCTAATGTGATTGTTCCTAGCCATTTTAGGCATTGGGAACCTTATGCACCTGATTATTCCTGATCCTGGAATGCCCCTCTGTTAGTTATTCCCAGTGGCTTCTGCTTGCTCTTCATTCAGGTCTCTGTAATCCATCTGGTGCATTCACTTCCTATGTGCTCTGCCCTTTTTATTGCTTTGATCTTCATCATACTACTTGCATGAAAAACTCCATCATATACTTGCTTATCTGTTTATTTTGTGACTTTCTTGCTAGGATATCAGCTTTATGCTTTATTCTGTTATGTTTAATCACGTACTAGATTCAGTCATGCTCATCTCTTCCTAGCTGCACCTCTGAGTTCAGTGATACCATCGTATGAATATTCACACTGGAGACCAGCCCTATGGAAATCAAATTTGGGATTTTATTTTCTTTCCTTTTCTTGGAAGGGGGCTGGTTTACTAGCATACAGTTGGTTATCCCCTGTGTCTAGAATAATAACTGCCACAAAGTCTAGCTCTCAATAAGTACATATTTTTGTAATAAAATATACCATAAGTATCTATTGATTTAGAAAATAAATCTTCAGTTACAAATGCAGAATCCTCTTGGAATTATTAGCACTTTCTGGGCAGATTCATGGCAACTATTCTCGGCACCCATCAGCTTTATTTGGTTGACTGAAGATTCCTAGGATATAGCTGTCTTTATTCCATACAGCAGATTCTGCTAGGCCACCATGACACATATCTAGCATTGTGCTTTCAGATCTGCAAAGTGTTCCTTTGGGTCTTTGCACTGTAGCATACTGAATGGAGGAGAGAATCTCAAACTTGCTTCTCTTTTTCTAAGCAGCATACATTTTAAAAGCTTTTTAAAAATTAGCTACTTATTTGACAGGCAGAGAAGGAGGGAGGGAGGGAGAGAGAGAGAGCTAGAGAGAGAGAGATCCTCTCAACTAGTTTGCTTCCAAATACTAAGATGACCTGAGATGTGGCTGTGGCTGAGGTTTGGAACTCAATATGGACTCAATTATGAGTGAATAGAATCCACTGACAGTAATGCCTCCCAGGGTCCACATTAGGAGGAAGTTAGGGTCAGGAGCCAGAAGTGGGTATCAAACTGAGGTATTCCAATATGGTAGGTTTATTAACTGACAGCTTAACCATGAGGCCAAATATTCACCTCTAGCATAGCTCTTTAATGAATCCTCATTGCTCAGAATGCTTATAATTTTTGCAGTGTGTTCAAATGTCTAGATAAGTTCTATCTATTTTAAGTGTCTTACCATATCTCCTTTTTGATTTGTCTGGGACTTTAATTCATGGTATGCAAAAGTGGCCCTAGGATCTTCCCTTTAGCTGTGCTTGGCCAGAAATGTATTTGCTTGTGAATAGTTTCCAGCCCCAATGGACTGATTTTGAAATCTGTAGCAACATAAGGCCCCAGAAGCACTTGAGAAGAATTACTTTAACAGCCTCTTCAATCTCAGTTCCTTTAAGTGAACAATATTAAACCTTAGTTCAGAGGGCCCACAGAAACTGCTTAGAAAGATCCCATCAAACCACTCCACAATCGGTGTTTAACTAATTCCCAAAGAACTTTACCTTCCTCTGCGTACTTGGTAAACATTGTTTAAATTCCCTGTCCTACACAGAAACTAAGGGAACAGAAAAGTGAAACTGTATTTAGTAGGTCATCCAGATTAACACAAAGCTTTCTGGGACTTTAGGGTAAAAGAAGACCTTACATTGTCACTCAGAATGTCACTGCACTTAGAGACAGCGATGTCCTTCAAAGCTGCTGTGATCTATAGTTTTCCTGCTTCTCCCTGCTTGCTTATGTCCAGTAATAGGAAGTTTACTCTTCCCTTAGGCAACCTGTTCTCTCCTTGAATACAATTTACAGAAAGTTACTTTTATCTGTCTCTTTGAAACTTTCACTCATTGGCCCTGGTTCTGTCCCTTTGGAACCACTCAGAACAACTTGGCTTCTTTTTACTTCTGTCAGCTCTCAAAAATGTGGAGACAGCTTTTACATCCCCGTGAGTCCTCCCTTCTCCAGGCTGCATATCAACTGTTCATTCAGCCATTCTTCAGATGATAGTCTATCTAGCACTCTATATTTGGCTGTATTTCCCATGGACATGTTCCAGTTCTGCCATTGTCCTTATTAAAGTGACTGAGAATGGTTTGTACCTTTCTAAGCTCTTAAACTAGACCTGCTTCTTTGAGTGTAGCCCAGTAGCTTTGGGTAAGCAGTTTAGTTTCATTGAATCTCAATAATCTCGTCTGAAAAATGAGAGGAGAGTACCTGACGTGTTCCGTTGCTGGGAGTCATAAGTAAAACCTTAGTAGAATCAACAGGAGAGTGCCTGGTACAAAGGAAATGGGTTCAAAATATCATCATTGTTATTGAAAATGAGTTCTATTATTTCTCTAATTATGGCCTCCATAACAAAATTGCATCATTGGTATAATTTTCATTGTAGATTAGACTCTACATGGAGGCATATTCCCTAAGTTTGGGTACAAATGTTGATTAGACTGGTCCTAGACAAATACAATCCAATTTCTGTGTCTATCTGTCTTTCTGTCTATCTGTCCATCCATCCATCCATCCATCCTGTGCAGACTCCTATAACCACCTTTCTTTATCACTGCCACACTCTATTAACTGATGCTTTGCTATGTGCTCATTTTCCCTCTTATCCTCTCTTCTCTGCCTTCTTGCTCCCTGTCCCCAAGCTTGCATGACTTGAGGTTTGTGTCTTGATACTGCTTTGGAAAGGAAAAGATGATATGTATTCAATATATAGGATATGAATTCTTGTTATCACATGTCTACCAGCTGGTGACGTTGGCAAAAGACTTTCTTTGTGAGCCTCAGGGAATTTTTATTTGTTTTCTTAATCTGTGAAGTTGATAAAGGAGATCTTAGGTTCCAAGATCTTTTCAGTTTCTAAAGGTCAGTCTGTTTTCTGCAATCAAGTGTTCATCTTGAGATATATGATCAGATTCCCATGGATATATCTCTCTTTTGGGTTTCCATTGTGTACCTAGGTAACTGCTCCATGCCACTATACTTCAAGCTAGGAGGAATGTCTGGGTGGCTCATATAGGTGTGGACTACTACTACTCTGAGTGTCTTTGAATTCAAACCTTCTGCTGGAATTGCCCTGTTGTCCAGCAGTAAAGCAGGATTAAACATAAGCTTCTAGCATTTACCTTTCTCACTCAGTCTCCTTGAAGGTGAAATTTCTTATTTGATTTTTTTTGGATGAAATTCTTTTTAACAAACCTATTATTTTATATTGATGTTTCATTGATAAAGAATTTAAGATGTTACAAAAGGTCTCCATATATCCTACACCCAATTTCTCTTATTCACATTTTTTTAAAAAAGATGTATTTATTTATTTGAAAGGCAGAGTTACAGAGAGGCAGAGAGAGAGAAAGAGAGGTCTTCCATCCGCTGATTCACTCCCCAGATTGTTGCACAGGGCGGAGCTGGACCGATTCAAAGGCAGTAGCCAGGAGCTTCTCTGGGTCTCATGCACAGGTGCAGGGGCTCATGCACTTGGGTCATCTTCCACTGTTTTCCCATGCCATAGCAGTGGGCTGAATCAGAAGTTGAGCAGCCAGGTCTTGAACAGGCACCCATTTGGGATGCCAGCACTGCATGTGGCAGCTTTACCTGCTATGCCATGGTGCTGGCCCCCTTTATTTATATCTTACATTCATATGATACATTTGTTGTCACAGTGAAAAATCAATATCAACATATTACGGTTAACAAAAGTCCATGCTTTATTCAGATTTCTTTTGCTTCTAGGTAATGCTCTTTTTCAGGTCTGGGATCTTATATAGGGCACCACATTAAGTTTGGCTGTTGTGTCTCCTTAGCCTCCTCTTGTCTGTGATGTTGTCTCAGACTTTCCTTTTCTTTGACAACCTTGAGAATTCTGAGGGGTATTGGTCAAGTATTTTGTGTAATGACCTCCAGCTAGGATTTTTCTGATGTTTTTCTCATGATCAGAATGGGGTTGTGGGTTTTTCAGAGGAAGATTGCAGAGGTCAAGTGTCATTCTCATCACAGCATATGGGGGACATTCTGTCGGCATAATTTAGGACTACTGATGTTACCCCTGACCACCTGGCTGAGGTAGTGTTTGTTAGCCAGGTTTCTCCCTGCCTCCCTGTTTGGAAGGAAGTCTTTCTGTACAGCCAATAGAAGATCCTTCATTGTTCACCTGGCTCTTAAAGGCAGCTGTTTGTGATGGCTATTGTCTCTTCCCCATCAGTTATTCAGGAACCAAGCATTCTTCCCTTCTTTTACTTTGACGTCCCTTAGGGATTTGTCATCTTAATCTAGCTAGAAATAAGGAAAAGATAATGTGGAGGAGAATGTTTGCTTTTAAAAGCCTTGGCCTGAAAATGGCACACATCACTTCCACTTACATTCCATATGACACCCATTCATCTGCCAAGCCTAACTGCTAGGGAGCCTAGGACATATGGTCTAGCTGGGTGCCCAGGAAAAAGAGGAAATGGGTTTGAGTGAAATGATAGCAGTATTTGCCACACCACTTTAGAGCACAAAAGGTAGCAAACCAGTGCTTCCTCCTGATCTAATAATGTAACTATTATTTCATTAAAAAAGATCAAAGGGAAGAACATAATTTTAGAATTTAAGGGAGCTATTCAAATTGAAAAAAATAGCTTAATAAAAAACGTACACCATTGACTGTTTTTAGTAATTCACTGTTGATCTGTGAACATATGCTGAGAACAGGTACTTGCTTGCATGTTAGCATTCGAGAAGCTCTGCCCTATATTTTGTCTGTTCCAGACTCTGCGTCATTCCCAGAATCTGCCATGTTTTTGTCTGGAATGCCCTCCCTCTGGTTAGCTTGCCTGTGAGAATTCTCTTTGTTCTTCAAGTCACAGAGGAGATGCTTCTGCCCATCTTCCAGACAGAATCAGTCCCTTGCTCTCTGATGCTATCGTACAGCTCTGCTTTGCTCCTTTATTAAAGAGCTATACCACATTAGTGTGCTATAGAATGTTTTGTGAATAGGGCTGGGTGATCCCTGAGGACAGGACAGATTTTATATTTCTCTTAGGGCCCCAAACATAGCCTGACAAGTAACATGTGTGTTTGTTTAATTTACTTGGGATGCAAGATCTGCTTTTCAAAAAAGTATATTTTTTTAGCCTCTTTCTTTAAAATACAGCAAAATATATTCCTTGGTTCCTGGTTTATAAAAGAGATCCTGAGTTAGGAGAGCCAAGCATTCATGAAGGAGGTAATTTTGTGCTGAGCCTGGAAAGGTAGGTAGGGTGTGACAGATGGTGATGGGGTACAGGATGTCAGGCAGGCTTGCACAGCTTTTTGTGACCCATCCTAGGTTTAGGGCCTTTGCTCAATATATGGTCAGATCTCCTTTGAAACTTCTGTAATGCGGGAAGTTCACTTTCATAGATCATCACATAATTAATCCTGAGGCTGCACTTGCTCCAGCCCAGCTCTCAGCAGTGGGGGTTGGTATAAAAATCTGATGCTCATTATACTGAACGGGAGTTCCTACCTGAATTCCCAAGGCCCCAACACAGGGATATTTTCACCATGGCAGAAGAAGTCTTTAATTACAGGTACAGAAAGAGGAGCATGAAGAAAACAAACAATCATTTGCAGGCTTTAATGGCTAAGCTGCCATGCATCTCATTACCAAAGAAAATATGACTTCTTAAAGTGACCTTATCAAGCTTATTGGAAATAAAATATGAATCAAAGAGAAGTGTCTCTTGCATTCTTTCTGTCATTTTTGATCCTCTACTCTTAGCTCACTGTTTATTTACTTCAGTGGCTTACGAGTTCAATTATTATTTTTCTAAAACCGATATCAGGAGACAGTCTACTTTCAGAATACTCCATCTCACTTACACTGTTTCTTTGATTCTCATGGTTGAAAATTAGACCTTAATTAGGATTTATATTTTTATGGGCTTTCCTTGTTCACACTGTCACATCATTATTCATTTGAAATTCTCAATGATTCCAGTTAGGATAGGAATTAATTTTTCTCATGTAGATACAAAAATGGAGACTCTGGTGTTAAATGATTTGCTGGGGATCACACAAGACTTGTGGTTCAAAGCTGTGTCTTCTGACTTCAGATCGAGAGCTGAGTGTGCCCCATCAGAAACTGCCTGTCAGCCAGGTGGCATGGTGGTACAGTTTCTTGCCATGTGGTTACCTAGCTGTGTGCTTCTCCCACATGTCCCTGGTGTTTGGGATTGCGTGGGCCAGGGGAGAGAAGTAGTAAAATGCACCAGTGCCTCAATTTGTACCACCACTCGGGGTAGAGGATTCTAATGTGCTCAGAATTCACAGAGACCCATAGAACAGACCTACAGATCGTTTAGTTTAACTTCCGGATTGTATTGATTAGAGATCCCAAAAAATAAACTGGTTTACTTAACTTATAAATATGAGGGTGCTTCAGAAATTAATGGAAAATATACATTTTGAAAAATCTATACATGGCTTTTAAAATAGTTGTGCACCAAAATAAACTTAATTTTTTTAAATTTGATTTTTGCACACACTTTTTGAGGTAGTCATATACATAGCTGTTAATCGAGTGCCAAATTTCCAGTTTGGGTCTTTTTTCATTACTCTGTTTTTCATTTCCATTTCCATTTCCATTTTTTGGCATCCTTTTTACTTCTTAGGACTGCTTTGGAAAACACATGTTGAAGCCACACCTGCTCCTTTTCCTCAAACATGTGTATTAAGTCATATGTGCAGAAGTGCAACCATAGACAACTGTTACAGGGGGCAGGCCTATTCCCAAAAAGCTAAATGCATCAAGTCCTTAAGTAGAAATTCTTTTTAGACTGAAGCAACAATAAATGTGTTCAGCTTAACATATTTCCTGACAGGATAAAGACAGGATAAAGAGTTTTTTTTTTTTTTTTTTTTTTTTTAGTAAATACTGGTTGAACAAGTGGATGAAGGATGAGGTTGATTTGAATAAGTTCTGTGATTATGCTTCCAGGGTACCATGTTGCCACTTCAGCAATCACAATCTCTAGCTTTGCCTCAATTTTTATCACTAAAATCAGCCTTTTTGTTTTTTTTTTTCCTCGTTTTTATGAAATAATTGGGGTTATGAATGTACTAGAGTAGTTAATTTTTATCCTGCACTAGAGACAAAAAGATGGTTATACTGTGGAAACTAGATTGTTGCTGGCAGCCAGCAGCACCACCCTGAGAAAAGCTTTAAATATTCATAATAGCCTGTGCATAAAATTCCAAACGTGCAGGAAGGCTGTTGGCCTAGTGGTTAAGACACTGCTTGGGAAGCCAGGATCCCACGTCGAGTGCCTGAGTTTGAGTCCCAGCTCCACTCCCGACTGCAGCATTCCAGTTACTTTGCACCCTGAGAGACAGCAGGTGATGGCTCAAGTACTTGTGTCCTGCCCCCGGCCACATGCATAGGTGACCTGGATTGTGTTCCCAGTTCCAGGCTCCCATCAACCCAGTCCTAGCTAGTGTGGGCATTTGTAGAGTGACACAGCAGGTGGAATATCCTCTGTGTGTGTGCAAATGTGTGTGTGTGGTGGTACATACAAAGACCAGTTTGATAGTATATGTGGCAGAGAACTTTTGAAAGTGAGAACACTGATAGTCTGAAACAGGGAAATTTGACTTAGTTTTCCTTCTTTCTTTCATTTTCTCTTTCTTGCTTGCTTGCTTTCTGGCTTCTTTGCTTTTCACTTTCTTGTTTTCCTGAAGAGATGACTTTTAGAGTGCTGGGGCTTCTCTCCGCTGAGATATTTATCAGTAAAAGTGTGATCTGCATTTCTACATACTTTCCAGTGACAACTCATCACTGTGAGGGTTTTGCTTTTGCCAGTGGTTCAAATCCAAGTTATTCTTTCTGGCTGGGCTTGATCAGAATTTCAAAATAAAGGAGTTCTGATAGACAGTTGACATCCAGCTGAAATAGAAGTCTTTCAGGGCTTCATTGGGAGTGCCAGAAGCTTAGAAACTACAATAGCAGTTTGGTCTATGATTGGGACCACAAACTCAAAGGCAACTTGCAGTCAGACAGCAGATGCATAAGGGAGGTAAATAACTCACTTTTCAGCATGCCTTTGTATTTTCCAAATTGTAATCGGCTTTCATTTACTTACATTTGGTTCCGGCTGGAAAATATTACGTCTCTTACCCTAGAGGGAAAGAAAGTATAGATGTATGACTGAAATGTCCTCTTCTAAATACTTATTTCAATATTTGTGCCATTGGCACTTATGCTTTTTCTTACACAATGTTTCCACAAGTGTGCATTTCTATAAACAAGATAAAGATTTTAATAATTATTTCATTTTGTTTTGCAGAACCCCAGCTGAAAGGAATTGTGACAAGGTTATTCAGCCAGCAGGGATATTTCCTGCAGATGCACCCAGATGGTACCATTGATGGGACGAAGGACGAAAACAGCGACTACAGTAAGCAAAATTAGCTTTGTGCAACACATTTACAAATCAGATGTATGGCCCAGAGTATCTTGGCTTTAAGACACGGCCAGGTTGCTGTTTAAACTGTTTAGCTATTAGTAATCTAGTATATTTTCCTTTATCCTTCTTACTATGATTCCCTACTGCAAGGAGGCAGGATGGGAGAGAGCTTATGCATTAAATGAGAAGGTAGAAAGCTTCAAAGAGTTCCAGTTTCTCATTGGACAAAAATATCTTCTCACCACAATGATTTTAGTCAAGATAATATTAGATGCCCATAGGAACATTGTAGAATGTCCAGCCAAAGATGGTACAAAATATAATGATTCTCCAACATAGTTTCTGCGACCAAAAAAATTACTTCTGAAGATAAACACTGGATGTAGTCATGTGCATATTATATGCTTCTTCTTTTAAATTAAGGACAAAATTAACGATTTTAAAAGAGAAGTATATTTAAATAGTATGATAATGTTTTACAGTGTATCTTAATAATAAGAAAATAAAAAGTAGCAGACCTGAAGTAGATTTTTAAAAATCTATTTTGTCAAATAAAAAGCGCCAAATAGTAAAAGATTACTAACAATATACCTAGAAGTGATTTTTAACTAATTTAACCTGAGAGTTGGCAAATTTAATAAATAAATACAATCATCAGGATGTGATAGTATATTTGCATATTAGTAGAACTTCAACTACAAAATTCACAAGCAAGAATGATAACTCATATCTTTCAAATTCTGTCAGATCATACATCTATATACCCTAGGGAAAGTTGGTGTTATTGCAAAATTGTACAGGGTGCCATAAAGTTTCTGAAAGTTTGTCTGTATTGGCTGTTAAACTTTTAGTGTTAGATTCACAATGCAGATTCATTAAATATGTATTCCACTGAGTTGTGATTCTGATGGATGCGATTTTGTGGTCAGACTAATAGTCTACCAAAATGCTTAAGGAAACTAGGAAGCTGGATATTTTATAGTGAAATATCTTTTAAATTAAAAATAAGATTTGAGGAAAAATTCATAATCTTTAAAGTATGAAAATGCTCTTATAAACTCCTTCTAAATGATTTTTCTCTCAATATAACACATTGCAAACTATGAATTAGAAAAATGAACTAATCTTATGAACTAATCTTCATCCCACTTTCCTCTCAGTTTTTTACAAAGTAGTTGATTAGGTTCCTGTGATTTTCATTGTCAGTTTGTGTTGGTGTGAATGCATTTTTTAAATGATTCAGGATTTCAACTCTGTCCAAAGGAATGAGAGTGCCTTGTTGTCCACGTAGGTCTGCCATCTGTTGCATCCTTACTTGAATGTAGAGCTGGTGAAGCCACACATTTAGCTGGGAAGCATCAGAGGATTGCTCATTATGACAGCCATGCTAGCTGTGATGTATCTCTGGATCTCAGTTCTTTTCCTGTAAAATATGAAATGGTGATGGTAGCAACATTCTCTGTTAGCACCATCCACTCAACTCAAAAAAGGTGAAAAAAGTTATAAGTTGATGAGTATAGGTTCAATCATCAAGTAAGCCAAATAGCCATGCAGAATTCTACAGGAAGCTACTTGAAGCTAGTCAGTGGTCCCGTAGGTGGGGACACTTATTGTGGGGTAGGGGAGAAGTTGGGAGTGTCAGTGTGGGGCAAACACACACAAATCCTTTCTTCACTGTTTCTGGAGAGATAATTGAGAGTGCATTCTCTGCTGATGCTGGATCAACTGTTAGTGTAAATTCGCATGCAAATATCCATATATACATTTAAACACACATATCTATGTATAATACTCATTCACTGAGGATAATGTGTTTTGTCAGTGTTAGAATCTGTCTCAGCTCATACATTGAAACTCTCACATGTCATTATCATCAACTCCTGCATGTACTTTTTGATAAATTGGTATTAAAATGGCTTAATGCAAAATACAAAGATTAATATAAAATCATCTGGATACACACCATAAGATTGAAAATTCATTAAAGGTAACAAAACATTTGAATCCCTTAGGTATTCTGATGGAATCTCACTTTACTTCACTCCCAGACATAATAACCTTCTTGAATTTGTCTTTTTGTATTTAAGTGCAGTTTTAAAATTTCTTTCAATAAATGTGTATATATATATATACATATAAATTTGAATCATTCCTCATTTTTTTATTTTAATTGCATAGTTCTTATTTATTTTCACTCCGAATACATGGTTGTGAGGTATGTATATAATAATATACTTGTTTTATTTAATTCATTTTTGAAAAATATTTCACTCTATGAATATCCAATCATATTTATTCATTTTTCTTTTGATGAATAGTTATCATTTCCATTTTAAGACTATATTACTAAGATCCTTTTTATAGATTGTGACCATCCTTTAAAAAATTACATGTCTCACCTTGGCACTGTAATCTAGAACCACACTTTATTTCTTTTCTTTTCTTATTTATTTATTTGAGAGAGAAAAAGTGAAAGCGAGCTTTCCCCTCTGCTGGTTCATTTCCCAAATGCCCATTTGGCTAGGCTGGGCAGAAGCTGGGAGCCAGAAACCTAGTCAGGTCTCCTATGGGAGGCAGGGACTTAACTACTTGAGCCAGCACCTGCTTCCTCCCAGGGTATACATTAGCATGTAAATGAAATCAGGAGCCAGAGCCATTATTCCAATATGTGATGTGGGTGTCCCATCCAGTGTCTTAACTGGCATATTATAACTGCTAGACCAAATACCTGTTCCTTCCCATTTTATTTCTATTCATAGCTCCTATGATCACCTGACATATTTATCATTATTATTGATTTGCTTTTTTTAAAACATTATTCCTTCTCAAGAGAATTTAAGTTACATGAGTGAAGATGTTTTGTTTTGTTCCTTCATTTGTCTTTAGAGCCTAGAATAGACTTTAATACATGATTAAAAAACTCAGTATGCATTTAAGGAGTGAATAAATAATGCTTTCTTATGAATATGTGCTAAAGTTTCTTTAGATCCCTGACTAACTAATTCTACCTGCCCCCATATTTTTTTTTACTTTTTCTTTTTAATCATTTTAAGGCTTAGAAAAATTACAAAACAATTTAGTGAACTCTCAAATGCTTTTATCCAGCTTCATCTAATTGTCCTATTTTACATAACAACAGTATAATTATCAAAATCAAGAAATGAATGCTGGTACAATATTATTTACTTAGCTATAGCATTCAATCAGATTGTACACTTTTCAACTATATATTTTCTTCTAGCCTTCTCTATCTCCTCATACATTTGAAAAATTATAATTAAAACAAATAGTTTTATGTATAGTTTTACAGAGAAGAGGTTAGGAGGAAAAATATCAGAGAGAGAGAGAGTTAAATTCTACACATTTTAAAATAGGAAAATTATAAGCCTCTGGTTGTTAAAATGCTTTTTCTTTCTTTACTTTGTGTGGGTAGGAGTAAAAGCAGTTAATTGTTCAAAAAAAAAAAACCCCAAATCTTGTTACTATGAGCATCTGCCAAAAATGTGTTGCTTGGTTCACTAGACATCATTAGGTCCAACCAACCTTACCATGATATCTTGCATAGAATTGATAAAGACACCTGTTCTTTTGTTCATGAAGAAAAGACTAATTATATGTAATTGAGTACAAATGCAAATAGCTTTATTGCCAGTAAAAGATAAGAATCTCTGCAAATGTAATGACAACAGAAATGGCAAAACTGTGTTGGAACACGTACAAAAAAGACAATTGCAGTCTGGAGGGTATTAATAGGAATAGTTTACATGAAAGGAAAAACCAATTATTCTGTTCCATGAGTTACCAAGGGGGAAGATATATTTGAAGAGGTCATTGCTGGGGAGAAAACAATGAAGATATTGTAACCAAGTGCATTGCTCTCTTTTCCTCTGGAAAAAAAAATATGAAGAGCCATTTGACTGTGGAATGCATGATGTTAGTACAATGGTGAAACCAGAGCTATTTTCTAGCAGATGGTATAGTGACATGTGAAGGGAGGGAAGAGATTAACCAGAAAATCTCCTTGGTGTGGATAGAGAAAGTAGATTATAGTCAAGATAGTTTCAGAACCAATTGAGTTGCCTTTAAAATCCACGTCAGTCTTTAGATTCTTTTATTTTGAATAGGTAAGCTAACTAGATAGTACAATATTATAAAGGTGAAGAAAACATACACCCGAGAACCAGCAGAACACAGTCTGGCAGCCAACAGCTGGCTTGGCACTTCCCAGTAGTTCTTGGTGTTCACTTGGATGTAATGTTTCACACCACAGGAAATCAGACAATGTCATGATGATGTGATGGATCAAAATAAAAGTAAGACCATTGTGTAATCATGCCTGAACACAGACAAAAACAAGAACAATTATCCAAACTGCAAAATGACCAGATATTTCTCTCCTTCATTATGTGAGTGGCTTCCGCTTCTTTACCAAACTCAGCTTTAACTTTGTTTCATTCGACTTGCCTTTTAGTTAAGAAAGACTATGATAATCCATCAGAGAATCACACTTCCTTTCTTAAAGCATTCAACTGGAGCGAGTCCACATTCTTTTGCACTCTCCCTAAAAACACTTAAAACACACCCCCAAATCCTTTAAATCATTTCTCACACCCTCTTACTGAGACACCCAGTTCTGCCATGGTGTACATTTTTCCTCCTTGGTGTGGAGGCAGTAAACCCAATTTTGTGGGCCAGTGCTATGGCATTGTGAGTTAAGCTGGTGCCTGTGGCGCCAGCATCCCGTATGAGTGCTGGTTCGAGTCCAGGCTACTCTACTTCCAGTCTGACTCCCTGCTATCCGCTTGGGAAAGTAGTGGAAGATGGCTCAAGTGCTTGGGCCCCTGCACCCACAGCTCCTGTTTCCTGGCTTCAGTGTGGCTCAGAACTGGCTGGCTGTTGTGGCCATCTGGAGTGTGATCCAGCAAACAGAAAATGTCTGTCTCTCTCTCTCTATATAACTCTGCCTTTCAAATAAATAAATAAGTAAATCTTTCAAAACAATCAAACAAATAACCCAACTTTATTCAACCAAGAGTGTGTTTTTGATATTCCTTGTAGTGGAAGCTTAGACCCAACCAAAGGTAATTTTTTCTCTTCTCCTCTCCCACTTGACTTCATTCTTGTGTTTGTCCACACATAGTCTGTGGATTTATCAACATATGTAATTCTGTCTTTTTATCTATCATCCACTTTATTGCCCTTTTTAAAATTAAAAATATCTGTATAATTTTCCATATTAATACATATTTAAAAGAGATAGTTAAAATTTTTAATTTATTACTGATGAAGATTTCAGTTCTTTTCAATATTTTGTTGACACAAATAGTGCTGTAAAGAATATCCTTGTATGTCAGTAAGTTTTCATATATACAAATGTATTTATAGGATAGGTATTTAGGAATAGAATAACTGAGTCAAAGGTATATGCTTTATAAATTTTGAATGATATCTAATTGTTCTTCACTGATTAAATTTGTAAAGTGTCTTTCCTGATCTTCTACTCAACATAGTGCGTTATTGAACTTCTGTCTTTTTGTTACTCAAAGCAAATTTTAATTCTTCTTGTGAATTACAGTGAGCACTTATTTATGACTCATCTGTACCTTTCTTTACTATGAAATGTCTGGAATCCCTGCCCCCACCTTCAGTAGGACATCTCTGTGTATGACCTCACCTGTTTTGTTTTATGAGTTGCATTTGCTTTTTGGCTGATGATTTTGTTGTGTTTGGATTTTTCCATGCTTCATTCTATTATATTTTAAATATACTTTTATCTTTTAAGTTTCTCTTCCCTATTTAAAAAGAATTTACTCATTCTAAGATTATAGAATGCAATTATCATATCTTGTTTTAGTAATGCTTCATTTATGTATTTAATATTTATTCAATCTGGCATTTTTTAAGATCCTTTGAATCCAGACTTCTAATATTTTAAATTCTTAAATATCAATTAGCAATACAAATGCATTTTCTTCAGAGTTGATGAATGTGTTAAATTAACCACGTGTAAAGAAATGTATTTCAAAATGGTCTGCATCTAATTTTTAGAAATCCAAGCGGAAATGTAAAAATTTAGTCATCCAGTTTTATTTTCTATACAATACCAAACATATGATGTTTTGATACCACTAGTCACAAGTATGTAGACACAGCCAAAGCCAGCAGAAGCTTGCATTGCTAAAGTATGAACAGAAACATGATCCAAATAGTTGGGGAAAATTATCAAAGAAATTTTCCACTTCTTACAACTAGGACATACAGATACTTCAAGGAATTATGAACGTGTTCTCCTTTCCTAACAGAGATCTTTCTGGCCAAAAAGTTCATGTATTTTACCTACTCCAGGATACACAAAATATGTGTGGGTGAGTGAGGAATATGCCATATCCAATTATAGGGATATTATTTTCTTCTTGTGTCATCTATATTACAAGGATATATCTTGAATTTATATGTGTGAAATCACACTTATAAGTTGGATTGAAACAAGAAACACATGTTATCCTGATTTTCTTTAAGCAAGATTATTTGCATAATTTTGAGCAAACTTTGGTACGTGTAGTGTTGTTACTCTTTTGACCTATCTTTATAAGATTTTGAGAATGAGAGAGAGAGGAAACAGATACACACACACACAGAACTCCCACTCACTGGTTTACTCCCAAATACCTGCACTGACCAGCATGGGACTTGGAACTGGGAGAAAGGAACAGAATCTTTGTCTCCCATGTGAGTGGCAGGAAACCAATTACTTGACCCATCACTGCTGCCTCCTAGGAGTCTACATTAGCAAGACTGGAGTCTGGAGCCAGTCAGATATCAAACCAAGTATTCCAATGTGAGACATAGGTAATTATCAAATGTCTTGACCGTGTTGGTGAATGCCTGCCCTGTAGTACCATGTATATTTCAAGAGCAAAATTAATTTTCAGCTTTAGCTTTGAATGCAATTTCACTTGATATTTTAAAATAAAATTAAAATGTTGTATTTTGATTTTGGTATTTATTTACTCATTTATTTCAAAGAGAGAGACAGATAGGGAGAACTCCCATCTGCTTGTTTATCTCCCAGATGCCCCCTGTGACCATGGCAGGACTGGAGCTCAAGCTGGGAGTTAGGAATGCAATCCTGCTCTTTCACATTGGTGGCCAGAACCCAATTACTTGATCAATCAGTCCTCCTTCCCGGGGTCTGCATCGGCAGGAAGCTGGATAATGACCTAGAGCTGAGAATTGGATCCAGATACAATACTCTGATATGGGACATAGGCATCTAAACTGCTAAGCTTAATGCAAGCTCTTGGTTTTGAAATTTGGATGCCTGAGGCAATTGTTAGAAATTTATATTTTTAATGAAAGTGCTTTGATTTTAAAAATAGTACCACCAAGTAATATTTCTGGAAAACTTCAGCAAAAACCATTTATTTCTGGGGTTGGCATTATACAATGGGTAAAGCTGCTGCCTGTGGCACTGGCATCTCATATGGGTGACAGTTCCTGTCCTACCTACTCCACTTTGAATCCAGCTCCCTGCTAATGGTCCCTTAAAAATAGTGGAAGATGGTTCAAGTGCTTGGGCCCCTGCACCCACGTGGGCGACTGGAAGTAACTCCTGTCTCCTGGCTTCCACCTAGCCCAGCCCTGGCTAATAGGGACATTTGGGGAGTGAATCAGTGGCTGGAAGACTGATCTCTTTCTCTCTGTCTCTTCCACTCTCTGTAACTCTTTCAAATAAATAAATAAATAAATGTAAAAAAATCCATTTACTTTTTTGAATAGTTTGTCCTTTCACATAAAATCATAAGAAAATAACTCCCATATTTTTTACAACCATGTCCTTTCACCGTCTGCTTGACATTATATTTCTTTGTGAAATTTATATTTCTTATTTCTTATATTTCTAAAGTTTCTATTCCCATGTGTGCTTCTGGTTAGGGAAGCAAAACATGAGCCATTTGCAAATGTACACTCTCTTAGTTGTTCTATAGCTACCTATAATCTTATTTATAGACGAAGTATATCTTGGTTAAGAATCTTATGGGAACTATTTAACCAAGTGCATTCCTAGAATGAGCTGAGGACTAAGGCTATCTTGAATCTATTCTTGGCACTGTCAGGTGACTGGTGCATTGCCCTTGGACAAGTCACATGTACTTTCTTAGATTTATAGGAGCTCAGATCATATAAAATGAGAGGAATAATCTCTAAGATTTTGAGAGCATTTCCTTTCCCTTTCATATGCAAATGTGTGCTCAGAAAAATTGATTGGCAGGTTCCATTTCTGTAAATACCATTTGTTTTGAAAGGTATATTGCCAGAAGGCAGGACATTTTTTTTCAGCTTGCTAATACCAATGTGATATTCACCAGATGTGTGTAAAGATCCTGAGTTATACACTTAAATGGTACAGCAGTATTTTAATTGAGGCTATCTTACTTGAGATTCTATGCTTTTTGTCTAGTTATTTAGCTTCTTCACGTCTCATTTGTTAAATGAGAATAATAATAGTATTTAGATCATAGGACTGTTATGCAAATGGATTGATTTATGAAAAGTGCTTAAAACAGTGCCTAGAGCATAATAATTCTTAATCAATGCCATTTGTTGTTGCTGCTATTCTCATCAATAGAGTGAGAAAGCCCTTGTTTGTAAGGAGCTCAGTGGCAATGTCCCCCAACTTTACCTACCAAATAAGTAAACCAAAATCTTAAAAAAATGAGGGATAGTGCTATGGCACCACAGATGAAAGATGTCTTTTTTATTTTTTCCTCTTTCTTTCTGTAACTCTTTCACATAAATAAAATAAATCTTTTTTAGAGGGCTTTTATTTAATAAATATAAATTTCATAGGTACAGTTCTTCCCCCCATACCCATCCTCCCACCCCCACTCCCATCCTATCTCCTACTCCCTCTCCCATCCCAGTCTTCATTAAGATTCATTTTAAAATTATCTTTATATACAGAAGATCAATTCTATACTAAGTAAAGATTTCAACAGTTTGCACCCACATAGACACACAAAGTATAAAGTACTGTTTGAAAACAAGTTTTACCATGAATGCTCATCTCATTAAGGACAGAGGTCTTACATGGGGAGCAAGTACACAGTGACTCCTGATGTTGATTTAACAATTGACACTCTTTATTTATTACATCAGTGATCACCCAAGGCTCTTGTCATGAGCTGCCAAGGATTTGGAAGCTTTTGAATGAACAAACTCTGTCATCATTTAGATTGGGACATAATCAAAGTGGAGGTTCTCTCCTCCTTTAAGAGAAAGGTACCTCTTTCTATGATGGTCCCTTCTTTCCACTGGGATCTCAATCACAGAGATTTTTCATGGAGGCCATTATTTTGCCACAGTGTCTTGGCTTTCCATGCCTGAAATGCTCTCATGGGCTTTTTAGCCAGATCCCAATGTCTTAAGGGTTGATTCTGAGGCCAGAGTGCCGTTTAGGGCATTTGTCCTTCTATGAGACTGCCCTGTGGCCTGTTTTAGCCAGAGCTATTAGGCAAGAAAAAAATCAAAGGGATACAAATTGGGAAGGAAGAAGTCAAACTATCCCTACTTGTAGACAATATGATTTGTTATATAAGGGATTCAAAGAACTTCACTAAGAGACTATTGGAATTCATGAAAGAGTTTGCTAAAGTAGTAAGGTATAAAATCAGTGCACAAAAATCAACAGCCTTTATATACACAGACAATGCCATGTCTGAGAAAGAACTTCTAAGATCAATCTCATTCATAATAGCTACAAAAAAAATCAAAGCCCTTGGAATAAACATAACCAAGGATGTCAAAGATATCTACCATGAGAATTACAAAACATTACAGAAAGAAATAGAAAAAGATCTTTCATGTTCATGGATTGGAAAAATCAATATCATCAAAATGTCCATTCTTCCAAAAGCAATTTCCAGATTCAATACAATACCAATCAAAATACCAAAGGCAGTCTTCGCAGGTCTAGACAAAATGATGCTGAAATTCATATGAAGGCACAGGAGACATCGAATAGCTAAAGCCATCTTATACAACAAAAACAGAGCCAGAGGCATCACAATATCAGACTTCAAGACATACTACAGGGCAGTTATAAACAACACAGCCTGGTACTGGTACAAAAACAGTTGGACAGACCAATAGAACTGAATAGAAACACCAGAAATCAATCCAAACATCTACAACCAACTTACATTTGATCAAGGATCTAAAACTAATTCCTGGAGCAAGGACAGTCTATTCAACAAATGGCACTGGGGAAACTGGATTTCCACATGCAGAAGTGTGAAGCAAGATCCCTACCTTACACCTTACACAAAATTCCACTCAACGTGGATTAAAGATTGAAATCTACGACCTGACACCATCAAATTATTAGAGAACATAAGAGAAACCCTGCAAGATATTGGCAGGCAAAGAGTTCTTGGAAAAGACCCCAGAGGCACAGGCAGCCAAAGCCTAAATTAACAACTGGGATTATATCAAATTGAGAAGTTTCTGTTTTGCAAAAGCCAAAGTCAGGAAAGTGAAGAGGCAACCGACAGAATGGGAGAAAATATTTGCAAATTATGCAACAGATAAAGGATTAATATCCAGAATCTACAAAGAGATCATGAAACTCCACCACAACAAAACAAGTAACCCTCTTAAGAGATGGGCCAAGGAACTCAATAGACATTTTTCAAAAGAGGAAATCAAAATGGCCAACAGACACATGAAAAAATGTTCAGGATCATTAGCCATCAGGGAAATGCAAATCAAAACCACAATGAGGTTTCACCTCACCCCAGTTAGAATGACTTTCATACAGAAATCAACTAACAACAGATGCTGGCAAGGATGTGGGGAAAAAGACACATTAATCCACTGTTGGTGGGAATGCAATCTGGTAAAGCCACTATGGAAGACAATTTGGAGATACCTCAGAAATCTGAATATAGCCCTACCATATGACCCAACCTTCCTACTCCTCACGATTTATCTAAAGGAAATTAAATTGGCAAATAAAAGAGCTGTCTGCACATTAATGTTTATTGCAGCTCAATTCACAATAGCTAAGACATGGAATCTACCTAAATGCCCATCAATGGAAGACTAGATAAAGTAATTATAGGATGTGTACTCTATGGAATACTACACAAAGGTAAAAAAATAATGAAATCTGGTCATTTGCAACAAAATGAACAAATCTGGAAAATATCATGCTGAGTGAAATAAGCCAGTTCCAAAGGAGCAAATATCATATGTTTTCCCTGATCCATGACAATAACTGAGCACCTAAAAGGAAACCTGGAGAAGTGAAACTGACACTATAAGAAGCAATGACTTGATCAGCCCTTGTCCTGACTGTTGAGGAACAGCTTACTATTTTATTTCTTTTGGTATTTTATTTTTCTACTTAATACCATTGTTTAAACTCTTTACTTAACACAGAATTATTCTTAGGTGTTTAAATCCCATTGAAAATCAATCTCTATTCAAAATGAGTGGAAATAAGAGAGGGAGGAGATGTACAGTTCGGCACATGTTCCTTTGGACTTACCCCTAAGGATAAAGCTAAAAACTTGCCATGGGACTCCAAATCCCATTAAGCCAGCAGGTACCAATGCCTTCTTACTAGTTAAAGTGATCAGTTTAAGTTCATAACTGATCATAAAGATAGGATTAAGTGTCAAAGGGATCACATAAATAAAACCAAGTGTCTGCTAATAATAATAAATAGAATTAAAAAGAAGAGAACAAAATAAATCTTTAAAAAATGAGAAGAGTAATTCTTAACCACAACAACTATTGTTATATGAAAGTCTTTGAAGATGTCTCTGTTAGAGGATATTGAAGTTAATGGATCACTAAATCTGTTGTTAAGGAGTGGGGAACATCTGGCCTGCAGACTGAATAAGGCCAAAGAAATAATTTGTCCTGGCCCTGCCAAGGCAATAGCAGGTGGGACTCAAAATTCAATAATCTATAGCAAGCTAATGTTTAAGTTGCTAATTTTGTAGGGCCTATGAATGATGTCATAAATATCCAAAAAGCCCTTGCAGGGAAAAGTTTCCCCAACCCTGCATGTAGTCCCTGGAGCAGCAGCATCTGGGAACTTGTTAGAAACATACTTTCCAATTTCACCCCAGATATGCTGAATCAGAAACTCTGGGTATGGGGTCCAGCAATCTGTGTTTTGATATAATTTTGATCCACTGTAGTATATAAAGCTGGCAACTCTCCTCTGTTCCTACTACTTGGAAAGCTCACATTTGCTAATGAAGGCAGTTTCTGTTCTGGGACTGTCATATGTAGTTCTGTGGCAACCTGACTCCTAATGTAACAGGGAAAGCGTAGTTCTGCATGTCCTGGAGTTCAAACTCTGGTATTTTCAATATGTGTGTTGCTGGTATTTTCAATGTGTGTGTTTCAATGTGTGCATTTCTGGTATTTTCAATTGTGATTTATTACCTGGAGAGACTTAGAGCTCATTTCCAAGTGGATACGTGATCAAAGGTTTTGACAGTTAAAAAATTCATGTATAATGACTTAGGTAAGATGCACCACACAATTTTATGTCCTGGAGCTTTTATACATGCCAAGTCCCTTTGCTTGGAACATCTTAACCAATCTTATCTGCCTGATAAGCCAGTCTCACCCTGCAGAAGCTTCCTGAACACTATCTCCCTTGTCTATATGAGGTTTTCTGCAGCTATTTCTTCTGTCTGCTGCTGCTGTTCCTGCCCCTAAAACTTCATATTAGTCACTCACATACTCTAATGCATTTAAGCCTCATGCATGTGTTTATAGCTGCACAAATTGTGCTACAGTGCAATTCCCTATCTGCATTTCTGCTTCCCCTATTAAAGTATGGCTCCCTTATTTGTACTTTGCCTAACACAGCAATGGACTTTTTCTAAGATGCCACTCTGGAGGGCTACAGGTGTGTTTTGTTTCGGTGGCACACTTTGGTGTGGGGAATGTATTCAAGCAATGACTGTGTCTGTTTTCCCTATTATTTCCCTACTGTCTGATTAGGACATGAAGACTTTTAAGTTTGGGATATTGGTGGCTGTCAGTCAACACTTGTGAAATCAAAATAACTGAGCACAACATTAAAAGAATTGTATAAGACCCTTAAATATCACCTGTTGTAAGACAAAATTACTTACGGCTGTGAGTCAGATAACCTGTTTCCTAGTCCAAGTTAGTTCTCTAATTAGGTATGTGAAATTAAGTCATGTAGCCTTTTTGTTCCTTGGTTTCCTACTCTGTAAAATGATGTGTTTGGAAAAGATGATCTCCAATGGCCTTTGCAGATCTGAAGCTTTCCAAACCTGTAAGTTAACGTCAATTCTGTAAAAGTTTCCCTTTAAGCAGATTATTAAAAAGGAGCAAAGTTATTGCATGATCAAATTGTATACTAATTATTATATTGAATTTGAAATGGTAGGACATTAACTTTTACTTTCAATAATATACAAATTTGAACCAATTTTCAATACTCCTTTTGCCATACCTAGTCCAAGCTACTTCCCTCTTAGACAGTTGCTTGTCTGCATTTTTCATTGTTGTATCTTCAGAGCCTAGAATAGCACCTGGCACATATTAGGTATTCAATAGTTGTTGGATAAGTTAATAAAAGTGGATTCACAGAACAATTCCATCGACAATGAGTTTCACTTTGTGGGACAACACCGAGCTTGAAGCAAAATAGTTCATACTTGGCACTTTGTTTTGAGAATGACAATTTAAGATAATTCAAAGGATGGATAAAGAATTTATTATCTGTTATGAAAATAGGAAGAAAATTAAGTGAGCCCAGTTTAGAAACATGAATTCTATGCAGTAATGACAGATGAATAAACTCTTGCACAGTGTTATATATCTTCAGGTTTTGATGTGAATATATATTCATGGTGATAATGACAGGAGACATCATTTTCTGAAATTGTGTAAATGGTACAATTGTGTATTAGAAGGAAGCCCCTGCCTTTCTTGTTCATTTAGGACCTACAGTCTATGAGCTTATGCAACTGGAAAAAAATATATACTCTAGTGTTTTAAGTGTAAGAAAATAAAAGGTATATGGAAGGGTAATGGAAATGTATTAAGGTAGTAGAAATGCTTGAGTTTTGATGAGTTTGAGGTTATTTGAAAAACTGGAATTTATTACTTGATTTTGAGGCTTTGCACTATAGGTCAATTCCATCAAGGTAAAGTATGTAGAATTTGATTCTACTATACCTATGTACTATGTCGCTTCCTCTACATAAGTTATTGGTTGTGATGTTGTATGGATTTTGCTACATTCTTAATGACAGAGAAGTTTGTTATATGAGGCTGGTTCGATTAGACATTCAGACTTATAGCCATCAACTAAATAGGGGATAAAAATCATAAATGCTTTATATATGTGAATTGTTCTTTCTCAGGGCATACTGTCATGAAGTATAAAGTGAAAACTATGATTTTTCAGCAAGGGATTTGGGAAATGAGTCATCTTTGTGCCAAGTATTGTTTCTTACATATGAGTCTAAGACATATCAGATGTTAATAGTCAGTGTTTTCTCAGTACTTTCTAAGTGTTTATTACAGGTGTTAGAATTTTATAATTTTTGCTCTTTTAAATCCTATAAGAGCCCTATAAAATAGGTATGTAATAATTCATATTTTCAGAAAGATAAATTGAAGAATGGCATATTAAAATAATTAGCTCATGGTCAAACAAATATAAAATGATAGGTCCATTTATTGAATAGACTATTCTTATTCCAGGGATTGGTTTTGGATCCTTGATCAAATATAAGTTGGCTATAGATGTTTGGATTGATTTCTGTTGTTTCTATTCTGTTCCATTGGTCTATGCATCTGCTTCTGTACCAGTACCATGCTAAGGACTGTCTATTCAATAAATGGTGATGGAAAAATTGGATTTCCACATGCAGAATCATGAAGCAAGACCCCTACCTTTCACCTTACTCAAAAATTCACTCAACATGGATTAAAGACTTAAATCTATGACCTGACACCATCAAATTATTAGAGAGCATTGGAAAAACCCTGCAAGATATAGGTACTGGCAAAGACTTCTTGGAAAATACCCCAGAAGCACAGGCTGTCAAAGCCAAAATTAACATTTGGGATTGCATCAAATTGAGAAGTTTCTGTACTTCAAAAGAAACAGTCAGGAGAGTGAAGAGACAACCGACAGAATGGGAAAAAATATTTGCAAACTATGCAACAGATAAAAGGTTGCTAACCAGAATCTACAAAGAAATCAAGAAACTCCACAACATCAAAACAAACAACCCACTGAAGATATGGGCTAAGGACCTCAATAGATAGTTTTCAAAAGAGGAAATCCAAAGGGCCAAGAGACACATGAAAAAGTGTTCAAGATCACTAGCAATCAGGGAAATGCAAATCAAAACCACAATGAGGTTTCACCTCACCCCGGTTAGAATGGCTCACATTCAGAAATCTACCAACAATAGATGCTGGGGAGGATGTGGGGAAAAAGGGACACTAACCCACTGTTGGTGGGAATGCAAACTGGTTAAGCCACTATGGAAGACAGTCTGGAGATTCCTCAGAAACCAGAATATAACCCTACCATTCAACCGAGCCATCCCAGTCCTTGGAATTTACCCAAAGGAAATGAAATTGGCAAACAAAACAGCTGTGTGCACATTAATGTTTATTGCAGCTCAATTCACAATAGCTAAGACCTGGAACCAACCCAAATGCCCATCAACAGTAGAATGGATAAAGAAAATATGGGACATGTACTCTATAGAATACTATACAGCAGTCAAAAGCAATGAAACCCGGTCATTTGCAACAAGATGGAGGAATTTGGAAAACATCATGCTGAGTGAATTAAGCCAGTCCCAAAGGGACAAATATCATATGTTCTCCTTGATAGGCGACAACTAACTGAGCACCAAAGGGGAAACCTGTTGAAGTGAAATGGACACTATGAGCAACAGTGACTTGATCAACTCTTGTCCTGACTGTTGATGTACAATGTAATACTTTATCTACTTTAGTATTTTTTCTGTTCTAGTACTATTGGTTGAACTCTGTAAGTAACACACAATTATTCTTAGGTGTTTAAATTTTAACTGAAAATTGATCCTTGTTAGGAATTTGGAAACATTATGCTAAGTGAAATAAGCCAGTTCCAAAGGGACAAATATCATATGTTCTCCCTGATTGGAGACAACTAACCGAGCACCAAAAAGGAAACCTGTTAAAGTGAAATGAACACTATGAGAAACAGTGACTTGATCAGCCCTTGCCCTGACTGTTGATGAACAACTTAATACATTATCCCTCTTAGTATTTTTTGTTTGTTTGTGCTACTTAATACTTTTGGTTGAATTCTGTAATTAACACACAGTTATTCTTAAGTGTTGAAACTTAACTGAAAAGTGATCACTGTTAAATATAAGAGTGGGAATAAGAGAGGGAAGAGATGTGCAATTTGGGACATGCTCAAGCTGACTTGCCCCAAACGGTAGATTAAGAAACATACCAGGGGATTCCAATTCAATCCCATCAAGGTGGCATGTACCAATGCCATCTCACTAGTCCAAGTGATCAATTTCTGTTCACAATTGATCACAATGATGGGACTAAGAGCCAAAGGGAGCACATAAACAAGACTAGTGTCTGCAAATACTAACTGATAGAATCAAAAAGGGAAAGAATGATCCAACATGGGAAGTGAGATACACAGCAGACTCATACAATGGCGGCACTCTGGCCTCAGAATCAGCCCTTAAGGCATTCGGATCTGGCTGAAAAGCCCATGAGAGTATTTCAGGCATGGAAAGCCAAGACACTCTGGCAAAAAAAAAAAAAAAAAAAAAACCTAAATGAAAGATCTCCGCGAGTGAGATCCCAGTGGAAAGAACAGGTCATCAAAGAAGGAGGTACCTTTCTCTGAAGGGAGGAAGGGAGGAGAGAACTTCCACTTTGACTACGACCTTGTCTAAATATGATCAGAGTCGGTGAACTCAAAAGGTTTCCATAGCCTTGGCGACTCATGACATGAGCCTAGGGTGATTACTGTTGCCATAAACAAGAGTGTCAATTTGTTAAGTCAACAACAGGAGTCACTGTGTACTTACTTCTCATGTGGGATCTGTCCTTAGTGTGTTGTTCAGTGTGAAGTAATGGTATAACTAGTACTCAAACAGTATTTTTCACTTTGTGTTTCTATGTGGTGTTGAAATCTTTACTTAATATATGCTAAACTGATCATCTATATATAAAGAGAATTGAAAATGAATATTGATCTGAATGGAATGGGAGAGGGAGCAGGAGATGGGAGGGTTGCGGGTGGGAGGGAAGTTATGGGGGGGAGCCATTGTAACGCATAAACTGTACTTTGGTAATTTATATTCATTAAATAAATTTAAAAAAAAAAAGAAAGAAATGATAGATCCAGTTTGAATTCAGTAAGTTTAGCTCCAGAATGAGTAACTTTACTCAGGTTATAACAATTCCCCAATTTTTCTTTCCTGATTAATATTTCAGTGCATTATAAACATCCCAGTTCAGTTATACTTTTGCATTCTTCTGACAGTCTTTTAAGATATATTAAGTAGAGGCCAGTGCCGCAGCTCACTAGGCTAATCCTCTGCCTGCGTTGCCGGCACCCTGGGTGCTAGTCCCAGTTGGGGCGCCGGTTCTGTCCCAGTTGCTCCTTTTCCAGTCCAGCTCTCTGCTGTGGCCCCGGAGTGCAGTGGAGGATGGCCCGGGTCCTTGGGCCCTGAACCCCCATGGGAGACCAGGAGGAAGCACCTGGCTACTGGCTTTGGATCAGCCGCAATGCACCGGCCTTAGCGGCCACTTGGGGGGTGAGCCAACAGAAGGAAGACCTTTCTCTCTGTCTCTCTCTCTCTCTCACTGTCTAACTCTGCCTGTCCAAAAAATAAAAAAAGATATATTAAGAAGAGAAAAACTTACACAGTGCTATGGTGTTTTACTTTAGAAAGGCTTAACATGAGAGGGTTTTCCTTCAATATGCTTGATGTTTTTAAACTGTGAACTAAACTTTTTTTGGGAAATAGTAGACCATTACATAATAATTTTAAAGATCTGGAATATTCTGGTTGCTCACTTTGTCTTTCACTTGGCAGTATGAGATGTGTAGGGTATGTGTGTATGTGTGTTTATGTGTGTGTGTGTGTTCATGCATTATTCAGCAGGCTAGATAGAATGTTTGAATTGAATAGACATCCAGCCAAAATCTAGTGAGGTTGCACTTGGAACATCTGCTTTCTCTGAAATTAAAACAGAATGCAGAACACATCATGTAACACATGTCAGTGCAGCATTATTAAGCCCATTCCATGATATTAAAACTGAATTTAAAAAAATCCTAAAGAGAGCTTCTCCTTCTCCCTCTTACTTAGGTAGTATCAGAAGACATCATTTTTTATTAGCACAGTTGGTGGTGTTAATGGGTATTTCTCTACTAACCAACTGCATAAACTTAGGCAATTAATTGCTGTTTTGAAAGCGTAGATTCTCATCTGCCAGCTGGGAATTATAGGTGAGAGTTTGAAGTTGATGACATCAAATTTACCCTCATCATGGAAGGAGGTCCTCTGAGAAGTCAGGAGATATTTGTACTGGCTGAGGTGTGATCCAGAGTATTTTTGGGGAAAATGGAGAATTTTCATAGAACATGGGTGAATAGTGTGGTAGTCTTTTTCGAACCATGTCTGCAGTATCAGTACTCTTTTTGGACCCTAGACCTAGTCTTTTCATCTTTGGAAAAAATGATCAAAGTCTAACTTACACATTATTGCACAGCCTGCACTTGAGGCTTTCCCCTGCAGGGACTGGAGTGTACACAGCTGCAAATGGTCTCTTTTCTATCCTTGGCATGGCTGATGAACCAGGAAAGTCCTACCAAAATGCAAAAGATGACAGCCCATCTCCTGTCATATATCCAAGTTCTCTAGAACAATGACCCACCCTAATTTTGCACAGTAAAACCACCTGAGTCACTTAATATCTACACTCAGGTCTTACCCCAGAACAAAAAAATCACAATCTCTGAGGACTGGATCTAGGCATCAGTATTCTTTTAACATAACCTAGATGACCCTCAAGTGCAGTCTACTATAAAAACAGTGATATTTTCCCTACAATATTGCCCTTTCTATTTTAACATACCTTATAACCAGAATTTTTTGTTAGACTACGGATTGTTGGGCCTCAAACTCCAGAATTTCAGATCCAGTAGTTATGAAGGTGGCAGGAAAATCTGTTCAGAAGTCCAGACTCAGAACTGTTCTCCTAGAATGGCACTTTTCAAAGCTCAAGTCCATAATAATCACCCAAGGATCTTGTTTAAATGCAGATTTTGATTCAGTAATTCTTGGATGGAGCCTGAGATACTGCCTTTCCAAAAAGCTCCAGGTAATGTTGATGCTACCCACATTTAGAGCAGTAAGCGTTGGGAAGTTTTGGGAAATAACTGTACTACTGGGAGCTTGTTAAACTTACTACAAGCTATTGAATATGAAATTGCTTTTCAATGATGCTGCACACTGGAATCATCTGAGGAGTTAAATACAGTACTGATCTTCAATCCCCCCATTTTTTTTTTATTTAATTGGTTGGTTTGTGGCTTGAGTATCAGAAATTTTTAAAAACTCCACATAAGATTATAATGTGCAGCAAAGTTGGGAACCAGTGAACTAACTTTTCTCTGGAGTTTTATAGCAATTATTTGTAAAGTTTTTATTCCAAATTTGCATTTTTAAAACTTTGAGACAAAGTTATACAATAAGATATTTATTTTAAATTACAATGCAAATCATTACTGTTCTTTGAAGGAATGTTTCCTGAAAGGTGCCCTCAAGATGGAGATGCAATCAGTGATACAAGTGTCCCCTCCTGCATCCATGGCAGACATCATTAATTCTCACAAGTTTAATTGTTGCTTAGCTTTCAATCTCTTCTTAAAGCACTATTTTAGGGATTTAAAACAAAATGATTGGGTTTTCACCTATGCCTGTCTCATGCATTTTGGTTATAAAAATGATTCTTACATAATTCCTATCTTCTGATTGTTCCCAGAGAAGTAGAGGAGATTGGAATTTTATGGAAAACCAAGCTTAATGCAAATTGTCATTGGTAGTACTAAGTGCTCAGAAGAATCATCAGATTTCATAGATCAGAGAGATCCTCAAAGCTATGGTGCTTAATAAAGGTTAGTTTTATATTGAATCTTGGAGAACAGGAACAAAATGCATAAGCTGAGATTAGAAGAATTGCATTTCAGATAAGAAGGCACAAGGACATTATGGAGAGAGAGCTCCTGCCATGTTGGGGAAAAATGAGTCAGCTTATTTGGATGAAGCAAAGAGATTGTGTGGAGGTAACATAGGGGCATAGTTCGGAGTGTTTTGACTGCATTTAGTGGAGTTTAAACTTTATGTTATACTATGTGGGGAGCCTATGGAAGTTACTGAGCAATTGCAATTTACTGATGGGTGAAATGCAGGGGTTTGGAAACATTTTCTAACTCAATATGATGATAAAGTCAAGTTGAGGGAGAGAAGTTATGGTAGAGAATGGTAAGAACAAATCATCATCTTGGTTTTTAAATCCTTTAATCATTTTATAAAATGATTCTCAAAAAATCATACCACGGGGCAGGCGCGGTGACACAGTAGGTTAATCCTTTGCCTGTGGTGCCGGCATCCCATATGGGCGCTGGTTCCAGTCCTGGCTGCTCCTCTTCCCGTCCAGCTCTCTGCTATGGCCTGGGATGGCAGTGGAGGATGGCCCAGGTCCCTGAGACCCTGCACCCACATGGGGGACCAGGAGGAAGCTCCTAGCTCCTGGCTTCGGATCGGCGCAGCTCTAGCCATTGCGGCCATTTGGGGAGTAAACCAATAGAAGGAAGACCTTTTTCTCTGTTTCTCTCTCTATGCCTCTATACCTGTCAAATAAATAAATAAAATCTTTAAAATAAAAATTATACCTTATTATATTGATTTCTGTAATTCACTTAATATTTTGGGATGTGACAGGTATATATTCTTGTTTGGGATATTGATGATAATGAAGTGGAGAATTCTGGTTGAGTATATGTGAACCAATTCAAGTAAGTTTGCTTGTATTGCCTGTGTATGTATAACTTTAGCTAAGAAAAACTTAAGAATTTTTTGTACCTTCTGAGTGGGATGCTTCTATTTAACTGAAAAATTCCATTTAAAGCTATCAGAATCTTTATCATAATTGAACTCTTTTCACTTTCTCCACAATTACTTAGATTGGTTTATTATTACAGTTTTCCTTTTGTTTCTTAAGAGTGGTTATATTTTATAGACTTAAAATCGCCAGAAACCTAGGGTTCACATCTTAGCTCTTCTACCAGCAGACTTTATGACACCAGGAAAGCCATCCCTTTGAACTTTGGTTCCCTGATCTTTAAAGATGCATGCATGGTACACAGGTGGTGTTTTTGGTGTGTGTGCTTTAGACTTTAACTGCTATGGTGACCAGATACCATGTCTCTTTTATACCACCCCATTACTGATGCCTGGCAAAAGGTCAGGTGTATATGTGATGAATTAATGAATAGATTTCATAGGCCACAGTATTAATTTTGGTATCATAGTGTTTGATGGAAGATTTATGGAAGATACAAATCTAAAAGCTTCAAACGATACAGTGATTTCTTTGGGGGAATGTTTGGGCCCCATTGATCTTATGGACTGACACCTGTGCTGTTCACTGATTTCTTCCAGTGAGCTGTGAGACAAGTCTTCTGTGGAAGACAAATTGGCCGCAGAGGATGAATGATGATGAGCATTTGCTTTCATTATCGATAGTGATGTGCTTCATTTTTCATCTTAAAGAAAAAAATAGAATCACATTGAATTGACTTGTTAATTATGCAAGTTTCTGAACATCTCTGAAGTATCATAGAAAAAGTTACACAGTATTATCAGATTGAAAACCAATTGCATACTTCTGCTAGAGCCAAGCAAACATTTCTTTTGTTGAAGAAAGGGATCACCGTGTTGATCATTTTCTCTATGCTGAAAACTACAATGTTTGCTGACAGCCAATGTGTTGAAGAAAAATTTTAGTCTCCAAGCCCCAAACCACTAATCAGTTCCATAAGTCAGTAAATTCATTGGGGAAAATAAATCAGTCTGTTGGATTATTTGACCAATTGTTTATAAAGCAGGGCTTGTGACTAAAAAGCCAAACCTGAGTAAACATTGCTTCAAGTATGTGGATTGTTGATTTTTGCGTTGTTACACATTGTCTTATTTTAAATACACAATTGCTTTATTTTCAATACATAATTTACTTACTGGATTTTTAGTAGGATAAGATTGAATACATTGCTTTTTTCCTCAACACATTTTAAGAAATCTTAATTCGGGATAATGAGCACCTTGCTACTTCCTCCATTGTGAAAGCTATAGATTTGCAGACATGGCACTACCAACGGTTGGGCAACAATACCAACAAGATGCCTTGTACCATGCTTTTATAATTTTAGTCATGATTTGTTTTTATTTTATTATTTTAATCAATCTTCATAACAACTCAGTGAGGTATTCACAGCGAAGAGATGCGCAGAGGGATTACTTTATTCCAAGCCACCAAGGTCATAAAGCTATTAAAGTTTAGAACTAGGGCTCGTGACGCTAGGGCTGTGTCTTCTGGACTGAAGTTTAATCCTCATTCCAGTGTACTTTGCTTGACTTAAAAGCTAAAGAATTGGTAGAGCCACATCTTTCCCTTAATTTATGTAAGAAATGCTGTTTTAGTGAGTTAAATTCAGTTATAACCATTGTTAGGTTGCTACTGTGCAATAGGTTCTGGATGTCAGCAAAAAAAACCCCACCATATTTCATGCTATTAAGTGTCTCATAGTTTGCATGGAGACACACTTGAGCTCATAAATATGATAAAACCATGTGCTAAGTGTTGTGTATGGAATGCTGTGGCGTTAGAAGCAGAGAATTAATAATCAATTTGCCTCAGTGAACATTGTGTTGTACCATGATTTATGTAACCACTTTTGTATTGGAGGATTTTAATGCTTATACCATCTCCTATTTGGCTGAATATTTAATTATTATATTTTCTTATTGAGTATTTGAATGGTGAATAACTAATTTTAATAAATGATAAATACCAAAAATAAATATTAATTTCATGACTAAGTAGAAACCAATTGCAAGAAACCATAGGATTACAGAAGAAAACAATCTGGTTCCAACTTATGTTAGATTAAGATTTTGTATGATAAGATATTATTTGCACTTTAACAAAGTATTTTGATTGCTTTACAAATATTTATTTATTTATTACTTTGAGAGAGATAGATACCTTTAATCTGCTGGGTGACTTCCCAAAAGCCCTTAACTGAGGCTGGGAGTCTGGAATTCAGTCTGGATCTTTCACATGGATATTACCCCCTTGAGCCATCATCTGCCGCCTTTCATGGTGCATGTTAGCTGAAAGTTGGAATTGAGAATGTAGTCAGGTCTCAGACCCAGGCATTCCATTATAGGATGTGAATGTCCCAAGCTGGGTCTTTAAACAACAGGAAAAATGCCAGCCTCCCATAGAAAATTTTGAAATGTGGGGAATGATATTGAATTTTTGGGGGAATCTGACATTGCATATACACAGATCATGAATGTGAATATCTCCATTTTCTCTGAGTATCTGGCACTCGGGTTTGCATGCCATAAGGTGAATGTTTTTCATTATTCACTTTATAAAATCAACCAAGAATGTCAAACTACAACCTTACTCTTTCACAACTGTTGAACATCACAAGCAATGAGGAGTCTGTCCTTGGAAATATTGAATTTACATTGTACGTTGAATCCACATCTCCAAAGACACATTAGTAAGGAGCCTTTGTCCTTTACTCTTCTTCTCCTTTTTTGTAATGCCACTGGCAATCACAATAGTTTTTTTTTTTTTTTTCTTCGTGTTTTGGAGTCATTGTTACCCTTTTGTCACTTAAGTAATCCAGTGTGGATAATAGATAGATATTAAGTTGAATGCAATGCAACATTTTTACAGGGTAATTTTTTCCTGATCCAATATCATTGTACAGTATGCATATTATCTTGATTGTAACAGATTTTCCAAATTCTTCCTTTCCTCTTTGTTCCCTCCAACCCTGTTTTATGCTATACAAACCTGCTCACCTGCCCACACAAACACATTAGCCCCAGGTATCCTATGTTTGTTTCTATCATCTCAAATTTGTACAATATATGTTTGCTGACTCTTTCCTGGTTTTGAATACAGAATATAATTGAATATATTCTGTGTGATGCAAATATTATCTTCAATTTTCTAACATGCTTAATTATGGAAATATGACCTAGAAAAGCTATGAATAAAAAAGCTTAATAAGAAATCACTGCTGAATTATTCACTTATTCAGCAAATAGTGAATAACAGCTTCTAAAACCAAGATACGCATGGCAGCAGGAATAATAGTAACAGTTTCCAGTGCCTCCAACTTTCTCATAGAAAAGTGGGAGCCTGGGGCCAGCACTGTGGTGTAGTGGGTAAAGCTGCAACTTCAATGCTGGCACCCCATATGGGAGCCAGTTCATGTCCTGGCTCCTCTACTTCTGATCCAGCTCCCTGCTAATGGCCTAAAAAAAGCAGTAGAAGATGGTCCAAGTGTTTAGGCTTCTGATACCCATGTGGGAGACCCTGCAGAGAAGCTCCTAGCGTCGGCTAAGCTCAGCACTGGATATTGTGGCCACCTGGGAAGTGAACCAGCAGTTGGAAGATCTCTTGCTCTATCTCTCCCTCTCTCTGTCACTCTGATTTTCAAATAAATAAATAAATCTTAGAAAATAAACCACAATGCCAAATATAGACTCTGGGTGGGAGGACACATTGAGACATGTCAAAAAGTATACACCATTGGGCCTCCTTAAGCCACAAAATTTGGATTTACTACCTCATTCAATTTCAGTAATTGTGTATTTCATAATATTCCTATCAATCCCTTTCCTCACGTGTCTGACATCTAGGGCTCTTTAGCACTATCCATTGGACAACACGCTCAGCAGTTGATATACCTGGTAGCAAATGTGAAGATCAGGGGCTAGCATTGTAGCTTAGTCGGTCCCATCTAGGCACAGGTTCATGTCCTAGCTGCTCTACTTCTGATCCAGCTCCCTGCTAGTGGCCTGGGAAAAGCAGCAGAAGATGGCTCAACTCCTTGGGCCTCTTCACTCATGTGGGAAAAAAAATAGCGGGAGCCTCACAAAAATTTACGGTATAGGTATAGTCACCCAGGACCAGTCTGTGGAGTTTATTTTCTTTCCTTAGCATATGCCTGACATTTGGCATATAGTAAGTATTTATTAATTATGCCACAGGATAGTTAATATATAGGATAATGGCTTAACAGGTATTTATTGGAAGAGTAAATGTATCAGGGAAATTATAGAGATATTTACAAGGTACTACATAAAATTTCAACCATCTGCAGAGTCTTACCTCAAGCTTTAAGATGGCACTTTTCCTTCCCTTCATTTATTCAGTTTGTGTTAGTTCTTTTGGACACCATGAAATGATGCCAGATAGTTTTTAATAAAATGGCCTTTTGCATGTCAAAATGTCTAGCAGGATCCCTCAAAAACATAAAAGTAGCCATTTAAATGAATAATATTATTACTGTAGCTATTTCTTTCTCTTTCTTTTTTTTTTTTCACTTTTTTCTCTCTTCTTTCATTTAAGTTTGAGCCTGAGACTAACTGAGGATTTGCAGGTCCTAAAGCTTGTATTATTTTTACTACTCCATTTACAAAGCAAATAGAACATAATGATAGGAAAATTAGATACAAAGGTGAGTATTCAAAGTAAGAAAATTAATACGGAAGATTTATTGTAAGAAGTTGAAGACTTCCATAAAGAATATGAAATCCAGGAATTAAAATATTTTAATTAATTACTTAATGGGTAATTTGTAAGTCTACAAATTTAATTTCTATTGTTTTAGATATATAGTCCTTGAATATCTTTTCAAGTATGTTATAATATACTTTTTTCTGTAGAAAATATAGAAATACAATAGAGTCTTTCCTTTAGCATAAGTTATCAAAGTTGATGTTTTAAAAATAATTAGGACTTTTATTTTAGGATCACAGATCACAAGTTTTTGATGACCAGTGATGTTGAACATATTTTCATATGCTTGTTTGCTTCTATATGGCATATAATTATCATCTTTATGTAACAAATATTTAATGGAATGTTGAATATAAACAGAATATATACTATCCTGCATATACTCAACCTCTCTCTCTCTCCTCTTTTCTCCCCTCCTCCATCTTTTCCTTATTATACTTGTTTGGTTTAGAAATGATCCTTGTTTTGAAGGATTGATAAATGTGGTTTCTTCCTCAAGGAACATTTCTAAAGGATGGATAGTATATATTGTGATCAATACAGTTGACATCCAGTGTGGATGATTCTGTGCCTGGCCGGGGAGACTGTCTGCCTAGACCATGCAGGAGGTTAAGAGGGCATGGCACACCATGCCTCCAGGGAAAGATCATGGGGGGTGGGTGCTCAGGCACACTGAGAGCCACACATGACCTGACTGCTGCCAGGGGGCATTGGCCCCAGGCACACATTTCCCCCACCCCCCACTTCCTGTTGAAGGGCCTTTTGTCAGCTGGGTAAACAGCTCTTGGGTATGTTCCAGACCCATAAAACCATCTGGGAGGCTACCTGGGCTACATGATTGGAGAAGCACAGTGTTGCCAATATCAGCTTATATTCCTATAGAATTAATGTTGCCACCTGAACTAGCTACTCTCCTTTGCCTGCCCCATAAAAACTTGTGCCTGATTGTTAATAAACAGGCATGTTCACCAAAAATTGTCTCCGGTGCTTCTTGTCAAAGAACACAATTGCCTCACCATCCCAACAGTGTGGGCTTAACAGGACGAGCCCACAAGCCAGAACCAGGGCAGCTGCACAGCAAGAGGAAACAGTTGACATCTGGTGTGCCAGTCCGAGCATGGCAGAGATTTCAGTGTGAAGACAGGGCAGAGTGACATTCCTAGCAGAGGGAGCAAAGTACTTAAAAGCATAAAGTTTAGAATGTAGGAAGAGAAAGATAAAATTACTAGAAACAGTAAATAAATATATTAGAGTGAATAGTGTTAGGTAATAGAAATGTGCGTTTTGGCTATATTTAACCTTGGTTATCAGGTAAAATGCTTTAAGATGTAATTTCGCTTTTATTAAGAAAGCAACAATTTCTATCCCAATAAGGAAACCTAACTTTTTGGAAACACTGTGTTCTTTCCTGACCCTTATAATCAATAAATTTTACTGAGTATATGCTATGTACATATAACTAGGCTAGACATTTCAGTGACTCCACTCAAGGGAGAGATGGAGACAGGTAAGAGGACCAGTAACTCTGATGCTATTATATAGATATGCACATAAAATAAGCAGTTTTGGGAAAGGGAACTGTCACTAGCTAATGTTCTGAGCAGCTCAAAAGTTTTATTGTGACTTACTTGAAGAACCTAAAATCTCCTGATGTTCTCTGAAGTTGTCTGTCAGGTTTTTAGTCACAATCCAGGATGAGATATAATCTTAAACCACCATGTACCAGTCCAGATCCTACTGCAAGAGCAGTCAATGCCTGCACAGTTGGGTTCAGAAAGTATCTAAAGGTCACTCTGTGCTTCATTTTAATATTAATATCTCTACCCCAGGAGTAGCTTAAACTTTAATACCATAGCACACATCATTATTTGGAGTATGTTTGTGAACTGTGCTTTCATGTACTTGTACCACCCCTATATGTGATGACAAAAATGTCCCCTCTTACATATTTATTTTTCCTGAAGATAAAAGATACCCATTTCTCCTATTCAAGGAGACAAGGCTTTGGAAATTATTTACTATGACTTCCTTATTTGAGGCGAACAATTTACTTTTTGTGACAACTCTTTTTGGTGCATTCACTAGGAAGTGGGCCTATGGTGATAGGTGCGTAATAGAACTACTATCACTGATGCCTTTGGGAAAGATTCATTGGGGAGTTAAATAAAGTAGGCCTTAAAGGGTAGAAAGAGTTGGCCACACTTAGAAGTAGAATACAGTCTTTCCAAAAAGACAAAGAAGAAAGTTACAAGATTGATGAGGACTTGTGAAATGGCAAAAAGCTTTATGTAGCTGGTCACCATGTATGCAATGCATGACAGGTGATGAATTGGCAATATAAGTTGGAAACCTGTTGAAAAGGATATTGTGTATAGGGAGGAATTACTAGAAGTTGGAAGCAGGGAAATGAGCTAAAGAGTGGAATAAAGTCAAATAGCCCAGATGGGTCAGTGACTTTTTTTAAGCTCTTTTAAAATAGTCTTTTTTTAAAATTTATTTTGTTTAAGGGATACAACTTCATGCACTTAATATACAGATTTGGGGACAGCGACTTTGTGATTGAAGAGAAAAACCAGAGATTCAAGAGGCACTCTATCTGAGTGGTGAAGGGTTCCTGTGAACTAGAGCCAAAGTTTGTAAAATTGAGATAAATGGAAGGTGACAATAAGTCATTTGCTACTTTTTAGGATTTTAGGAGACAAATGAGGATCACTTCAAAACAATAGTATTTCATTTTTAGCATCAAAATTTTTACTAATTTTTAAAATGAATTTATTAAGGTTTCCAAAACATTCCAGGTGAAAGGCATTATCACCTTGTAGTTCATACACAACTTTCACACAGGTTTCTTGTTGTTATCCTGCCTACCTTTTGCCATTTTCTCACATTCTTTACATAAGAAAAGCTTTATGTTGTAGTTGTATTTTTTTTGTTTTGTTTTGCTACATGAACCAATATTTGTAGCATTTGTTCTAATAAGTCTTTAGAAAGACATTATCCAAAGAGTTTTGGATTTCATTATTCTTAAAGAATTGTCATTGAACTTGATTTTCTAGTAGCTGCTTTTATTTACAATATATAAGCTCCTTGTATCTAGTTGATGCCTTGTGATTTAGTTCCGCTTTCATTAGCAATCTCTATCAGGTAGGATTAAGGCTGGCTCTGCATTGCACAGACTAAAACTACAAGGACTTATTTTCTCACATGAAAGTCAGATTGGGTAATTGAATGCTGAACCATTGCCACTGTTTCACACAACTCTCAGGGACCTAACTCCTTCCAGCTCACTCACCACCACTCACTGGGGAGTAGCCCTTGTAGTCACAGTCTGACATGATCCAGGCACCATATTCTGGGGGTTGAAGAGAGGAGCAAAGGCTATTTGTAAGCTGTCTTTTTTAATAGGAAACTTTTATTTAATAAATATAATTTCAAAAGTAAAACTTTTGGATTATAGCAGTTCTTTTCCCCCAGACACCCTCCCACCCACAAACCATCCCATCTCCTGCTCCCTCTCCCATCCTGTTCTTCATTAAGATTCATTTTTAATTATCTTTTATACAGAAGATCAACTCTATACTGAGTATAGATTTCAACAATTTGCACCCACACACACACACAAAGTATAAAGTACTGTTTGAAGATTAGTTTAATCGTTAATTCTCATAGTACAGCATGTTAAGGACAGAGGTCCTACATTGTGAGCAAGTGCACAGTGACTCCTGTTGTTGATTTAACAATTGACACTCTTATTTATGACGTCAGTAATCACCCAAGGCTCTTGTCATAAGCTGCCAAGGTTGAATATAGCCCTACCATATGACCCAGCCATCCCACTCCTCAGAATTTACCCAAGGGAAATTAAATTGGCAAATAAAAGAGCTATGTGCACCTTAATGTTTATTGCAGCTCAATTCACAATAGCTAAGACATGGAATCAACCTAAATGCCCATCAACAGAGGACTGGATAAATAAATTATGGGATATGTACTCTATGGAATACTACACAGTGGTAAAATAAATGAAATCCAGTCATTTGCAACAAAATGGAGGTATCTGGAAAACATCATGCTGAGAGAAATAAGCCAGTCCCAAAAGGACAAATATCATATGTTCTCCCTGATCTGTGACAACCAACTGAGCACCTAAAAGGAAACCTGTAGAAGTGAAACTGACACTATGAGAAGCAATGCCTTGTAAGTTGTCTTTAATGAAAAAAATATTCTTCAGATGTAGAGGGCTGGTGCCATGACTCACTTGGCTAATCCTCTGCCTGGGACGCCAGCACCCCGGGTTCTAGTCCCAGTTTTAGTGCTAGGTACTAGTCCTGGTTGCTCCTCTTCCACGCCAGCTCTCTGCTGTGGCCCTGGAGGGCAGTGAAGGATGGCCCAAGTGCTTGGGTCCCTGCACCCACATGGGAGACTGGGAGGAAGCACCCGGCTCCTGGCTTTGGATGGGCACAGCGTCGGCCGTAGCGAACATTAGGGGAGTGAACCAACGGAAGGAAGACCTTTCTCTCTGTCTCTCTTTCACTGTCTAACTCTCTCTCTGTCTCTCTCTCTCTCTCACTGTCTAACTCTGCCTGTCAAAAAAATAAAAATAAAAAAAAAGATATAGAAAGGCCTATTTTGCCTACATCTCCTTGGCCAATTCTGAATTTATGAGTTACATCTAGCTATAGGATACATAGGGAAATGTAGATAAATTGTCTGTTAGCTTTCAGGAAGCAAGCATCATAGTGTTTATCATTGAGGATCAGATAAACTTGATGAATTTATCAATATTTTGAAAGTTAAATTATGGACAAATTAAAATATTATCTTTTAAAAGATTAATCAAACTGCTGAATATTATCTAAAAATATATGACTGAGGTAATTTGTCAGTTTTTTAAAAATATTTTATTTATTTGAGATGTAGAAATTCTAGAGAGAGGGAGAGAGAGAGCAAAAGGTCTTACATCTGTTGTTTCACTCCCCAAATGGCTGCAATGGCCGGAGCTGGGCCTTTCAGGATCCAGGAGATTCTTCCAGGTCTCCCATGCAGGTGCAGGGGCCCAAGCACTTGGGCCATCTTCTACTGCTTTCCCAGGGCATAGCAGACAGCTGGATCGGAAGAAGAGCAGCTGGGACTCGAACTGGCACCCACATGGTTTGCCGGTGCCGCAGGCAGAGGCTTAGCCCAGTATCTCACAGTGCTAGCCCTCGATATGTCAGTTTTTATGTTACTGCCATGGTAACCTTTTTTGATAAACAGAGAAATAGGACATTATTGGTAAATAATCATTATGTAGAAAAGATACATTTATGTGTATGGAACATTTCAATAACAAATAGGACGTTTAGCTCTTCTCTTGACTGTATGGTAGGATTATTATATTCTTTTACAGAAAAGGAACTAAGGGCTTAAGGTTAAATGAATGGCTCAAAGCCTTATACTTCTGGGTTATGGGTTTAGAAACTATGCTGTCTTCATATTTTTCACACTTGTTTAAAAACATTTATTTATTTTCATTTTATTTAAAATTCGGAGGCAGAGAGACTGATACCTTCCATCTACTGGTTCACTCCCCAAATGCTCATTATAGCTGGGGCTGGGTTAAGCTGAAGCCAGGATTTCAGAACTCAATCTAGATCTCCCATGTGGTTAGCAGGGACTCGCACACTTGATCCATCACTGTTGCCTCCTGGGATGTGCATTGGTGGGAAGCTGGATTTGTCGTGGAACTGGCTTGGACCCATGCATTCTGGTATGGGATGCAGGCATCCTAAGCAGCATCTTCCCTGCTGCCAAACAGCTGTCATCCTCTCACTCTTTTATAATTTATGTTGCTGCCCCAGTTTTCATATGATGTGTGCCTTAGTTCCCATTTGGTAGTCCAGATCTCTAGGGTTAGAGTGACAGACTCTCTTATTAGTCTTTGCTTTGTTTACATGATGTCCTTTTTCATTTCACCTCAGTCTGAATCAGTTATTCAGTCTGCTGGCATCTTCAAGAAGACACACAGAGCATCCCACAAAACCACCTCATGTCCTGCCCCACTAAAAATGTCCTTCCGTTCTTGCTTACTTGATTTCTTCCCTTTCTTTTAGTGGCAGCTTAAGTCCTACCTTCTGTGGAAGCATTTCCTGAATGCCTCAGGTCACACAGATCTTACATTTCCCTGAACTTGTGTAACACAGTGTGTGTGTGTGTGTGTGTGTGTGTGTGTATAGCATATAATTATAGATGTAAATTATACACTCTACCGGATTATTCCGTATGTCTAGGTTTCTCTTAAGCTACACTTTAAGTTCTTGTATAAATATTTCTTAGGGTTTTGGCAGCGCAGAGATCATGATCAGAATATAGGAAGAACTAAAACTAGTTCTGAACTATATTGAGCCAACTGTTAACTTTCAAACAACTACAAATATCTAGTGTCAACTTTCATGACAAATGAAGAAAGAAGTTCCAAGAAGTAAAGAGATTCAACCAGCTAGTAATTGAATCCTGCTGCACTAAACATATGGTCTGTAGCTTGATCTTGTACAACTCTCTCTATTTTCCATTTTAATTTTAATTAGTTTTTAACAACTTCAATGTGATTTGCTGATACAATTCTAAGACTAAAGCCGAATAGTATGTGTGTGTGTGCTCAGATAAAAGGTGTGTGTGTGTGTGTGTGTGTGTGTTGAGAGAACCTCAGAAAAACAGAGGAATTCCTGATTGATGGTAGCTTTTAGGTTATTTTGTGTATATCTTATATTCAAAATTGAGAGGAATGGACGTTATGGAAATTTTGTAGTGGAAAGGGCAGATAAGAACTTCTAACTAAGAATATAAAAGTGAGTTGCAGAAATGGTCTCCAGTGCATACATCCATGACATACTTAAATCCTATCCACGTTGCCAGCTATAGAGCTCAACTATGTGGTTGCTTTCCTCCCAAACATGATGTAAATTTTTTCAGATAAGGAATGTTGTCCACTTATGCTCATTTTTTGATCCCAAAATTAATTGGACTGGTGCTGGGATATATAATTTGTAGAACTGTGTTGTCAAACAAATAGAAGGTTATCTTTTTATTTATCTTTTTGTCTGGTGTATGAATTCATTTTCCAAGTGGACATATAGCTTGTTGATTATCTTTTAAGTTTTTTATTCATTTATTTAATTTTTTGAGAGGCAGCAAGGCAAAGGCAGACATAAGCTGGTTCATTACACAAATAACCACGATGGCTGGCAATAGGCTAGGTCAAATCTGGGAGCCAGGAACTCAGTTAAGATTCCCTATATGGGTGGCAGAGATCCAAGTACTAAAGCCTTTACTGCTTTTTCCAAGGATGAGTAATAGCAAGAAATTGGAATCAGGAGCTGAGCCAGGACTCAAACCTAGGCCCTCAGTCATGGATGTGGGAGTCTTAACAATGAGGCTAAATGTCTGTCCTGACTGTTGAGTATTTTGAATTAGGAACCATTTAGATACTTAAGGAATAAAAACATTTTTTAACTTTATCTTAGGTTGTTGAATTAAATTTGCCAAGTTACTTTAAAAAAGATTTTATTTATTTGAGAAACAGAGTTACAGACAGAGAGAGGGAGAGAGATAAAAAGGTCTTTGATCTGCTGGTTCACTCTCCAAATGGATGCAATGGCTGGAGCTGAGCCAATCTGAAGCGAGGCAACAGGAGCTTCCTCTGGGTCTTACCTGTGGTGAGGGGGCCCAAGCACCTGGGCCATCTTCTACTTCTTCCCAGGCCACAGAGGGCTAGATTGGAAGAGGAACAACCAGAACAGGAACTGGCACCCAACTGGGATGCTGGCTTCACGGGCAGAGGCTTAGCCCATTACACCACAGTGCCCCGCCAAGTTACTTTTGGCAAAAAAAGTTTATTTATGTACTTGAAAGTCAGACAGTGAGCAAAAGAGAGAGAGAGAGAAAGAGAGAGAGAAAGAGAGAGAGAATCTTCCATTTGCTCATTTACTCCCCAAATGTCAGCAACAACTGGGGCAGAACTAGGCCAAAACCATGACCCAGAAACTCAATTTGGGTCTCTCATGTGGATGGCAGGGTCTCAAGAACTTAAGTCATCATCTGCTTCTTCCCAGGGTATGCATTAGCATGAAACTGGTTTGGAAGCGGTGTAGCCAGGACTCAGGCATTCTGATACGGGATATGGGCATATCAAGAAGCGGCTTAGTCTGCTGTGCCACAACACCGACCCTCTGAATGACTTTTTAATGGTTTTGTGCATAAAGGCATTTTCTGTGGTTATAAAAGATATTCATTATGGCTTATATCATCTGTCTATCTTCATTGCATGCAGAAAACTGAAATATCAAAACAAAGTCCTGTCCCAGTGTTGCTATTTATGAGTCAGTGATTTTTGAATTCATCTTCTGTGTTCAAGACCATATTCCAGGCAATAAGTAAAAGACTGACAACTGAAAGTTCTGATAGATTTTATTTTATTAAACATTTATCTGTTTATTTGAAAGTCAGAATTACACAGACAGGCGGGGAGAGACAGAGAAAGTAGTCTTCCATAGGTTTATTCACTCCCCCAGACGATTGCAATGGCCAAGGCTTGGCAAGGCTGAAGCCAGGAGCCAGGAGCTTCTTCTGGGTCTCCCACATGGGTAGCAGGGCCCAAGCACGTGGGCTGTTTTCCACTGATTTTCACAGACCATCTGTAGGGGCTGGATCAGAAATGGAGCAGCCGGGACATGAATTGGTGTCTCTGGCAGTGGTTTCCCTTGCTGTGCAGCAGCGCTAGCCCCTGGCAGATATTTCAAAGGCTGTACGTAATTATTACTCATGGTCACAACTATGTGTTTTAACTGTTGAGAATTATTTTATCTGAAATATCTGGTGAAAAAAAATCATCTAAAGTTACATGGCTTAAATTTGTGTTCAGTCTGAGTAGCAGAGACCCTGGACTCTCCTTACCAATTTCAATTAATAGGTTTTAAAAAATTCTCAAAAGAATTGCTGTGAAAAACAAGATAACTTATTCAAAAGATTGTTGATCATTTCCTCTCTATGTTCTTTTTTGTCTCTCTAGCCCTCTTCAATCTAATTCCTGTGGGCCTACGTGTGGTGGCCATCCAAGGGGTGAAGGCCAGCCTCTATGTGGCCATGAATGGTGAGGGCTATCTCTACAGCTCAGTAAGTACCTTGGGATGTGTGTGCGCCATGTATGTGTGCATGCATATGAACTATTGTTGAGCGATAATGGAATAACCATTCTTTTGGGAAATAAAGTTGGAAATTGAAGTCATTTTATACCTCCTGATTCATTTCTTTGGGGTTATCATGAATATTTTATGGTTTTAGAATGCTAAAGATCATGTCCTGCTGAATGACAGACAGCTGGTTATTCTCCATGAGATACTGATTCCCAACATCTAGCTTGCACTTTAGAGGGTACACTATCTTTTGGGTCTTTCCTTTGTCTTTTATTCAAGGTATATGACAATTTTTCTTTCTCCTGTCATTTCAACTTCAAGCACAGAGCACAATTTAGGATGTGTATTCATCAATTTGTTTGTAAGTCTTCTAGGTTTCCTTTGGGGGAAAGAACTTTCAGCATAGATAGTGATCATGTAACTAAATCTGTATAGTACCTGATGCATGAGATTCTTGGAGTAATTGTGTGAGTCAAAGGCAATGTGAATTTATAGAATTAGCTCTGGATAACAGGCAATAACATTTAAGTTTTATTTTCATTTCAGTTACTATCTAGATATCTTATTGAGCAAATCACCTCCCCACTTTGACTTAAGTTCTGGACATTTAAAATGAGAGTATTGGACACCAGGCTGTCTAGAGTCACTTTCAAATCAGTGCCTTTATTATCATCGTCTTTTAAAGTAATTAACACTGTCCTGTTGCCTGTCTCACTCTCAAAGTGATAACTCCTTCATTGAGATAACATAGCTGCACTGGAGGTTGTACATATGTAATTTATGCTTTCTCCTTGGTTACAGATTTGTACTCTAAATTTTTGTGATCTCAGTGAATAACAAGGTTATTTACGAAGTTCATATATGAATACTGGATTCTAAAGTAGTTGTAAAATAGTTTTTATTAACCTATTTCAATATTCAATTAAATAAATGTCTGGAGCATTATACTTGCTTATTATAAAGATACCTGTCATTCATAGTAGAATTTTCAAAATTACTATTTTTAGTCCTGAAAAATTCAGATTTGAATGTACATTTATATTCTATATGTGTACATACATTTATTCAAAAGTTTCTGATTAAAATAATACTTAAAGTACAGTTTAAGTTAAAGTAATGAGATTTCATTCTTAAGGTATCATAAATCTTACAGTTGTTAATGTCTTGTTATTGTAATTCCATTTTACACATACCAATTAAAATACCAAAAAGGGAAGAACATGTTCTAGATGGTTAGACTTTTCAAAAACATTTTGAATGCAATACAAAGTAAATTGTAGAGATGATTTTTGGATATTATTTCAGGATTGACTAGGTGATCATACAAACAGCTAAAAGGTAGACTATATGACATTTACTTAAAGGTTCATAATTCAAGTTGTAATTCCACCAACTATAGAGTTCATGTCATGAATTAGAGTTGTTTTTCAATGGGCCAAGAAGATAAGAGTCTGACAACATTATTTCTGGCAGTAGATGAGAGAGAGAGTGTGTGCGTGCGTGTATGTGTGTGCGTGCGTATGTGTGTGTGTAGGGGGTGGGGGAAGAAGGAGGGAGGAAAGCATTTCTTCTGCAGCTTTTAGAAAGGATCACTTTCTGTTCTTCTTGCCAAGGACTGGGGTTAAGACACAAGAGGCTGGAGCCCACAGGAAGGGTTTTAAGAAACTCTTTTCCAGCTAATTTTATTGTGGGAGCTCCTTCTTAATGGAGGTAACACTCTTGGAAATCCAGTAATCACTTGTGGAGGCATTTATTTTGGGACCTAAATTTTAGGTTCTTCTCCACACTCAGGTCAATCTTGCCTCAATATGAGAATCAGCATATCTTCCCCTGCTTATGCTATTGTGAAGACATAAGGAACAGTTTTCCTTTAATTATAAGTGTGGCATGACTGGCACAGGTCATCAGGATTCCTGCTTTCAGAATTACCCTGTTTCTGGATAGGGCCAATGGAAATAAATGCTGCTTTCTAAGTTTGAAAAAGAAGTGTAGGCCTGAAAATTTTTGTTATAAGACTCAATGGGGCCAATAGTAGGGTAGGAAGCCCTGAAAGAGAACTGGGTGTGGAAGACCTCATCACACCTTATACTGCTGCTTATCTTGGTACTGTGCCCCGGCAGGAGAAAAAAGCCGGCTCTTGTGGTGAGCTAAAAACCTGCTGCTACCCTCTGATTTCCTGAGCTGTTTTTGGTATATAATAAGGCAATGAAGTCAATTGCAAAGCAATTCTCTGTTTCATGTAAAACTGTGTAGTTGGCAGCAATGAGGGCCATCCTGGGGTCTATGGTAGGAAGGGTAGTTACTGGTGCAAGCTACAGAGGTCCTAAAGAAGGTAACTTAGAGTCTAAGAGGAATTTACCCACAGGATTAGTTATCTGGTGTTTTTCCTGTTCTTTCTGATTTCCTCTGATGTACCAGGAGATACGAGGAAAGAGTGATAAAGGTGGAGTGACTGTTAGGTGGCACAGAGCCTTAGTTTTAAGATCCATTCTGAAAAATCTGTTTATTATATAGGAAGCTGTAATACAAAAATATCTTATGAGATTGGTATATTGGGATTTGTTTTTACTATTAAAGCTTGTATTTTTTTAGAAATCTACATTTGCTTCTCTTTAAAATTTCTGTTGAAATACTGAAATTTCTATCTATTCTTTTTAAATACTCTTCTGCTCATTTTTAAGGTTTGGTTGTAGTTCTGAAAGTGCTTATTCTTACTTTTATAAAACATACAGCATTATGTAGTTTACTAAACATTTTAGTATTTCTATCTTTCTAACAAAGAGCTCATGGACCTTAGGATGTTTCCTTGCTTAGTTAGTACCACTAGCCTTCTTGCCAATTTGACTAGTTACATTTTAAAATAAAATCAGAGGTAGGCATTTGGCCTTGTGGTTAAGACATTGATTAAGATGTCTGTGTTCTATATTATAGTGCCTGTTTCCATCCTGACTCAAGCATCTGACTCTTAGTTCCCTGCTAATGCAGACTCTGGGCAGCAGCAGAGATGATTCAAGTGCTTGGACCTCTGACACCCACCTGGGAGACTTGGATAGAGTTTCCAGCTCCCAGATTTTTTTTTTTTTTTTTTTTTTTTTTTAGTTATTTGACAGGTAGAGTTATAGACAGTGAGAGAGAGAGACAGAAAGGTCTTCCTTCCGCTGGTTCACTCCCCAAATGGCCGCTACAGCCAGTGTTGCGCCGCTCCGAAGCCAGGAGCCAGGTGCTTCTCCTGGTCTCCCATGCGGGTGCAGGGGCCCAAGCACTTGGGCCATCCTCCACTGCACTCCTGGGCCACAGCAGAGAGCTGGACTGGAAGAGGAGCAACCTGGACTAGAACCTGGCGCCCATATGGAATGCCGGAGCCCCAGGCAGAGGATTAACCAAGTGAGCCAAGGCACCAGTTCCTCCAGCTCCCAGATTTGACCCTGGCCCAGTCTTGGCTGTTGTGGACATATGGGGATTTTACTAGAGGAGGGAAGTTCTCTATCCCTCTGTCTCTCTCTGTCTCACTGTCTCAAATAAATAAATTTTAAAAATCAACAAAAATCAAATAAACCATGCAAATTAGTTATTTTATAGTAATGATCAAATCACTAATTTTTAAATAAATTTATTTATTTGAAATTCAGAGTTCCAGGAAGAGAGGGAGGGAGAGGGAAGATAGAGTGAAAGAGGGAAGGAGAGAGAGGGAGGAGAGAGGGAGAGAGAGGAAGGAGGGAGGGAGAAAGAGGAAGGAGGGAAGGAAGGAGGGAGGGAGGGAGGGAGAGAGAGATAGAAAGAGAGAGAGATAGAGATATCTCATCCATCTGCTCGTTCAATTCCCTGATAGCCACAATGGCCACAGCTTGGACAGGCTGAACCCAGGAGCTAAGAGCTTCATCTGGATCTTCCACTTTGGGTGGCAGAGACCCAAGTACCTGGGCCATCCTTTGCTGCCTTTCCAGGCCATTATCAGTGAGATGAATCAGAAGTGGAGCAGCCAGAGCATGAATTAAGGCCCATATGGGATGCCAGTGTTGCGGGGGTCGGGGGGAGCTTAATCCACTATACTTTAACACCCCCCAAATTATCAATTTTTAAATTATATGTGAATAGTTGAATAGTTTTGTGTGTCTCAAAGGTGATCCCCAGTATTTTCTTTTAAATTAAATATTAGTTGTTTTGTGTGTAAATAGTGAATTCATTTCATTTTGGAATCCATGCAAATATCTTTTCTCTTTCACTCTTGAATTGCAGTTCAGATAGTTTTAAAATTCCGAGTGGAAAAATATTTCACCAGGATTTGAAAAATAATATTCCATTGTCTTCTAACATCTATTATTCACTATGAGAAGTTTACTGTCACTTTATTATTCTTTCTGTTGTAGGTAATTTTTGTGGAAATGTTTAAGGAATTTTTGTATTCCGTGTTCTGAAACTCACTGTGTTGTCTAGTTGTGAATCAACATTCTCTTGTTAGCCATTTGGCATACTTTTTTTTCTTCCTTCTTAAAAAATGAACTCTTCTGTATATACATTTTGTTTCTGTATCTTAATTTCCAGTTTCTTGTTTTGTCATTCAAATATGACTTCTGTGTCATTCTGCCTTTAATATAAAATAAATAAACTTTTTAAAGGAAGCTTATTCCAAGATTCCTCTCCTAGAATATCAGTGAGATTAGGGCAGAGGTCTGGGGCTAGAGTCTGTGTTGGTTCAGTTACTCTCATTCTGAGGCTCTATCTATAACTACATCTTGCTCTAATATAATAGCAGCATTTTTTATTCCAGCTTAGAGATGGTTGATATCAGCCAGATGCTGGCTCTGGTCCTTCTTTTTGAATCAAAGGCTGTTATTTCTATCAAATTTTCATTGATTGATGAGACAGAAGCTTTGGGCCAGTCTATCTGCTTGAGGACCTCTGAAGTTGGCATGGTTCCAGCTCTACTTCCTCAATTTTTTCTGTTTCTATTTCATAGAGATACTTAGCTTATTTCAATCCTGGTTATGTTCTGTAGGCTTTACATTTTTATATGTTATCCATCATTGCTATCAATTGGATAGAGTGAATATATTGTAGTCTGAATTTATGGTGCCATGTTTTCTCTTTTTAAAGAATTTTAATCTTTAATTAGTTTTTAACTGATTCAATGGGATTTATAGATATAAATCTAAAAACATAATGATATTCCTTTCCTCTGTCTCTTTTTTAACTGTGGTAAAAACCACACAATTTAAAAGTTATCTTAACATTTTCAGTGTACATTATGGTAGTATTAATCATATGTACATTGTTGTTCAACGAATCTCTAGAATATTTTTCATCTTTCAAACTGAAATTCTGTACCCATTGAACAACTCGCCTTTTCCTCCTCCCTCTAGCTCCTGACAGCCATCATTTCACTTCTTGTTTCTCAGAGTTGGACTGCATTAGAGACCTCATGTGAGTGGAATCATGTAGAATTTTTTTTGATTTTGTGACAGGCTTATTTCATGTAACAGAATATCTTCAGTGTTCATCCATGTTTTAACATGTAGCAGGACGTTATTCTTTTCTGAAGCTTAATATGTCCCTAGTGTATTATATATCATAGTTTATTAATAAAATTCCACTCTACATATATACCACAATTTATTCATTTGGCAATTGAGATTTAGGTTATTTCCACATCTTGGCTATGTGACAAATGCTGTAATGAGTAGGTGTGTATTAATATCCCTTTGAGAACTCATTTTCAGTTATTTTAGCTCTATACTCTGAAGTGGGTTTGCTGGATCATACTGTAAAAATATTTTTAATTTTTTGAGAAAGTGCCATATTATTTTCCACAGTGGTGATGCCATTTTGCATTCCAGTGAACAGTGTACAAAGCTTCTACTTTCTCTAAATCTTTGTCAAGATTTGTTATTTTCTTTACTTTTTTTTTTAATATGGCCATCCCCTTATATAATAGAAACAAAGCTGGAAGCATAATACCTGATTTCAAGACATACTACAGGGCAGTTATAATCAAAATAGCCTGGTACTGGCACAAAAACATTTGGGACTGAAAATGGACAACCTAACAGGTGTGAAATGATGTCCCATCATGGCTTTAATTTGCATTTTCCTTATAATTATATGATTATAATTTATATACCTGTTATTAATTTGCATGTCTTCTTGAAAATATATCTATTCAGTTACTTTGATTGAGTTATTTGATTGTTGTTATTGAGTAGTATGAGTTCTTTGCATATTCTGAATATTAACTCTTTACCAGATATATGATTTGCAAATATTTTCTCTTCTGTAGATTGCTTATTTTATAGATTAATTGTATCCTTTTCTGTGTAGTTTTTTAAGTTTGAAGCAATCCTATTTTTCTATTTGCTTTTATTGCCTGTGCTTTTGATATAATACCCAGGAAATCAATGCTAAATTCAGTGTCTTGAAGCTATTCTCCTATGTTTTCATCTAGGAGTTTCTTAACTTCTGGAATTATGTTTATGTGTTTAGTCAATTGTGAATTAATTTTTGTGTATTATATAAGGTAAAGTTCCAATTCACTCTCTTTTCTTTTTTTGACTTTTATTTAATAAATATAAATTTCCAAAGTACTGTTTTTGGATTACAGTGTCTTTTTCCCCCAATAACTTCCCTCCCACTTGCAACCATCCAATCTCCGACTCCCTCTCCCATCCCATTCAGATCAATATTCATTTTCAATTATCTTTATATATAGAAGATCAATTTAATGTATACTAAACAAAGATTTCAACAGTTTGCACCCACACAGAAACACAAAGTGTAAAGTACTGTTTGAGTACTAGTTATACCGTTAATTCACATAGTACAACACATTAAGGACAGAGATCCTACATGGGGAGTAAGTGCACAGTGACTCCTCTTGTTGATTTAACAATTGACACTCTTACTTATGACATCAGTAATCACCCAAGGCTCTTGTCGTGAGTTACCAAGGCTATGGAAGCCTTTTGAGTTCGCCAACTTTGATCTTATTTAGACAAGGCCATAGTCAAAGTGGAAGTTCACTCCTCCCTTCAGAGAAAGGTACCTCCTTCTTTGAAGACCTGTTCTTTCCACTGGGATCTCACTCACAGAGATCTTTCATTTAGGGTTTTTTTTTTTTTTTTTTTTGCCAGAGTGTCTTGGCTTTCCATGCCTGAAATACTCTCATGGGCTTTTCAGCCATATAGGATCATTCTCGCCTTTTTAATTCTATCAGTTAGTATTAGCAGACACTAGTCTTGTTTATGTGATCCCTTTGACTCTTAGTCCTATCATTATGATCAATTGTGAACAGAAATTGATCACTTTGACTAGTGAGATGGCATTGATACATGCCACCTTGATGGGATTGAATTGGAATCCCCTGGTATGTTTCTAACTCTACTGTTTGGGGCAAGTCTGATTGAGCATATGCTGTACTGTACATCTCCTCCCTCTGTTATTCTCACTCTTATATTTAACAGGGATCACTTTTCAGTTAAATTTAAACACCTAAGAATAATTGTGTGTTAATTACAGAGTTCAACCAATACTATTAAGTAGAACAAAAAAAATACTAAAAAGGAAAAAAGTATTAAATTGTTCCTTGACAGTCAGGATAAGTGCTGATCTTTCTCTTATACGTGGATATTAAGTTTTCCTAGGACTATTTGTTGAAAGACAAGTAGTAATCTTATCACCTTTGTTCTAGATGACTTAATTACATATGTGAGAATTAGTTTTAGGTTCTTCGTTCTGTTCCTTTGATCTAAATATCTATCTTTGTCCTGGTACCATACCACTTGATTACTGCAGTTTTTTTTTTTTTTTTTTTTTTTTTTTTTGACATGCAGAGTGGACAGTGAGAGAGAGAGACAGAGAGAAAGGTCTTCCTTTTGCTGTTGGTTGGTTCACCCTCCAATGGCCGCCACGGCCAGCGCACTGCAACCGGTGCACCGCGCTGATCTGATGGCAGGAGCCAGGTACTTCTCCTGGTCTCCCATGGGGTGCCGGGCCCAAGCACTTGGGCCATCCTCCACTGCACTCCCGGGCCACAGCAGAGAGCTGGCCTGGAAGAGGGGCAACCGGGACAGAATCCGGTGCCCCGACCGGGTCTAGAACCCGGTGTGCTGGCGCCGCAAGGCGGAGGATTAGCCTAGTGAGCCACGGCGCCGGCCGATTACTGCAGCTTTTTAATATTTTGCAGTTAGGAACGGTGAGGGCTGCAGTTTAATTTATTTGTCTGTTTCCTCAAAGTATTTTTGCTATTTTAGGTCCTTAGATATGAATTTTAATTTGCTGTTCCTATTTCTGAAAAAATATTTCATTGAAATTTGATAGGGATTGCACTGAATACATACATTGTTTTGGATTGTATCAACGTTTTCACAGTATTATGTTTTCCCATCTATGAGTATGATGTCTTTCCATTTATTTGTGTTTTCTGTAATTTCTTTAAGCAATGTTTTATGATTTTTAGTGATACAAGCATTATACCTTTTCAATAAAATAAAAATATACTGTGACTTTTTTAAAGGAAGTCCAAATAATTTTTCTACCAATTCTATTTTCTTAAAAGTGATCTTTTTATAACAACTTTTTATTTTGAAATAATCTCCAACATACAGAAAACGTACAAAACCCTACAAATATTTTTCCAGAAGTTGCTGACATGACAACATTTCTAAAAAAGTAGAGTCAATAAAAGTTCAGTAAGGCATCATTTTTCAAAAAAAAAAAAAAGAAAAGAAACCTTTTATAAATGTTAAAAATTTATGTTTCATAAACATCTTCATCAATAGTTCCGTAAAACTGTTGTGTGTCACAATTTGTTGAGACAGATTGCATTACAAATTTTACCTACTAAAGACTATGACTTTAATTTTTTAAAATTTTTGCTGTTTTATCAATTTTTACTTCAAATCTCATATCCTCTGATGTTTTTTTTTTCCTGAGTTTTATAAGCTTTTGTAAAAGCTGGTAAGACTATCTAAGTTTTATGAAATACAGCAGTGCTTAAAGGTGGAGGTTTGGGGGAAGGCTATGTTTTCATCATATAGGAGAGATCAATACCTAAATATATCTCCTCCTACTGCCTGCGTGAATTCACTCACATTGTTATCTTTTTATATTTAAGCTGAGCCATGTATATGTAAAATAGTTGCAGATAAATATTGTTTAGTATAAATTATGGAGCTAGATTATTTTCAAACTGCAGTTAGAAAATTAATGATAAATGTTTTAGATAATTATTGTATAGAATGATATTTGTAATAAAGCATTTAAAGGGTAAAAACTGATAGTAATGACATTTCTAACACTGTTGCATTTTTTCTTTTCTGGTCTGTACCTGTGTAATTTGTAAACTTACTTATAATTCAGTTCAGTTGTTACTTAATATGTCACCTCTGTCCATTACTCATTCTCAGTAAGAACTTCATGCCATTTCTGCTTTATTACCACAGATTTGGCTGCAGTTTGGTTTGTGGACAGGAAGTATATTCATCTTTGTTACCTGAGCTGTGCATATCCTCCAACTGCAGAACTAAACATATTTTGTGGTAAAGAAACATCCTCAATAAAGACTTGATTTTTTTAAAATTGTTTATTCCAAGTATAAATAGAACAAATTCCATAAAATGGTTGGACAACCAACTATGATTACAGTGGCTAAAGCTGTATTGGCAGTCTTGTAAATCACTTCACAAATGCTGGTTTGTCATCAAAATTAATCTCAAACGAAACAAAAGAAAATAAAACAAAATACCCTAAAATGAATTCAACCTGTACTTGGTGGAACTCAGCCATGTATCGGGTACCATACTATGTACTGAGCATAGAAAGGTGTGTTAGTAGACAAGCTCCTTGTCTTTTTAAACTTTCCACTTAGTCTAATTATTAGTTGTTGAAAGTTATTTGGGCCAACTACAACATTGGAAGGCACAATCCTCACAACTACTCACACTTATGAAAAACTAAGTTTGGGACGTTTATAAAACCATTCACTGATTTGATTATTTGCTAGAAAAATTTCCATAATTCACTGAAAATTGTTATTAATGTATTCATTGTGATGGTTTAGTACAGGGAAATTATATGGATTGAAATCAGCCAAAGGAAGAAGCACAAGGGTCAGTCTGGAAATTCTGTTGTTCTCCAGCTATATAGTCAAGATGTGTTTGTTACTCTTCAGGTATCAATGTGTGACAACACACAGGTTGTATTAGCAACTGGAGAGTCACCTTAACCTCTCTCTTAGCAGAGTTTTATTGGGGCTGCATTAGCTAGGTACCATTGATTGATTGCCTACATGGTTGATTTCACTATAGGTGGTCTGATACTGAGTGACCCAAAGTCACATTATTGTTCCCTGGTTAGTCCAAGTTCTTCAGGAAAAAAAAAAGTCCTTAAACCAATGGCAAAGGCCACACCTCTTTTTGGATATGGTTGAATTATTTGTATGTGTACACGCCTGTCCAATTGAAGAGGCTGAATTATTCTATTAATACACTCCTCTGACTGTCTCTTGTCTCATCATCACACTGTTTGACCTTAAATGTCTTTTCTTACACAAGTTTGGAAGAGGAATTGATAAAATAAAGATGAAGTGTATCATCTGGCACAAATTTGGGAAATAAAAACATAATCCAGGCCAGCGCTGCGGCTCACTTGGCTAATCCTCCGCCTGTGGTGCCGGCACACTGGGTTCTAGTCCCAGTTGGGGCGCCGGATTCTGTCCCAGTTGCTCCTCTTCCAGTCCAGCTCTCTGCTATGGCCTGGGAAGACAGTGGAGGATGGCCCAAGTGCTTCGGCCCTTGCACCCGCATGGGAGACCAGGAGGAAGCACCTGGCTCCTGGCTTCGGATCGGCACAGCGCACCGGCCGTAGTGGCCATTTGGGGGCTGAACCAACGGAAAAAAGGAAGACCTTTCTCTCTGTCTCTCTTTCACTGTCTAACTCTGCCTGTCAAAAAAAAAAAAAATAATAATCCAGTGGTTTGCACAACGTGAGAGCATTGCTTCTGGGAAAAAATGACACTTAAAAATAGTGCAATTAGAATAATTTATAACATGTCTGGAACTTGTAACTAAACAGAAGACTTTTGGTATTTTTAAATTAGTGGTTTGATGAATTTAGCTAACTGATCATCAGTGTTCAGTGATTAACAATGATTAAAGTATTTTGCAAGCCGGCGCCGTGGCTCAATAGGCTAATCCTCCACCTTGCGGCGCCGGCACACCGGGTTCTAGTCCCGGTTGGGGCGCCGGATTCTGTCCCGGTTGCCCCTCTTCCAGGCCAGCTCTCTGCTATGGCCAGGGAGTGCAGTGGAGGATGGCCCAGGTGCTTGGGCCCTGCACCCCATGGGAGACCAGGAAAAGCACCTGGCTCCTGGCTCCTGCCAGGATCAGCGCGGTGCGCCGGCTGCAGCGGCGGCCATTGGAGGGTGAACCAACGGCAAAGGAAGACCTTTCTCTCTGTCTCTCTCTCTCACTGTCCACTCTGCCTGTCAAAAAAAAAAAAAAAAAAAAAAGTATTTTGCAAAGGTTGAATTAAAAAAAAAACAAATACAGCTATTATTTGTTTACTTTATAAACTCCCAAGTCTGATTAGGTAATTTGTGAACTAATGATATATATTTTTCAACTGAGGGATAAAGTCAAATTATGAACATACATTTTTATTTGAATACTGCCTTAAACCACAGCAATTATATTTGAAGCAAAGTCACTGATAAAGTCACCCCTCTCTGTCAAGCTCTTATGAGTAAATAATGTTACAGGTAGCCAAGAAAGTAGTTGTTACAATAACAGTCATGGCAGCAGTCCTAATGACTTTGCTGGTACAAAAAATAGACTTTCTTAATTTTTATTGTCTATAAGGGACTTTTAGATTTATATTATTTTTCATGGCATTTCTGTGTGGAAAAATAGAAATAAACCATAGATGTTGATGAAAAGCTAAGGCTTAAAGAGTTTGTTGATTTAAACTCATCATGGTGCATAAGGTTACCAGAAGTTAGATCTAGGTTTTAACACCAAAAACCATGAGTTTTTCCTAATACTATAGTATCCTTGGCCTTATGTGTATAATGAAATATTTCTATCATGTACTGTCTTCTTATTTTTTTCTCTGAACTGTCATTTAAACAGACTCATTTTAACCTTGCAATAATTCTGGTGTTATTGTTGTATGGCAGCAGTACATTTGGAAAACAGGTTAAGTAACTAAAATGATGTCACTTGATATAGATGAAGGTTTGGATAAAGGAACATTCATTTCTTTGTTTAGCATTGCTTTTGTTTGCTATTAAGGATGCACCTCTCTGTAATGTTGTAATGTCATATCTAAAGTATATTTCTTTGGAAGCCATGGCAGCCTATCACCTTGTTTGTGATGGGTTTATTTAAAGTCATCAACAATGATGTAGCAACAACAATGAAAGAGGGTTTCCTTCACTATAGCAGGCCTGTTGCACCATGTGGAATACTACACCTGAGTCTGCCTGAGTAAGTGTCAAGGTTGTGGTACGGTACTGCTCTTGTATTGAAAAACTGAGTCAAGAGTTACTGAAAAGCAGGGAGGGTCCTCTGAGGAAGAAGAAAAGAGAAGGCCACTATGAAGGGCTTCCAAAAATGAAAGGAGAAAATGGTTTATTTATTTATTTGAAAGAGAGAAAAAGAGAGACAAGGGGAAAGAGAGAGCAATCTCTCATTCCCTGCTTCACTCCCCAAATTCTTACAAAGGTCAGGCCCCTTTCTAGCCAAGGTCAAATCTAGAGCCAGGAACTCAGTTCATTTCTCCCACAAGGGTATCAGGGATCCAGTATGTGAGCCATCACCTGCTACCTCCCAGTGTGCTCATTAGCAAGGAACTACATTTAAAAGCAGAGCCAAAACCTGAACCAGGAAACCCAATATTGGATGTGGGTGTCCCAAACAGTGTCTTACTTACTATTTCAAACACCCACCCCAGAAAGTGCTTTTTGTTTTACTTATTTAATTACTTTTACTTCCCCTGTATCATAGATGTCCAAATTTTCCCATCATTCAGAATTCAATAAAACTTTTTAACAATTTATGCAGTAAATATTAGTCCATGTTTGTACTTTTTTTTTAAACTTTTATTTAGTAAATATAAATTTCCAAAGTACAGCCTATGGATTACAATGGCCTTTTCCCCCCTGTAACTTCCCCACCCACAACCCTCCCAACTCCCACTCCCTCTCCCTCTCCCATTCCATTCACATCAAGATTCATTTTCAATTATCTTTATATACAGAAGATCAGTTTAGTATATATTAAGTGAAGATTTCAACAGTTTGCACCCACACAGAACATAAAGTGTAAAATACTGTTTGAGTACTAGTTATAGCATTAATTCACATTGAACAACACATTAAGGACAGAGATCCTTCATGAGGTGTAAGTGCACAGTGATTCCTGTTGTTTCTTAACAAATTGACACTCTTGTTTATGGCGTCAGTAATCTCCCTAGGCTCTTGTCATGAGTTGCCAAGGCTATGGAACCCTTTTGAGTTCGCTGACTTCGATCTTATTTAGACAAGGCCATAGTCAAAGTGGAAGTTCTCTCCTCCCTTCAGGGAAAGGTACCTCCTTCTTTGATGGCTCATTCTTTCTGCTGGGATCTCACTCGCAGAGATCTTTCATTTAGTTTTTGTTTGTTTGTTTGTTTTTTGCCAGAGTGTCTTGGCTTTCCATGCCTAAAATACTCTCATGGGCTCTTCAGCCAGATCCGAATGCCTTAAGGGCTGATTCTGAGGCCAGAGTGCTGTTTAGGACATCCGCCATTCTATGAGTCTGCTGTGTGTCTTGCTTCCCATGTTGGATCGTTCTCTCCCTTTTTTATTCTGTCAGTTAGTATTAGCAGACACTAGTCTTGTTTATGTGATCCCTTCGACTCTTAGACCTATCAGTGTGATCAGTTGTGAACAGAAATTGATCACTTTGACTAGTGAGATGGCATTGGTACATGCCACCTTGATGGGATTGAATTGGAATCCCCTGGCACATTTCTAATTGATATATATTGTATATTTCCTTGCTTCCTTTTCTTAGAATTGTTTCTATACCTTCCATATCCTGTCAGATACAAGCTCCTTACAATTAGGGACCATATCTGATATAGATAAGTATCTCTAATAGCACTGCAAACCGCAATTCCCATGGAATAGCACCTGCTAAAATTTTGCTGAATGAGTTAGTAGAGACATCATACAGTTTAATTATGGCAATGATCCATGCACTTTCTGGCCTTGATGATCTTTGTAATAACTTTTATGGTTGTGACTATACATTTTTCAAATCAGTTACTAGTTTACCTTCAAATAAGAGGTGACTGTTTTATTGTTAAGTATATAAGTGGTTTAGTTTTATCCCAAGAGTTTATAACTTCTGCAAAATATTAATACTTTTAGCTTTAGGGCTAGCTTTAATTCTGAATATTAACATATGTATTTCTATTCACATTTTTCACTGAAAAAATAAAAACAAGTTTCAGCTTCTCTGAGCACAGTAATGAAGACCTTTTGCTAAATCATTTGCAAATAATACCAGATTTATGCTTTTTCTTTCCATCTTGCCATGAGGCACATTAGGCAACAGGTAATCATATTCCAGAATTTTTAGATTGTGTTCCTCTGGTTGTCAGTGAATCAGGAAGTATTAAGCAATATTATACAATGTGAACTTAATAAATGAATTTGAATTTGAATCATAGTCCTGTAACTGAATTCCTTTGTGACAAAATTGGAAAATGCATCAACTTTATAGAATCAATTTTCTTATATGTAAAATGGGGGTAGTGATGACAATGTTTGCTTTGTAGGGTTCTGGGAAAGATTAGAAGGAAAGATGCATTTAAAGCCCCCACACAGCACGTAGTACAAAGTCAAACAGCATTTGACTGAAGCAGCAATAGAAGTGGCAATATAAGAAGAGGACACTCAATGTACCCTCAATCTTACCATCCATTCAGAGTAGGGCTAATCCAACCCTTTGTTTTAGCAGTATTTCCACTTTTTTTTTTTGACAGGTAGAGTGGACAGTGAGAGAGAGAGACAAAGAGAAAGGCCTTCCTTTACCGTTGGTTCACCCCCCAGTGGCTGCTGCGGCTGGCGCGCTGCGGCCGGCGCACTGCACTGATCTGAAGCCTAGCCACCCTGGCCATAAGTGCTTTTTAGTGATTAGGCTTTCCTGAAAGGCTGAAGTTTCATTTACTCCACATTTCCTGTTGTTTCTGATAGAATTACCTAATTACCTTCTGAAAAGTAAGATTTCCTGGTATAGTTTGATTTCCAAAAAAAGTTCCATATCCTTATTTGCTCTGCCTTTCCTTACCTTCCCCCTCCAAAACCAATGTAAAATTTATAGATCTCACATTTGAATGACTCTTGTGTTTATAATAAGAAAATTATCAACAGATATGGCTCAATTATTTTTGAGCCAGTTTTTCAAGTTCTGGGCACTTGCTATCTTGCAAATATCTCTTTCTGTAGCTTTCAGGGGAAGTAATCAACAGAGAAGAAGCCTGTCACTCATTTTCATGGGCTTCAGGGAGAGAAAAACTGAAGTAAATTATAAGTGCCACGTGTACAAGAAAATCAGTGGATTTTAATGGATATTTAATTGTTTTATTTTTAATATTTCAGTTGAGTTTTGAATAGCTTAGATATGGTGAATATGAGAGCAAAAGCAAATCATTCTTATAGCCTAGTCTACAGAAAAATTCATTCTTTAAACAGCACAAAGAACGTTAAGAAAACAACAAACATGGAAGAAGCCTGTGATACATGGTCAAATAAGAGTATTTGTGGATACAGACACACCACAGAAATGATACATTATTGTCCATCCAACATCTGCTGTATTTTTGGTATGCATAAAGATTATTTTGCATCAAAAGTAAATTAAAACCCAGTAGTTAAGTTGGGGGAAACATTATACACATAGAAATGTGACATATATTTTAGCCAGCTCCAACTTTAAAGAAGGAATTTTATTTTCAGGCCACTGAAAATATCAAGTGTCCTTGAGGGTAATAATATGTCCTGTTCATTCAGAACAATTCCAATTTATGCCTGATATCTTATAATTAGTGATAGTACATATTTAATTGTAAAGCATCCTGCCTTGGGATTTGGTCAATTGTTATGGAGTTACTTTACATATACCTTAAAATGATCTATATATGACTTAGTGGAGACATTTGAGATATAAATATATGTATGAAATTTCACTAATATGAACATTTCTTCTTCTGATTTTCCTTCCCAAGATCAACTCTTTTCTTTTTTTTTTTTTTAAAGATTTATTTGATTTATTTGAAAGGCAGAGTTACAGAGAGGCAGAGAGAGAGAGAGAGAGAGAGAGAGAGAGAGGTCTTCCATCCACTGGTTCACTCCCCAAATGGCTGCAATGGCCTGAGCTGTGCTGAACTGAAGCCAGGATCCAGGAGCTTCTTCCAGGTCTCCCAACACGGGTGCAGGGGCCCAAGGACTTGGGCCATCTTCTACTACTTTCCCACAGGTAGCATCTGGGACTCAAACCTGTGCCCATAGGAGATACCTGGCACTATAGGTGGTAGCTTTACCTGTTATACCACAGCACCAGCCCCCAAGATCAACACTTAATGAAAAATTTCTTAATTTCACTTTTCTGTATCAACCAGGAATAGAGGTTTGCTGTAAGTGAAAGTGATACCCATCACAATGGTCCAACGGGATCAGAAGTTCAAGTTTCCTCACTTAATCATATGTGTAGAGACAGATAGTTACTAGTGTGGATTCCATTTTTCACTTGACAGACCCATTAGGGCTAAGACCTTTCGATTATTTGGCTTTTCCTCATGGTACAAGATAACTCCTGCATCTCCAGCTAATTTACATACTTTATAGACAGTAGAAAGGAGCCCATTGGAAGAGATGGTGCCTTTATCAGGAAAGCTGACAGTGTTCCAGAATTTCCAGCAGATGTCCACTTAAATCATTGAATAGGAAGGTGGGATATAGCCTGGAAAGACAGTGAGGTGATGCTTGGCTTTGTTTATTTTTGTTTTCAATTTGAAACTATGCACTTTGACATATTCATCAAAACCAAGGTTGTCTTAATAAGTTTTGACCACTATAACAATTCACTATAGAGGTGGTGGCTTAAATGACAGATGCTCTTTTCTCACAGTTCTGGAGGTTGATGTGTAAAGATCAAAGTCCCAGCATGGTTCAGTTCTGGGCAGGACTCTTTTACAGCTTTTTAGTTAGCTGTGTTCCTAATTTGTTTGCATATGATAAAGCTCAAAGAGAGAGAGAGAGACAGAGAGAGACAGAGAGAGAGAGAGATAGAGAAAAGCACTACTCCCGGCCTGCACCGCGGCTCAATAGGCTAATCATCTGCCTGCGGCACTGGCACCCCGGGTTCTGGTCCCAGTCGGGGTGCCGGATTCTGTCCCAGTTGCTCCTCTTCCAGTCCAGCTCTCTGCTGTGGCCCGGGAGTGCAGTAGAGAATGGCCCAAGTTCTTGGGCCCTGCGCTCGCATGGGAGACCAGGAGAAGCACCTGGCTCCTGGCTTTGGATCACCGGCTGCAGTGACCATTGGAGGGTGAACCAACGGCAAAGGAAGACCTTTCTCTCTGTCTCTCTCTCTCTCTCACTGTCCACTCTGCCTGTCAAAATAAATAAATAAATAAATAAATAAAGCACTACTCCCTTTAATCAGAGCCCTACCATTATAAATTAATTACTTCCCAAAGCCCCATCTACAAATATCAGTTTTGTCATTGGGCTTTAACATGTGAATTTTTGAGAAATACAAAAATTCAGTCCAAATAATAAATTACATAGCAATGGGGGAAGATGGATACAGAATGAGTACATTAGGAATTTCACACATTTCCAGACCAAAAGTATAAAAGTAATCTCCAAAAACAAAGCTGGAGGCATCACAATATCAGATTTTCAAGAAATACTACAGGGAAGTTATAATCAAAACAGCCTATACCAGCACAAAAACAGATATGTAGACCAATGGAACAGAAAAGAAACTCCAGAAATCAATCCACACATCTACAACCAAATTATCATTGACAAAGGAACTAAAATCAACACCTGAAACAAGAGCAGTCCCTTCAACAAATGGTGCTGGGGAAACTGGATCTCTGCATGCAGAAGTATGAAACTAGACCCCTACCTTACACCTTACACAAAAATCCACTCAAAATGGATCAAAGAACTAAATCTACAACCTGATATCATTAAATTAATAGAGAACATTGGGGAAACTCTGCAAGAGATTGGCGGATGCAAAGACTTTTTGGAAAAGACCCCAGAATTACAGGCAATCAAAGCCAAAATTGACAAATGGGATTATTTCAAGCTGAGAAGCTTGTGCACTGCAAAAGAAATACTCAGCAAAGTGAAGAAGTAGCTGACAGAATGGGGGAAGATATTTGCAAACTATGCAACTGATAGGTTAATATCCAGAATCTATAAAGAGCTTAAGAAATTCAGCAACAATAAAACAAATAATCCATTGAAGAAACAGGCAAAGGATTTGAACAGGCATTTTTCAAGAGAGGAAATTAAAATGGGCAACAGTCACATGAAAAAATGCTCAGGATCACTAGTAGTCAGGGAAATGCAAATCAAAACCACAATGAGGTTTTCCCTCACTCCAGTTAGAATGGTTCTCATACAGAAATCAACAAACAACAAATATTGGCAGAGATGTGGGGAAAAGTATACCCTAATCCACTGCTGGTGGTAATGAAAACTGGTGCAGTCACTGTGGAAGACGGTATGAATATACCTCATACTTCAGAAATCTGAATATGACCTACCATATGATCCAGCCATATCACTCCTGGGAATTTTCCAAAACCGAAAGAAAACAGCATATGAAAGAGTTATCTGTACCTGCATTTTTACTGCACCTCAATTAACATTAGATAAGATATGGAATCAACCCAGATGTCCTTCAACTGTTGACTGGATAAATTATGGTGTATATACACTATTGAGTGCTACTTAGTTGTAAAAATATTGAAATCCTGCCTTTTGCAAAAAAATGGATGCAAGTGGAAGCCATTATATTTAGTGAAATAAGCCAGTCCCAAAAAGATAGATACTGTATGTTTTCCCTGATATTGGTAACTGAGTCCCTAAAATGTGATGTATTAGAGTGAAATGGGCATTTTGAGATTTGATAATTGTTTATAGCCCTTGTCTCTTGTAGAGGAACAGTGTTTTTTTTTTTTTTTTTCTTTCCTTCATACTATTTGTTGAACTCTTACTTAGTGTAGGGTTAACTTTAAAATCATTATGTGAAGTGAAAGTAGGTCTTTGCAAATTTAAGAGTGATAATGCAAGAGGGAGCAGGAAGAAGGGTTGGAGCATGGGCAGGAGGGAGGGTAGATTGGTAAGTATCACTATTTCCTAAGTCTGTATATATGAAGTACATGAAACTTGTACAATTTAAAAAGACTTTTAGAACAAGACAGAGAAAAAAGGAGCAGAATGTAGTATAGATATGCTAATATAGTTGCTTCATTAGGTTACATAAGGTCTTTTGGATCACCATAAATATTAGCTGACAAGTTTATGAACTTGTACTAGGAAGCTAAATATTGAACTCCAGAGACTACAGGGAAGAGAGATTATGTCTAATTTTATTCAGCTCTGAATAGATTAGAATTCATCTGGGATTTGGAGAAAGAAGCTTTCTGCTTGTTGAGATTTCATGGCAGATTGCTGGATATTTCCTCTGCAATATTTTTCTGTAGCTAGGGCAAAAATGAGTAAGTGTTAGTATTTCAACTTTCATTTTTTATTTCCTTAGATGGGAAAACACTCTCTCTGAGGGGAATGTGGAGAATTGAGAGAGATCATAAGGGAGCTGAAAGTCACCATGGAGAAAAACAGCAATAAATTTGTATAGTCATGTTTGCCTTGGTTTCAATATAGTTGTTCCCAAAAATACAGGAATCAATAGGTTTTCAATGCTTCCATTTGTACAATGGAGTTCAGTATTTAGCTTCCTAGTACAAGTTCATAAACTTGTCAGCTAATATTTATGGTGATCCAAAAGACCTTATGTAACCTAATGAAGCAACTACATATGCATATCTATACTACATTCTGCTCCTTTTTTCTCTGTCTTGTTCTAAAAGTCTTTTTAATTCTTTATGATCTACTTATGTACAATTAAAAATGTGGTACATGTTGTTTCAGACATCGGAAATAAAATGAAAGCTCATTCCCTGAAGTAGGAGAGCAAAGCAACATATAGATAAATCTGAACATTCACTATTTGAGAGGAGAGATATGGAAGAGATGAACATGATTCTGTAACAGAGAAGAACAAAGAACACTAATTTGGACAGTCTTGCCATGAAAAACTTAAAAGGAGATTATATTTACGCTAAAACAAAGAATTAAAAGAAAAATCATATAGCAAACGAGGGGCTGGACAATATTAGTAGAAGCAAGAACAGTGAAACACATGTGTAGGAGCAGCATATTTGTAAAGCTTACTGGTTTTCACTTCTGTTGTAATTCTTGCATTGGAAGTGCCATTTCAGACTTTTTTTCATTTTAATTTTTTCATCTACTCAATTTTGAAAAATTATTTGTACCTATCGTGCTGAGAACTATTATAGATGCTCTAGTCATGAGAAAAGAGGGAGACAAACACTATGCTTTTGTAGCATAATATAAGATTTAATTGGTTAAAAGTCATAAAACAGAATTAATATTATAGAAACATGATACTTGTTTTGTCAAAAAATTTTCATTAATCATCATCATTATTTCTTTGTTTTTTATTTTATCTTTGTATTTTGACTTTTCATGACAACCAAGAGGTGTGTCTGTGTGTGTGTGTGTGTGTGTGTGTATTTAATTACATGATACTTAACAAAATGCTGTTTTCATTATTAAAATGCTTCAAGGATTTCCAGGAATGTTTTTAGTTATTTCAGTAAAAAAATATCTTGTCGGCATTAATCTGGTTAGTAGCATAATGCCCAAAACTTTGCAGTTTGACAGGCTGATTTTTCACACCACATATGAAAAAGTACCTCAGAATGGATCAAAGACCTAAATATATGGGTTACCACTACAAAAGTCTCCAAAGAAAGTCTTGGTGACAGTGGATTAAAAACAATGACTTCATAGCACAAGCAAAAGCTTGATAGATGAAATAAAAAAATAGGTAAGTGGAATTTCATTACAATTAAAACTTCGTACTTCAGAAACACCACAAAGAAGCAAAATGTCAACTCACAAAATGGGTTAAAAATTTGAAATGCACTTATCTGGTAGGAATTCATATACAAATTATATAAAGAACCCTTAGAACTAGTTGTCATGATTATAAAATTTTATGTTTTTTAAAAGATGTATTTATTTATTTGAAAGTCAGAGTTATACAGAGAGAAGAGAGAGAGAGAGAGAAGGTCTTCCATCCACTGGTTCACTTCCCACTTGGCTGCAATGGCAAGAGCTGCACCAATCTGAAGCCAGGAGTCAGGAGCTTCTTCCAGGTCTCCCATGTGGGTGCAGGGGCCCAAGGACTTGGGCCATCTTCTACTGCTTTCCCAGGCCATAGCCTGGAACTGGATTGGAAGTGGAGCAGCCAGGACTCAAACCACACCCATATGGGATGCTGGCACTTCAGGCCAGGGTGTTAACCCACTGTGCCACAGCACTGGCCCCAAAATTTTATGTTTTATAAAACTAAACAGTTGTCAGTAACACTATTCAATTAAATGTGTGCAAAAGGGACAGACATTTGACACAGTGGCTAACATACCTCTTGGTATTCCCACATCCCTTATTGTAGTGCCTGGGTTTGAGTCCTGGCTCCATTACTATTCCAGCTTCTTGCTAATGAACACCGTGGGAGGCAGCAGGTGATGTCTCAAGTAGTTGGATTCCTACCGCCTATATGGGAGAGCCAGATTGAGTTCCTGGCTACCAGTTTCTACCTGCCCAAGCTCCAGCTATTGTGGGCATTTGGGGAGTGAATCAGTGGATAGGAGATCTCTTCCTGTCTCTCTGTCTTTCTTCCTTTCAAGAAAATAGTAGTATACAAAAGATCTGAATATAATCAACACCATTAGCTATCAAAGAAATGTAAATTAAAACAACAGGAAGATTCAATCTTACAAACACTGTGATGGCTATATTAAAAATATACTTAATTAACACTTGCTGGCAAGAAATTGGAGCACTCAGATATTATTGGGCATGAAAAATGTGTAGTCATTTTGGAAAACAGTCTGGCAGTACCTCAAAAGATTAGATGTAAAGTTACCATATAACCCAGCAATTATACTATTAGGAATTCCCAAGAAAAATGAAAACATATGTCGACACATAAACTCTTTGACTTGAATATCTATAATAATATTGTTCAGAAAAAGTAGAAACAACCCAAATATCCAATTGATGCACAGATCAATTATGTATATTCATACAATGAAATACTACTTGGCAATGAGAAGGAATGAAGTACTAATTTACTGTACAACATGGATGAAAACTGAAAACACTATGCTTTATGAAGAAAACCCAACTTTCCTATTTTTAAATTACAAGAGATTTATTTTCTTATTTCATGTATATGAGATGTCCAGAATAAGTAACTCTATCAAAACAGAAAGTAGCACTGAATGGGGGTTGGAGGGGTAGAAGAAATTCACTGCTAAATGGAGTTGGGTTGCTTTTTGGAATGATGAAAACATTCTAAAGTTGACTTCTAAGGAAAATCTAAAATTGGATATTTGTTGTTGTTGGTCATGACTTCACAATTCTATGACTGTATTAAAAACCATTGAGTCTGATTGAGTAAAGAGTGTGTTTTGTGAATTAGCATTCCAATATTGCTGTTGTTTAGAAAGCTGAATTTACTTAAAATGCCAGTTTAATCATGGTATAGAGATTAAATAGCAAATAATATTTTTTCTTTCCTTCACGCATTCAATGCACATTAATTGGATTGATTTTTGTTTGTTTGTTTCTTTAAAGTAGTGAGAAAGGGGTTTGTATTGTGGCATAGTAAGTGAAGCCACTGATTGCACCAGCATCCCATGTGATCACTGGTTCATGTCCTAGCTGTTTCACATTCCATCCCAGCCTCCTGCTAATGGGCTGAGAAAAACAGCAGAAGATGGCCCAAGTGTTTGGACCCTTTCACCCACATGGGAGACCCCAGATGTAGCTCCTGCTTCCTGGCTTAGGCCTGGCCCAGTGTTGGCTGTTGCAGCCATCTGGGAAGTGGACCATTGGGTGGAAGATCCCTCTGTCCAGCTCTGTGTCTGTACTTCGGACTTCCAAAACAAATAGATAAGTCTTTTTTTTTTTTTAAACAAAAATGAAGTAGTGTGAAGGAGTAGATTTTCTCACATGTGAGAAGTTGAGCAAAATTCTTATAACAGTGATGTTGCAGCAAAACTTGGGCAATAAATAAATAAATACACAAATATTAGACTCTGTAATACTTTTGACCACAAGATATGAGCTGTGAGAAAAGAGGGTTTCCAAGAAGATGAATATTTCCTAGGACTGTCAGTTAAGTTACTTACTGGTCCTGGGTTTCAAAATTATTGTCAGTGTATAAGAATGTTTATTGGTATCTATTAATTAGGTGGTATGTTTGAATCATAGGTATATGATTAAGTCACAGAATACATTTTTTGCTTTCTCTTTTTAACTCAATATGTAAATATAATGTGAAGTATTTTGGGGGGCTGGCGCCATGGCTCACTTGGTTAATCCTCTACCTGCAGCGCCAGCATCCCATATGGGCACCGGGTTCTAGTCCCAGTTGCTCCTCTTCCACTCTAGCTCTCTGCTATGGCCCGGGAGGGCGTTGGAGGATGGCCCAAGTGCTTGGGCACCTGCACCTGCATGGGAGTCCAGGAGGAAGCACCTGGCTCCTGGCTTCAGATCCGTGTAGTTCCGGCTGTAGCGGCCATTTGGGGGGGGGGGGTGAACTAACGGAAGGAAGACCTTTCTGTCTCTCTCTCTCTCACTGTCTAACTGTATGTCAAAATAAAAAAAAGAAAAAAATTATAATGTGAAATATTTTAGAATATTTTGTACCTTAAAATTGTACCTTTGGGCTACTTAATGAAGAGACAACACAGAAATATGTGTAACTATTTAGTAATGCACATTTTAATGCCTTGCAGCAGAATATATTACTCCTTAACCACATGTTTGAAAATTTCAAATTAAGGTGTAATTTTACATATAAATATTTTAAACAGGTTTTAACTGGAGTTTGAAGCCCATTCAAACATTCACACAATGATACATAAAAACCTAATTTTATAATTAAATGTTTAATTTTCATTTATGCATCTTATGATGGAATCATTTCAAGATCTTTTCTAAGAAACTGAAATAATTGAGGGTCAACATTATGTCTTTCAATTTAGTTTGTTTCACTGTCTCCATCATTGGACAAAATATGCACATCTGAAGTCATTATGGAAGCTCTTTCGTGAAATGTGACTATTAATCCATGTTTTTATCTCATGGCACTATGACAGTTATTTCGCTGTCACTCCTTTGAGTTTCTTATTACATTCATTATGTCTGTTACTCAAGGCTAGTAGCATTGCTAATCAGTATTCCTTTCACTGGTTGAATTGGATGAAGTTTATTTCTCAAAAAATTTGCCATTTTAAATATTCTTTATATTCTATATCTACTTCATCTTGTGTAGTCAAATTCAGGCCATTTGGAAAAAAATAGGAAAAATAAATACATGAGAACAACCCTGAGAAGTACTGTCTTAAGGGCATTAAAGGACTTTCTATATAATTTAACGTAAAATAATATTTGATGGATTGTTCCCTCTAGATCCCTTTGGTCTCTGCTTGAACATCTTGAGGTCAGTGGGGGTGCCCCCTCCCACCATCCCAAAGGCTTCTCATGCTGAGATCCAACAGTCTGGTACAGTGTGGAGAACTGTTTTTGGAAGCAGTCATACCTGGGTTTTAATTGCACTTCTGCTGCTGGTTGAGTCTGGATGATTTATACATCTCTGATTTCCTATTTATAGTTTTTAAATTGGATACATTATATCTATTTTGTAAATTTGTCATAGGGACTTAGAAAGTTAAAATAAAAGGTAGTACACTTAGACCAAGAATGGATATCGAATAAATATAGTCCTTTCTCGCCTCTAAATGTAAAAACACTCGGCAAGATACACATGGTTGCAGTGTAGTCTGGACGGTTCTCATGTGAAAATGTCTTATCCACCTATGTTAATGAAGTGGAAGTGTAATGTTGCTTTTACTTCTGTTCATCCCCCATCTGAACTTCCTTCATTACCTCTACTCTCTCTTCCCTTCTTTCTCTGGAACCTCACACTTACCATCTGAAAGACTGTCTTATGTTGTTGCCCCTACTATTTTGTATTTTACTACCTTAAAGATAAAGTAGCCACTTATTGCCTCTAAAACCTTCAGTGATTTGTAGTAATTCACATTATAAAATCCAAAATTCTTTGGCTGGCCTTCATAGCCCTTTAACAGTTTGACCTCAACATAGCTAGATGCCTCTGCCCTTGTTTTAGTTCCCACGTATGGCACATTTTTCCTTTCCTTTTGAGTCGTTTCATAGATTTCCTCTCATCTTCCCATACAGTAAGTCTGAGTATATTTTTCTGTCATCTCTACATATCAATCCCCTGTTCATTCTTCAAGACCCACTGTACTTCCACCACAATTTCCCTCTCTGCATTCCCCATAGAAACTGAAATCAGTTCTGCCTTTCCTTTTCCTTCCGTAGCACATTGCATGTACTTTTCTCATAACTCCCTTTTTCTGCCTTAGGTTCATTTTGCACTTTTGTCTCCAGGGTTGAATTATCAGCATCATGAAAACAAAGCCCTTGTCAGGTTTCTCTTCTCAGTCCCCTCTGCCAGTTTCCTGCAGACTCCCTGACCCCATCACCCACCCAGCAGTACCTGAACTCAAGTGATAGAGTCTTCTCCTACACCAGTTTCTTTAGCTTCGTTGTTATTCAAACACATGGAGAAGCTTTGTGACCTGACATGGCCACTGGTAAAACCAGATCAAATTGAATATTTGGGACTTAATTTTAATGAGAATGACAAAAGCTGTAGTTTCTGTTTTGTTTTTCCTATCTGCTCTAAATGGTACAGATGCACTTTCCATTAAGAGAGGTGCTGTGCTCTTCATTTTGTCATTTACCGTTTCTACCTATTATTTTCCATAATCTATTTGTCATATTTATGGCTACATCTTTGCATTAAAACAATGTGATGCCTATAAATTGAGTTGTTCCTGCATTAAAAGTTGAGGGTGATTTTTTAATTTATAATAGCAAGTGTTGTTTCTGTGAATGAAATGTAACGTTTGCATAGTATTTTTTGTTTACAAAGCATGTTTGCATTCATTATTTTATTTGCTTCCTACCCTATGAAAGAGGCAAAAGTAAGCAGGCACGACACTTTGAACTAATTTTCTAATGTTACTCTAAGATAATTTCTTTGTATAATGCTAAAATATTTAAAATTCACATGATTAGATTTCTTGAAATCAGCATTGCTAATGCTCCATCAAGTAACATTATTGCTGTAGGTTCAGTAGTTTAAAGTACTCACTTGGTTTGGACTTGTATTTGATATTTTAAGTTATTTATTTTGCCACTGGATCTGCCAATGTCAGTCATCCTGCAGCTTGGTTTAACATCCTACCGGTTTTGAGTGTTTTGGTAGTATCAGAGTTACTGTGCATTTGAATCAGTTGCAAATGATTTCTAGATTTGTGGCATTATTATTGTCATCTGACCTAAGTATGAAGTTTAGAGCGGGAGATTATTATAAAAGGGATGCTTTTGTTTTTAGAGACTTTTTTGAAATGTGTTTCTTGATCCTTATTCAAAAATCTATATTTAAAAACACTATTTTTGGTGGTGTCTTTTTCCTTATAAAAGTGAAGAGACACAAAGTTTCCACTATCTAAAGTGCATGGTGTGAAAATTTAAAATGAAACCACACAGCCGAAGTCTCAGGTGAAAAATGCAAAGGGAAGTAATTGGCCACCTTCCAGCCTCTTTTGAGAGACTGATCCAGGAGTCCAAAATGGAAAATGAAGTTTCAAAAACACATTCCCCTAAGAAGCATGATTCATCTTGTGTGGCAGTAAATCTAACTCTGAGCACTGTTATTTATTTGATCACCTCGCTGGGATTCTAGTGTGTCTATCTCTACAGATTTGCTTTTCAGCAAACTCTTAAACCCAAGCCCAGTGTATCCTCTGACAGAAAGCCAGTTGTGTGTCTTTCGAATTCTGCTTGTAGTATTGAGACATCTTTCAAATCTAACATTTCTGTTTCTCTAATACTGGCCTCACTCTGGCTCCATTGTTATTGACTCCTGGTTAATAATGGTTACTATCGCGGTGGGTGTTTGGTGTAGCAGTTGTCACTGCTTGGGATAACTCTGTCCAATATTGGAGTGCCCGAGTTTGTGTCAAGCTCTTCCTTCTTTCCAAGTATACCCTTTAGATAAAGCCTAGAGGCAGCAGGTATGTCTCTAGTAGTTAGGTCCGTGACAGCCATGTGGGAGATGGAGAAATTCAAGCATTTGAAGAATGAACCAACGATGGGAGTTTCCTCTCTCCCTCTCTCCTTCTCCCTCTCCTTTCATCTTCTCCCTTTCTCTCTCCCTCTCCCTCTCCATCTCACCTGACTCTGCTTCTCAAATAAGCGAAATCTGAAAACTCCCCAGATGGCCGCAGCCAGAGCTGTGCTGATCTGAAGCCAGGAGCCAGGAAGCCAGGAGCCAGGAGCCAGGAGCTTCCTCCACATCTCACACATGGGTGCAGAGTCCCAATCCTCTACTGCTTTCTCAGGCCATAGCAGAGAGCTTGATCGGAAGTGGAGCAGCTGGAACTGCTACTGGCACCCAAATGGGATGTCAGCACTGCAGGCAGCTGCTTTACCCACTATGCCACAGCGCCGGCCCCAGACTTTGTATTTTCAATGTTTTAATTAAGGATGCTTAACCTGTATTAGACAAAGTGTCAATATTTAATCTAGTCAATCTCTACAATTCCTATCTTAATGTTTTGGGGGCCAGCGCTTTGGCGCAATAGGTTAATCTGCAGCTTGTGCTGGCATCCCATATGAGCACTGGTTCTAGTCCTGGCTGCTCCTCTTCCTATCCAGCTCTCTTCAGTGGCCTGGGAAAGCAGTAAAAGATGGCCTGAGCACTTGGGCCCCTGCACCTATGTAGGAGACCCAGAAGAAGCTCCTGCCTCCTGGCTTCGGATCTGCTCAGCTCCTGCCTTTGCAGTCATTTAGGGAGTGAACCAGTGGATGGAAGACCTTTCTCTCTGTCCCTCCTTCTCACTGTCTGTAACTCTACCTCTCAAATAAATAAAATCTTTAAAATAAATTTAAAAATACTTCTTGTCCCAAGCATTTTAGTTAAGCGACACCCAACCTGCATTCACCAAAATGCGAATCTAATCTTCCCTGAAACATGTTTAAGGTGAGGCATTTATTACTTGAGTGCATACTTGGAATGATTATGAGATTATCTACTATGCCATTTTTGGTCCTAGTTGTACAATCAGCAGGCACAGAAAATATATGTCAATTACTTAGCATCATCTTGGCACATGATTTGTGCTGTGGTTTAGGTATGTTAGAGTGTGTTCCCTACAGGTTCATGTATTGGGATCTTGGTCCCCAGTGTGGTGATAGAGGACTTGAGGCCTTTGGGAAGTGGGGCCTGGTTGGAGGTCCTTAGGTCAAAGGCATGGCCACTCAAGGATTGTGGGACTCTAGTTTCACTCTGCTTTCCTGTTCTGTGATGTGATCTCTCCTTCTGTCACACATACTGCCACAAGATGCCATTCATAGTGAAGCTTTCACCACAGTCTAGACCACTAAGTTTGCCTGATCTTGGACTTTCAAGAGCTCAATAAAGTTCCTTTCTTTGTAAATAGTATGCCTCAGGTATTTTGTTATAGTGACAGCAAACTGACTAACACAGTTAATGTCCTAAAGCTATTGGGTCTTGCTTTGCTCCTCAAATACTCGTAATAGCTTAGGCTGGGCCAGGCCAAAGCAGGTGCTAGGAACTCAATCCAGGTCCCCCATGGGGGTGGCAGACACACATGTACTTAAACCATGATCTAATGCTTCCCAGGATATGAATTGGTAGGAAGCTGGGTTGGAAGCATAGGCAAGAATTGATCCCAGGTGCTCCAATATGGGATGTGGGCATCCTAAGTGGCATCTTAATTCATTGTGTCAAAATACCCACCCAAAGGTTCTCTTCTAAGCTATTTCATTTTCAGCTCAAACAGAAGACATTTTTGAACGAAATTCTTGCCTTTCATGAAAATGATGTTCTTTTTCTCTTGTAGAATTCCAACACTAAAAAATCATTACCTGTAACCCATCTGACCTTGGAATTGAAACATGAAATTATTTATACCTGATGGAAGTTGTAGGAATCAATGGATTAGGATTTTTTAAAAGGATGAAGTTTTGCATGATTTTCCGGTTTGTTTATTCTTTTTTCCTGACATATGACTAAGATCCTATAAAGGAAAACATCTCTGGATGTCTATTTTATGATCACTGCTTTTGTTTATTTTCAAGCAATTTTTGTGTTCATAATCCATTGTATCCATATAAAATCCCAGAGAGGTTTATCAGACTAGTGTAATTATTTCTATGTTAGAAATATCATAAGTTACTCAAAGGTGATTGTGCTCACTGTTATCAGTGTCATACCTAAAGATTAGGTCTTCTGATTCTAGATCTAGTAGTCTTTTTTTGTAGCATTTGTCATAATTTTTATACATCTTACCTAAGCCTCCTTCCAATTCCTTATTTTAAAAACAGATGTTTCATCACCTGCAGAGTTTGGGATTTCTTTTTAAGATTTTTATTATTTGTTTATGTTTTAATTTGAGGCCAGAATTTGTCTTGGGTGCATGACTAGAAGAGTGATGGCAATGCTTTGAAGATACGATAGCTGGGTACTGAGCAGACTGCCATGAGGATTCTTGCTGGTGGTGGACTGGCACTGGGAAATAGACAGAAGAAAGGTACCTCAACTTGTATATTTGGAAAGGAAAGCAAAAATACAAACTAGGAATTGCATCTCTGCTTCAAATTTTGTTTCATATATTCAGTTTTTTGAGATTATATCAAAATTAAGCCTGTTAAAATTCTATTTTTCTCTAGGACCTGTTACTGGTATTTGTCATTCTAAGGACTGAGAGACCGTATACAAGAGAGGCAATAGGAAACTAAATATATTCTATTTGAAAAGTGATCTAAGGACTGTGTTTATAGTAGCCAAGAGTCCCTGAGACCTCTGTCCATTCATCTATATCCTTCTTATTTTCTCTTATTTCCATCATTCCTTTTCTTCTTCTTTTTTCCCTCTGGCTCCTTTGTTATTCCTCCACGCATGAATGTATCAAAAAGCTGTGTAAGCTTTATAGTGTATTGTGCAAGATCTCTTGACTGTGTCTCTTTTAAGTTCTATAGTCCACCGGTTTGGGGCTTGGGGCTATTTAATAGGAATGATAGTTGTATTCAATTTAAGAACTCCTAAAGCTCCCATGGCATTAAGGGATGGATTTATAATGATGATAATGATGTTAATTAAGTTTTTTGAATGCCTACTACATATTTTAATTTCATAAGTTTATTCATTTACTCTTCACAGAAACTCTCTAAATCATGTCCTAGTTTTATCTTCCTTGGACAGGTGAGGAAATAAAGATGAAGTGACTTACTCAAGATTATCCAGATGGGAACTGAAGCCATTAACTATATTAAATACTTTTTCTCCAGTAATAAGAAAATGTCACTTAATATTTATTTATGTGGTTCTCGGCAGTGTCAAAAGACTTTGATAACTGCTACATTTTATGATTAGCAGAACTCCTGTGTGACAGAAATCAGGAATAAGAGATGAAGAAATTAAGGGTCAAGAAAATGAACATAATATATAGATAGTAAATGATAAAACTAATAGTTCAAGTCTATTTCCTTCAAAATTAGGTGCAATCCACTGCACCCTGATGTGTGTTCAGAACTTAAATACACATAGACCTGTCTAATTTTAGGCAAATTTCCAATCAAATTGGCTAAAATATAATAATTTACAGGGCTTGGGAATGTAAATGTCGGTCACTTGGTAGTTATCTCAGTTTATACAGTCTTCTTCACTAGAGTTGCCGGATAAATGAGATGTCACTGCACTTAACAGCAAGGATCACTGCTGTTGGCTTTTGATTGGCTCCATCTGTTGCTAGGAGGAGTTGCTGTGTCTCAGCAGCTGCCAGCTAAGCAGGCATTTCTGAGTGGAACTGAGCTCAGGTTGACAGTAGCTAGAAAAGGAATGTGTCCTAACCTGGCAAGGACATCCTTCAAGTTGATGTTTATGTCAACTATGCTGAGAGAATTTCTGATTTTGATGCATTTCGTTGCTTTGTGTGAAGCCCATTTTGATCTCTTTCCTCCTTTTCCTTACTTACATTTGTTTGATTGCTGACAAACCATATTCACACACCTTACAAAAGCATAAGTAAATTCCAATTAGCATCTGAAATGCAGAATTTGTATCCAGCTCTAGTGGGGAAGTAATACATTGTTTGATGAAAATAAATAAGTGCTATTTCTTCTACAAAAGGACACTGGGCACACATCATTTTCTTGGCAATTACAAAAGAGATTTAAAAATGTTCCCTTTAGGATTCTGATGAAAGAATGAGAATTGCTCGATTTGGATGGCTTCCCTTGTTTAAAACGCTGTCTATCTGCAATAGCTGAAATAAGTGCTTAGAAAGGAAAAGCATTATGTTCATTCGTTCCCTTCTTGCCTTTACATATCATGACCTGTCTGCTTGGAATGCTCTTCACCCTGTTAGGCTGACTCCTATTCACTTGATGAGATCCAGACTCAAATGTAGGATTTGTTCACATACATCTCTGGAAGCACTTTACTTCCTTCTTAGTGTCCTCAAAATACTTCATTTATTCCCTATTTTGGGACATTCAATAGTAAACTATATGTGGTTACAATTTTCTGCATGCTATTTATGTTACTAGGATCAAGCAGAATGTCCTAGGCTCAAGCAGAACAAAGCCATAATTATATCTTCAACCTCTCGTCATAACAGTGCCCCGAAGTATTTGAGAAAATTCTAATTACAGAGTGTTGGAAATGGAGAATATCATATTCAATCTGGAGGGAACTTCAGAAAGCCAATTGGCCAACTAGATCATTGACACGTGTGGACAGAAGACCAGACCTACCTAAGGCCACCCAGAGGGATAGAGCATGAGCTCTGCTTCAACCCCTCCCTTATGAGCATTCTCCTAGATGTTTCATCCCTCACTAACTTGTCCCACAAAGCAAGAATTGTGCTCACTTTTGTATTCTGTATAGCACTTCCATAGTTATACATTTTGGATTCTCAGTAAATTCTGAAATAAAATAGGGTTCTGTGATTCACCTAATTACATTTTCACAGTTGTTTTTTCATCGAAAAAGGTATAAAAGAACAAAGACACTTCTGATTTGGAGACTAACTATAAGAAGTTAGGCTCCAATCAAAGGATTAGGAAACAACAGTTTGCCTCTTCATCCTTACTTCTTTTCTTCTCCCTTCCTTATCTGTCACCTTTCCCCCTACTCTTGTTTCCTCATTGTAAGCTGGAGCACCCGTTTAATGTCTCTGGTAGGTTGAAAATACAATTCAAAATATTAATTGTATAATTCAAAATATTAATTGTAAAACTCCTTGTTTTACATCTTTCTCTCCTCACCTGAAAGATTCTCCCTGGACAATTGTTGTTTACCCTACAGGTTGAAACTTCAGTTTCATTGACGGTCAGGTTAGTGGAAAATGAAACTGAAACATAAGTTTAGGCTGGCGCCACAGCTTACTAGGCTAATCCTCCGCCTGCAGCGCCAGCACACCAGGTTCTAGTCCTGGTTGGGGCACCTAATTCTGTCCCGGTTGCTCCTCTTCCAGTCCAGCTCTCTGCTGTGGCCCGGGAAGGCAGTGGAGGATGGCCCAAGTGCTTGGGCCCTGCATCCGCGTGGGAGACCAGGAGGAAGCACCTGGCTCCTGGCTTCAGATTGGCGCAGCACGCCAGCCATAGTGGCCATTTGGGGGGTGAACCAATGGAAGGAAGACCTTTCTCTGTCTCTCTCTCTCACTGTCTAACTCTGCCTGTCAAAAACAAAACAAAACAAAACAAAACAAATATAAGTTTATCTAGTGAAAAATTTATTGAAAGCCATTCATAGTTTTTTTTTTTTTTTTTTTCATAAGATGCATTTCCATTGACTTTCGGAAGACCTCTCATATATCTCTTCTTGGTACATTACTTTTGACTTTATAATGCTTATTATAATGCATAATTTTAATTTTGTGTATTATTCTTCATTTAATGTTTGTCTCTCATAGAAGACTGTAAGTTCTACAAGGTCAGAGACCATGTATCGCATTTAACACCATTGGCTATCACCACCAAGCATGTAGTATCTGATGTAAAATAAGTGCTCAGACATTTTTATTTGAGAGGTATGTTGATTCACTATTTAAAAATAATAAATGGGCTCTTGTCTGTCTTTGCAAATAAACTATTTGGTGGGACCTGGTTTCTTTAAAACCCTATCTACCTAGTAAAGATGTGGTTTGAACAAAATTGGCTTCTACAGTCCCACCTCCAGGTCCTGGCTCCAGGCAGTTTTGAGGGCAGCAGACTAGTTGTCCAGGATTGTGATGTTGGTCAGACTTATTTGGCCATCTGTGTTTAAGCTAAAATTCAAGATAAACTGTAATGTCCCTTTCAAGGAACTCCATCATTAAACTTTAAACAGCCTTTAGTATCCAGCCTCACTGAGAGGTAATTTCCAGCAAATATCCAAATGGGTAGTAAAGGCATCTTTACCTGCATTTACTGACATTCAAATGGATCATTAGAATGTAGTAATTACCAGTGGTGACAAGCTATGGGAGAAGGGCTGCCATGTGATAGAGGAGGTAAGATTTTCCATCACAGGGTGCCCAATCTGGAGTTGCTGTAGCAGTGGTAGCGGTGTCTTTCTGAACAAGCTATTGGGTTGCAGAAGGATTGCCTGTGCTCCCCTAGGGTTCATTGATGTTTCTGTTGGGTTATCTGGAAGATGAACTCAAACCGTAGAGAAAAATGGGCCCCAGTGGGACAAATGGAAGCATGAGCGCATGAAAGAAAAATAAAGATCAGTAACACCAGAGGCAGGTTTGTGATTCAGATAGAAATCTTAGTCTTGGAGCTGGAAGACTTGTCTTCGAATAGTAGCTAAGTACTTTGCATATTGCATAAAGGTCACTCATAATTTCATGAGCTGTTCCAGTCTTCCAGTCTCTCTCTTCATAGTCTGGAGTCACGCCTACTCCCTTCAAAAAAATTATTTTTTTATTTTAGGCAGTGCCCAATACCTTCAAATTTTAAAATAATCAGAGAATGAGTAATTTCACAACACTTTATTGAGCAGTTTCAATGTTAACACATCCTTTTATGAACTACAGTGTATACTGCATAATACCTAGAGCAAAATAAGCACACAATATGTATTTGAGATGTTCATGTAGACTTAATATTTGTTTCCACGAAATTTTCACATGCTATGCCTACTCTTTCAGCCTTATATTCAAAAGAGACTTAAGTTTTCCCATTTTTTTAATACAATATACATTAAGAGTGGAAATAACCTTAGGAATATTTAAAATATCTGAAAGAACAAGTTGTATCCTCAAGCACTATAGAAGCACACATTTGCATACAACCAATTTGTATGGTAATCACAAGTCATTCTCACCCAAAATTTCTCAGCAATGCAAAGTGAGTTTGAATTTACAGAATGTAGTCAAATGATATAATTTCAGCTACAAATTTTCACAAATTTGTGGGAACAGGTAAGCTCTTCCTTCATTTCAGCCTTTCCTTGGTCTGTAATATTCTCCCCCAGTTTCTTCTGCCTATCAGGTTTGTGCTCATCATAACTTCAAGTAAAAACTACATCTTTTGTGAAGTATTATTTCAAATTCTCAACAAATAGAAATATTTGTTCTTCTTTTCTAATCTTGCCTCTCCATTGATGTCTCTAATCATCTTTATTTTTCCTTTAATACCTGTCCATCTCCAATTAGTTATAAATTCTATGAGATTAAGGAACAGATATATTTTTCATTTCTTCTTGCTGAATTATGCACTGCCTTACAAATAAATAGTTCAACAAATAATGATTATATGAATGGATGAAAAATGAGTTAATGAAGCTGAGAGAATATCCGTTCTTTTTCAATAAAGACCTTAGAAATGAACACTGGCAGCTGTGTGTACCATGTACTGTGTTCAGTTTGAATACAAAGTGGTGAACTTGTGCCTGCCATCACAGCATTAATGGTGTAATATTTTCGAAAGTTACAAATTTCCTCTTAATGTTAAGATTTTTTTATACAGAAATGTAGAGATTTTACAGTTTTTGAGGATATTGAAAAATCTGTGATTCTAAATAACATGGTACATATTAAAGTATACATATGAGCTTTTGAGAAACATATAGAGAACATAAAGAAAACAGTGTGGTACTGCTATCAGTGCCCTAAACATGTGAAGACATGTGAATCATTTCCAAACAGCACTGTTAATTTGGGGGATGCTAAAGTTTCTATTTCAGTTTCAAAACAGTGATTCCTTTTTGGCTTTATCCAGACCATTTCTTGATTGATATCTTCAATTTTGTATATATCACTCAGTCCTCCCAGGAATGAATGTTTTTGAGGATTAAATATTATAAAACACTTTGCAAATGAAAGACCTATGTGAGCTCAAGTGGTGTTGTTATGTTGTGGGTGATATGCCAGTGAAATACTGACAAAAGCCTCCATTTGCTAAAGCGTACATTGATGTATTAAACTCCTGCTGTAGAACGATACCTCTGGGGAGCTTATATATTCTTTTCTTTAGATTCATGAATTGGCAATTAAAAATAATTATATTGCATTACTCCTTGTAATGCTAATCACAAAGTCTGCACTGAACAACATGGGATGTGGTCTTTGAGTTCCAATTACAAAAGTGCACTTTTCTCTTCCCTCTCTGAACTATGGCATCTGAACCACTCTAACCGTCCAAAAGACTGTTTTCTTTTGAAGTTTTTAGTTTATAGTTGCAGAACGGTGAATAAATCAGCCCTGTTTGTGGGCCATGACTCATATAGTAGGAGAATTTGGCAAATATTCCTCCTCCCCTCCCGTACTTACTCCCTTTCCCCTTCCTTTCTCTTCTTCTTTGCTTTTTAAGCAGGCCTACCTATAAATTGGGTTTAGTATTTTAATCGTTTTTGATAGCATGTGTTGGAAGAGGGATACTAAAGGGACAGCAATATTCTTGCTGTGCCAAAAAGAAAGCTGGGTACTGAAACTTGCACAAGGTAGTTTGAAAGAGATTAGACTGCTTTATTTTGGGGCATTCCACTGATTACTTGAATTTTATTCTTATTTGTAAACCTGTATTTAAGCCTGTGTTCTCTGGATTTGGGAAGGTATTCATGAATAATATCATTGCAAATGAGATAAAAGGATTAGAATATATGACTTCAATATTCCATCATGTTCTCTTCTGAGCTGTAAAGTTTTAAGTTTAAAAAGTTCTTTTGTTTTCAAATCTGACTATAAAATTTGCATTACATTTGTTAAAATATTGCCAAAGTGTCATACAAAATTATAGAATATGTATGTGCACTAAATGTATAAAGAGGTTCATTTGTTTTCAAGGCATAATAATGTTATTTACAAGTAACTAAACAATCAATGAAGCTCAAAAGCAAAAATATTAGTTTCAGGTTTTGAGATTCCATGTGTCCTTATTAGATTATGGCAAAATTTAAAGATTTGGTTTAACAGTAAAATGAAACATCTGTACTGCAGTGATTTAAAATCAGAATTGTAATGAAAGAGATGTCAGATATTGGAGTGGTTGTGACAAAAATAATCTCTGTACAAAATTTGATTTTGACAAATATTTCAGAGGAGGAATCGTTAGATTTCATATGAGAATAACTAATTCTTAAAGGCAAATTTAGATTTACCTTTAAAAAATATTGCATGAACAGAACTAGTATTACAGGTTGGTGTATTTTGCTGTAGTTTCCTGTTGAAACATTTCATTAGTGTTTAATCTGTAGTGTCCCTGTGGTGATTGCATTTAGCTTCTCTTAGTTAGACAGAAAATTAGAAGAGAAATGCTGACATTAATCTGATCCATGAACACCTGGATATTCTGTCTTTGAATTCTTCCTAGGTATCACAGCATTTTCTTCTTGTGAAGTCTTGTATCTGTTGACCAGTTATCCAGTAGAGATAACATTAAGAAGTCTGCACTTTTTGGAAAGTGACAGTAGTTGCATGAGGCCTGAGGAGATGCCTGGCATTCCGTTGGTGCCAGTGATTATTCAAATGTCATGCTGACCTAATAGTGTTAATATTGCTGAATTCACCACATAGTTTTGTTGTACATTAATAAGTGAGCCAGGACTGAGGAAATCCAATTTCTAAATTCCAGCCTTTCCAAAGAGTACAATGCATTGCTAGAAGGCTCCGGGTGTGGTTTTCTTGGATAGGTCTGACTTTATAAGCTGGAGAGAGTGAGGTGAGTGGTTGAGACCCAGAAAGAGACAAAAGAAATACTGCAGAATTCTTAGCACCTTTCCTCTGCATCGTTCTGAGCTTTAAGATCCATTATTTCATATCAGATCCTCTTCTTAGCTTTGTAGGTTATTAAGACTGCCCATGTCCATTGGTGTTATTTGTGGATAGAGTCCTGTGTTCAGTATTGGAGGGTCTGTGTTTCAAAAGACAAAGCACCTTGATTACTTACTCTGTATCCAGGGGAGTCCTTTTAGTGCTAAATAGTATGTTTTGATGAAGAGATATTATATGTTATCTTGCGGTGGTTGCCTGATCTGATTAAAGTTTCCTTGCCTTTTCCCATTTAGAAGATTGTTCTTGCTTATCTTTTTTTTAAAAATTTATTTAATAGCTACACAACATTTTCCTATCTAGCTATTAATATCTCTAAACAAAATTCATTGGGAGACCAAGGAAGAAAGAAAGAGAGAAAAAACAAAATATCTTGTTTTCAGAAGAGAAATTACAAAATCTTGGCAGCTTTTGTAAGTGAAGAAATTATTCTGCTCTCCTGTGACTGGGTAGCTGTAGTTTTTCAACCTTGGTTTGTGTTGTTTCTTTCCCAAAGGAGATAGGAAGCTACACATAAAAGGAGAAAGTGTTAAGGATAACAGGAGTGACAGGGAACAGTGTTCCAACAAGAATATTTCTGTTCCCTCCATATTCAGATATTGAAACCTTTATTCCCAATGTGGTGGTATTAGAAAGCAGGGCTTTGGGGCCGGCACCACGGCTCACTCTGCCTGGGGCACCGGCACCCCAGGTTCAAGTCCCAGTTGAGGCACCGGTTTATGTCCCAGTTGCTCCTCTTCCAGTCCAGCTCTCTGCTGTGGCCCGGGAGTGCAGTGGAGGATGGCCCAAGTGCTTGGGTCCTGCACCTGCATGGGAGACCAAGAGGAAGCACCTGGCTCCTGGCTTCGGATCAGTGCAGGGCACTGGCTGTAGCGGCCATTTGGGGGGTGAACCAACGGAAAGAAGACCTTTCTCTCTGTCTCTGTCTCTGTCTCTCTCTCACTGTCTAACTCTGTCAAAAAAAAAAAAAAAAAACAGGGCTTTGGGAGGTGATTAGGCCATTTAGGCCATGAGGATTGGCATGAGTGTGATTAGTTCCCATGTAAGAGACACAGGAGAGCTAGGTAGACTTGGCCACTGAGTAAGGACTCAGCAAAGAGGTGTCCTCTGGGCACCAGAAGAGCACACCCTGCCCAGACACCAAGCATCCTCTATTACTTGTTGACCTTGGACTCTGCAGCCTCCAGCAGTGTCAGAAATATGGCTCTGGGTTTATAGTTGTTTTTTTTTTTTAAATACATCATCCTAAACCTTTGAAGACAAGGGACAACTAGGAAAAACAACCCTGAATCAAAAGAAAAGAAAAGAGAATGCTAAATATATTTTAGAAGAAGTTTCACAAAAGAGTATAAAGTTTGGTATATTACACACCTGAGAAGTTCAGTTTATGGAGATTTTACTCACCTGAATTGTCCTCTTCAAATTTTCACCAAATTTGGCACTTCATTTTAATACAGAGAATCTCAAATTGGTAGCAAATCAAAAAACTAGAATAGTTCCTGATTAAATTGGCCTGAGGATGTGGGTATGTGGTGATGGGAAGATTTGCTAAGTTTTATTTTAGAAAGCCCTTTTAAAATTAAGTTCAATTTGGCAGTGGAAAGAGGACCAGAGATCCCCAGACACTTAGGCTTCATTTTCTCTTCTTTCAAAAATTGTAACAACTAATTTTTCATATAATTTTCTTTTATATCTCAAGAGAAAATGTTTTTCTTTCTCTATACCCTGCCTTTGCTTTTTTCTTTAGAAAACATTGGCAAGGGCAAAACATTAGATTAACCAGAGAAAACTTTGATTGACAAATGAATCTCTTAACTACTTTTATCTCCCTTTCTCGTATCTAGGGGAGAAGTTTCAATAAAATTCTGAGAGAACTTTTGATCAAAATTATCTCCCAAGAAGTCAGTTGTTCAACTGTTATATGTATGGATATATACACATGTGTGTACACATGTTCAACTGTTATATGTGTGTGTATACACGTTTACATGAATACAAGCCAACATTTATACACACACAGGTGTGAGAAAACATGAATCGTTTCATGGAAAACAGAGTTAAAATGTTTATATTGTTGCAAATATTTTTGAAATCCATGCAGTTATTTTTTCATATAAACCTTTTTAATGAAGTGCCTTCCTGTATGTTTTCAGATAAATTAGATAGGTAGTTACCTAGTCAGAGGGAGGGAGAGAGAGAGATAGTTTAATTTTTAAAGACTAAAAAATGTATAAACCTTTAAAATATTTTCCCATATTTATCTCAGTACCTTCAACATTAAGATGGTTATATACATATTTACAAAATGTTTCTTTAATATCCTCCTAGTATTTGTTTTACAGGTGAAAACAGTTTTGAAAGATAAGAGACTCACATATTCCATTTTCATTTATTTAGACAAGGTATTAGCACTACTTAGAGGAATTTTAAAAGCAACCAAGGTCATTTATATAATGCTCCACTGTGCTGAAATGAATTATTACTTCATTTTATAAAAATTAGAAAAAGATACAAACTCAATAGAACATACTGATTTATGTCTGTGACTGTATGATA